>NC_081299.1:50592678-51197500 GCF_030435805.1 Mustela lutreola | reverse complement strand
TGGCACCTGGTAATTGCTAACAAATATGAGGGATTATTGGAGTCATAAAAAATAAAACAGCATATTCCCGTGTGTTACCCAAATAGCACTGCCAAGCAATATAATAGTAGCTAAAAAGTATTTAAATCTTACTGTGTTCCACTGTACTCAGCCTTTTTTGTCATTATTTAATCCAATATGAAATCTTCTGAGACAGGTGGTATTATTATTCCCATTGTATAGATAAGGAAACAGAGGTTTAAAACAGTAAATAACTTTCCAAAGAATTTTGAAATGCCAGAACATTAGAACTCAGGCCTATTTGACTCTAAATATGTTTAGAATTGGGCCAAACAATTTTCCCTCCCCCCTCCATATTTGCAAGAATTTAAAATGTAATGTTTAAATGTTTTAGATAATATTTGGGGTGATCTCCTTCTTGGTCCCTGTGTTTCTCCTTTGTTCAATTTTAAACAACAGTCGAGGTTCCATTCTGATGACATGGAAAGCATTATCATAAGACATTTTTTTGTTGTTGTTCCAGATGCTTTCCTTTACTACATGACCAGTTCCATAACATTCCAGGGAGTCAGTAGTGTTCTACGTCTACTTTGTATTAACCTAGCCTAGTAATGGTTTGTTAACCTTAAAGTAACTTCATCTGGGAGAAATAGGCAACAGGTAAGAACATAAAACATACAAGTTTGGAATGGCAAATCCTAGCAAAAAATGGGGCCCTTGCTCCTATCTTCCATCCCTTCACCATGGCAGGCATTGCTTATAGATCATGGCACAATTTCCTGTTGATCCTGAATAGAACCTCAAGTCCTCATACACTGCTCCAGGCAATTACCACTAATCTATCAGAATTGACACTCATGCTGAAATCTATTTGTCATCCCTGATAGACTTACATGGTTTTTCTCTGTGGCCTAAGGGAATCAGAGAACCAGCTCAAGCGTTTGTACATCTCTTTGACTTTGCCACTTAAGAGGACAGAAGGAGCATAATCTATAATGCTGTTTTGGGGGACCATCCTGATTTGGTTTAAACTTCATTGAGGAACTGCTGGGCTTGGATTATAGAATCTCTGAATGGGTTACTACGTGAGGCTATAAAATCTTTTTGCTACCTTTGTAAATAAGCTAGATCCCTATTGGTCCAGAATAATTGGGCACTACCCTGCCTATGAAAAAGACTAAAAGAAAATAACCTCTGGAGAGCATCTTTGGTCTTATTATTGAATTTTCTCCTCAGCCAGAGTTAATGACAGTATCTCTGAAACAAATGTATCTGTGTTCAAAGATTCAAAGAAACCTCTAGCTCAAAAATGTTGTGACAGAAATTGGAAAAATTCTTTCATCTACAATTAAGGAATATCATATGTACATTTAAAAATATTTTTAAATATATGTTTGTAGCATATTAGAAATTTTAAAACAAAGCTACTTAGTAAATATAAACTGTATAACCTTTGATACATTCCCATGTGTTAAGGAAAATACCATCATACAATTTACCTCTAGAGCTAATCAGCTGACTAAAATTAAATCAAAATCTTATCTTTTAATTAATGACCACTCTAAAGAAAGACAGTTAAAAGGAAGGACAGCAAAGTCATATGATGTTTAAACCATGTCTTGGTTTAAACTGCTGTCTCAGTTTTAAATACAATCATTCATGATTCTGAAATTCATCAAAATTTCCTGAGCAGGTGTATACCTAGAAAAAGATGTTTTAATTAAAACTATTAGCCAGTATAAGCAGAGCTCTCCACTAAAAGCTTGGCTTGGAATGGCAGCAAATTAACATAAAATGCCAATCTAATAAGAGGAAAAGCATCCTAGAGGTTGTTGTCCAAAAATGGGGCCTGAAGAATTTAACTGATCCATATCAATTAGCACAGGATGTCACTGTTATTCCATTCATGGTGACTGCCACCTTATGCAGCTCTAGTATTGAAACCAAATGAGAAAGATTTCCTCCTGTGGTAGGACCTAATCCTATGGCAGAAAACTTTCATCAAGGAAAAAAGAAAAAAGGGGAACAATGAGCTATTTTGTTTTCTAAACACCAAAGACACATATCTATTAAACTCCTTAGAATGTTAATAATCTCTGTGAAGGGGTGCCTGGGTGGTTCAGTGAGTTAAGCCTCTGCCTTTGGCTCAGGTCATGATCTCAGGGTCCTGGGATCAAGCCCCACATTGGGCTTTCTGCTCAGCGAGGAGCCTGCTCCCCGCTTTCTCTCTGCCTGCCTCTGTGCCTACTTGTGATCTCTCTCTCTCTCTCTGTTCAATAAATAAATAAAATCTTTTTTAAAAAAAATAATCTCTGTGAATCCCAAGCTTATACTTAGCTATAAATTGTAGGAGGCATAAATCAAAAGTTTATGAGGCCAAATATGTGTCAGTAGTATGTTCCATTTTTGAATGCTCACTTGGTGCCAGGCACTTATCTGAGCATTTCTTACATAATTATCACCATTACAACCTTGCGAGGTCAAATGCCCCTTTATACTGAGAAGAAACTGAGTCCCAGAGAGGTTGCCTAACTTGCTCAAAGTCAGTAAGTAGCAGAGTAGGGATTGGAACTCATAGTCTATAATCTTTATCATCATGCTCTACTTCTCCTAGTATGTTTACAGATTTCTTTTTTGTTCTCTTTGGAAAAGGAAAAGGAAGGGAACCTTCCTCTGCCTTTAAGTTGGGATGGAAGGAAATTTTCCATAATAGTCTTCTAAAATCAGACTAAACAATTTGATAATACTGGTTTTCACAGATTTAAATCACAGATGAAACTAAGCCATCCAAAATTCATTTTGGAGACCATATATATAGAACCTAGTTTTTAAAGAAATCGATTACATTTTCTAATGTCTGAAGTGAGGCATGCTAGCACCTTTCTAATGTAAGGTGATGAGGAGCCTTACATAATTATTTTGAAGTTGGCTCAAAAAATGTACAGTCCTATTATAGGAAGAGACACATAAAAAACAAATGATGTTGAAAGCCTCGAAGGTCAAGTATAAGGATCTGATTGTCCTTCCTTCTTATATCATTGCAGATTCATTCTCCCTAAATATCTTTACATTGCAATGTTGCTCTCTTATCTAACTTGTACTTCCTGGAAGTTTTTCTTTTGCCAAAAATCAGGGCATTAACATTTGATTAAATATGGCATTGTGAAGTTTTCCTGATGAAAATTCACACACACACACATAGACACACACGCACCCCAGACAGGTATGGACCTCTACCATGAGAATTACCTGTTTATGTGGTTGGTTTACATATTATTAAACCACCCATCTGATCTCTAATGGCAGCCCTACTGACACTGTCTGACCCAGTTTGACAATCTGGATAGAAATTGTAGGGTTGGCTGTTCAATGGCTGTGACTTTTAACAGCACTGCTTTTGGGCCTCAAATCAATTCTCTCTGTTTACAGACCATTTCACAGCCCTTTACCTGCAACATCACTTGTGTCAGTCCCATAAATACTTTGGTGTATATAATGCTTGAATTAGCATAATGGTTTAGGCTCTAAGCTCTTAGCCCAAAGAAGGACACGTCAACATGTTCTCTTCACTTAAGCAATTAAGAGCCATTATGCTGCTTCAGTGGAAATATCATCAAGGTTAAAGACAATCCCAAACAGCCCTCTCACCTTTTTATTCTAAGTCTAATAAATGAGGCATAGAAATTGAAATGTTAGTAAACAGTCCTACTTGCAAGCTCTTTTTGGATCATGCTTAATCAGACCCCCATTCACCAAACATTTGCAAGGGATTCAGAAATGTGTATATTGAATTTTTCATTTAGTGCAAGAAAATAAAGCTTGCTGATTTGATTTCAGTATCATACAAACATGAATTTAATTTTGCCAAGTTTAAAAATTTTTATCAAGTTACATAAAAAGATATCTCTATACTTTTATTATTCAGTATGACAAAGGTTACATTTTTAAAGGTAATGCGGTTGCTGTGACTTAAACAAAGGGATAGTTCCAAAGTCTTTCTATATTTTTTCTTTTTGCATTTTTAAAAATTTGCTTTATTGAGGTTTAATTTGCATATAATAAAATTCAATTCTAAGTATACATTTTGATGAGTTTTGGCAAATGTATATAGTTGTGTAATTGCCATTATAATCAAGATATAGAATATTTCTGTAACCTGAAAAAATTCTCTTGTCCACCTCTACAGTTAATCCTCTTCCCCAGCCCTGGAAACCAGTGACCTGCTTTTGATCACTAGTTTTGCTTTTTCTAGAATTTCATATAAATAGAATTAGATAGTATCTTCTGTGTTTGGCTTCCCATATTTCTCTGTATCTTTTCCTCTATGTATTAGCGGTGAGAAGGTATTCTGAGAACCATAATTTGGGTGGAATCCTGGCTTCACCTCTTCTGCCTCAATGACCTTAAGCAAGTTATTTAAATTCTCTGGGCCCTAGTTTCCTCTTCTACAAGAATGGGGAAAATATCTCCACAGTATGGGTTATAAATAAATCTATGCATATACTTGTGTAAGGTATCTAGAAAGTGCTCAATAATTCTGGGTTTCTTAGATTGGTGCTGCTCTCTCCAGTGTTCAACATCTTTAATAGCTGCTCACTACAGGCCTCACTATGACTGAATCCAGTGACTGCAACAAGGCACAAAGGAATTTTTCAGGTTTGGGAAATACCTGTATCTTGACTCTAATGGTAATTACACAATTATATACATTTGTCAAAATTCATTAAACTATACACTTGAATTTTATTATACGTAAATTACATGGCAATAAAGACGATTTTTTAAAATCTAAAAATAAAGTGTACAGAAAGAACTTGGAAATATCTCTTGGTTTAAAATCACATGTGATGAGAGATACCCTTGACTCATGCTTCATCAGCTGGGCTTGCTGCTTTGGCCAAATAAGGGAAGCATTCAAAGCCTTTCCTAAGAGCATCACATTTGATATCATCAACAAAAGCCCTGCAAGCAGCAAATGTTGTTTTCACAAACCACTGTCCTTGTGTTGACTTTTTAAGTTAAAGAAATCAGTTGTGCAATGAAAGAATAAAAGTAATGTGAGGGAGAGACTGTATGTGTGTGTGTGTTTGTAAGAAAATGCAGTTAAGTGACTTTGTATTGACGGTCTTGAACAGCTTCAAAATGTCATCAAATGTGCAAGAAAATTAAGCTTAAAAACAGTTAATTGAAGTATCACTTTCTTTGGGGCATCTTCCCCAACTCCCACCAATGCCCTCACTCCATACTGAGTTAAGCACCCCACTCTCTATTCTGATTTTACTCTGTCCTTACCTCTATCACATCAGTTATCACACTGCATTTTATTTATTGGCTTATTTGTCTATTCCTCTTCATAATACTACGCAATCCTTGAAGGTAGGTAATTTGGTTTTGGTATCTTTATATTTCCAGCATCCTGAACAATTCTTAGTAGGGGCTCAATAAATGTTTGATGAGTAAATGAGGTCTTAATCACAATACTTCCATTTACAATATTACAACCAACATTTACCCCAGGCTTGCTTTTAAGTGATTTGGGTCCAGTGTATACAAGGCTCTGAAGGAATAGAAGACCCACGAAAAGACATGAAAATCAAGGAGATGATAAGAAATTTAGTGTGAGGAGAGGAAATAGTAAAGAAGTGTCCTTTAGTCCTTTGCTTCCAGAATCCCTGCTTTGGGCAAACAGTTCTGAGTTAGATTGCAGCCCTCCCAAACTGTGTGACATTAGACTAATTACTAAACCTTCCTGGGCTTCAGTTCACCTGTGACTTTTCATCTATAAAATAGAGGAAATAGTAATGATATCTCCTTCATAGGGTTTCTGTGGGATTGAATGATATAATGCATATAGAGCACTCAGCACAGTGCCTGGTGCACTGTGAATACTCACAAAATGTTAATTCTCTAGCATGTTTCAAGATTACAGACTCTAGAGTCCAACAGATTAGGTCTGAATTTCAACTCATTCTAATTCAGCAATCCCTGGTCTGTGTGAACCAAGACAGATTACTTATAACCTCAGATTCACTAAGTGCAAAATGAGGATAATAACAGTATCCCCTCATAGGGTTATTCTGAGAATTAAATGAGATAAAAGAACTTAGCGTCATGACTGGCACAAAATAAATGCTTAATAAAGGTTAATTATTATCCTAGCCTGATAGGATCTAGCTCTACTGTTACCATATAAGCCCTGTTTCTCAGCAGGAATCCTTTATTTCAATCAGGAATATTCCCTCTTTCATTTGTATTTGCCATGCTCATTTATTTTTCTTTTCTTTTTTCATGCTACAGCTATCATAGGTCAGTGTGGGAAAAGGAACAAAGGTTTTGAGGTCAAATGACCTGGATTCTAAATCTGGCTTTGCTAATATTCTATTTGTGCACAAGTCACCCTGCTTCCCTGAATCTGTTTTCACCTGTAACATGGAGACAATAATCTTCATTTCGTTGGCTTTTTGTAAAGATTAAATGAGATCATATGTAATAAGGTACCCAATGTATAGTAGGGGTTCTATTGAATACATTTTAGTTTCCAATCCACTGCATTCCCCCAGTCAAGCACACTTACTCTCCTTTATACCTATCTAAATTTCCAGCTTTCGGGGCATATAAAAATCTCACCTCATTCTGGAAGCTGTCTTATACTAACCCACCTTGATCCCACAAATGTATTATATACTCTTCTTGTTATGCTGATTCTGTAAATTAGTCTTGTCTCTTAAACTAGACCAATTAATCTTAATCTCTTCTGAGTCATGGACCCCTTGATAACCAGATATTTCTTTAATTCTTCTCTAAGATTTTCCCACAGGGTCTCCTGGTTGGCTCAGTCTGTTGAGCATTGACTTTTGATTTTGGCTCAGGTCATGATCTCAGGGTCCTGGATCAAGCCCCACATCATGCTTCATGTTCAGTGGGGGGATCTGCTTGAGGATTCTCTCTCCCTCTCCTTCTGTCCCTCCCCCCATTCCCACTATAAATAAATAGATATATAGATAAATCTTCTTTTAAAAAGAGATATTTCCACATATGTGAAATCTTGCAAATAATTTCAAGATGCTAATATCCCCTAAAACCTCTGAACTTTTGTCATCCCCCTTAGGGAAGTGACTGTGTGATACTCTGTGTGTGTTCTGGGGCGGATGCAGAGTGTGTTAAGACCAAGTGATGGACTAATTAATCTTCTGCCTCAGAAGACAGGTGGTGGTAGCATCTCCACAGAAAGGGCAGGATGTTGGATAGGGCAAAAGGTGAGGAACCAGGTCAACATCTCAGTCTTTTAATTTTTCCAGAGCAAAACAACTTGAATCTTCATTTTGATACCGAAGGAAGGGATACAGATATTGGAGTAATACAGAGAAGTATGGAAAGATAATCTGAAAATATTCCATTCCTGAATCATAGATATGTCCAGTCCACAGAAGCTAAAAGAGTACTTCTCTCTTTCTACTTTCAGCCTCAGATCATAACTTTTCCTGGGTTTTGCAGCCTCTCATTCCACCCATAAGGACTAGTTGCCTGCTTTGGCTGCTTTTATTGTTGCTGTTTCACTTAATGGCTTTGAGTTTTTGATAAAACAGTTCACATTTGTCTTATGCAAAATGCTTTGATTTTGAATTTTGGTCTGTCACCCAGATCTAACAAGAGAAGTGCCTCATATGGAATGTAAGCAAAAAGAAGACCAACCTCAATTCTAGTCATGGCCCTGGGGAACTGGCTGTGTGACATTGGGCAAATCACCTCTCTTCGTGGTCTTAGTTTCCTTTTTCATACAACTTGACAATCTCTCCTAGTCCTGACCCTCCATGATTCTGTGATGTTGCAGTGATTCGTGATTGGAACTAGAAGATTATCTAAAAAGCTTCAGTGTATACACAGGAAATGTATGGCAAATGGCTAAGAAGAACAGGTTTCAACTGTTCAATTACTACCTTAAATGAAAGTTAGCATATTTACCATATGAAATTTTGGAAACCATCCTACAACACATACTCAACACTGGGTGACAATAAATAAAAGTTTTGTTTCTTTGATGATTTAGAAGCCTTATGGATCTCATATCCACTGTTCAAAGCTACAAAAGAAAAAAATGTAATTTTTCATACTTTCAGGTTGTGGTGATTTGAAAAAGTGGGAATAGTAGGTCTAACCAAAGTGAAATGTATATCTTTAGATCATCTGTTGTGTCTCTTCCCTATAGCACCTTTGTAAAATCCCTAATAAAGAAAGTAAATGGCATTGGGATGCCTGGGTGGCTTAAGTCAGTTAAGTGTCTGACTCTTGATTTTGGCTCAGGTCATAATCTCAGTGTTGTGAGATCAAACCCCACATTGGGCTCCATGATGGTTATGGAGTCTGCTTAAGATTCTCTCTCCCTGGGGCATCTGGGTGTCTCAGTAGGTTAAAGCCTCTGCCTTCTGCTCAGGTCATGATCCCAGGATCCTAGGATCAAGCCCCGCATCGGGCTCTCTACTCAGCAGGAAGCCTGCTTCCTCCTCTCTCTCTGCCTGCCTCTCTGCCTACTTGTGATCTCTGTCTGTCAAATAAATAAATAAATAATCTTAAAAAAAAAAAAAAAAAAAGATTCTCTCTCCCTCTCCTTCTGCTCCTCCTCACTCCCTCTCTAAAAAAAGAGAGAGAGAAAGAAAGAAGAGAAATGATATAATAAAGAATTTTCTTTGGGCAGAAAATTACCACCAAAACATCTTAACATTCTGATATTCTAGTAATGATATCAGCTTACAACAAAAACTGGAAGCATGTGAATAGTCAGTTTCTAATTTTATTCTGCCTTTTCAGACTATGCAAGAGGAAAAAAGATGATAAATAGCCAAAGAGATTTTCTTGACATCATGCTTAACTGAAATTTCAAAATAAATCAGTTGGGCCCGTTTTTAAAGACCTACAACTAAATTATCATTGGATCGTTTTGTTCTGCTCCCAACTGGGTTTCCGAGGGACTTGTGGTGAGATACAACAAGATCTGAAAATGGGCCACAGTGCGAAAACATTGCAGTTTGGTTTGATTTAGTCTAACTCTTGTGTAATAACTTTCTTTGAAGTGTGGGTTGAGGAGCAGGTTACAAGCCCGAGGCCACAAGCTCATCTTGTTCTTGTTACAACTCAGATGCCCTGCAGTCCCCGCACTATATATCAGAGACTTGGCACCAGAGTCCCTGGCTGATCAAGAGTGGAGCCTTCATTCCCAGCACAGCGAGCGACTGAGCAACAAACAACAACATGGTTCTGTTTGCTTGGGAAACCCATTTGACAAAAGGACACAGGTGAGTCTTCAAGGAGCCTGTGAGCCTGAGGAAGCCTGAGGAAGCCTGACTTTGCTCTCAAAGGTAAGGAAAAAGTTAAAAAGTCATCTACCTGATAAAAAGGTCCCTGTCCTAGGGAGAGACAAAACACATTTTCAGATTGCTGGCCAGTTTCTCGTGTTCTTTAGCTTTGGGATTGCTACTTCTCTGCAGATCGTCTGACCCAAGCAAATCTCAAGGCAAGTCTCCGACTCCTCTCTAGTCTGATTTTTCATCAGCAAAATGGGGGGGTTGGACCAAACGATCTCTTAGGCCTCGTCCTACTCTAAAATTTGGTGATTCTGACCCTGTGACAATCTTGTAGCCCCCAAGGGATTAACTTGATTCCTTCCTTTGGTCACAGATTTTCCAACAACCTGATTTAGACTCTTGGAGCTGAATTGGACTATGGATGATTCTAGTAAATCATACTTGCATAGTTTGTTAGAACCTGTGAAATGATTTTATATACAGTATTTCATTGGATCCTTAAAAAAACTAAGGAAGGAAAATGTATTCTCCTCACTTTATAGAGGCGAAAAGCTATGCTAGGAGAGGTTAAGTCATAACTGCTAGAGTGACTAGGGCCAGATCTGAAAAGAAGAAACTTCAAGTATGAGTTTCTTAGGCTGGATGATGCACATACATTCAGTAAAGAGATGTGTCAAGTATCACAGATGGGAACATTGGCATTCTGGGAACCTGCCTCAGAATTCAGATGTATTACTGTCACCTATATACACTCTGTTTGAGTGAAGAGGCAGACACTCCAAAAAGAGAGACTGAGCTAGAAGTGATTTTCACTTCCAAGACAAAGACTCTTAGCCAAGGGTAGGGGCCAAGGGATGTTCTTCAGCTCCTCATGCAGTGCTCTAAAAGGATAGAATGGGAGATGGGTAGAACTCACCTCGGGTAGCTAGTGAAAGCTCACAAGTTTAAGCGAGGGACACTGGTAGAAGTCTGGTGGGAAGTGAAGGTTTGGGGTGTTATAGTCTTGGCACTGAGTACTGACTATACACCAAGCCCTTGATAGAGCTTACGAGCATTGCTTACAATGTATATTTTATTTTGTCCCAGCCTTTAAGGAATCCTGTGGAGAGTTAGGAAGCCTGTAAAACCCTAAAGATAGGGTGAGAGAAATAGGGTTTGCAACACAAGGGGATATATTCTTACACACACACACACACACACACACACACACACACACACACACACAGGTAAGCCTTCCTCTGTGGTGTATAATTAAAGAACTGCAATGCCTAGGGGCAGAGGGCTTCCCCAGTTGTGTACAGGGCCTGCTGGAGCACAGGAAGTACAGGATGACTAGAAGGAAAATGAATGAGAACAACATTAGCAACAGTGTGGGGGTGAGCAGTGGGCAGAGGACGGGCAAACCCCAAAGATATCTGAGTCAGCGCCTGTCACCAGGGGTGACAACAGGGCCATGGCAGCAACAGCAGAGGCTAAGGGACAGTGGAGTGTGGGGCCACAAAGGCTGATGAAGCAGAACAAAGTTCCTAAGCTCCTCTAGGATTAGGAAAAGATAAAACAAGAAAGATCAAACAGGTAACGATGAAGAGGAGATGCAATTAGAGGTAAACCTCAAGGAAATCAAATTTGCAGGTAACACAAAACTAAAAGCATGGTTAATATCATTTTGAGTCCTGTATCAGTTAACTTTCATCACAGACCAACTCCGGGACTACAAACCCAAGAAGGTGATAAGAATGTATATAATGTCCTGCACATAGATTCTCAAAATCAACTGAAATGAAGGGGCCACTTGGTGGCTCAGTCAGTTAAGCATGTGCCTTCAGTTCAAGTCATGAACTGAACATGATCTGAACCCATGATCTGGGTTCCTGGGATTGAGCCCTGTGTCAGATTCCCTGCTCAGTGCAAAGCCTGCTTCTCTCTCTCCCCCCGCTCTTCCTCCTGCTTGTATACTCTCTCTCAAATAAATAAATAAAATATTTTTTTAAAAAATTAACTGAGGTAGATAGGACTGACAGAGTAAGATGTGACAATATAAGAAAGATTTAGTGTGGGGGGTTTTGATGACCAGAAATTCAGCAGATGCCTTTGATTTGGCTGCTACAAAAACTAAGAACCTCAGGTTACAGTGATGAAAACACATGTCCAGGGCTCCTGGGTGGCTCAGTGGGTTAAGCCACTGCCTTCGGCTCAGGTCATGATCTCAGGGTCCTGGGATTGAGTCCCGCATCGGGCTTTCTGCTCAGCGGGGAGCCTGCTTCCCTCTCTCTCTCTGCCTGCCTCTCTGTCTACTGTGATCTCTGTCTGTCAAATAAACAAATAAAATCTTAAAAAAACAAAAAAAGAAAACACATGTCCAGACCATTGGGCATTTGTGGCTAAGCCAAATGCACAGTATTATGTTTGGTTGTTGGTGTTGCCTCCTAAGAGGAGCATTGATATTTTCATGCTTGTCCACAGGAGCATGACTGAGATGATAAGGGGTGCAGATACCAAGTCCCACAAGGGGCAGCTGGAACTGAGGAAACTTGGGGGGATCTAGAAAGTCATCTTTAATTCCTGAGGAAGACTTCTTGAAAAAGTGTCGCACTTACATGGCCCTTACAGGATATCACCAGAACCAAAGAATAGAAGGCCGATTTTGGTTCAGTGAAGAGTAAAGCTTTCTAATAGAACTGTTCAGAGGTAGAAGGAGCTAGTTTCAGGAGTGCTAAAATCCCCAGATGGGAAGTGGATTTCAGGCCAAGCCTGGATGATCTTGTGGCTGGGAACTTCCATATAGAAATGGTTTCTGCTCTTTAAAAAAAAAAAGAATATTATAAAAAAAGAAATGGTTTCTGCATTAGGTAGAAGCTTGGACTAAACGACCTCTGAGACTTCCTCTAGCTCTTAGAGGCCAGATTGAAGATTTTTGCCTTAGAAACCAACCATTCAGTTCTGGAGGTAAAACTCCAAAGGAAACCTACTCTACCATGGGCCTATGGGGTATAGAGTCCTGCCATAGCCGTTGCTCTCAGAATGCCTTCTCAGCAAATGATGAGGCTCCAACTCATTTAGAATCTGGGAACGGGAAATGTACTTTTAAGAAGCAAATAGATATTTGCTGACCTGGTGCACCCTAAATTCAATCCATCAAATTAGTTTTGTCTGAGTCTTAAGAATATCTCAAAGTCCCTCTCTTCTTCCATATCTATAGGAACCCTGCCTTGGTTCATGCCATCATCACCTTATCCCCAGACTTTCTCAACAAACTCCCAAGTAATGCTTTACCTCCACTCTTGTCTTCTTCAGTATACCCTCTGTAGAGTAGGCAGAGTAGTTTTCTGTTTTGAATGGCTCCCCACTGACCATGTGGGATAGTACCAGCTCTTAATGTTGGATGGAAAGCCATGCAGACTCATGTTCTGTGACTTTCCATACATACCACCATATCCTACACACACACGCACACACACTCACTTTCTCTCTCTCTCTCTTTGTGCTTCAATAATGTTACACTATTTGTAATTTTCTTCATACACTATACTGTTAAACATCTCTCTGCCTTTGCTTATGCTGCTCCCTCCATCTGAAATGCCTCACTTTTTCTAGCCCCCATCTTACTTACCAGAATAACGCCTGCTTATTCTTTTTCATACATGAAAGCTTTGGTGCATAACTTTTTATGAAGCCTTCCTTTAACCATGCATCTTACTCAACATTTACTGGGGGGTGTACAAAGCATGGTGCTGGAGTGCCTGGTTGACTCAGTTGGTTAAGCATCTGTCTTCATCTCAGGTTATGATCCTAAGATCTTGGGATTGAGCCTTGAGTCAGGCTTCCTGCTCAATGGAGAGCTTGCTTCTCCCTCTCCCTTTGCCCCTGCATCTTTATGCTCTCTCTTGCTCACTCACTCTCTCAGATTAAAAAAATCTTAAAAAAAAAAAAAAAAAAAAGCATGGTGCTAAGTACTGCAGTAATCCAAAAGGGAAATTTTGAAGCTAAAGTGAAATAATAGAAGAGCTTTTACTTTATGGAGTTACTAAAATGTATTTTTAATATGCATTAGGGAACTCTGCATAGGCTTATCCTATATGCACTATGACAACTTTATAATTGGGATCAAATAATAGTTTATATTTATTGAGTTCTCATTACATGCTAAGGGCTACTCCAAGCAC
Organism: Mustela lutreola; assembly: GCF_030435805.1. Lineage (NCBI taxonomy): Eukaryota > Metazoa > Chordata > Mammalia > Carnivora > Mustelidae > Mustela > Mustela lutreola. Next base: position 51,184,038 of record NC_081299.1, on the reverse strand, counting down.
TTCATTAACTCATTTATTAAATATTTATTGAATGAAATATTTATTGATGTCTAATATATATGATCAGCACCATTCTAGTTTCTAGGAATCCAACAGGAAACAAAATACAAAACCCCTGCTCTTTAGAAGTTTACATTCTGTATGGGAAGCTACAACCAACAAACAAAACATACAGAACAATAGATGGTGATTAAGTGCTATGTGGAAATGTAAAACAAAGAGTAGAAAGAGGAAGAGTTAGATACTAGGGGTTTGGGGGGTAGTGTGGCAGTTTTCAGTGAGGTTATCAGAGAAGACATAAGTAAGGAGGTGATATGTAAGCATACCTGAAGGGGCTAGGAAACAAACCATAAGAGTATCTTGAGGAATAAAATTCCAGACAGGGGGCACAGTAGGTGCCAAGGCAGGAGGCTGTCTGGCATATTTGTGGAACAAGAGGCCACATTACTGAGGAAGAGTGAGCAGTGCACACAGGAGGAGATGAGGTCAGTGGAGTAACCATGGGCCTGGTGAACTATTATGAAGACTTCGGTTTCTATGCTGTGACACCATTTGAGGGTTGTGACAGATTATTAACAGATCACTCCATTTGGTATGTTGAGAGTAGACTGTAGGAGAGTAGACTGTAGACTGAAGTACAGAGCTGTTCCAATAATCCAGGTGGGAAATGATAGGCTTGGAACAGGATGGTAGCAGCAGGGTATTGAGAGACTGATTTCAATATGTGTATTTAAGTAGAGATGGCAGGATTTGCTAATGAAATTGATACAAAGCGAGAGAAAGAGAGAGAGAGAGGAGTCAGGGATGACTTCAGGGTTTTTGGCCTGAGCAACTCAATGGATAGAATTGCCATTTATTGAGATAGAAAATTGTGGAAGAGGCAGCTTTGTGGGGTGGGTATAGGGAGGAGAGATCGGGGTCGAACTTTGTGTTCAATTTGAGACACCTAGTGGATTACCAACTAGAGATATACAAGTTAGTTGTGGGCAGGGAAAGGGATGAGGGTGACATTCAAACTGGAGTTGCAAATTGAGGAGCAGCCACCATATAGATATTTATGAAGTCATGAACCTAGAGGGAATCATAAAGGAGTCTAAACACTGAAGAGAAGAGAAAAAGACTAAGGACTAAGCTCGAGGGCATTCCAGCATTTCTGGATTAGAGAGATGAGGAGAACTTTGGGAGGAGCAGTGAAAGAGGAGAAAAGTCAGGACAGCAAAGAATCTGGCAAGCCAAGAGAAGAATGTTTCAGGAAGAGAAGGTGATAAACTGTGCTAAATTGTGCTAATCAAATGAGAAGGAAACTAAGAATTGATCATTGCATTTGACATCATGGACACAAGAGAAGTAGGTAGACACTAATACTATTGATTCATTTAAGATTCACAAGTCTCAATGATAGGGATTATTCCCCTAAAGAAGGAAACTAAAGCATAGGAACATTTAGTAATTTGCACAAGGTCACACAGCAAGAGAATGACAGAGTTGGCATTTGAACCTAGGCTGTGTAGTTCTGGAGCACTCCCTGCCTGGAAAAATAGGAAAAACAGAAGAGAGACATTTTGTGGGAAATTTGACTACATGGCAAAGAAAAGAAAACCGTAGAATGTTCCTTCTAACCTGTTCTGCTGTAGCTCTATTTCTGATCCTACTCCTTGACTTAATCTGCTATAGAATTTTTTTGTTCCATGTCAGGAAAAAGGCATTGAATGACTTTAAAAGCCCATCTGTATAGAGAATTTACAGTGCTTAATTAATAACCAAGACTAGCCTACCTAGCTCAATTAGTTAGATCACAGTGATTGACACCAGGGGTGCAAATGCATTTTTTGACTTGAACCAGTCAGTTTTACCAGAACAACTTTGTTTCAGGGACATGGGCTAAATTTTTTGCTCTGGACAAATACCTTGTATACGGGTTCAGTGTGGTAGTTAATCTCCTGAAAAAATAATTACAGTATGTGTTCTATTGCCAATATATTAGTAGAACCTCTTCCTGTTTAGAAGACATGTTATTTTCTTTTTCAGTGCTGAGGATTGTTTACTGTGTCCACATCTTCACATGATAGCATCCTCAACAGCTCAGATTTGTAAACTAATGTCTCTATTTTGGAGAGTAAGTAGTTGCTCTTTATATAAATGGGATAGACTGTATTCTGGAACCAGTCAGATGGAGACCAAACCTGAATAAAGCATTAGCAAGAAACAGAGCCCAGTATTCAGGGATATCTTTGAATAAATCTGGAGAAGAGAAATTTTGACTGAGTGTTTAATATAATTTTAAAAATCAGCTCTACCTTTTGAGGGAGCATTACCTAATGAGTAATCTACAAGGCTTTGGGCAGCAGATACCGGTTGATAAAAATCTCTGTGTGTCAATTGTGATTTAAACTTCCAAGACCTCACCCAGTAAATTTATTCCTTAGGTAATCATGTCCCGGCGTCCATCTGACTTTTATTTAGATCTAATGGCCAAACTCGGTTCTGCCCACATTGATTTACTCTATCTACATTTTTGGAGGTAATGAGAAATTTATAATAAACTTTATTAAAAGTGGTCACTTTAAAAAAATAAAAGTGGTCACTTTTAACTTGCATTCTACATGTTGACCCACTAACTTGGGGTTTTGACCACTTGGCAGTCTTTATCAAGCTTGGTTACATCTGAGAGTATTGCTGATCAGTACTCTGAAATCCTCATGCAAATATATAATTTAAAAGTATCTTTAGCTCTCTTTTTTCATCTCCCTTAAATTCCAAATTTCCCCACAATTCCTACAGTGAAAATAACTGTTTTGTTGTAATCAGAGTACAAGACTTCTTCCCATTCATAGACCACACCATTGTGGTACTATTCAGTGCTCCCTTCATTCCAGGTCATATCCAAGGCTTGCCTCAGTGTTGTCACCTACGATAAATGGTAACCAGCAACAGATAAAAATGTGAATTCAGGCATTAGAGATGCTATGTAGACACAGAAAAAAGAAGCTGTAATGAAAGATTCTTTCAAGATCTGGCTATCAACCCATAGCCAAACCAGGTTCAGTCAAGGTCACATCCACATTCTCCTCTAGCTCTACATAGATGCATGCACCATGGTGCCATTTTGCCCTGCCAAAATAGCTCTTGCTGGGTAATTCTCCTAACTGTCTCACGAGGCCAAGCATCTGATTGTCAAGGGGGGTAGGGAACAAAAACAAACTAGCAAAAACCATCACTGCAAAATTTATGTATATTCAGTTTTTCTTTATTTCTTTTTAACCAGCATGAGTGATGATAGAAGGAACAAAAAGCAAGAAACACAGCCCTGATGACATAGCAACAGCTTAGTTTTTTCAGATGGATCCATGGCTGCTTCGTATAAGTTGAAAAGAACATTTGACCAACAAAATCTTCTAATCAGAAGATTTAAACAGGAAACTAAGTTTCCCAGTCACTGGGTCTTTTTTTAGGTAGAAAGGCTTAAAATAGCTTATGGAACACTTCAAAATGATGTCATATAAGCATTCTGCCCCTTTTAAAATCACACGTAACCCTTTAATGTAACAGGCTAGGTGGTTTTAAGTCTGGCCATAATTGGCAGGAAATATGATGCATTTAACTGTGTCTACCACCACAGAGGCTGGTTTCCCCACAAACCTCCTAGTAGCAGTACATGGTTGGAAATGCGGATTTTTTTTTTTTTTTTTTTTGCAGAGAAGCTTATACATAATCCTATTACTATCCTAGGCACCTATTAAATATGATTGAAACAACGCCCATTGGAAGTCTTAAAACCTTAACCACCAGTTTTACTTCTAAAATAAAGTAAACTGCCAAAAGTTCTGATAAAAGTGACAATTTATATTTTTAAGTAGTACAACTGGAATTTTCCTATAGCTGTAGACAAAGGAATTCTTACTCGGATAAGTAGAAGAGCACCAATAAATTTAAGGTAGCTTATGCAAGTTAGGCACTAATGAATGTCATCTTCTGTTTTGTCATGAAAAAAGATCTTTCTGCTGCTAAAGGAGACTGATTTAGATTATGAATAGCTGTAGTGATTTGCAAAAATGGCTCCAGAGAGATAGAATGAGACTCCATATACTCATGGCACTTGAGGTTTCTGCCCTTTTTGTTGAAAATTAATTTGTCCTGTGGGTTATTGGATTCTAGCTCAGCCAATGTATATTGCTCAGTCATCACAAATTTACTTAAAATTTAGTGTAGCTGAAGTTCATTCAACAAGACAAAAGTCTACAGTTGAAAGCTTCTAAAAATCTTTTTAAAAAACTGGCTAACAGTGTAATTGAAAGTGCTGGCGTCTAAGTAGATTCACATAATGTTTTGCAGGTATCAATATATACTATATTACTATGTTAGAAATAGATTTTTCACTTGTTTCCCACAAAAAAGCAGATAGGGGGGATTTATCATCCTTTGGTAAGAGGACATTTTGGTTGAAGCTTCCATATTCTGAAAAAATATAAATCCCTAACTTCAGATTAGATAATACCACATATTATGGTAGTAATACCATGTTTCATTCATTGATGTATTTTACATTATTTCAAAACAAATAATTTTAAAAACAAACAGATTATGCTCCTAATGCTTCCAAATCCAAAATCTATTACATTAGAAAAAAATTTTTTTTTTTTTTTTTTTTTTTTTTAATTTTTTATTTTTTATAAACATATATTTTTTATATACATATATTTTTATCCCCAGGTCTGTGAATCACCAGGTTTACACACTTCACAGCACTCACCAAATCACATACCCTCCCCAATGTCCATAATCCCACCCCCTTCTCCCCAACCCCCTCCCCCCGGCAACCCTCAGTTTGTTTTGTGAGATTAAGAGTCACTTATGGTTTGTCTCCCTCCCAATCCCATCTTGTTTCATTTATTCTTCTACCCACTTAAGCCTCCATGTTGCATCACCACTTCCTCATATCAGGGAGATCATATGATAGTTGTCTTTCTCTGCTTGACTTATTTCGCTAAGCATGATACGCTCTAGTTCCATCCATGTTGTTGCAAATGGCAAGATTTCATTTCTTTTGATGGCTGCATAGTATTCCATTGTGTATATATACCACATCTTCTTGATCCATTCATCTGTTGATGGACATCTAGGTTCTTTCCATAGTTTGGCTATTGTGGACATTGCTGCTATAAACATTCGGGTGCATGTGTCCCTTTGGATCACTACATTTGTATCTTTAGGGTAAATACCCAATAGTGCAATTGCTGGGTCATAGGGCAGTTCTATTTTCAACATTTTGAGGAACCTCCATGCTGTTTTCCAGAGTGGCTGCACCAGCTTGCATTCCCACCAACAGTGTAGGAGGGTTCCCCTTTCTCCGCATCCTCGCCAGCATCTGTCATTTCCTGACTTGTTGATTTTAGCCATTCTGACTGGTGTGAGGTGATATCTCATTGTGGTTTTGATTTGTATTTCCCTGATGCCAAGTGATATGGAGCACTTTTTCATGTGTCTGTTGGCCATCTGGATGTCTTCTTTGCAGAAATGTCTGTTCATGTCTTCTGCCCATTTCTTGATTGGATTATTTGTTCTTTGGGTGTTGAGTTTGCTAAGTTCTTTATAGATTCTGGACACTAGTCCTTTATCTGATATGTCGTTTGCAAATATCTTCTCCCATTCTGTCAGTTGTCTTTTGATTTTGTTAACTGTTTCCTTTGCTGTGCAAAAGCTTTTGATCTTGATGAAATCCCAGTAGTTCATTTTTTCCCTTGCTTCCCTTGCCTTTTGCGTTGTTCCTAGGAAGATGTTGCTGCGGCAGAGGTCGAAGAGGTTGCTGCCCGTGTTCTCCTCAAGGATTTTGATGGATTCCTTTCGTACATTGAGGTCCTTCATCCATTTTGAGTCTATTTTTGTGTGTGGTGTAAGGAAATGGTCCAATTTCATTTTTCTGCATGTGGCTGTCCAATTTTCCCAGCACCATTTATTGAAAAGGCTGTCTTTTTTCCATTGGACATTCTTTCCTGCTTTGTCGAAGATTAGTTGACCATAGAGTTGAGGGTCTATTTCTGGGCTCTCTATTCTGTTCCATTGATCTATGTGTCTGTTTTTGTGCCAGTACCATGCTGTCTTGATGATGACAGCTTTGTAATAGAGCTTGAAGTCCGGAATTGTGATGCCACCAACGTTGGCTTTCTTTTTCAATATCCCTTTGGCTATTCGAGGTCTTTTCTGGTTCCATATAAATTTTAGAATTATTTGTTCCATTTCTTTGAAAAAGATGGATGGTACTTTGATAGGAATTGCATTAAATGTGTAGATTGCTTTAGGTAGCATAGACATTTTCACAATATTTATTCTTCCAATCCAGGAGCATGGAACATTTTTCCATTTCTTTGTGTCTTCCTCAATTTCTTTCATGAGTACTTTATAGTTTTCTGAGTATAGATTCTGTGTCTCTTTGGTTAGGTTTATTCCTAGGTATCTTATGGTTTTGGATGCAATTGTAAATGGGATTGACTCCTTAATATCTCTTTCTTCTGTCTTGCTGTTGGTGTAGAGAAATGCAACTGATTTCTGTGCATTGATTTTATATCCTGACACTTTACTGAATTCCTGTATAAGTTCTAGCAGTTTTGGAGTGGAGTCTTTTGGGTTTTCCACATATAGTATCATATCATCTGCGAAGAGTGATAATTTGACTTCTTCTTTGCCGATTTGGATGCCTTTAATTTCCTTTTGTTGTCTGATTGCTGAGGCTAGGACCTCTAGTACGATGTTGAATAGCAGTGGTGATAATGGACATCCCTGCCGTGTTCCTGACCTTAGCGGAAAAGCTTTCAGTTTTTCTCCATTGAGAATGATATTTGCGGTGGGTTTTTCATAGATGGCTTTGATGATATTGAGGTATGTGCCCTCTATCCCTACACTTTGAAGAGTTTTGATCAGGAAGGGATGTTGTACTTTGTCAAATGCTTTTTCAGCATCTATTGAGAGTATCATATGGTTCTTGTTCTTACTTTTATTGATGTGTTGTATCACATTGACTGATTTGCGGATGTTGAACCAACCTTGCAGCCCTGGAATAAATCCCACTTGGTCGTGGTGAATAATCTTTTTAATGTACTGTTGAATCCGATTGGCTAGTATTTTGTTGAGTATTTTCGCATCTGTGTTCATCAAGGATATCGGTCTATAGCTCTCTTTTTTGGTGGGATCCTTGTCTGGTTTTGGGATCAAGGTGATGCTGGCCTCATAAAATGAGTTTGGAAGTTTTCCTTCCATTTCTATTTTTTGGAACAGTTTCAGGAGAATAGGAATTAGTTCTTCTTTAAATGTTTGGTAGAATTCCCCCGGGAAGCCGTCTGGCCCTGGGCTTTTGTTTGTTTGGAGATTTTTAATGACTGTTTCAATCTCCTTACTGGTTATGGGTCTGTTCAGGCTTTCTATTTCTTCATGGTTCAGTTGTGGTAGTTTATATGTTTCTAGGAATGCATCCATTTCTTCCAGATTGTCAAATTTATTGCCGTAGAGTTGCTCATAGTATGTTCTTATAATAGTTTGTATTTCCTTGGTGTTAGTTGTGATCTCTCCTCTTTCATTCATTATTTTATTTATTTGGGTCCTTTCTCTTTTCTTTTTGATAAGTCGGGCCAGGGGTTTATCAATTTTATTAATTCTTTCAAAGAACCAGCTCCTAGTTTCGTTGATTTGTTCTATTGTTTTTTTGGTTTCTATTTCATTGATTTCTGCTCTGATCTTTATGATTTCTCTTCTCCTGCTGGGCTTAGGGTTTCTTTCTTGTTCCTTCTCCAGCTCCTTTAGGTGTAGGGTTAGGTTGTGTACCTGAGACCTTTCTTGTTTCTTGAGAAAGGCTTGTACCGCTATATATTTTCCTCTCAGGACTGCCTTTGTTGTGTCCCACAGATTTTGAACCGTTGTATTTTCATTATCATTTGTTTCCATGATTTTTTTCAATTCTTCTTTAATTTCCCGGTTGACCCATTCATTCTTTAGAAGGATACTGTTTAGTCTCCATGTATTTGGGTTCTTTCCAAACTTCCTTTTGTGGTTGAGTTCTAGCTTTAGAGCATTGTGGTCTGAAAATATGCAGGGAATGATCCCAATCTTTTGATACCGGTTGAGTCCTGATTTAGGACCGAGGATGTGATCTATTCTGGAGAATGTACCATGTGCACTAGAGAAGAATGTGTATTCTGTTGCTTTGGGATGAAATATTCTGAATATATCTGTGATGTCCATCTGGTCCAGTGTGTCATTTAAGGCCTTTATTTCCTTGCTGATCTTTTGCTTGGATGACCTGTCCATTTCAGTGAGGGGAATATTAAAGTCCCCTACTATTATTGTATTGTTGTTTATGTGTTTCTTTGATTTTGTTATTAATTGGTTTATATAGTTGGCTGCTCCCACGTTGGGGGCATAGATATTTAAAATTGTTAAATCTTCTTGTTGGACAGACCCTTTGAGTATGATATAGTGTCCTTCCTCATCTCTTATTACAGTCTTTGGCTTAAAATCTAATTGATCTGAAATAAGGATTGCCACTCCTGCTTTCTTCTGATGTCCATTAGCATGGTAAATTCTTTTCCACCCCCTCACTTTAAATCTGGAGGTGCCTTCGGGCTTAAAATGTGTTTCTTGGAGGCAACATATAGATGGGTTTTGTTTTTTTATCCATTCTGATACCCTGTGTCTTTTGACAGGGGCATTTAGCCCATTCACATTCAGGGTAACTATTGAGAGATATGAATTTAGTGCCATTGTATTGCCTGTAAGGTGACTGTTACTGTATATGGTCTCTGTTCCTTTCTGATCTACCACTTGTAGGCTCTCTCTTTGCTTAGAGGACCCCTTTCAATATTTCCTGTAGAGCTGGTTTGGTATTTGCAAATTCTTTCAGTTGTTGTTTGTCCTGGAAGCTTTTAATCTCTCCTTCTATTTTCAATGATAGCCTAGCTGGATATAGTATTCTTGGCTGCATGTTTTTCTCGTTTAGTGCTCTGAAAATATCATGCCAGCTCTTTCTGGCCTGCCAGGTCTCTGTGGATAAGTCAGCTGCCAATCTAATATTTTTACCATTGTATGTTACAGACTTCTTTTCCCGGGCTGCTTTCAGGATTTTCTCTTTGTCATTGAGACTTGTAAATTTTACTATTATGTGACGGGGTGTGGGTCTATTCTTATTTATTTTGAGGGGCATTCTCTGAACCTCCTGAATTTTGATGCTTGTTCCCTTTGCCATATTGGGGAAATTCTCCCCAATAATTCTCTCCAGTATACCTTCTGCTCCCCTCTCACTTTCTTCTTCTTCTGGAATCCCAATTATTCTAATGTTGTTTCGTCTTATGGTGTCACTTATTTCTCGAATTCTCCCCTCGTGGTCCAGTAGCTGTTTGTCCCTCTTTTGATCAGCTTCTTTATTCTCTGTCATTTGGTCTTCTATATCACTAATTCTTTCTTCTGCCTCATTTATCCTAGCAGTGAGAGCCTCCATTTTTGATTGCACCTCATTAATAGCTTTTTTGATTTCAACTTGGTTAGATTTTAGTTCTTTTATTTCTCCAGAAAGGGCTTTTATATCTCTCGAGAGGGTTTCTCTAATATCTTCCATGCCTTTTTCGAGCCCGGCTAGAACCTTGAGAATTGTCATTCTGAACTCTAGATCTGACATATTACCGATGTCTGTATTGATTAGGTCCCTAGCCTTCGGTACTGCCTCTTGTTCTTTTTTTTGTGGTGAATTTTTACGTCTTGTCATTTTGTCCAGATAAGAGTAAATGAAGGGGCAAGTAAAATACTAAAAGGGTGGCAACAACCCCAGGAAAATATGCTTTAGCCAAATTAGAAGAGATCCAAAATCGTGAGTGGGGAGAAAGGGGATAAAAAGAGGTTCAAAAAGGAAGAAAGAAAAAAGAAAAAAAAAAAAAAAAAAAAAAAAAAAGAAAAGAATTTTTTTTTAAAAAAGAAAACACCTAAGAAAAATGTAAAAAAATATATATATATATTAGATAAACTAGTAAAAAATCGTTAAAAAAGAAAAAGGTAACAGTTAAAAAAAAAAAAAATTTTACCCGAAGGCGAGAAAAAAAAAAAAAAATGAAAAAGAAAAAATTAAATTAACTGCAAGACTAAAAAAAATCACAGGAAAAAAGCCATGAGTTCCGTGCTTGGCTTTCTCCTCCTCTGGAATTCTGCTGCTCTCCTTGGTATTGAAACCGCACTCCTTGGTAGGTGAGCTTGGTCTCGGCTGGATTTCTTGTTGATCTTCTGGGGGAGGGGCCTGTTGTAGTGATTTTCAAGTGTCTTTGCCCCAGGCGGAATTACACCGCCCTTACCCGGGGCCGGGGTGAGTAATCCGCTCGGGTTTGCTTTCAGGAGCTTTTGTTCCCTGAGCGCTTTCCGTAGAGTTCCAGAGGACGGGAATACAAATGGCGGCCTCCTGGTCTCCGGCCCGGAGGAGCCGAGAGCCCAGGGCCCCACTCCTCAGTGCGCCCTCAGAGAACAGCGCCCAGTTACTCCCGTCTGCCTGACCTCCGGCCGCGCTCCGAGCTCACCGAGCCTGCGACCGGTTCAAGGTAACACGGAGCTGCGAGCTTACTGTCGGCTCTGTCTCTGTAGCCGGCTTTCCCGTTCCAATACCCGCAAGCTCTGCGACACTCAGACACCCCCGATCCTTCTGTGACCCTGCGGGACCTGAGGCCACGCTGACCCCGCGTGGGCTTCGCTCCGGTTTAGCCTCTGGAGCGATGTCCCTCCGCGGAACAGACTTTTAAAAGTCCTGATTTTGTGCGCGGTTGCTCCGCCGCTTGCCGGGAGCCGGCCCCTCCCCCCGGGGTCTATCTTCCCGTCGCTTTGGATTCATTTCTCCGCCGGTCCTACCTTTCAGAAAGTGGTTGTTTTTCTGTTTCCAGAATTGCTGTTCTTCTTCTCTTCGATCTGCCGATGGATTTTCAGGTGTTTGCAATCTTTAGATAAGCTATCTAGCTGATCTCCGGCTAGCTGAAGCAGTCTCAGCTTGCTACTTCTCCGCCATCTTGACTCCTCCCCTACATTAGAAAAAAATTAAAAGTACACCAGGTCTGTTGCCCTGTTTCAGCAGCTACTCACTTCCTACTTAGGACGCTACACCATGGAGGCTTATGGACAGGGAGGGTCAGAGTAGAGAGAGTCATACTTCAGACAGAGCATCAGGATACAAATCACTTGCTTCTGACAAAAGGAACACTAGTTTAATGGCCATGCTCCTTTACCCAACAATAATGAGAGGAAAAGAAAAGAGAGTGTTCTTTAAAAGGGGCTATTGTGAGAAATACAAAGGAGACATTAAAAAAAAAAGAAAAAAAAGAACAGCTAATTGTGGGAAACAGAGCGGTTTTTAATTCATCCTTCCCTTAATGTGTTTTCCTTAGTATAATCCCTATTTTTCATTTTTATACATTTAAATATGAATATTTACTACATTAAACACATTCACATGTGTATGTTTTATTTCCCTTTGAAAGTCTTAGATGAATTTCAGTACTTATTTAATAACTAAAATCACACTAGAGAACCTCAACTGTGATTAGGGCCATTGGGGTAGCTCCTCACTAAACTGATACACAGGAGGCAACAAACATTATTTGTTCATTTCATTTATAGGTGAAAGTTTACTACATAGTAAGACTATTAAAATGTTATATTTCAAAATATCAAGAGCTAAACCTACATGGTGAAAACATTCAGATGTGTCATTTTGTTAAGACAAGAAAGCAAATCCATTTGGGGTGACCTACACACCATAGTTTTGGACTTTAAAAAATTTTTTTGATAATGGATTTCATTTTATTCCTTACACTTAGATCACAACTGAATTACACAACTGATAAAGCTCCAACTCTGAAGCATCAGCTCTTTGCTTGAGGTACAATTGCACAAAATGAGATACAGAGTGCTAACCAAATCATGACACAGTGGACTGGAAATTTTAGATTAATAAACCTCTTCCAGTGGAGAACTAAATAACTTTTACAGTTTTATCTATGGTTATTTGTTTCTCTGAAGATTTATGGTCCTCGCAACAGATATGCATCTTATCTCTCACTTTCCAGATTAAAGAGAGATGATTTTAAACAGGCTTCTGACTGGCATAATCTGGAATTGCAGATGATCTCAATTTTTTAAAAAATGCTAAAAGTGAACTTGCAAGTCAATGAAAATGACTTTGCGCATGTCAGGTGCACAGGGGAAGAAATCTGCATATAGCTAAACAAGGCTGATCTTCTATTAGCAATACTGATTTCCTTGCCCTGCCCTGAATCAGCCAGGTGCAATCTGTACATGCTTAACCAGGAATTAAAACTCTTCATGCTGCTGCTGCTTTAATTGATTGATGCTAAAAGTTTAGAAAATAAAACCTAACCAGCTATTACAAAGCGCCTTTAACCAAGCCTTCTCCTTTGAAAGCAGGATCCTCAATTGAAACTGGCAGACCACATTTTTAGGTTTCAAGCAGCTCTGTCATTCTACAAGGAATGTGTCTGCCACTTCACACGATAGCTTGAGCTGAAAGACATGTACTTTGAATCAGAGAATCAATAGAACACTTAATGGACAATTAGGAGAACAGCTGTAGGACTGTCAGAGACCCATCTGTACACAGCTCAAACAGCAAGCCTGGACAGGGCCCGGAAAACAAAGTACACTGCTCCAGGGCACTGGCCCCAGTACAAAACCTCCCTTTCATTTCTCATTTAATGTTAATATAGTGTTCTTTTTCATTACAAATTTTAACACGTGTAGAAAATTATGGAAATTGCTTAAGCCATTTGTCAACTTATATCATGTGAATTGATCAATAAATTTCACTACTTTGTTGTTAATGTAGATAAATTTTGGCATTTAATTAAGCTCCAGTGAAAATGTGGCCACTTTTAATTTCAGCAGATGCTGTCGTTTCATTTGTAATACATAACTACAGGGGTAAATACAACCCAATCATGAATTATCACTAAATATTTATAGACAACATAGCAATTCAGAAAATAGACACAAAAGATTTTTACAATGAAACAATTACTGTGTGCAAAATCTGAAATAGGTAGTGATGAACTCTAATAGGAGCCGTGAACAGAATCTTAATATTGTAGTTCCATAAAAAAATTACATATGTATATTTTTCTCTGATGATCCTGTTTCCATCCATTATGTCTCTTATTAGGCAGAAATAATTTCAAATTCTTTTCATAGAATTGTTCCGAATGTTAAAGGATAGTTCTCTAAGTTTGTGGAAGTATATGAAAATTTATAAATTAAAATAAAAATCCATTCCTTTTTTTTCCCCCCCTAAATTTGTGTGGATACAATTGGAAAACTCCTCTAAATCGACAAGAGGAAAAAAATCTTATGATGCTTATTTTGTACACATGATTGGAATTTAAGTTGGTCAAGAGGACACTAGTATGGAGAATGGAGACAAGATGCTGGACAATGGAAAAAGCAGAATGAACTTTTTAGGCTTCCTCCATATGGCCTGAGGGGCCCCAAGATGAAATCCTGCTCCTGACAGCCAGGAGCCCTATAGCCTTAACCCTCTGTGGCGTAGTCTGACATGATAAACTGCTGTATCTCATTTGAGGGGGAATAGGCTGCCTCTTGGTGATTCTGCTGGTGCCTTCAGGGAAAAGGGGATTCGAAATCACATTGCTGTCTTTACAGTGTAATCCACTCCATAACGCCCATTCCCACCATTGTCTAAATGCTTTAGCAGGAGGGCCCTGCTGGCTGTGCAGTCACTGCATTTTCAGCAGAAAAGCAGACCTGAGTGCCTGTGGAGAGGGCCTTTGTCAGTATTTAAAAAATAAAGTTTAGGGAAATCAGAGCTGATCCCTCATTCCTATTTTTACAGTGTCTCCATGTCAAATTGGCCATCACTGCTGAGGCAGTTTGGCACTTTCTGTTGTTCTGGCAGAGGAGTACCTGGTCAGAGAAGATGATTCTCTAAATTCAGACTCTATTAGAGAAATTAGAATTAAGCAGCCAAAGGGAAAATGGATTGGGTCTTCTTGCTGAACCAAATTACACATCTAACTGTCCAGCCAAAATTCTCTCTCTGGCTCACTCTCACATATTCATATTTCTTTTTATTCCAAAATATGAATTTCCTAGGACTTGAAGCTTTGTTTTTATACCACTGAAAAGTAAGAGGGGCTGGAAAATCTACCTCAGCTCTAATGTGGATAATTAGGAATCTTTTTGTAACCTCTGAAATCCAGGAGTTCACAAAGTCATAGTCCTAGTATTCTCTTGAGTCATGCAGCTCTGTGAATTGCTCTGTCTTGTGGGAAGCTGAGGAAAGATATAGGTTATTGCACAGGCTCAGGAAATACTGGCATTTGTTGACTATTTGATGTAGACATTAAAGTGGTAAGAAAGTTAATTAAGAAGTAAGATTGGGTGAGAAACAAAAATCAAGATTCTAAAAGATTGAGAGTATAATGAATTAAAGATGGATACAAAATTCTTTGCCATTTCTCATGTCTGTATGTGGAGTCTGTTTCCTTGACACATGAACCTAGGCTGGCCTTATGAGTAGTTTTACTCAATAGAATTTAGCAGAAGTGATGCCATGCAAGATCCTAGGCCAAGCCCTTGAGAAGGTCTGGAAGCTATTGCTTTAGTACTCTCTTAGGAATCAGCTGCCATGCTGTAAAAAAAAAATTAGGTTAGACTACCAAATGTTGAGTGGTTGGTTAACTTAGAGAGTCATCATGGGAAACAAGAGACCACCCTGGGTGCACCAGGACTAGGCAAACAAACTCCCAGCTGATAGCAGCTGCCCCAGTGACTGCAGCTTTACCATGTGGAGCAGAAGAACCTCAGAGCTGAGCTTGGTCAACCCACAGAATCATGAGAAATAACAAATCCTTATTAGGTTTAGCCATGAAGTTTTCAGGCAATATGTCACATGGCAATAGAGAACCAAAACAGAGATTTTATAATAAAAATCTGTTCTTTTTCTTTTCCTGTCCTACTCTCCTTTTGAAGTTATACTAACTAGCAGTCAACACCTATTTTCTTATGCCTCTTGCAGAAGTGACCCAGTAACAATAAAATAAAAAGCCAAAATATTAATGGGGCAGGGGTAGAATTCTTTTTAAAAAGGAGGTCAGACTGATTCCCTCTGCTCTTAGTTTTCTGTTTTCTCTCTTTATAACTTCGATCAATATCCAAAGTCTATTACTGCTCAAATTGGACACCAAAGGAAAGACAATTTTTGTAACAAGAACTCCAACCCTTTTCAGGATTCTGGTCTTGAAAGTCAGTGCAATGACCCAATTTACTTAAATAGAGTAGACTTTTTAAAAGACATCAGAAGAGACACATGGATGGCTCAGTCAGTTAAGCTGCTGCCTTTGACTCAGGTCATGATCTCAGGGTCCTGGGGTCCAGTCCCACATCAGGCTCCTTGCTCAGCAGGGAGCCTGCTTATCTCTCTGCCTCTGCCTGCCACTCTGCCTGCTTGTGCTCTCTCTCTCTCTCTGACAAATAAATAAATAAACGTTTAAAAAAATAAAAATAAAAAATAAAAGACATCAGGAAATGTTCTGCAATTTATATTAAAGTCACCAAACATTAGCTCTTTAAAATAAATTTTCTCTCAGCTAAAAGAACAAACTAGATTGCAGTCATAGCTCTGTCATATATCAGTGTGTAACTTGGGCAACTAATTTTATCTTTCTCAGCCTCAGTTTCCTCATCTATAAAAAGAAGATAATGGATCAGATACCCTTCAAGGTCCCTTAAATTTTGCCAGTTTTCAAAGATATATGTCATTTTTCAGGTAGTGCCAGCTCACTTTGAATACCTTATTGTGATCACATTAGTGTCAACTAAAAAGCCTTCCTCTAGTGCCCAAGGCAGGAATGAATATATCCTTAATCTAATATTCTACCCCTGAATAATTGAGGTGATTGTATAATTAACTTTCTTTCAGAAAGCATAATCCTAATTTTTTTTACTCCATCATTCTATAAGAACAAAGAAGTATGACAATTTGTCTTTACCATGCTGGTATCTAAATGGATGCCCATTCTTCATAAAGTTCATAAAGAGTTAGTACATGTTTTGCTTGTGGGAAAGATCTGATAGGTACTGAAAGAGGGTAATAGCTATATCATGGAACAAAATACCTTCAAAACTTACTGGCTCTTACTTCAGACACTGAAAATGCTGAGACTGAAAATTTTTTGTATTACAAAGGGTCTTCATGAAAACTTGCTAACTTCTGGGTTTAGTCACAAACAGAATTTGAGTATAATTCTAGTGAAAAAACAAGCAAGCAAAAATAAAAGTTAGGGTGCTTTACCTTGTTGCATTATTATAGTAAAATATGGTAAATATTTGGTACAGTAAAGTTAGTTTTCATTATAATATCTAGGGAAGGAACAGTATGGTTCATTAATTCCACAGACAATTCCAAAATTTAGTGGTTTCAGCCATATATGGAATCAAATAGATCTGGGATGGAATCTTGAATGAATCATTTACCAGCTGGATAGCCTTAGGCGATTTGATTAATCTCTGAATCTCAAGTTTCTTCCCTACAAAGCACAGATTTCTGTTTATGGCATAAAAATGAGATAATGCATATAAAGTGCCTAGAATAGTAAGGACCCAGTAAATATAAGTTACAATTAAATGTGAGCTCCGTGAGATTTTGCAGAAACCTTGCTTGTTTTGCTCACCTTTCTATCTCGAGTGCTCAGAAAAGTTGCATTAAAAGATGACTACTCTGGCCAACAGCTCCAACTTCTTTCGGTGGTCTTGCTACACTGTTTATCATGTAGAAATCACATGGTTTGAATTTCATGACCTTTAATTTGAGCCATCGAAAAGAGAAAAGTCAGAGGGAGAAACCCTGCATAGATCGCTGATCCTTAGTAAATTAAAAGTTATGAGCATGAACTAAAGACAACCATGACTCACACAGAATAGGAGAATCCCTCATCACAAAATAGGTACCTTTGGAAGTTGTCCTAACTACCTTTACAAAAGGCCACTGTTCTTGGTAAACTTCTGCTTTGGTGAAAGTTTTCAAACAGACAAACAAGTAAATTGGGTTTTAGGGATCCCTGTGGAATAGTTGTAATTCAGTCTGATAGAGGAATAAAACAGAAAGAGGTTCTGGACAATTTGTTCCAGGTCAGTCATTGATCAGATTGAAATTAGAACTCACATTGCTTAATTTCCTAATTATTATTCAATTATTGATCATACTTATTTGCCTCCTGTTTTGAGAGAGAATTTGATTAGTGGTATGAAGCAGCATTAGAAAACAAGGTATGTAGAAGTGCCTGGGTGGCTCAGCGGGTTAAAGCCTCTGCCTTCGGGCCCGGGTCATGATCCCAGGGTCCTGGGATCAAGCCCTGCATCGGGCTCTCTGCTCCGCAGTGAGTCTCCTTCCTCCTCTCTCTCTCTGCCTGCCTCTCTGCCTGCTTGTGATCTCTGGCTGTCAAATAAATAAATAAAATCTTAAAAAAAAAAAGAAAGAAAGAAAACAAGGTATGTAATGGGTCAACAAGGTCCTGCCACCTTAGATGGAGAATCAGTTCTGGTTCACGTTCATATGAGCATATTTTTAGTGTGGCAAACGTTGGTAGAGGATGAGATTGTCCCATCCCCAAACTGCCTAATCAACCATCCCCTGTGAATTGAGACAGATTATTGGGTCTCTACAGATGGCAAACACAAAACCATACAAAAAGATTTACATTCCAAGATAAAACTACTACACTCTGATATTCCTATAATTACAGAAGTTAATATGGCTATTCATAAAGTTAAAGCCAATGAATATACAAGACTTAAAAGCAGAAGAGAGAGCTAAGAGAATTTGACAGAGAGGAGGCCAAACTATAAATATGGAACCTGGCATTAAATGTTCTAGGTACCTGATGATAGATAGTTTATGACATGAACTCATATCAAAACCACAATGACTACTTTCATATTTCTCCACTCGCATTCCTGTGAGAAGAAAGATAGCAAGCAATAGGAAATGAGAAGAGATAGTTTAGAAGAAACATACCACAGACAGAACTCTGGCTGAAAACTTGGGTGTCTTGTTCTTTGTACCCAAAGTTAGATATTCCAAGTTACGTAAGAGCTTTCAGTTGATTCTAAATCTTCACCTTCCTATCAGCTTGTTTGTAGCTTTTGATGGGATTTAAGATTCTAAGAGCTAATCTATCTAAATGTAAACAATTGTTTTGGTGTCTTTTCTTCACATACTAATATTAAGAAAGTACCCTTTTTCTATGTTATGGAAGTCAGGTAAACAGCAGTCAAGGTCTGTCTGTGGCTTGAAGAGAAGCTGACTTGAAGCAGAGTTGTGGGTTTGGTTCAGTTTCCAGAGCATACCAAATAACTTGAATGGAAATCACAGACAGCCTAATGCTAGTTCTTCTTGAGAGGCTGATGTGTACCTGTGCATAAAATGTATATTATAAGTATATTAATACAATTCTATCTCAACAGATTTAATTCTTAAATGCTACATATACTTGTTTAATCTCCCATTTTAAGAGTAGAAAAGGTTAGATTATAACATCAGGTTAGCTCTCTTTGAAGCAGGTAATAATTAAGTTGATTCACTGTTGCAATTACTGTCAAATCCCCCTTAATTACCAGAGATTTTATAGCAGCTTCATTATACGTCTGCTGTAATGCATTGTGGCCCTAAGGAGAAGTGTTGCAGGAAATTCTGCATAGCATGGATAATTCTAACCTGCAGTTACAGCTTCCAGCAAAAGCTCATGCACTAAATTTATCTTTTTCTGACATTTCTCCCTGTTACTCAAGCAGTTAAATGAGGTAACATTACTAAAATACCTACCTAACTTTGGAAGTTAGAATTGATTTCTCCACAGATATTAAAACACACACACACACACACAAAGAAAGAGAAAGGATAGATTAGCCTTCAGTAATTCCTAAGAAAGCATTAAATTATGTTTAATAATGAATTTAGTTTATAGCATTCAAGTAGATAGGAGATCTATATCTAAATCACAAATCTCATATATCTACTTCTTATGGATGTTTCTTATATGATAAACAAGACAAAAATTATTTCTGAACTGCTAACATCATCTTGAAGTGGATAATCAACTGCTTTTTATTTACCAATGATTTTACAACTAATTTCTGGGAAAAGCAATCACTTAAAAAAGGCCATTTTTAAGTTTCCATATCACTGCTTATTTTCATTGGAAAAATCTTTACAAATCAGAGCCTGCAAATTAAGTAAAGTTCAAAAAAGATAACTGAATAGTATCTCTCACAGATCCCTTTTTGACCAAGGAATTTACTCCACAGAACATATTAGATTCAAAAGGGGTTGCAGTGTCAATGACACTATTGGCAGCTGTGTTAACAGTTAAGGGCCTGGCTTTGTACAGCAACACAGTTATTAAATTTCTCCAGAGACCATGACTCATTAATCAAATATTCATACATCTCTGTAAATACACACTGAACAGAGAATACCCTCAGAGCTGAGCATCCCAGTACAAGTGCTCTTTCATGTAACACTGACAAAATCCTGAGAACATGCGGTCATGTTTTGCATTTCTAATGCACTATGTCCTCTTTAATACTCCATTTCCTAAAAACAGAACACAAATGATCTTACTGATCGCAAGTGTTAGAGGGTTACAATTAAAATTATTCCACTATTGCTTCATACCATCTTTTTTTAAAATGAGGACAGTGAATCAATTCTTCTGTTCTTTGTTTACCATCAAACGAGTAATTTTTTCCCAGGCGGATGAAGAAACCCAGGCCATGCTCCTATTAATACAAGAATTTGTATTAGCATGAAAACAACAAATCACTACTTAAACTAGGGAGGCCAAATAACTTAACATATTAGCAGACATGAACTTGCTATATTTTGCAAAGTCCTCAGTCTGCTTAATACCACTGGGAGTTTTCCTTCTATTGTACAGTAACAAAAGGTTCTTTCTCAATTGCAATCTCTGGAAAATTGGGGTCTGAAAGCCAGGGAAAGAAGAGAAGCTCAAAATGTTGCCTCATAAAGCTACTGGGATCAGACTCTTCACCTCAGGGTGGGCAGGATGTACCAGGCAAAGGGAAGAGAGAAAGGGAGCAGCTTACATAAACTTCCCATCTATCTTGAAGTTTCTGAAACAACAGGAACCCAATTCTCAGTGCCAGTAAAATATAAGCAAATCTGTCAACTGCTGTCTCCTCTCTTCAGCCTGTCCAGTCTACCAACCACACTGCCTATGTCTTTAATCCCAGTCCTCCAAAATTCTGGCCACGTTAGGTCAAAGACTTCCCTCCCACAGCCTCCCTGCTTTCATTCCCATGCAGTTCCTCCTCCACTCTATGCTATTTTTGCTTGCGCCTTCTCCTCCGTCCTTTGGAACCTCTCTGTGATGCATTTAAAATTAGAACAGGCTTTGGAGTCCGCAGAGGTTTAAATCCCAGTTCTGCAAATTACCTATTGCATTAACTTGGCAAGTTATATTACCATATCTGACCCTCAGTTACTTCATCTCTAAAATGGAAACAGTAAAAAGAACTAATTTCCCAGGATTTTTGTGAAGATTAAACTAAATATACTATTTTATACGATTATAAAATACTTAACAAGTGCCAAAAAAAAAAAAAAAAAAAAGGCCATTGTTGCCATTAGTATCATTACTGCAGTCATCAGTCCTCTGTCTCTTCACATCAGCTCAAACTTTTATTTTTCCTGACAGTACTAAGGGATTCCTAAACTCACCAGCAGAGACTCTTCCTTCCATTTAAACCTCTCTGATGCGGAGGGGTAGCTTTACATTCCCACTGTCAGGTGCTGGCTCTGTCAACATTCACACCTTCCCCTAATGCTCCCACCATCTATTTCAGACACTCAAAATGCTCCAACTCCAGACTGCAGCCTGAACTGTCTTGACTAACATTCTTTTGACCTATCATCCCATGTCCCCGACTTTGTCACTCCAAATCCTCTAATAATCTTGTAAAGTCAATGGACCCATTCTCAAAATATTTTTAAATATAAATGAAATACATATGGCTACAAAGGGAATGGTTAAAATATTTTTAAACTTGTGACATACATATAGACTTCTTTATCAACATACTAATAAGTCCTAGCAACAAGTCCTACCATATTTTAAAGCAGTGTAAATATTTCAAAATAATTGCATTAATTATGATTTGAAAGTACTTACGATTTCTGTTAGTGATAGTCCTAGGTACTGCTGATACAACTGGACTTTGTTGCCGACATTCTTGGTGGAAGAGAAATACTAAGTTTCAGTTAGATGTTAGCAAAAAATAAAGTTGTAATTTTTTTTGCATCCAAGTTCATAGACTCTTGAATTCTTTTTCTGGGTTCAAATTAAGAACCTGTACATTAAATGACCTACTGTTCTTCAGCCCCATCGAAATACACTGACTTCATCCATAGACTCTATAGAATTTTATCTAGGTAAAACAGACTCTCGGGGTAGGGCTTTAGAAATCATCTTCCAACTTTAAATCTTCACATTTTAAAGTGTTAGAACTAAATCCCAGTTCTTTTTTTCTTCCTTCCTTTGTTGTCTTTTCTCCTGTGTTTCTCTCCCAACCATCTACCTACATAAGTATAAATTTCAGTCTGATACTCAAGTCCCTCAAGGCCTTCAATAAACATTTTCATTCTTATCACTCACTTCTCTGTCCCTATCCGTCATCACAGGATGTTTATCATCATCTCCTTACTAAATACCAGCTCCTTAGGCAGACACATGTGTTTCAAATGCACCCTAGGGGGATGGCCCTCCACCTTGACCCCACTTTCATTTAGAAAACATGTCTATGGATCCTCTCTCTGGGCCCTTGTGCTATTTCCTTATTAGCCCAAATACTTACCTCATCCCTGCCTTTATGTAAATCATACCAGACTTTTAGTATTCACCTCAAATGCCGCTGCCTCCATGAAGACTTTCTTAACCCCCATAACCAGATGTAAGCTCTCTTGAAACCAAATATTATTTTATTTTGTAGAACTTCTGAGTCTTCTTTCCCCTACCAAGTTTGAGTTTTTTGTGTATTTTCCCAACCTTTAAGTAAATTTCGAAGTTCCCTGACAGAAGTGTCACTTTACCTCAATAAATTCTATAGACCCTACAGACATTCAATATTGGAACAGAATTAAAAGGTTTTAGGGGATTTGGGTTTTCTCTTTTTTTTTTTCTAAGTCTTGTTCTCCAGTGCCACTTGACACACAAAAAATACTCTTAAAGCCTTTTCAGATCTTAAGGCGACGTGAATGAAATCTTGACAACAGTTTTAAAGGCTAATACTTACTGAGTATTCACTATGGGCCAGGGATTTTTTTTTAAGTGTTTTTGCATGTTTCCTCACTTAATCCTCTCAATAGCCCAATGTAATAGTTACCATTATCCATATTTCATAGATGAGATTAAGTAGCATGCTCAAGGCCATGTAGCTAGTAAGTGTTAAAGTCACAATTTGAGCAGAGCCAATCTGACTCTACAGTTTAACCAGTTTATTAATGCCATCTCCACTGTATAACACTGAAGCTTGACAGGGAAATTAAGTATCTAAAGACAAGGATTCATAATTTTTTCCAAACTAGTAGTTTTAAGTGAATATGAGTAGTCTTACTTTTGAAGCACTTGTTGTGACCACTGCTTGGCTATAACGTAATCTGTAATTTTACATATGCCCATAATTATAAGACCTATGTTTTACATGTTTTTTTAAAATTTATTTTTACTTTCTTTTAAGATTTTATTGCTTTATTTGTGAGAGAGAGAGAGAGAGAGAGAGAGAGTGAGAGCAAACGCAGGGAGAGTGTCAGGCAGGCTCACTGCTCAGTAGGTGCCTGATTCCGGACACAATTCCAGGATCCTGGGATCATGACCTCAGCCAAAGGCAAACACTTAATCAAGTGATCCACCCAAATGACCCTACACTTTTTTTTTTTAAGATTTTATTTATTTGAAAGAGACAGAGCACAATTGGAGGGAGGGGCATAGGGAGAGAGAAAGAGACAAGCAGACCCCCTGCTGATCAAGGAGCCCAATACAGGGCTCAATCCTAGGACCTAAGGCAAACACTTAACCAACTGAGCCACCCAGGTGCCCCACATGTGTTTTCATGGTATATTCCTTTCCAAACATGTATCTTTGCTGTTTCGGGCCAATTTTATACTGTGGAAAAATTCAGTAACACTTTATTGTTGTAAAAACAGAAACTGAAAAGAAAATGAACAAAAATTTTGTAGAAATTAACAAGCTGATCCTAAAATTCATATGAATATACAAGGAATTCAGAATTTCCAAGATCATCTTGAAAATAAGAAAGTTGGACAACGAGCACTTCCGAATTTCAAATTTTACTACAAAACTATAGTAATTAAGATAGTGTGGTACTGGCATAAAGATAGACATATACATAAATGGAATAGAACTGGGAATCCAGAAATAAACCTTATATTTATGGTCAGTTGATTTTCAGTAAGAATGCCAAGACCGTTCAATGGGAAAGGAATAGACTTTGCAACAGATAGTGCTGGAACAACTGGATATCCACATGCAAAAAAAGGAGTATGGACATTTTTACCTCACATCTTATACAAAAATCAACTCAAAATGAGTAAAAACAAAAAAACCAAATGTAAAAGCTAAAATTATAAAACTCTTAGAAGTATAAGTATAAATATTTGTAGCCTTGGATTAAACAATGGTTTCTTAAATATGACACAAGCAACCAAAGAAATTAGAAAATAGATAAACTGGACTCTATCAAAATTAAAAACATTTGTGTTTCAAATAATACCGTCAAGAAAGTGAACAGAATGGGAGGATATGTTGTAGGTTTTATATCTGATAAAGGACTTAAATCTAGAATATGCAAAGAACTGTTAAAACTCAATAACATAAGGACAAGTAGCCCAATTTAAAATAAGCAAAAAGGGGTGCCTGGGTGGCTCAGTGGGTTAAGCCTCTGCCTTCAGCTCAGGTCATGATTTCAGGGTCCTGGGATCGAGCCCTGCATAGGGCTCTCTGTTTGGTGGGGATCCTGCTTGCTCCTCTCTCTCTGCTTACTGCTCTGCCTACTTGTGATCTCTCTCTCTGTCAAATAAATAAATCAAATCTTAAAATAAGTGAAGAATTTGAATATACACTTCTCCAAAGAAAATATACAAATATCCAACAAGCACATGAAAAGATGCTCAGCATCATTACTCACTAGGAAAATACAAATCAAAACCACAGTAAGGTGCTAAAAGTCATGATAAGAAACATATGTCTTGCTGCTTACTATGATGTAATTAACACAAAGATAGAAATAATTATTAGCCTGAGGGCACCTGGGTGGCTCAGTTAGGTGGCCAACTCTGGATTTCAGCTTAGGTGGTGTTGTCAGGGTCTTGGGCTCCAGCCCCATGTTGGGCTCAGCACTCTGAGAGGAGTCCACTTGAGGATTATCTCTCACCCTCTTCCACTGCCCTTTCCTCTGCTTGCACACACTCTTTCTAAATAAATAAATGTATTTTTAAAAGAATGATTAGCCTCAATGAAACGCTCCCTTTATCAGTGAACTATATGTTTGACTATAAAAGAATAAAAATAAAGAACATCTATGAAATGTTATAACTGTATCATCCAAGATCATGTCGAACTTTTATGATTAAAAATCATTTTACAATGTTTTTAATATTTTTATATTTTATACTCTCTTGGAACCTTCCTTAAAACATTGTTTGGAAACATCTATGTTTCAGTTCCTTGAGATTCAACTATTTTTAAGTACTTATAGGATCAAATATACAAAAATAAGACTCTCTCTAAGTACAGGCATGAAACTGGCCCAAGCACAGTGTGTCAGTTTTAGGAACCAGTCACAAGACACACACAAAAAAGACTACCATGCAAATCAGAGCCTTCAGACAATGTCAGTATACAAACCAAAATATAAGTATTTTGAGTAAGTGGTGGCTTTCTCCATTAAACACAATTAAACTTTTTAAAAGATTTATTTACTTATTTTGAGAGGAAAGCACACATGGCAGGGAGAGGCAAGGGAAAGAGGAGAGTCTTAAGCAGACTCCATGCACAGCACAGAGTGCAGTGCAGGACTCAATCTCACAACCCTGAGATCATGACCTGAGCCAAAACCAAGAGTTAGACGCTTAACTAACTGTTCCATCCAGATGCCCCAAAACACAATTAAATTTAAAAAATAAGAATCAAAATTCAACCTATTAAACATGCTTAATGTAAACATGAACATGAAATAGAAGGGAATGTAGACCATTGAAAGTAATATATGTATTTTTTAAGATTTTATTTTTAAGTAATCTCTATACCCAGTGTGGGGTTCGAACCCACAAACTCAAGATCAAGAGTCACATGCTCCACTGACTAAGCCAGACAGGCACCCAAAAGTATGTTAATGGAACAGAAGTGTGAGGTAGATATTTTTTCCCTGTGATATCTATTTAAGGTATTTTGGAAATAATTTAAATATATATGTGGATCTCTCCCATTAAAGCCCCCTTATTATTAACTAGACTCCTGACCATAAAATCTCTTGACCTCCCCCTCCATTATGTGATCATCCATCCAAGGACTCTTATTAATTGTTGCCTTAATCCCAGATCTAATTCCCCATCTTTGATTCATTAACTATAATTTAATACAAGTAAATTGACCACAATTATGCTGAGTAAATAGCAAGTAGTATATAAATATTAGTTACAGGGATACCACATTGTGTAACTCCAGGTAGTGTCATTCACATAACATAAACAAAAGATAGTGTCCCTTGGAGTTGTGCAGCATTGCAGCCCATATCCAATTCCTGGTATTGGTCAGTATTTACTTTCTTTCAAAGCCTACATCAAATTTTAAATCACCCCAGCCTACGGATCTTTTTAATTCACTTTTTTAATTCATATTTTTTTAACCTGTGTCTATTTACTATACTGTATTTACTATACTGTATTTGCCTATGAGAGTTCTAATTTTGTTTACCTTTTCTGCTTATAACTTCTTTTTAAACCCATGAATTCTCAATTCTTAACTTATATTACACAAAATCATTTATAACAATGTAATTTCCATTTAAATCATTTAAATGGAAGAGAATCTCCATGGAATTTTATGTTTTACTCTTGAATGACAGTCAGTATCTGGATTGTTGACTTAAAATAAAGGGAAGAGCCAATAGGAAGAATAACTTAAGATGGTGGAAAAGGAGAATTCTGAGCTAACTTCCTCCCACAGACATACCACAGACATGCTGCACATACATATAAAGGAACTTTCTCTGAGAATGGCCTGAGACCTGGAAGAACAGCTTTTCCACAGCTAAAGATATAAATAAAAAAAGACTACATCAAGAAGGGAAGTAGGAGGGGACACCTGGGTGGCTCAGTCATTAAGCGTCTAACTTTGGCTCAGGTCATGATCCCAGGTCCTGGGATCGAGTCCCACATCTAGTTTCTTGCTAAGCAGGGAGCCTGCTTCTCCTTCTTCCTCTGCCTGCTGCTCCCCCTGTTTGTGCTCTCTCTCTGTGTCAAATAAACAAAATCTTTAAAAAAAAAAAAAAAAAAAAAAGGATAGTAGGAGCAGAGATGCCATCTGGTCAGGACCTACAACCCCAGTAAGGCAACCCACAAGTAGAAGGATATCACAGGTGCAGAGGTCCTCCCTGAGGAGTGAGAGGTTCAAGCCCCACATTAGGCACCACCCACCCTGAGGACCTGCACCAGACAGACAAGCCTCCATAATATCTGGCTGTGAAAATTAGCAGGGAGTAACTCCAGGAACTTTGAAAATTAGTGGGGCTTAACTCCATTACAGCCAGAAAGCTATAGGAAATCAAGACTCTGCTCTTAAACAGCCCATGCACAAACTAACTCCCAAGACCCAGCACAGAGGCAGCAGTTTGGAAAGTGCCTGGGCTATACATGAAGATTTTTTGACTAATTTTAGGGCAGGTGCTAGAGGGGCAAAGATCTGTAGGAACTTTCTCTGGTAACAGAAGCGCTTGTGGGTGCCACTTTTCTTGCCCTCCTGTTTAGGCCAACATTGGTGGGTACCAATGCTGACATTCTCCATCTATCTTGCTAGCACCACTCACCCTGCCCTGGTATTCCCCTCCAGACCCATCCCGCCCAACCTGCCTTCCCTGGCTGGCACTCCTCCAAAGCTTCTCCTGTCCCATAGAATGGAGATAGCCCTGCCCACCAGCAGGCCCACAAGAGTAGAGGCAGGGTCTTGCAGGAAGCCACATTAGGTCTAGCCCTGCTCACAAGTGCACCCATGGCAGTCTCAGCCAGCCACAAGAGAGCACATATAGTCTACATCTCAGGGTGCCTGGTTCTGATGACCAAGAGGGATTGTACTTCCAGGCCCCATAGAACACCTTCTATATAAGGCCACTCCCTCAACACCAGGAAATGTTGCTGATCTATCTAATACATAGAAAGTCAAGATAAATGAAGAGACAGAGGAATATGTTCCAAATGAAAGAAAAGACAGAACCTTAGAAAAAGAACTAAGTCGAGATAAGCAAACTACCTGATAAAAGAGTTCAAAGTAATGGTCCTAAAGATGCTCACCAAATTTGGCAAAAGAATGGATGAACACAGTGAGAATTTCAACAGAGAAGAAGATACATTTTTAAAAAAATCAGAGCTGAAGAGTACAATAACTGAAAAGAAACATACACTAAAGGGAATCAATAGCAGATCGGAAGATCCATTAAGAATCAGTGATCTGGAAGACAAGGTAGTGGAAATCATCTAAGCTCAAGAGCAAAAAGAATTTAAAAAAATAAGGATAGTTGAAGGGACCTCTAGAACAACACCAGCCATACTAACATTCATGATACAGGGGTCCCAGAAGGAGAACAGAGAGTGAAGGGGGGCAGAAAACTTAAAGAATCAGTAGCTAAAAATTTCCCTAACCTGGGAAAAGAAACAGACATCCAAGTCCAAGAAGTACAGAGAGTTCCAAACAAATGAACCAGAGAGGTCCACACCAAGATATTTAATAATTAAAATGTCAAAAATTAAAGAATCTTGGGACTTCTGAGTGTCTCAGTTAAGAGTTTGCCTTCAGCTCAGGTCATGATCCCAGGGTCAAGTCCTGGGATTAAGTCCTACATTGGGCTTGCTGCTCGGTGGGGAGCCTGCTTCTCCTTCTTCCTGCTGCTCCCTCTGCTTGCTCTCTCTGAAAAATAAACAAATAAAATCTTTTTTTTTTTTTTTTTAATTAAAGATCTTAAAAGCAGCAAGAGAAAATCAACTGGTTATGCAAGGGAATACCCATAAGACTGTTCGCTGATTTTTCTTGGCTACTTTTTCAGCAGAAAATTTGCAGGCCAGAAAAAAGTGGCATGATATATTCAAAGTATTGAAAAAAAAAAACTTACAACCAAGAATATTCTACCTGGCATGATTATCATTTAGAATTGAAGGAGAGGTAAAGAGTTTCCCAGGCAAACAAAAATTAAAGGAGTTTATCGCTCTAAACCAAATTTATAACAAATGTGGAAAAGGCCATAACTAGAAGTAAGAAAATTATGAAAGAAGAAAATCTCACTGGTGAAAGCAAACATTTAGTAAATGCAGTGTATCAACCACTTATAAAGTTAATATGAAGATTGGGAAACAAGAGTAGCACCTATCTACTTGTTAGATGGGATGCTGCCCAATTCATGATCATCAAATAAAGCCAATTAGATCTTCAAAAACAAAACAAAAAAAAAAAGACAAAAGTAGTCAAGTCAATTTTATTTTCAATAACTAGTTAAGAGATACAATAAAAAGATATAAAATACGACATACAGAAAACATAGAAGGAGGAGTGAAAATGTAGTCCTTTTACAATGTGTTTGACAGTATGGAGGCTCCACAAATAGTTACAAATAGAACTACCTTATGACCCAGCAATTGCACTACTAGGTATTTGCTCAAAGGATAGAAAAATATCCATTCTGGCCCTCCCCCAACTCATGCATGCATTCTTGCTCTCTGTCTCTCTAAAATAAATAAATCATTTTTTTAAAAAGATGTCATTAAAAAATATTAAAAGGGATACATGCACCCTGATGTTTATAGCAGCAATATCCACAATAGCCAAACTATGGAAAGCAGCAATGTCCACAACAGCCAAACTATGGAAAGAGGCCAGATGTCCATTGACAGATGATGGATAAAGAAGATGTGAAATATATATATATAATATTATATATATATAAATATATATATTTTATATATTTTATATAATTATAAATTATATATAATTATATATATAAATAAATTATATATATAATTTATATATATAAATTATAAAAAAATTATATATATAAATTTATATATATATAATTATATATATAATTTATATATAAATTATATATATTTATATATATATAAATTATATATATTTATAATATATTATAAATTATATATAATTTATATAATTATATTTATATAATATATATTATATATATATAATATATATATATTTCACATCTTCTTTATATATATATATAGTGGAATATTACTCAGCCATAAAAAAGAATGGAATCTTATATCTGTAATGATGTGGATGGAGCAAAAGTGTATTATGCTAAGAGAAATAAGTCAGTCAGAGAAAGACAAATACAATATAATGCACTTATATATAGAATTTGAGAAACAAAACATGAACATGGTGGGGGGAGAGGCATAAAACAAACTCTTAACTATAGAGAACAAACTGAGGCTTGCTGGAAGGGATATGGGCTGGGGGATGGGTTACATGGGTGATGGGTATTAAGGCAGGCACTTGTGATGAGCACGTGGTGTTGTATGTAAGTGATGAACCACTAAATTCTACACCTGAAACTAGTATTATACTGTATGTTAAGTAACGGGGATTTAAATAAAAACTTGGGTGAAAAAAGAAAAAAAAACACCTTGTATTTTATATGTTTACTCTATAATTTTTGAATTCAATAATTATTCAATATACATTAAAAACTGTTGAGGTTTTTATATTAAAAAATAGAATGTGGGGGCACATGAGTGGCTCAGTCGGTTAAGCTACTGCCTCTGGTTCAGGTCATGATCTCAGGGTCCTGGGATTAAGCCCTGCATCAGGCTCCCTGCACAACAGAGAGCCTACTTCTCCCTCTCCCTCTGCCTGCTGCTCTGCCTACTCGCACTCTCTCTCTCTCTCTCTCTGTCAAATAAATAAAAATCTTTAAAAAATAAAAAATAGAATGAGTTTGAACTTATATGATCTTCAACTTAAAATAGACTGCTGTATACAGTGGATATTATATATGAATCTTATGGTAACCACAAACCAAAAATAAGAGAAAGGAATCCAAGTATAACATTAAAGAAAGTCATCAAATTATATGGGACAAGATCAAGAGAGAAGGAACAGAGAAGAACTACAAAAACAGAAGACAGAATAAAATAAATAATAAAATTTTCTAACTAGAAAACAATGTATAAAAGAGCAATAAGTACATACCTATCAGTAATTACTTTAAATGTAAATGAACAAAATGCTCCACTGAAAAGACATAGGGTGACTAAATGGGTAAAAAAATCAAAACCTATTATATGCTACCTACAAGAGAGTCTCTTTAGACCTAAAGACACATACAGACTTAAAGTAAAAAGATGGCAAAAGGTAGTCTATGCAAATGCAAATGAATATACTTAAAAAGCTGGAGTAGCACTATTACTTTCAGACAAAACAGACCTTAAAGACTCTAACAGGAGATATTACATAATGATAAGGGGATCAGTCCAACAAGAGGATATAACAATTGTAAATACCTATGCATCCAACTTAGGAGCACATAAATATATAAAGCAAATATTAATAGGCAAAAAAGGAGAAACTGAGAGTAATACAATAATAGATGACTTTAAGACCCCACTGGCATCACTGATACTGACAGAAAATCCATAAGTAAACAGTTACTCTGACACATTAGACAAGATGGACTTCCCAGAACATTCCCTCCAAAAAGAATACACATTCTTTTCAAATGACTGTGAAACATGCTCCAGAATAGATCATGTTGGGCCACAAAACAAGTCTCAATAAATTTAAGACTGAAATTATATCAAACATCTTTTCCAAACAAAATGCTATTAAACTAGATATCAATTACAAGAAAAAAGAACTGGAAAAACTATAAACATGGAGACTAAATAACATGCTATGAAATGAACAGTAAATCAGCAAAGAAAGCTAAGAGGAAATCAAAAATATCTGGAGAAAAATGAACGTGAAAACACAATGTTCTGAAAACTATGGGTCACAGGAAAAGCAGTTCTAAAAAGAAGTGTGTAGTGATACAGACCTACCTCGAGAAACAAGAAAAATCTGAAATAAACGATCTAACTGTACAACTAAAGGAACAAGAAAAGAAGAAAAAATGAAGCCCAAAGTTAGCAGAGGGAAGGAAATAATAAAGATTAGAGTGGAAACAAAAAGAGATGGAAGAAGGAAGGAAAGAGGGTTAAAAGGGAAGGAGAGAAGGAAAAGAAAATCAACTAAACTAAAAACTAGTTTTGAAAGATAAAATTGATAAACCTTAGTAAGATTCATCAAGAGAAAAAACGGGAGAGGACTTAAAATTAGAAATGAAAGAGAAGTTACAAATGACACCACAGAAATATAAAGGATTATAAGGAACTATTACAAACAACTATATGGCAACAAATTGGACAACCTACAAAAAATGGATAAGTCTCTAGAAATATATAACCTTCCAACATTAAATTAGGAAGAAATAGAAAATCTGAACAGACCAATTACTAGTAAAGAAATTGAATTAGTAATCAGAAAACTCCCAGCAAACTAAAGTCCAGGACCAGATGGCCTCATAAGTGAATTCTTCCAAACATTTTTTTGAAGTATGTATGTATGTATGTATGTATTTTAGAGAGAGAAAGTGGGGGAGGAGGGGCAGAGGGAAAAGGAGAGAATCTCATGCATACTCCACACTGAGTGTGGAGCCCAACACAGGGCTGATCCCACGACCCCAAGATCAAGACCTGAGCTGAAATCAAGCCAGATGCTTAACCAACTGAGCGACCCAGGCGCCCCTCTACCAAACACTTAAAGAAGAGTTAATACCTATCCTTCTCAAACTATTTAAAAAAAAACTGAAGAACAAGGAACACTTCCAAAATCATTCCACAAGACCCTGATACTAAAGCCAAAGACACACACACATACACACATACTACAGGCCAACATCCCTCATGAATACAGAAGCAAAAATCCTCAACAAAATATTAGCAAACCCAATTCGACAATACTTTATTTTTTTTAAAGATTTTTATTTATTGGGGCGCCTGGGTGGCTCAGTGGGTTAAGCCTCTGCCTTCAGCTCAGGTCATGATCTCAGGGTTCTGGGATCGAGCCCCGCATCAGGCTCTCTGCTCAGCAGGGAGCCTGCTTCCTCCTCTCTCCCTCTTTGCCTGCCTCTCTGCCTATTTGTGATCTATCTCTCTCTGTCAAATAAATAAATAAAATCTTTTTTAAAAATTTTAAAAATATATTAAAAATTTTTTTAAAATTAAAAAAAAAAAGATTTTTATTTATTTTTCAGAGAGAGAAAAATAGAGGGAGAGAGAAAGAGCACACAAGCAGGAGGAGAGGCAGGCATAGGGAGAAGCAGGCTCCTAAGCAAGGAGCCCAATGTGGGACTTGATCCCAGGACCCTGGGATCATGACCTGAGCTGAAGACAGACACTTAACTGAATGAGCCACCCAGGAGTCCCTCAACAATACTTTAAAAGGATCATACACCATGATTAATGAGATTATTCCAGGAATGCAGGGATGGTTTAGTATCTGCAAATCAATGTGATGCACCACACATTAACAAAATGAAGGATAAAAATCATATGATCTTCTCAATAGATGCAGGAAAAGCATTTGACAAAATCCAACATTCTTTTGTGATAGAAACTCTCAACAAAGTGGGTATAGAGGGAACATACCTCAACATAACACCTAATGGTGAAATATTAGCAAACCCAATTCGACAATACTTTTTTTTTTTCTAAGATTTATGATGTTAATACCTAACATCATACCTAATTGTGAAAAGCTGAAAGCTTTTCCTCTGAGATCAGGAACTAGACAAGAGACAAGACTGCCCACTCTTGCCACTTTCATTCAACATAGTACTGGGAGTCTCAGACACAGCAGACAGACAGGAAAAATAAAAGGAAAAATAAAGTGGTAAGGAAAAAGAAAAACTGTCACTATTTGCAGATGACATGATGCTGCATATAGAAAACCCTGAAGACTTCACCATAAAAACTACTGAAACTAATAAATGAATTCAACAAAGTTGCAGGATACAAAACTAATATGCAGAAAATTGTGTTTCTATATGCTAACAACAAACTATCATAAAGAAAAATTCTATTTACAATTGCATCAAAAAGAATAAAATACCTAGAAATAAATCTAACCATGGGGGTGAAATACCTGCACTCTGCAAACTATTAAGACATTGATGAAAGAAACAGAAGATCACACAAATAAATGGAAGTATATACCATACTCATGGACTGGGAGAATAACATTGTCCATACTACTCACAATCTACAGAATCAATGCAATCCTTATCAGTAGTATTTTCCACAGAACTAGAAAAAAAAATCCTAAAATCTGTATGGAACCACAGAATACCTCCATACATACCCCCAAGTAGCCAAAGCAATTGAGAAAAAACAAAGCAGGAAGTATCACATTCTCAGATTTCAAACTATACTACAAAGCTATAGTAATCAAAACTGTATGGTACTGGAACAAAACCAG
The DNA here is from genome assembly GCF_030435805.1 of Mustela lutreola. NCBI lineage: Eukaryota > Metazoa > Chordata > Mammalia > Carnivora > Mustelidae > Mustela > Mustela lutreola. Next base: position 51,150,166 of record NC_081299.1, on the reverse strand, counting down.
ACATGTAGAATAATGGAACAGTATAGAGAGCCAGAAATAAATCCACACTTATGTGACCTATTAATCTGTGATAAAGAGACAAGTATATACAATGGGGGAAAGATGGTCTTGTCAACAAATGGTGCTGGGAAAACCAAACAGCTACATGCAGAAGAGTAGAAGTGGACCAGTTTCTTATAACGTGCAAAAACAAAGTGGATTAAAGACCTAAATGTAAGAGCTGAAGTCATAGGCAGTAAACTCTGAACATTGGCCCTAGAAATACTTATTTTGGCTTTGTCACCTCAGTCAATGAGAACAAATGTAAAAATAAATAATTGGGACTACATCAAATTAAAAAGCTTTTGCACAGTGAAGGAAACTATTAACAAAATAAATAGAGAACCTATTGAATAGAAGAAAATATTCGCAAATAATATATCTGATTAACAGGTTAATATCTAAAATATATACAGAATTCATACAACTCAACACCAAAACTAACAATCCAATTAAAAAATGGGCAAAGGACCTAAATAGACATTTTTCCAAGACATACAGGTGGCCAACAGGCATATGAAAATGTGCCCAACATCACTAATCATGAGGGCATGCCAAAAAAAGATACAAAGAGACTACCTCACAACTGCCAGAATGGCTAGTATCAAAAAGATAAGAAATACCAAGTGTGGGAGGAAAACATGGAGAAAAGGGAACCCTCCTACACTGTAAACTGGTGCAGCCAGTATGAAAATTCTTCAAAAAATTAAAAATAGAAATACCATAACACTTAGCAATTCCATTTCTTGGTATTTATCCAGAGAAAAGAAAAGCACTAATCCAAAAAAATATGCACCTCTAAATTCATTACAACATAGAATATAGAAGTGTCCATCAACAGATAAATGGATAAAGATATGATACACATATATGTGTGTATATATATTAAAGAAACACAGATAACATGATTTCACTTATATGTGGAATCTAAAAACCAAAATAAATAAATAAATGTATTCATAAACACAGAGAACAAACAGGTAGTTGCTGGAGCAACAGGGGGACAGGGCAAATGGCAAAATAGGTGAAGAGCATTAAGAGGTACAAACTTCCAGTTATAAAACAAGGAATGGAAATGTAAAGTACAACATAGGGCATATAGTCAACAATATTGTAATAATTTTGTATGATGACAGATGGTAACTACACTTTTATCATGGTGATCATTTCAAAATGTATATAAATTTTGAATCACTGTATTTTACACTTGAAACTAATATAATATTGTACGCCAACTGTGCTTCAATATATAAATAAATAAAGGAAGGTTGAATTTCTAAATTTCTGGAGGAACTGGTTACAGAGTAGCACAGTACTTTTCTTACCTAATAACATACATGTAGTCTTCACTTTTAATATATTTTTCTTATTGTGAGAGAATAAGTGAAATTTTATAACTGTAGTTGTGAATGTTTTGGGCCATTGCTTGCCACCAATAATGTTGAGGAGGACTATAAAAAAGAAAGAGAAGAAAATGCTAATTCAAAAATGTGTCTGCAATACTGACTCTAAATATAATATTTTTCAAAGTTTATAGGTAAGGAGAAGGTCTTTATATAACCATGAAAACCACACAGAAATGCTTAAGATTTCTAAACTGAGTTAAGATTCAAACTATAAAATGATATAAAATTTATATTTTGGAATAGGATGAGATGTTTCCAATTTTTTCTGGTGGGATGTTTCACCTTTTCAATTCAGTTATCTCAAAATATTCAGGCTAAATCCTCAACTGAATATAGTACTACTAAATTGTGGTGATTTGCAGTATTGAGGCTATACTAAATAATACAAAATATTTAGTTTAAAATTTTTTGAAAGAAATTTACTCTTCTTTTTATAAAAAACAGTAATCCCTTAATCCTTTCCAAGAAATTGCCTCTATCAATATGTTCTGGATATCTTGCTTCAATTTCACTAAAAATTCTAGTTTCCTCCTTATCTTGTCTATTTCAATGGAAATTCATATACTTATTTAATATTTTCAAAGTGTTTTTCATTATCTGTTCTTCATTTCCTGCTTCTGGAAAATTCTTAGACTGTGCTTTTTGTTTTGTTTTGGGGTTGTATATAAATATATAGTCAAAAAGACTTAGATGTACAATGCAAGCTATTGAAGGTGATTGTGGTAAAGCATGAAAATACAACTTTCCTAGTTCCAAAATAATTAGCAGAGAAAACGGAGGAGAGGGACTAGATTAGTATGATTTGACCAGAAATACAGTGCTTTCCAGCATGCAAAGATAGAAAGTAACTAGAGATCTCTAAAAAATTAAGATTTCTGACCTAGCACTGGATATATTATATAGATAAGTCATTTTTGCTGTTCTATTTCTTTAATTCTTCTAAAAATAAGACAGAATTAACATACATATTTTTAGATATGCTTGCCCTTGGACAATGCTAAGGTTAACAGAACACAAAAGTGACCTAAATTTTTAATATTATTGTCTTCTCAATAATACAGACTTAATGGGGCTAGTTTAATATAAAAACAGAAAAATGGATACCTTGGGAAATCCTTTTGGATATACTTGTACTGTAAAGGATCTTTTCATTCACTCATACAGCAAATGACTCTCAACATTGCCTGCTGGTGGTTAATACATTGACAAAAGGGGATTCAAAGTGTCAAATCTTATCAGGAAGAGAGAAAGAAACCTTTGCCATCAAAAAGTCACATTAAGAATTTTAAAAATTCATTTCTGAAATGTTAATGGTAAAACTAGTATCTTAATATTGATGTCTAAATGCAGGATCCTCCTTTAATAATTTTAACAGAACACCCATCTTAGTATCTTGTCTTTTTTTTTTTTTTTACTTTCCTTTATTCCAGTCTGAAAGAGATCATCCATAAGCTTTATTGACCGAGTTTACTGGCTGTCAGAACTTGAAATCTGTGTTCAAATAAATAAATTTAATTAATAAAAAAAAAATGTGAGAACTGAAAAAAAAAAAAAAAAGTCTGAAACCAGAATATACAGTACCTCTATTCTAAATCTAATGATGTAGTTTTGTTGCTGCCTTTCCAATAAAAGATTAGCACAACTTTTGGCTGGTCCTCAGCTGAAGTTGAATTAACAGGGGAGATAAATCAATCAGCCTATCTGATTTTCATGAATGTATGCATTCATTCATATACATTATTGAATGAATACTTTTGAATACATATTGAATACTTTTTAATGTGCATATTATGCTGATCATTTCCAATTCGACACATTTATTCTCAGTCATTGGGATGACTGCATTACAAGATTGGTTTGTTTTTTCTGTACAGTACTCTGAGTATTTTCAATATAATTCAATGTAAAGGGAGTTTCTGCCTCCTCTCACCTCAACTTTGGCCAGGTCTAATTTTAACCAACTTAAAATGATCCCCAAAGATGGGGACGCCTGGGTGGCTCAGTGGGTTAAGCCTCTGCCTTCGGCCCAGGTCATGATATCAGGGTCCTGGGATTGAGTCCCGCATTGGGCTCTCTGCTGGACGGGGAGTCTGCTTCCTCCTCTCTCTCTGCTTGCCTCTCTGCCTACTTGTGATCTCTCTCTGTCAAATTAAAAAAAAAAAAAATCTTTAAAAAAGAAAGAAAGAAAGAAAGAAAGAAAGAAAATGGTCCCCAAAGATGGTGAGAAAATAGTAGAATGCAAGAATATAAGTCTAAACTTTTATATAGCTCTTGTAAGAGAATACTTACAATCAGTTCTGATTCATTGGAAGGTATGAGTACTCTCATTTGATGTGTTTGTTGTAAAATCCTGTGAATACTGCAGGTACATATAAAGAATAAACTGCAATAGTTTAGACAATACAACTACAGTGCATAAAATCGGGCATAATACTGGCTTCGTATTCTTGTAATGCTTTGACATTCTAGGAAAATTAGTACTGGACTTAATTTGTCCAGATTTTATCTGGAATAAAGGAAAATTTTAGATTTTAGGCCATTTTTATCATTGTAGTAAATTGTTCTCACAGGGAAATGCCAAATCTGATTTCTCTCATCAGGCATATTAAAGCAATTGCCCCCTCTGTTTCTGTTTTGTATGCAACTCTAAACCTAACAAATAGGCTTTCTGATGGAAGAGATCAATGACTTTAAAAGATACACAGTTTTATGTCTTTATAAGTCACCTTTCTGCACTGAAACATGAAAGCTCCATAAAGTAAGTTAATATTTTGCTTTCAGAGAAACAATATTACTTGCCTTCATTATAAATAAGAATAGACTTCATATGAGACAATGATTTTTTCAAATTAAAGAACTAAAATAATCCTATTAAAACCAAACAAATATACTTTATGTTCTCACATCTTTATTAAAGTACATAATCCTGGCTGAATAATAACTCTTATATTTTTATATCACATATTTGCCTTTCAGTAACACATAACACACTTAAGGCAGAATTACCTTATAGATAGCCTCAACTTCTAAATACCACTACAGTGATTCATACAAATAGCAAAAATCACATTGAGGAGCATTTACTGATATCTTTCTTAGTCCTTATATTTAGATTTAAAAACTCCATAGTAAGCAGAATTCCATAAAATTCCATTTTTGAGACAGGAAACAAACAGTACTACTGCCTTAAAATTGCCTTTATCTGATTTGATTAGATGAAGTTATTAATAACATAACCTTTAAATTTCTGGGGAACACCAATACTTTATATTCACTCCTCAGAGAAGACTTGATAGCAAGCAAAATGAGGAGCCATTATAAAATCATACTGCTAAGTATTACATTAACTTACAATTCTACTTATATAATTGTATGCATATCACAGCTAACAACTGCTGTTTAATATATCCAGATACATCCATAAGTATCCTTTGGTTGCATTAATATGAGGAGGCTATGCAGAAGGTTCATTCTCTGGTCTTCTGGTTGTTAGTGTCTAAGTGGAAGCTTTCAAACTTATTTGGTGATTCTGATTTGGGGACCTATATCACAAACCCTTCAGGAGACTAGTGGCCTCAGGTGGAAGAATCTGAAGACTGGAAGGCTTACAATTAAGTTAGAGTTAACGTTAGCAGATCTTAGGGAAATAGGAATGCAGCCAGAATCACTTGATATTTATTAGAAATAAAGATTCATTAAATCATTTCTCTTTCAGAAAAATATCTCTAAAACTTGTATATTTCCAAATGTTCTTTTTTTAAAAGAACATATAAAATTAAGATATTTGTGAAAATAAGCCAGTTTCGAGTAAACTTGTTTCTCTTCATTTTTCCCCCTGCAGAGGAGTTCTTCTCAACAAGCACAAAAACACTAATCTTTAGAGCAAGACAAATTCTTCTGTGCTAAATCTTTTTAATCTTTTCTTTTCATCCTCTGAGAAAAGGTCTTCTTCATTGGTTGTAGTAGATGTAAAATCATAGTCTCTGGAATGACCATTTACAAAAGTAAATAAGGGATATTTCTCCTTAGAAGAAATTTTCAGCATCTGTAACAGAAAGTACAGAAAAATCACTTATGCAAAAGTGTACACTAGGACCAAACAACGAAATCTAATGTTTTAGCCCTGAATCTCTCTTGTTAGTTTCTCTCATTTACATTTATCCAGTACCACTGTTTCACTGTTCTCACAAAAGACAAAAAGTTAATTAGCATTGCAGAGTTTACTTATAGCTAAATACCTGCTTCTCCATTTAAGAGTAGATCATCAAAATTAAGTACATTATCATTCACTTCCTACCCCCACCCCTAACCAAAGTCAGTCTTCTAATCACCTTCTGTGATTTAAAGGTTTACTAAAGAATCAAGATTTCTCTTCTTTTGGTAGTAACAGACAATAAAACAAAATGGTATTACTGACTATGGTAAAATACTATGAAAGACTGTTACCATTAAACTGAGTCAAAAGGCCCATTCTAAACTCAGTTCTACAACTCACCTTGATGAGACCTTGGACAAAATCACTCTACCTGACTATCGTCTATAAAATGCAGCAAAAGATAGCCAATCTTCTTACCTCAGAGAAATGTTAAATTGGCCAAAAGCAGTAATAAAAAGCTATTTTTAAAAATTTAGTCTTTTCATAGTCACATATTTAAAAAAATATTTTTTCAATAATTTGGTAAACATGAAAAATAGTGTTGTTATAGATAGTAATAATCCATACCTTACATATTACCTTCTTAAAGCTACATAATTCAAAAGTGAAAAAAGCAGTACCTGGAATTTTGTGGCAAGACCCAACAACCTTATAACCTTTGTCAATTTGGGATACGGTAACAATCCAACAACCCATTCTAAACCACTTTAAAACTTTCTTTTAAATAAATTCTATTAAAAAATTAAAACATTAAGAGTGAATAAAATTTTTGAATGACATTGTGGTAGAAACAAACTTTTCTATGGATAACCAGGACCTGTAAGGATTCTGAGAAATTTATGTGAATTACAGAGAATGCTGAAAAAATACCAACAGTATTTACACATCATTAATCATGATCAATTAATTATAATTTGTTTCTAAAGGATAATTTCAGGGGTAAAAACTAAATTCTCCCAAATGTCAATATTCAACTGAAGGATCATCAAATTCTTATATATTGCATTTATAGATTCTCTTGAAATGTGGCTTAAATAAATATAAAGCTCTAGCATACAGATACAATGTTAAACTTAAAATGTTTCAATGAGACAGTTACTATGAAATACATTTTTAAAACTGAATGGGAATGAACCATTTAGAAATAATTAAGTACTTAGAAAAAATTGGATGTAATGAAAATCATAACCTATTATTCAAATTGCTCTCCTAAAGTACACATTGCTCGTTTATTTACATTCTATAAAAAAAGGGAAGAAAGAAGGAAAAGTGCAGAAGATAAAAATAATGTGATCAAGCCTCTTTCACCTCCAGCTAATGGCTGGAATACAGCTGAAAATTGTCATTTTATATTCATTTAATGTTACTTATAAAAGTTAATATCTAATGGGCATTGTATCATTTTCAAATCAGCACAACAAAGCTAATATTATCATCTCTTCATCCTTTCTTTCAAGATCAATAAAGAAGTCATTTAGGTTTATTAGCAGCTCATCAACTAAGATTCAAATCTGTGACCCAGGGCAAAATGTCAGAAAGGGGATCTTTGTCCTTTAATTACAAAATATATTTACTTTTTGCAAACTCACTTGTAGTGTAAGGCCCCCTTATATGTATTTATTGATTTAGGCTTTAAGAACTATAGTTTTTCTAACTTTTTTTTTTTTGAGGGGGGAAAATTTCTTTCTTTCTAAAATTGACCAATGTGACATTTGTTTTCTTTTTGAATTTGGTTACTCGACACCATATTTTCTTTTTTTTAATTAATTATTTTTATTAACATATAATGTATTATTTGCCCCAGGCGTACAGGTCTGTGAATCATCAGGCTTACACACTTCCCAGCACTCACCATAGCACATACCCTCCCCAATGTCCATAACCCAAGTACCCTCTCCATAGCCACCACCCCCTTTCCCCCAGCAGCCCTCAGTTTGTTTTGTGAGATTAAGAGTCTCTTATGGTTTGTCTCCTTCCTGATCCCATCTTGTTTCAAGTTTTTCTAACTTTTCTTGAAACTATAATGTCTCTAAAAAATAAAGCCTATTTTAAATATACATATTAAAGGACAAGTGAGTTGGGCAGTAAGGTAAGTGATAACCTATCAGTACATAAATATGATATGATAGGGAAGAAATAATTTTAGAACATAAATATGGCATGCCAAAGGAAACATTAGAAATTATTGAGCTTACTCTCATTTTATAAATGGGAAAACTGAGCTCCCAAGGATTTAAATTACTTTCCCAAGATGACTTAACAACAGCAGCAGCAACAATAAAAAGAGATCAACTAATAAGGAATTATTGGGAATATTAGGCCTCAACCACTTATCAATATGCCTTTTTAAACATTTTTCCCAGCTCCTAAGCACCCTATCAAGAATGTTTTTTCAGACTTGTTAAAAAAAAAAAAACCACTGATTTGAAAATTTGATTCTAAAAACTTTTATCAAAAGTGAAAACTTTAGTCTTCTTTTCTTGTATTACAAGTTAAAACTAAGCTTAAAGTCGCTCTATGATGGATTACATAAAAGCTACATGAAAAAAAAATCTAAACTAGATTATGTATGATACAGGGTATTATCAATTGAGATATACAAAATAAAAGATAACAAAAACTTGGGAAATTATGTAATGTTAAAAGAAAAAATAGGATATAAAGTTATATATAAAATATAATCTCAGTCATATTAAAATCATTTTAAATATGTATTTTCAAAAGGCTAGTAGGAGATACAACAAAATATAAAGTTTTCTATGAACAAAAGACTTAGTGGTGATTTTTTTGTTAGACTTCTAATTTCCAAACTTTCTAACATGTATATCTTAGATAGTTAGGAGAAAACCATTTTTTAAAAAATTTAAGATAACTGAGTTTACTATCTCACGGTTGCTTTTCAAAAGGTGATTCAATGGTTTGCTCAACAATAATTTTAGAATAGGCAAGCCTTCTTCTGTTGTATTTTAATAACATAATCAAAGATACACTAAAGCAGCTTTATTATCTAAAAGGCAAAATCAGGGACGCCTGGGTGGCTCAGTTGGTTAAGCGGCTGCCTTCGGCTCAGGTCATGATCCCAGCGTCCTGGAATCAAGTCCCACATCGGGCTCCTTGCTTGGCGGGGAGCCTGTTTCTCCCTCTCCCTCTGCCTCTGCTGCCACTCTGCCTGCCTGTGCTCGTGCGCTCTCTCTCTCTGGCAAATAAATAAATAAAATCTCTAAAAAATAATAATAATTAAAAAATAAAAGGCAAAATCATTTTTCAGGAGTTCAAATAATTTATCACATTTTTCCCATGTGCTAAGTTGACAGGTTTCAAAATCTAGAAAGGAAAAAGCTGGAGGACATAAGTTAAGCAATTTCTTCCTCCATAATGCTCATAGGTGTGAGGAAGAACAGAAATAGAACGAGGAGATGACCTCTTCTTCCCCAGGGTAAAAAAACCTTTAGCTCTAGCTTCTGCCACCACACATGTAAAATTATAACCAGTACAGAGCAATCGAGACCTATGTGGTCTATATTCAAAACTATATTCACAGTGGAGCTACATTTTATGTAGTGGTTAGGTTCTAAAGTCAGCCCACTATGTGAAAATCAAACAGTCAAAATCAATATAATTAAAATTATCTTCAAAAGGCCTTTAAATTGTTTAAAGGGTGTTATGCATAGTCTTGTGTGTACAAACCTATTCTATAACATGGAATAGTTGTACATGTAGTACAATTGTACATGTAGTACAATACACTACAGTCTATATTAATTTAGAGTATGTAATAAAGAGTACACATGGAAAAACATGTTCCTGTTTTATTGCAAGAGTTCACGTAGTTAACTGAAGTAAATTAAATGAGCATGTGATACTCACTCCTCTCTGTTTTCTCTCTGCTCAATCTTAAATTACTGTAACCCAACTTTTACCCCTTGCCATACTGAACATACTCTCTTCTGGTTCTCAAATTAAAAAAGCTTTTATTAGTTCCTATTCTCTTGATAGTTTTTTAGTAATCGACACTGCTAAGCATTACTTTCTTAAAATACTCACTCCCTTTGATTTCTGCAATATTTTGCTTTCCTGTTTCTCCTATTCTCTAAACCATTTCTTCTCTCTCCTTCATTGACTCTATTTATTCCTACATCCCAAAATGCAGATATTAATCAGCTATTGATCCTTTATCTTCTTTATATAGTTCATGTTCTCAAAAATATTATCTATTCTTAGTTTCAGCCATTTCTCTGTTAGGCTTTGTTATTATCCATAATTTACAGTTGAGGGAACTGAAAAATATTGAGGGGTTAGGTGACTTGTGCAAGTTCACATAGCCAGTAACTTGCAGAGCCAGCATTTAAACTTAAGCAGGCTGGTACTGTTATAACCACTATACTATACCGCCTCCTACAGTAAGTAGAGGCATGCTGCAATATCAACTCAAACTGATGATCATTTCTGCCTCCCCAAATTAGCTCCCTTCCAAACTTCTCCAAGTTTCTATCATTGACAACATCATCTTTATTAGTTAGGAATGGTTTTTGTGCCAAGTGACAAAAAGATAAAATACAGCAATGGTTTTAGGTACCAGGAATATAACAAAAGAGTCTGACAATGCTACCTTTGGTTAATTGATGTCAGACAGTTCCTACAATTCTCTTGGCCTTTCCCTCATGGTCACAAAGAACTACAGAAACCCCAGGTGTTGCGTTCACATTCAAGGCAGGGGCAGGTAGATATAAAGGGAGTGACAGAAACACATCTAAATCTACCATTTTATCAGAAGAGCAAATTTTTCCCCAGATATTTCCAACACACATCCCCTTGTATTTCACTGGCCAAACTGTGCTTAAATACAAGGGAGACCAAGAAAAATGAATATTTGGGCACACTGTTCCCCCAAATTACAGGATTCTCTCAGCCAAACAATAAAAAAGAGAGGTGGATATTGAACAGGTAACTAATGGTGCTTGCACACTATTCGGAGAGGAGAACTATGATAAAAATAAAACAGGGTTGGGTGCCTGGGTGGCTCAGTGGGTTAAGCCACTGCCTTCGGCTCAGGTCATGATCTCAGGGTCCTGGGATCGAGTCCCGCATCAGGCTCTCTGCTCGGCAGGAAGCCTGCTTCCCTCTCTCTCTCTCTGCCTGCCTCTCCGTCTACTTGTGATTTCTCTCTGTCAAATAAATAAATAAAATCTTAAAAAAACAAAACAAAACAAAAAAAAAAAACAGGGTAATGTGGTAAGGAAGGCAGGAAGGCTCCTGTAGGTTCTCTGGTCAGAAAAAGCCAAGCTGAGACCCAAATAATAATAATACGCAATCACACATTAGAGTTCTAGGAGAAAAACACTCCAGGTAGGAAAATCAGCTAGTACAAAGGCCTAGGATGCCAATACACTTAGCATGTTCAAAGAACAGAAAGAGGGCCCGTGTGGCTCAAGGATAGAGGAAAAAAAGGAAGAATGGTTGGTACATAAAAGCCAGATCATCCAGGCCCTTGTTAGCCACATTAAACATTCTACCTCCTAACATTCAACCATAAACATTCAGTAACACTCTACTGTAATGTTTCTGCTCATGATATCCTGTCATCTAGCTGCCCTTCCTACATCCTTTCTGATCATACAAACTCAGTCCTCAAAGTTCCAGCCCAAAATCTACTGTCAAGTACCTCATTCTGAAGTGCTTATGACTTTTCCCAAAGTTCTACAGATTTGTGTAGCACAAGGATTACAAACAGGGACTATGGAACTTAGTCTCTGCTAAAACCTGGCTAATACCTACAAACTGTATGACCCTGGGCAAGTTACTTAACAAGACTGTCTCGTTTTCTTTAGGCTGTAAAATGTCAGTATTGATAGCATCTTTGCCACAAAGTTGTTGTGAGGAAAGCACTCAGATTACCGGGCCTCTAATATGTTGGCTATTATTACTGTCATTATTATCACAATGTTAGCATTTACTAAATATATTTTTACAGTAATTTTTTTTAAAGATTTTATTTATTTATTCGACAGAGAGAGATCACAGGTAGATAGAGAGGCAGGCAGAGAGAGAGAGGGAAGCAGGCTCCCTGCTGAGCAGAGAGCCCGATGCGGGACTCGATCCCAGGACCCTGAGATCATGACCTGAGCCGAAGGCAGCGGCTTAACCCACTGAGCCACCCAGGCACCCCTACAGTCATTTATTTTTAATATCCACTTAATGTCTTCCCAATAAACAGTAAGTCCCTGAAGATTTTAAAAGAAATCAGAGTTCTTATCATTAAAACCCAGAAAAAGACCTATGAAAGAAAAATATCCCTCAAATTTCACTTGGAAAGTATAGGACTAGGAGGGGAAATATAATCATGAACATAAACCTGACACACTAAGGTATTTACAAAAATACATTTACCAAATAGCAATGGGTATGAGAAACTGCATACCCCTGGAGAAAAGGGAATGTTTGTTCTAGAAGAGGAAGCAAACTTATTCTCTTGCTTTGTGAGATGGAGTAAAAGTTATGTAGAGAATGATTCCAGCTCAATATAGGAAATGCTTTTTTAACAATAAGGATCTGTCCAAAAATTGAAAAGACTTCCAGGAAAATACTTAGCTCACCATTACCTGAAATGAAGATTAGATAGTCAACTGTCCAGACCATGTGGATTGATGGATAAAGAGGAGACTATAGAGAATAGTGTTTATGAGCGCATATTCTCAAAGTCAAAGTGTCTGAGGTTTAAATCTCAGCACTATCATTTATTAGTTGTGACCTTTTTATGAAGGTTACTGAACCTCTGTAAGGACAAGATTCGTCATGGAAGGCAGCTATACCACCAAAGTAAGATTCCTCATATGTACAAGGGGATAACAGTATCTACCTCAGAAGGTTTGTGTAGATTAAATGAGATAATATATATCAGGTGTGTAGCACAATATCAAACATATGGTAAGGACTCCACAGACGTTAGCTCTGGATTGAATAACCCCTAAGATCTCCAAGATATCCAGGATTCAATGGCTATAATATACGTTTGTTCTATAGCTAGAGGACAGCTGGATACTTGTAAATATTTTTATTATAATTTATAAATTAAAAATTTACAATTTTTATTATTTTATTAAAAATAACCCCTAAGATCTCTTAGATATCCGGGATCCAATGGCTGTAAATCATGTTTGTTCTGTAGCTGGAGGACAGCTGGATACTTATAAATATTTTTTCCTGTGTGGACATTCATTCCATAATCAAACAATTTCCTAATACTCACATTTTTATTTGAGATTTTCTGCTCAAACATCAGTACTATTAGGTAGTTAAGTTTTATCATTAAAAAATAGTATTTTATTTTACAATTATCTTTAGGCTGAGAACAAGTAAAAAAAAGGAAGAACAGGGGATGTGAGATAAGATAAAAATAATCTACATCAGGCCTTTTTATAAGAAAGCAGAGCAGTGGAGACATAATCTAAGTCAGGGATTGGCAAAGAGATGTGTTGGCAGGATACTTATGAAAAGTGAGCAAGTTCACCCTGCAGAACGTGGAGAGTCAATTCAATAGGAAGACCTAACAATACTGAATTTGTATGTAATCAAAATATACAAAACAAAAGGCAAGAGAACTTGCAGGAGAAATGAACAAACCCACAATTACAAGTGGAAACTTTTATCACATATCTTACATACTATGCAGGAACAAAAAGGACATGAAAAAATTTAACAACACAGTTAACTACTGAGAGACGAGAAAGGGAGGGAAGGAGAAGATTGTTAATAGAAAGATCAAAGACAGGATTAAACAGAACTGTTCCATAGAGGTCCTAAAATCTAAAGAAGTGGAAGATGGAAGAGGTATTGTTTTAGATGCATACCAGTAAACCTGACTTCATCATATTCACCTGACTTCCAAATTTTCCACCTCTCTCAATTCTCCCAGATCATTTGCTTCCCTATCCAGAGAGATTCCATGATTGACCATTTCAATGACATAAAAGATACTCCTAACTCTACCAGAAATTCTGCTATCTCTAACACACCAGACTCTATTGCTCATCTTATCTGCTCCCAAATCAAGGTTTCAAATTCTTAAAAGCAAGTCATGAAGATGTATCAGTTAGGTTCATTGTAATTAGGAGGACCCTCACTATTCTCTTACAGATTTTTACCAGTTTTAATGTGGTAGGTTTAAATAGGGCAGATACTGTGGACCATGTAAGACTTTTATCTGGACATTAAGGAAAATGAAATGGATATACTTTATAAAATTTGTACTCCTCAAATTAAATTATATGTTTCCTATTTTTCTTGTCCATAACACTATATTTTTATGGAATTTTACATTTTTGTTATCCACTTATTTGTTGATTTAATGTTCATCTTGTCCACTTAGACTGTATGTTCATGAAGTTAGAAGTCATAACTTTCTTGTTCACAAGTGCATACCCAGCACCAAACAGTCATTCAATATAGTGAGTACTTACTATGGGCCAGGCAGTGTTGTAGAAGCTTTGGGATACATCAGTGACCTAAACAGGCAAAACATTCCTGCCCTTGTGAAGTTTATATTCTACTGGGGAAGACAGGTAATAATAAATATAATAATAATATATATATAATATAATAAATGTAACAGTAATATAAGTAAATTTTATAGTGTATTAGAAAGTTGTAACTGCTAAGAAAAAAATAAAATAACTAAGGTAAGAAGGAATGGTGGAGGACACGGCACCTTTAAATAAGGTGATCAAATTAGGCCTCACTGAAGCGCCTTAAAGGAAGCAAGGATTATCAGTCCTACGGATAATCTGAGGAAAAAAGCATTCCAGTCCTTCGCAACTAGGGTAGATATCTGCAAGGAGGCCAACATGACTAACGCAGAGTGAAAGAGGGTAGAGTAAGGGATAAGGGGTTGAGGTAAGGGAATGGGGCATGGAAACATACATCACCTGGGGTCGTAGAGGATATGATAAGAACTTTTTATTTATAAGTGAACTGAAAAGTCAATGCAGGTTTCTGAGGAAAAGAGTGGTGTGCTTTGACTTTGGTTTTTAAAAAATCAGGCTGCTAAATCAAGAACAGGTTTGTGGGGCTCTCTGCTAGGCAGGGAGCCTGCTTCGTCCTCTCTCTGCCTGCCTCTCTCCCTACTTGTGATCTCTGTCAAATAAATAAATAAATCTTAAAAAAAAAAAAAAAAAAAAAAAAGAAAGAAAGAATAGGTTTGGGGGAGGAGGTTTAGAAACAAATTAGGCCATTGCAGACCACAGTACTATCAGCAGAGATATGAAAAGTGGTCTGATTCTAGATATATATTGAACATCTAACTGATTATAGGATATGAGAGAGAGTAAGAAGGTAAGGATAACCCCAAGCTTTTGGCCTTAGCAGATAAATTTGCCCTTAAATGAGAAGAGGAAAATTATGAGCAGAAAGAGGCTTGAAAAGGAAGATCAGAATCTGATTTTGGAAATGTATATCAGACATACATAGGATGCTGAATGCATTTGGACATATGTAATCTTTAACTGGAAAGAGAGGTTTGAGTTGAAGACATGATCTTGGTTTTAGCTGACTTATATTTGATATTTAAAGCTATAGGGCTAGAAGAGATCACCAAGATAAAAAAGACATTAAAACTGAAGACTAAGCCAGGGGGTGTTCCAACATTAAGAGACTGGGGAGAAGAGCAGACAAAGGAGAAATGAGAGGGAAAAACTAGTGAAGAATGAGAAAAATCAAGAGAGTGATTATAGAAGCCAAATGAAGAAGATGTATGAAGGTATAGTGAGTGTTCAGCTATGGCAAATATTAATGTCAGGATACGTGGGATGAAGACAAAGATATGACTAATGGACTTGGCCATGTGGAGTTTTGGCAGAATGGTAGGGGTGAGAGCACTCAAATCTTGTTGATTACCTGAACTGCCATATTAATGAACTAATAATTGTTTTCTTCTAGACACTCAGATGTAAAGCAGACTTGTTTAGGGTCTCCGCCTTTCACTTGCCCTCAAAACTGCTTGATCTTACAGACTCTACATTCACAAACTCCGAATAATTCCTTCCTCTCCCATCCCACAGCACTGTCCTCATCCAAGTCTTTGAAAAAAGCATTACAAATCAATGAAGAAAGGTTAGCTTTTTAATAAATAATGCTAGAACAACCAGTTATCCATTTTTTTCCCAAAGAAGATGCAGATCTTAAGACATATACAAGTTTTAAATGTGAAACATAAAACTTCTGGAAGAAATGTAGGAGAATTTAGGAATTCTATTTATGACTTTGGTTATTACATATTTCTTTGATTAAAAATTCAAAACCTATAAAGAAAAAGATTTACTAATTTGACAAAAATTAAAGACACCCTTAACAAGTGAAAATAGTAGCCTGGGAGAATATATTTACAACACATAGAGCCAACAAGTGGTAGGATCCAAAATTATGAATTTGATTTGATTTCCTTCAACTCAAATAACCGTACAGAGAATTAGAGAAAGGGAATAAATAAGAAATTCACAAAAGGGGAACCAAAGGACCAATAAACTTTGGTAAGATGCTCAATTCCACTATTAATCAGGGAAATACAAATTAAAACTACAAAGAAATACTTTGTAGCTATATTTATATTTATATCCATGAGATTGGATAAAAGTATAGAAGTCTTACAATATCGAGTTTTTTTTTTTTTTTTTTTTTTTTAAAGATTTTTTTATTTATTTGACAGAGAGAGATCACAAGTAGGCAGAGAGGCAGGCAGAGAGAGAGGGGGGAGGAAGCAGGCTCCCTGCTGAGCAGAGAGCCCGATGCGGGACTCGATCCCAGGACCCTGGGATCATGACCTGAGCCGAAGGCAGAGGCTTTAACCCACTGAGCCACCCAGGCGCCCCATAATATCGAGTTTTAATAAGGATGTGAATCATTGGAAATTTTCATAGACTCCTTGGTATGATTACTTTGGAGAGCATTTGACAATATCTAGCAAATCTAAAAATATGCACACCCTGAGACCCAGCAGTTCTACTCTGCTGTGTCTAGGGTATCTACTGTAATAATCCCAGTTAACATAGTACATGTAAATGAAGAGATAAGAACAAGGATATTCTTAAAAACATTATTTGTAATTGGAAAATGAAACAAGCTAGATGACCATTAACAAAAGACAGTTTAAATAAAAAGTAGTAGATTGTAAAATGTACTACTATTCAGCAGTTATGAATAAGCTAGACCAATCCATATAGATCTAATTTCTAAGTCACTATTAAATGAAAAAGCAAATGACAGGATATAAACATTTTCATATCAACATATCATTTGTGATAAATTTACTAACACGCAAAGTAGTATATATTGTTTATGTATATATATAAAGAATGAATATTATATACTAACATCGGATAATAGTTACCACTGGGAAGAAAGGAAGAGAATAAGGTTGAGGAAGGTTAAAATGCTTCAGTTATATATGTATTTTTTTTCCTTATGCTCAATGGTAGCACATGGGTATTTATTATGTTATTCTCTATATTTCTGTATGCTTGAAATTAAAAAACTAATTTAATAAAATCAACATATTGCTAAATTACAAGACTCTTCACAATAGTATCCAACTTCCTCTTCTAGCCTCATCCTTTGCTGTTTCCTACAGCAGTGTTTTCCAAGCCTTGGACACACATATACCCTCTTCATTATTTTTTTATGTACACCATCTCTGTTACGATTAAGGATTCTTTTTTTTCCATAGTTTTTAACTTAAATAGCCTTGGACAAATCATTAATTAACAGGAAATCACATGTTTAATATGCCAGTTATATTTTTCTAATATGAATATAAATAAATAC
Source organism: Mustela lutreola (assembly GCF_030435805.1). Classification (NCBI taxonomy): domain Eukaryota; kingdom Metazoa; phylum Chordata; class Mammalia; order Carnivora; family Mustelidae; genus Mustela; species Mustela lutreola. The sequence goes on along the minus strand of NC_081299.1, from coordinate 51,132,754 downwards.
ATATGGATTAAAATATGTATCCTGGTGCTACCTAAAAACATCAAGTGTCACACTTTGGTTTGCAGTCTTACACCAATGGTTCTCAAATTTGGAATACAAGACTACTTGGGAGGCTTGTTAGAACTGGAGACTCTCGGGCCATCAAGGATCCTAATTTAGGGAGTCAGAAGACAGAAATCCTACTCTACATGTACCCTTGGCACTAACAAATTGGACTATTTGCCATTCTCTAGTCAAGCTCTACATTTTCCTTTTCCAATACGTTTCCTCTTGTTATTTCCTCTGCTTGAAGTAACCTTTCTTTTCCTTACAGCAGTAAAAATTAAGCCTACACTTTAAGGGCCAAATTAAATATCACCATCACAATAAAGAACTTTGACTTGGATGTGACATTGCTCTCATTTCAACATCCTTCCTTCTGCTGTCAATTTGTTTCTGTTTCTGTACTAGTGCTTATCATATTCAATGTAATGTATGTGTACTTGTCTTATTCCCTCTCCTGGCCTACAAATGCTACTTGAGGGCAGAAACCTTATAACTGTTCAATAGTAGTATTATGGCTTGGTCATTTTATGCTCTCAACATGGTAGTTATTCAGATACTTGCTGGGCTGAGCTGTGCTAAACACTGAATTAATTTCACAATTTTTATTAACATTTTAAAAATCATGTAATATATGGCATTAGAATACTCATCCACACATAATAAATTAAACATGAGAATCTAGGCTACCTAGCTTTATTTTCAAAATGAGACAACTGAAATTATATCCTGCATTGAAACAAATAATATAAAATGTATTAATTTTTAAAAAGAAAAAAATAAGTTTAACATAAAAATGCCAAGTTCAGTTTTTAAGATGAAAAGGAAAACTATTTCACTTACAATTTTCCAAGCAAAAGTAAATGATCAAGTTATTAATCAACAAAGAGAGTTTTTGATACTGCTATGAAAAGCTATTAATTTAAGAACAAAACTATTATTTAAAGAAGTTAACTGACTCTGGAAAAATTCTCAGTACTTCAAAATGACATTTCAATATGGTTTTCCTTTATTTTAATATTGCATATTACTCTGATGCATCATGAGCAATAATTTCTAGGTATTTTTCCCATGTAAAAACAATATAAATATACAGGCAATATATATTATGTATGTGTGTATATATATATAATATATAAAACCGACAAAAACTGTTTTAATCAGAAAATATCAATATGCAACTCATTTGTTCATCTTGTTTTTTTTAATTTGGTAATGATAATTTGATTTGTTTCTATTCCAGGAATAGACCACTATTTTAAACACACTTATTTTCACCTAGACAGAAAATAAACTGGTAGAAACAGAAACGGCTTTAAAAGGGAAATGTTCATCAACATAAATCTATATTACAATATCATCTGGACTGTATATTTTAGCACATATTTTACATGATATTTTATAAAGACAGAATTGCCAAAGAAAAATTAAACAAATGTATATACTAACTTCAAACAAGAAAAGGGGGGAAATAGAGAAGACACATTTTGTTACATTCACTTGGCCCTCTGGGTTAAAAAGGAGAATGAAAAGACGACAACTATGAGAAATGAAGAATAAGGAAAGGTTCTCACATATCTCATTTTCTCCTCTCATTCATTTTTCTGTCATTTTCCTGTTAAATTTCCTCTTTTACATGGCAGGTCAAGTAAACTAAACTTAGCTTATATGAAACTTTTTATTCTATTTTTACATTGTAAAAATCAAATTTCAACCCACTGGGTCCATTTTCCAGAAGGAAACTAACTGGAAATTAAAGCAGTAATGAATACTATTATACCTGAACTCAAGTTGAAAATTCCAAAAAATGAATTTAGTATTGGTTTTACTTACCTTAAAATGATAGCCTATTATTACTGATACTAATAAAGACAGCCATCCATTTATGCTTACTTCCTAAATAATCTTTTTTATTTTCTAAAGTACTAAATATAGACAGATCTTAAGGTTCTATAAATGTTTTAACAGTACTCAAAGATCAAAAAAATGCAGAAGTTTAAAGCTTATGAGAGGGAGTTAAATAAACCTATTTCAAAGATCCTGTAAGTAGAATAGATCAGATTAGACAAGCTTATTGGAAGGTAACAACACAGCTCATTTTATAAAGCAGTTCTGAGAAATCCAAAAATACCATTTCTCTTTAAAAAAAAATCAAAGAAGCACTTGGACTAACAAGAAATAATGCTCGATTTGGCTTGATCAAATACTTCATTAATTTTTTTCTACCCCCTAAGGTATTGCCCTTTTAAAATCCTCTTCAAATAAAATATAACCCTAATTGCTTGCACATGGCTAGTTTGCAAAGGGATTTTTATTTCAACAGTGCCACCTAGTGGAGCAATTGATACTTTCAACTGGTCACTAGTTGGTAATGTTCATTAATCTCAAAGACTAGGAGTCCCCAAATAGTCTAATTTTCTGGCTCACAATAGTCCTAATAATATTAACAATCAAGAGGAAATTTTACCAAAGAATTATTTACAGAGTTTTGTCCTCTTATAGGTTATGTCTAATAAAAATTAGGTTATTTACAAATATTGTAATATTTTAAATAAAAGTACCTTAGTGATTTCTTCAGAAGCTCGTTTGAAGTCCTGAACGTTTCGACAGTAAAATCCTATCGTACAGCTAGGGTCCATTTTTCGAAATGACATCTTTTTGGGAGATGGGCAGTGGAATGTCTGCAATTTTAAAAGTTCTTTAGGATTAATTTAGTTTTATTTGATGGACTTGAATATATACAAGATATTACTTAATTTAAAATTTGCCCTCTAGTTTTTCTCATAAATATGCTTTCATATTTCAAACAGCGTTTTAGACTATCCTCTGCAAATGGTCCTTTCCACTCTCCAAAGCTGTAAAACATGACAGCCACCATTATTTACATTCAAGTCAAATCTCCACCTTATGTGGCATTAGTGTCATTCTGTAAAAGAAAACAAGTGTGTCAAAGTGATATGCATTTCTAATACTTGCAGAAGGGAGGAAAAATGTGCCACTGGAAAAGACATACATAAGCTAGTACAAGGTTTAGAATCAAGTTAGTTGTTTCTATGATAGTTCAATTAAAGCTGGGTTGGTTTGGTTGCTTTTTTTAAGATTTTATTTATTTATTTTGAGAAAGAGAGAAGGAGCGGGGTGGGGGTGGGGCAGAGGGAGAAGCAGACTTGCTGCTGAGCAGGGAGCCCCATGCAGGGCTCAATCCCAAGACCCTGAGATCATTAGACCTGACCTGAAGGCAGACGCTTAACCAACTAAGCCATCCAGGCATCCTGAATGCTCAGATAGCTTGTCCTTAAAAATCACTGAGGCTATTAATAAAATAAAAAAATAAAAAAAAAAATCACTGAGGCTACCAAAGTCTGTTTTTCTGTGTATAAAAAAATGCTTATATGTAAAAAAAGGAGGGCCTTAGAAATATATATATTCAAATTTGTTTATGTTTGTATAAGTGAACTTTAAGGATATACCAAAATTTTTTTTTTTTAGATTATTTATTTATTTATTTATTTGACAGAGAGAAATTACAAGTAGACGGAGAGGCAGGCAGAGAGAGAGAGAGGAAAGCAGGCTCCCTGCTGAGCAGAGAGCCGAATGCAGGACTCGATCCCAGGACCCTGAGATCGTGACCTGAGCCGAAGGAAGCAGCTTAACCCACTGAGCCACCCAGGCGCCCAAGGATATACCAAAATTAACAAGTTTAGGGGAGAGAGAGAAAACTGGGTAAATGGTAGACAGGTATGAGAAATTCTTTATTGTATATTCTATTTTTTTAATTGAAGAATAAGCTCAATTAAGACATGATCTTGGGGGGCACCTGGGTGACAGTTAAGTGACTGACTCTTGATTTCCACTCAGGTCATGATCCAGGGTTGTGAGATGGAGCCCCCATCTGACTCCACGCTGGGGATAGAGCCTGCTTAAGATTCTCCCTCCCTCTACCCCTCCCCCACTCGCCTGTGCACACATGTTCTTTCTCTCAAAATGATCCAGGCCGAATTTGAACTCATAAACTTAAATTTTCCCTACATTTAATATCTAAAACTAAGGGATTTTAACCTGAAACTATCAAAATACAGAAAAACATAGGCTTTCATATTTATGTTCATGGTAAATCAGTCAAAATAATTCTTTTCCCTCTCCCTATATCCATCCCAGTGATCCAATTAGTGTCCCATGTTATCACTAGAGACTATGCAAGCTCCTTTTCAAGCTCCTATTCAAGCTCCTTTTTTCCCTTATAGATAGTTCAATCATATATTAGATTCAAATTCTCTATCACTGCAGTAAATACAGGCCAAACAAATATGTTTTCAAAACTATAACTTCTAAGGCACCTGGGTGGCTCAGTGGTTTAAGCCTCTGCCTTCGGCTCGGGTCATGGTCTCGGGGTCCCGGGAGTCTGCTTCCCCCTCTCTCTGCCTGCCTCTCTGCCTACTTGTGATCTCTGTCAAATAAATAAAATCTTTAAAAAAAAAACCTATAACTTCTATAAAATGCTTAACTAGTACTTTATATAGTGAGATCCAACCTAACTAAACTGGAGTCTCCAAAGTACAAGTCAACACAAGTATTGCCTTAGTTGGTCTTTTTTCAACACTGTGTCACCTGCCTTTTTTTATCTGTTTTACTGAAAACAGATCTGAAAAGGCACAGAATAACTACATAGACTTGTTAACAATATACAGGAATAGATTAGTGTACACGGCACAGACAGCTCTAGGTCATATTTACAAAAAGTTATTCTAGGAGTGCATGCATGCCTCAGTCGGTTAAGCCTCTTCCTTTGGCTCAGGGCAGGATCCCAGGACCTGGAATGGAATGCTGCATCTGGCTCAGCAGGGGGTCTGCTTCTCCCTCTCCCTCTACCCCTCTTCCCCACTTACATTCTCTCTCCCTCTCTCTCAAATAAGTAAATAAAAAATAAATCTTTAAAAAAAGAAGTTATTCTACATACATATAAGCTATCTAAAAACAGTCCAACTCCTTCCAAAGCCAATAATAAGGAATGTTTATTTAGTTTTTACTACTTAGGGATAAGAAAGGACCAAACGTTTCTACAAGGTCCAACAAAATATTTTTTAAATTCATCTACGAGGATGTCCTATGTTTTTTTTTTTAATTATTGTTTTCATGTAAGAACCAACAAGACTAAACCAAATCGTTTTAGTGTTGTTTCACTGTATTATCTCAATGATCATAGTAATGACAAATACTACATTGTTGTTCATAGTGTTTTGATATATACCAAGAACTTTTTATATTATTCGCAAAAACACAGATATAAATCTCCGATGACTGAAAACTAAAACTGCTATTGGGTGTTACTATATGAGTACTAGGATTCATATTACAAAGAGGCATTTTATAACATTAAAATTTAAAACTATATTCTTTCGTTCACCCAAGAAGATTCTGAAGTCAAGCCAACATTAATTTATAATTCAGAATCATGTCTATTTATTGCAGAACAAGTTAGACTAAAATATTTTCTAAGGGGTGTTACACAGCTATATTTACTTTGTGATAATTCTTTGAGCTATGTACTTATGATTTTTTTTTTAATCTTTACAATTCTGACGATTGGTAAGAGTAGCACCCTCTACTTTACAAACACATTTTAGGGAGTATTTCTGTGACAATGAAATATGTTTCTGAAAAAAATATATGACTAAAAAAAGAGTCAATTCCCATTTATTTCATTTTTCAATATATTATTTATTCACTGCCTCAACAAATAGTTATTAGGTACATACTAAATGCCAGGTACTACTCTAGGCTTATTTTCTGGAATAGTTGATCCTATTACCTAAACATACAAATAATACTGAAACAAATACTTTAAGGTGGAGCCTCCTAAGATAATTAGAGAATACCCTTACTACAAAACAAATCCTACTAACTGCAGTCCACATGTGTAATTCATAATGGGTACATGTTTCACTGATGAATTCACTCATCCATCTCTCTAATCAGTCACATCATTCTTAAATCTTTAATGCCACTATTCTCTGATTTTACTAGGGTAGATTAAAATAATCACTGCATAGACATTCTAAAACTTGAAACTGGGGGCCTAGGAATCACAACAGACTAACATGTCTATTAATAAGGCTTTTCCTGCCTTACTAGTGGAATATTAGTATTTAGAAAATCAAATATTGCCTTAATAATAGAATAGAATTTGTTATATAAGAGTTAGAATCTGTAATTCTGAAAGTATATCATAAATAACATGAAACAATAGTCTCTGGTTTGAGAAATCTTATTAAACATACACACACACACACACAAATATGTATTTACACTGAAGATACATTATCTTCTAGTCCTCTCATCCCAGCAATTGATACTCTGCCTGAACCACTGATAGTTGGAACCCACAGTTCAACATACCCTCACTGCTAGAAGCCACTTGTGTTCTTCTCATTCCCTTTTAATTTCAAGCTGTTTTCCACAACTTTTTTCCTTAAGGTGCTCATGTTATTCCTTCATACCCTATTCTCTATATGAAAATTAGAGACATATATGCATTCATGACTACTTACGTTCACTTCACAGTGTTAAAAACTCTGTGTAGATAGAGATGAAGGAAATTCTCTTCTACAAAGTTAACATAAAAATTCAACAGTATAAACTAATATATTTTATAAGAACGTATCCCACAAGAATGGAAAATTAGTACAAATATATAATGATACGGAACTATAGGGAAGAAAACAATTCAACAAACAACTAACTAATGTGCTTAGGAGAGTGCCTTGCATATGGAAAGAGTTCAATAAATGGCAGTTTAAAAAAGAATACTTGGGGGGTACCTGGGTGGCTCAGTCAGTTAAGTATTTTACTTTGGCTCAGGTCATGCATGATCTCAGAGTCCTGGGATTGGGCCCCATGTTGGGCTCCCTGCTCAGTAGGGAGTCTGTTTCTCCCTTGTCCTCTGCCCCTCCCCACCCCCCAATAAATAATAAAATCTTTTTTAAAAATAAAAAAGAGGGGTGCCTGGGTGGCTCAGTCAGTTAAGCATCTGCCTTCGGCTTGGGTTGTGATCCCCGGCTCCTGGGATCAAGTTCCACACGGGCTCCCTGCTCATTGAGGAGTCCGCTTCTCCTTCCCCCAGCCTTGTGTTCTCTCTCTCTCTCTTTCTCTCTTTCACTCTAGCTCAAATAAATAAAATTTAAAAATTTAAATAAAAATAAAATAGAATACTTGGTCTGATTTGGTTTCAGTATTTTAAAAGCTCAACTCTAAATATGTAGGAATTCAATACTGTAAGAAAAACAAAAGATGTAATCTGCTAAATTTCCTCTTCAATCTCAAATATTCAGATATCATACTACTTTCTTAAATATTCATAATCCTATTGGATTCAAGGCATTCACTCAAAGTATCAGGACTACTAGTGATTGAATACATGGAATTGAATAAAAGAGCTAAGATTTTAATTTCTCCATCTATTGACCAAAAACAAGTATTGATCAAAAAAAGTTTCTTTCCAAAAATAATTTTGGATGCCTAGGTGGTTCAGCTGGTTAAGCATCCGACTCTTGATTTCGGCTCAGGTCATGATCTCAGGGTTGTGAAAGTGAGCCCCATGTCAGGCGCCCTGCTTAGTATGGAGTCTGCTTGGATGCTTTCTCTCTCCTCTGCCCCTCTCCCTCAAATAATAAATGGAATCTTTAAAAAAATAATTTTGATCATTGAGGTATAAGCATGGTTTTAGAATGCTCGTATCATTATGTCAATCAACTGCAAAATTTCAGTAGCATAAATACACACAACCTACATAAGAAGTCAAGGATGTCAATTATATAGGGCAGTTAAAATACATTCTCCTGGAGCATTTTAAGCTTAAAATATGTTAAAAAGCAAAAAGTGAAATTTCATTTTTGTACAAAAGCAATTTGTTATAGTTTTTATGTTATACTCTCATAGAAAAATAAATGATACTATTCACTAAATAGCCTAAGATACATCCCTAAGCTGAGATAAATGAAAAACTATCCAGAGGAATTACCCAGACAGGTGGAGATACTCTACCAGCATCTCAAAAATATAAATCTAAACCCAATTTCTCAGTGTCCTACTGAGATAACCTATCATTTAAATACCACTAGATATTAATATTAGCTAGGATGCTATTACTAAAACAAGTATTAAACGATATTTCCGATTTGTCAAGCCTTTGAGAAATAGTGATCCATGCCCCTCAATTGATTACAATTATATTAAAAGTCTGTAAAAGGGGCATCTGCTCATCAGGGAGTCTGCTTCCTCCTCTCTCTCTGCCTGTCTCTCTGCCTATTTGTGATCTCTGTCAAATAAATAAATAAAATATTTTTTAAAAAAAAGTCTGTAAAAGCAACAACTGAGAAAACAAGAACCAAAACCATATAATAATTACATACCTCACTTATGCACTCTCAAAATTTTCTGAAAGAAAATACTGAGTCACATGGTGCCTGGCTGGCTCAGTTAGTAGAGCATGCAACTCTTGATCTCAGGCTTGTGATTTCGAACCCCACAGTAGGCAAAGAGATTGCTAAGTATTTTTTAAATAATAATAAAACCTGGGGCGCATGGGTGGCTCAGTGGTTTAAAGCCTCTGCCATCGGCTGGGCTCATGGTCCCAGGGTCCTGGGATCGAGACTCTCATAAGGCTCTCTGCTCAGCAGGGAGCCTGCTTCCTCCTCTCTCTCTGCCTGCCTCTCTGCCTGCCTCTCTGCCTGCTTGTGATCTCTGTCTGTCAAATAAATAAATAAAATCTTTTTTAAAAATAAGTAAAATAAATTAAAAAATTTTAAAAATTAATAATAATAATAAAACTTAAAAATAAAATAAAATACTGGTTCACAAAAGACCCAACATAAAGGAAAAGAATATGTTAAGAAATCAGACCTAAAACAGGGGCACCTGGGTGGCCTAAAGGTCTGCCTTCCGCTTGGTCAAGTCCCAATTCCAACTCCCTTCCCAGCAGGGAGTCTGATTCTCCCTTGCCCTCTACCCCCCAACTGATGCTCTTCTTCTCTCAAATAAATAAATAAAATCTTTAAAAAAAATCAGAGCTAAAACAAATATTAGAAACACAACTTAGCGGGACGCCTGGGTGGCTCAGTTGGCTAAGCAGCTGCCTTCGGCTCAGGTCATGATCCCAGCGTCCTGGGATCGAGTCCCACATCGGGCTCCTTGCTCAGCAGGGAGCCTGCTTCTCCCTCTGCCTCTGCCTGCCATTCTGTCTGCCTGTGCTTGCTCTCTCCCCCTCTCTCTCTCTGATAAATAAATAAAATTTAAAAAAAAAAAAAAAAAAAAAAAAAAGAAACACAACTTAGCTCTTGAAAAACTTAGCTAGGGCCTAAGCCTCAACCACTATACTTAAAATAATTCAGCAGAGAGTCTCAAAACACTTTGTCATTCTAACCCATCTCCATCATCTTTTTCTTCCCCCTTTTTCTTTTTATTAAACATACCTAATATTTTAAATTTTTCAGTAATATTCAGCTATTTATCTACAAAATAACTTAGAGGCTTGATCATTTATTTTGGTAGGGCTGGGATATCTAACAAGTTAGAGACAAAGATAAATGAAGAAGAAAGTGTGTCATAAATTAAAATTCAGCAACAAATTATTTAACCTTTGACTACTGTGTGGAGTGTGGTTTTATAAATCAGTAAAATATTATTAACTTGTAATACCATAAAAGCATAGCTGTCTAGCACATCTCTACATACTTAAGAGTTTCCTTCATATTGTAAGAAAACAGTAGCAGCTCTTTATCCATAGTACCTCAAGAGGGAAATCCTTTATGCTGACATCTACAAAAGATTGGCAGTAATGAGGATCCATGTAAATCAAACTGTCATCTACAAGGACAAAACAGAAGACAAGTAATTCAAAAAACACCTTATTATTACACGGCTTACAATCCAATTTCTATGTAGAATAGCTGAAAAAAACCTGGGAATAACAGCTTGCCAGACTGATATTCATTGACTGAAACATAGGTTTGCACAGGACAGATTAACTTTTGCATAATCAAATATGCTTGTATAAGCAGAATTTTTATAAAGTGATGAGACTGTCATTTAATTTTTGGTCATAAAATTACTTTCACAAACACACAATTATATTCTACAGTTTGCATATGAAAAATGTATTGCACTACTTTTTCCTGACAGGAAGAACATATTGCTTGTCATTTTATCATCAACTAGCACCACTAAAACTGGTAAAAAGTAAATATGTAAATAGTAACTGCCAGAATGTGGCAGCAATGTCTTCTGAAGTTTAGTGAAACCAATAAATTATGCCTGTTTATGCAATAACAGAAATTAAACATACATTTTACAGAATCCAATTATGTTGTGGACCAAATGACAAATGAGTGGCTATGGTAGGACTGATGAATTTATAAGGTACTCATTTTGCTCTGTTAATCATTCTGTTTCCAAATGGTCCCAAATTAACTTTCCGACTTTTAAAAGAAAAAATAAAGAAATATGTTTTATTAAATCACTGACCTTGAAATCCAGCAAAGTAGTATGACTGTTTAGGTTTGCCACCAATAATACCCACACAATATTCAAGGCTTAAAATACCCTGCCAAAAAAAATTAATTCAGATTTAGAGTCAAGAGGAAAATGGTAATTATTCAAAACAACCAAACTTATATTAGTAGTATTAATATGTATAGCAGTTTCCAAATTTCACTACCAGTTTTATGGTTAGTACATATGCTCCATATTTTAAAATCCTTTTATCTACCATACTATTTTCTATTTTCTTTAAATCACTCAACATTAACATGACTAAATCAACTGTTCTGATCAACATGTCATTCAACAACATTAACAACTACTGTCTGCCAGATACAGAAATAAATAAGGTCAGCATTTAAAGGCAATAAAACTCCTGCCAGAGCCCAAGCACTTGGCCTTTCGGTTAGCTGATGCAGCCTTATCATGATCAACTCAGTATTTTCATCACATTTTTTGAAATACTAGAAACAGTCCTTAGACCTTATTACTGTTTTCACTGAACATCGAGTCTTAGAATATAAATAATTTTCTAATCAACATTCACAACATGACACTTTTTTTTATGTTATGTTAGTCACCATACAGTACATCATTATCACTTAACACATTTTTATGCTATTTCATAAATTTATTGGAATAAACAAAGATGAAAATAATTTAATCCAAGGCAAATAATAATTGTTACTGTTTTTAATGTCAATTTACTCATAAAATAACAAGGATACTTCAATAAATTATTTAGTGCATCCCTCAGCATCCACTTCTAAGTAGAATTCTATTTAAGTGGGTCAAATAATTCTAAATCTTTTTTTAAAGATTATTTTTGTGTTTTATTATTTATTTATTTGGGGGGAAAGGAGGGGACTGAGAGGGAGAGAGAGAATCTGGAACATACTCCAAGCTGCACACAAAGCCAGATATAGGGTGTGATCTCACAACCCTGAGATCATGACCTGGGCTGAAACCCAGAGCCCTACACTCAACTAACTGAGCCACCCTGAGCCACCCCAATGATTCTTAACCTTTTAAAACACATGTCCAGTGGAATCATGTAAAGTCTTGAAATGTTTAGCTTATATTATGCATATAAATATATATATAAATATATATATAAATATATATATTTATATATATATAAATATATCATATAAAGCTAGAAACACTAATAATGATAAAATGCACATTATAAAACCACGAAGTATTAAATAATAAACTTTCTTTCTCTTAAACGACAGGATGTTTTGAAATCTAGAAGACATAAAAATAACAAGTACATGGGGCACCTGGGTGGCTCAGTCGTTTAAGCATCCAACTCTTGGTTTCGGCTCTTGTCATGATCTAAGGGTTGTGAGATGGAGTCCAGCACTGGGGTCCACACTCAGCAGTGAGCCTCCTCCAGATTCTCTCTTTCCCTCTCCCTCTACCCCTCCCATGGATTTCTCTCTCTCTCTCAAAATAAATAAATCTTTAAAATTAATTAATTAATTAATAAAAATACAAAGTATATGAACTAATGTTTTTTTTCCCTTTAACAAGTAATCAAACCATAGAGTATTTTTTAAATTATTTTCTTAAAAATAATATGTGGTTGGATGCAGTCAGTTGAATGCCTGACTCTTGGTTTCCACTCAGGTTGTGATCTCAGTGTTGTGAAATGGAGCCCCACATTGAGCTTCATGCTCAACACAGAGTCTGCTTGAGATTCTCTCTCTCTCTCCCTCTGCCGCTCCCCACACATGCACTCTCTAAAATAAATAAATAAAATAAATATTTAAAAAATAATAATATGTGGTTGTTATTTTTAAAACATAGATGTATTTTAAAAAGTAAAAATTGGGAGGGACTGGATGGTTCAGTGGGTTAAGCATCCAACTCTTGATTTCAGCTCAGGTTTTGATCGCAGGATCCTGAGTTCAAGCTCCACTTTGGGCTTCACACTCGGCATGGAGCCTACTTTAAAAAGAAGTAAAAGTTTCCTGGGTGCCTGGGTGGCTCAGTCTGAAGAGCATGTGACTCTTGTTCTCAGGGTCATGAATTCAAGTCCCATATTGGGTGCTGAGATTACTTAAATAAACTAGCTTTTTTAAAAAAGAAAACTAACAATTTCCCAAAACCCCAACACTAAGAGCTCATCATTATTAATATTTGGGAAACACCATCTTGAACTTGATGTATTTTACATACATTCACATAAAGATTTATTTATTTTTTTTTTTTTTTAAAGATTTCATTTATTTATTTGACAGAGAGAAATTACAAGTACACTGAGAGGCAGGCAGAGAGAGAGAGAAGGAAGCAGGCTCCCTGCTGAGCAGAGAGCCCGATGCGGGACTCGATCCCAGGACCCTGAGATCATGACCTGAGCCGAAGGCAGCGGCTTAACCCACTGAGCCACCCAGGCGCCCCACATAAAGATTTATTGAATACAGTCCTATGTATGTGGGATCACACTACATATGTTGTTTTAACTTTAGTCGCTCATTATATTATATACATCTTTTTCTACCAATAAATACAGATCACTAGTATAATTTCTAATGGCTGTAAAATACTCAATTTTATGAAAATAGCACAACATGCTTTAAAATCTCCATTATGAATATTTGTTTCCAGGTCCTCACTGTTATAAATAAACCTTTAGAGAAAACAACAACTTTGTACATTTTCAGTCATGTGAAAATATAGAGGTTTTTCTGGAAAGGAGAACTGCAACTAAAAAAGTTAAATATAATAAAGAACACGTATGATAGGTTAAAATTTTAGAGCTAACAAATTAAGATGAAATTATACAGAAAATGAACAATATAATATTATTATTCTATTTTTATTATTCCATTAATAGTCTATTATTCTGTTCCTTTCCCCTAAAATAAAAATCCTTAATTAGAGAGTGCCTTACTTCAAGTTGAAGCAGTCTGATCAGCTGACACACAATGTTTCTGACAAAGAGAGCCACCAGGAAGTGAAAGTTCTAAGTCCCTCATAGCCAAGAAAAGAAAAAAATATATAGCAGGAATCATCAGTGGCTCTCCTCAGCAAAAAAAGAATGACTCCAAGTAATGGAATAAAGACTTTGGTTCCTGACATCTATATTTCCTTTATAACAGACTAGAGCACATTTAGCAATAAACAGAAGCAGATTAGGAACTAGAATTCCATTACATATAAAAGACTGCACCTTTGGAAACCCGAAACACTTTTCAGCTCCTAAAAAAGCTTCTTCATGGTTATCTAGTGGTGAGAATTTATTGAGCTGTACTCATGAAGCAATAAATAAGACTGAAGTAATCAGTCAAAAAGAAAAGTCCTAATTTGTCTTGCTGGAGAAGAACATATTAGATTTTCCCCATCCCAGGTCCTTTAAAATATAAATAAATAAATAAACAAACAAACTTCCTGAGCTAAGAGCTGATAAAGCACCACACCAAACTTCTTTCTATTCAGAGAATGTAGCAGGGGATGGTACCATCTCTGAAAGATTGGAATTACCTTGATTAATAAATTTGAAAAATAGAACTGAGTGGTGAATTGTATTGAGTACAATGCACAATGGTTTGGCAGGAAAAAAGACAACTGCTGACAAAGGAGGAGGAGGAGGAAGTGGAAGGAGAGAGGGAGATGGAGTAGGAAGCATGGAATGCTGGTGGAGGAGGAGGTGAAGAAAGAGAAAGGGGAGCAGAGGAAGAAGAAGAAATGGAAGAGGAAGATCATTCTTTTTTCAGGACTATCACTCTATTTTTTCACTTCCAAGTGAATGCCTCTTTACAAGTTATCATTTTGACTTTTGACCCAACCAAACCCAAGCAAACATAACACAAAGCATATAACCTACTCTATTTAGCTATTTCAGCCATTTTCTGCTGATAACTGAAAAGTTAAAATGTATAAAATGTAAAAATTAAACAAAACTTACATTTTTAGAAGTCCATATTTTAGGAGCACCTGAATGGCTCAGTTGCTTGAGCACCTGACTCTTGGTTTTAGCTTAGGTTGTGATCTCAGGGTCGTGAGCCCACATTGGGTTCTGCACTTAGTAGGGAGTCTACTTGAGATTCTCTCTCTCCCTCTGCCCCTACTCCCATTCATGCTAAATAAATAAAATACTTTTTTAAAGTCCATATTTTAGGGGAAAATATGAAAATAATAAAAATTGTGGTCATTACCAGTTTGTTATCTGAACTTAAACTTATGACTTGACATCTCTCTTTTCTGTTTTATGAAGGTAAGATAGTTCCCAGCTGTTGCGAAGGCAAAATGAGATATATCTGTATTAAAAGTATTATACAAACATGAGAGGTAACAAGTATTTGTTGAGCAACTCCTATATGCTAGGTACCGAGGATCACTCTTAACAGCTAACCATGGTTTGTTTCACTACACTTCAGGCTCCAGTGAATCATTCAAGAGCATGAGACAATCCTGCCATCTGATAAGAAATATTAATACCACCAAGGAGCAAAGCCCTCAGCTATATGAAACATGCCTTGAAGCCATCTGCAGCCCATTCTACCAGAAATTGGGGTTTGGCTAAAGGAGTCAATTTCAAGATTGTCTCAGTTCCTAATCTTTTCATGGTTAAAGAAAAGACCTAGAGAATCCAGTTCAAACGTGATTACAACCTATTGAGACATGGCAACATGCCAAAAGTCCCAAAACCTTCAATGGATTCGCTAGATGAAATGGCTCATAACTTCTCACATTCTACCATTAACTTTACTAAAGAGCCCACATGTTAGAAAGCAAACCCCACTTCTACCTAGGGAATTCATATGTTATCAATATAGTACAGTATTGGTATTATTAGTAACAGGTATGCCTACAGAATTTTAGTAACTATTATGAAAAGCCAATATACCAGCTAGAAAACTTCTATATCCATGTATTGAAAACAACTGCTCTAGATTTTTAGAAACAGCACAATCTACAGTGAGGATATATGTTTCACTCATATACACATGGACCACGATGCTTCATGTGGGGAACAAACTGTTACTGAAACACAAGAGACAAATTTCAAGATTACTATATGCCATAACACTCCATTCAAAGAGGAATTCCATCTCTGGCCTTGAAAAGATGAGAACTTTATTAAAACTATGAAAATAATATAAATACTATAATCTTAACCAAAATGAAGTATTTCAAAAGTTAAAGTTTTGTGCAAAAAGCAGAATCAGACCTATAAACAGAAGGGACGTGGGAGAGATGGGCAAAATGAGTAAGAAGAATGGGAGATACAGGCTTCCAGTTTTGGAACGAGTAAGTCACAGTCATAACAATAGACACAGCACAGGGCACCTGGGTAGCTCCGTTGGTTAAGCAACTGCCTTCAGCTCAGGTCATGATCTCAGGGTCCTGGGATCAAGCCCCGCATCAGGCTCCCTGCTCAGTGGGGAGCCTGCAGCAAGGAACCTGCTTCTCCCTCACCCTCTGCCCTCCTCCCTGCTTGTGCTCTCTCTCTCTGTCTTAAATGAATAAATAAAATCTTAATAAAAGAAAAAACTAAAAGAAAAAAAAAAAAGACACAGCATAGGGAATATAGTCAATGATACGGTAAAAGCGTTAGCATTGTATGATGACAATTGGTAGCTACCGGTGTGGTGAGTACAAGCATAACACAGAGAAGCTGAGTCACTATGTTGTGCATCTGAAACTAATGTAACATTGTGTGTCAACTATACTCAAATTAAAAAAAAATTTCTTTTAAGTTGAAGTTTTGTGACAAGTGAATGTCTTGTTGCCCAAAACAAGATAACATAATTAAACAGGTTCATCTGGAAAAAAGAATTATGTGTTCTCAAATAGAACAGATTTTTTACTGGCTAATATTAAAAAAACCAAGGTGGAACCTTCCCCCATACTATCTTCATCATTTCTGTCTATATAAAACAGTCATTCTACTTATTAACCTTTGGTGGCACAGGAAACAAGTTAAGAGACAATACAGCAATAATAGAAAACTCAGTTTATTTTAATCATTATCTCAAAATAGTTTAATGTGGGTTTTATAAATAAAGGTACATACTTTTAAACAATCACAAATAGGGATAATGGGAACTGTAGACATATTACATATTATGACTGTTCTGGCATCTATGTCTCTTTGATTAGCTACAAAAAGATTAAAAGGCTACTTGGTCATAGAACACCATACCCTTTAAATTATATTTGATCTTACAGTACTGAAATTTAAAATCCAAGCTTTACATGACTATCCATTTCATAGAAAAAAGACTGCAAATCTTCTGTATTTTTCATATTAGCTAGCATTATGTTAAAAAAATTAGTTATTTCATACCTTTACAAAATCTAAGTAGTCGGTGTTGGTCCTTTCCCCACCAAGTCTAACGGGGATTAGAATAAGAACGGCTTTGTCATCTGTATTATCAAAGGCCATGGAAGTGCACTGTTTATCAATTACATCAGAACTGTAAACTGAGAAAAATATAATAAATATGTATTAAATTTTATAAAAATGATTTTCAGAAACATTTTTACTCTCATCCCTCCTCCCCATTGGCCAGTCATCTGATCTCTGATATCACTATCAAGGTCTCAATGAGTCAAAAAATGTCTACCTCACTTATACATTCTTCAGATACTTTTTTTTTTTTTTAATTTTATTTATTTATTTATTTATTTGACAGAGAGAAATCACAAGTAGATGGAGAGGCAGGCAGAGAGAGAGAGGGAAGCAGGCTCCCTGCTGAGCAGAGAGCCCGATGCGGGACTCGATCCCAGCACCCTGAGATCATGACCTGAGCCGAAGGCAGCGGCTTAACCCACTGAGCCACCCAGGCGCCCCATTCTTCAGATACTTAATTGAGTAGCTACTATATGGTACCAAGGACTTCACCAGTGAGCAATATAGAGGAAAAACCCTGTCTGCATAGATCATATACTCTAATATAAGGAAATAGATAGTAAATTAGTAAAATGTAAGGTATGTCAGATGGTTTGGGGCCCCTGGGTGGCTCAGCTGGCTAAGCGTCTGCCTTCAGCTCAGGTCATGATCCCATCAGGCCCCATCAGGCTCCCTGCTCACTGGGCAGTCTGCTTCTCCCTCTCCCTCTGCAACCCCCTCCCACTTATGCACACTCTCTCTATCTCAAATAAATAAACACAATCTTTAAAAAAAAAAAAAAGATACGTCAGATGGTAATGAGTGCTTTGAAGAAAAACACAGGGAGAAAGATGGATAGGAAATGCAGGTGTGGGGGGTGGGAGTTAAAATAAGGTGGGGAGGAGGGCCTTATGAGAAACCTAACAGTTAAATCAAGACAAAGTAAGAAATCAAGAATGCCAGAACTTGGGGGAAGAGCATTCCAGGTATAAAGATCAATCAATGCAAATGCCTGAAGGCAGAAGCATAACCACCACATTCCAGGTACAAGAGGCCTGTGTCTCTGGAGGGAAGTTAGCAAGGGGTAAAATAACAGGAAATAAGGTTAGGAGATAAAGTAAAACACTGGGGGGGGGGGGATGAAGACAGATTGTGTGAACTCATTTTCTTTTCTTTTTTTTTTAAAGATTTTATTTATTTATTTGACAGAGGGCAGAGCAAGAGCGAGAGAGCACGAGTGAGGGTGAGTGGCAGAGGGAGAGAGGCAAGCAGATTTACCACTGAGCTGGGAGCCCAATGTGAGGCTCAGTCCCAGGACTCTGGGATCATGACCTGAGCCAAAGGTAGACATTTAACCGACTGAGCCCCCATGTGTCCCAAAATGGGTGAACTCTTTCCAATTTTAGTGTATGTGCTGCCAAAGCAAGCAAGAGACTGGGTGAGCTCTTAAAGGCCATTGTAAAGACTGCAGTTTCTACTTTGAGTGACATAGCATGCCACTGAAGAGTTTAGAAAAGGAATGTCCTAATATGACTTACACTTTACTTGTGTTTCCTGTGTTGATAATAGACTGTAGGGACAAGGGCTGAAGCATATAGAACAGCTAGAAAATAGGGTGCCTGGGTGGCTCAGTAAGTTAAGCATCCAACTCTTGATTTTAGCTCAGGTCATGCTCTCAGGGTCCTGAGATCAGGCCCTGTGTCAAGTTCCACAGACAGTGGGAAGTCTGCTTGAGATTCTCTCTCTGCCTTTCCCTCTGTCCCTCCCCCGTCATGCTCACATGCTCTCTCTCAAATAAATGAATCTAGAAAGCAAGGAAGGAAAGAGAAGGGAAGGGGAAAGGAAGGGAGGGAGGGATGAAGGGAGGGAGGCAGGGAGGAAAAGAAAAGGAAGAAGGAGGGAGGAAGAGAAAGGAAGAAAGAACAAAAAAAAAGAGATGGAGGAAGGGAGGGAGGGAGAGAGAAAGGAAGGAAGGAATTGCAGTAGTCTATCATGAGATGATAGTGGCTCAAACAAGGGCAGTAATTGTGAAGGTAGGGAACAGTCATGGGCTGGTCATTTGGAGCTGGTTAAAAGTGATCAGTAAATTAAAGAACTCCTTAATATGTGAAAGGCAAGATGGGAGAAGGAAAAAAAGGGAGTCAGAGATGATTTGAATGGTTTTGGTACAAGTAAACAGAGTAAGAGACATACCATTTACAAAAGCATACTATAGACAACCATAGGAGGGGCACAAAGAGGAGAATCAGGAATTCAGTTTTAGACATGCTAAGTCTCAAATATCTATTAAACATGCAAGCAGAGAGGATGAGTAGGCAGTGATGGATATAAAAGCCTGGATTTGGTGAAAGGTCCTATAAATGTGGGAGTTGACCGCACACAGATGGTTCTGCAAAGCCATGAGACCAGGTGAATTCAAATCTGTGTACAGGAGAAAAGGTCTAAAGGCCGAGTGCAATTTTAGAGATCACCAAGATAAGGAAAACCAGCAAAGAAGACTGGGAAGGAGTAGACAAGATAGAAGGAAAACCTGAAAAGCAGCATTCTAAAAACCAAGTAAACAAAACATTACAAGGAGGAAAAAGTGGTCGACTGTGTCAAAGGCTGCTGGTAAATTATGTAATGTGAGGACTGAGAAGTGACCCCTGGATTTTTAGCAAGATTAAATTATTGTAAGAGCAGTCTGGGTAGAGTGATGGGTGTTGACAGCCTAAGTAGAATACTTCAAGAGAAAATGGGGGGATTTTGTAGAACCATATACAGACAAAACTTTATTTTGTTTTGTTTAACAACTACAAAACAGCTTTCTTCAAACTCCCTGTTTGAAGAAAACCAAACTCTTCTGCTCTTGAAGTTAGCTGATTAACAAATTCTGCTACTTGTGCCCGACTTCTTCCCTTTAAATTTCAAATTTAGGTTAAGAGCTACCAAACTCTTCTGTTCAGCAGTTTCCCTATCTCCCATAGTCAATCTAAACCAAAGGTACAAAAATGCAACAAGAGTTTTTTTCATGTCTCAATTCTATCATCTTACTTTTTCCAAACTACTCAGTAATGACTTCTAATTATAAACCTTTAAGTTCTCTCATTTTTCTGAGGCAGCACACACATGACCATCCCTATCTCTGACTCTTCTGAACTAATATATATACTTTAATCAAATGAGCTTCACCTGCAGAGGACAGACTGCTGGTTTCCAGAGGCAGCGGGTGGGGAAGAAGGTGAAGCGGGTAAAGGGAGTCAAAAGGTACAAACTTCCAGCTACAAAATAAATAAGTCAGGAGAATGTAATGTAGAGCATGGGGACTACAGTTCATAATACCTTGTTATATTTGGAAGTTGCTAAGAGGGGCACATGGGTGGCTTAGTTGGTTGGGCATCTGCCTTCGGCTCAGGTCTCAGGTGGTGATCCTGGGGTCCTGGGATCAAGCCCTATATCCAGCTCCCTGCTCAGTATGGAGTCTGCTTGTCCTTGTCCCATGCCTTTTCTCACTGCCTTCCCTCCGTTTGTGTGCTCCCTCTCTCTCTCTCAAATAAATAAAATATATTTTTTTAAGTTGCTAAGAGAGTAGATCTTAAAAGTCTGTATCACAAGAAAAAGATTTTTGTGACTACATATGGTGACAGATGTTAATCAGACTTACTGTGTGATCATTTTACAATATATACAAATAATGAGTCATTATATTATAGAGCTGAAACTATTATGTTATATGTCAATTATATCTAAATTAAAAAGTATAACCAAATAATAGATAATAAACATTAGAATTATATATATTCCTCACCTGTACAGTCTTGTGCAACATAAATAGTTATTCCTTGTAAATCAGGGTGTCTTGCTTCTTCAACTGCTTTTCTAAAAAACAACACATATCATCCTTTAAAAGCCTAACATTTTCAGTTAATAGTTAAAGGTTTAATTTAAGGGGAAAGAGCCATCATCTTTTTTTTTTTTAACTTTCTTATTTAACCTATAGTGTCTGCTCTCAAAACTATTATCTGAATGACATCTAAATCAAGTCAATCCTTACACTAAGTTACTCAAAGAACATTAAAATATAAGTTACAGGGACACCTCAGTTAAGACTTGGACTCAGTTTCAACTCAGGTCATGATCTTAGGGTCATGAGATCAAGCCCCAAATACACTCATGCTCAGTGGGGAGTCTGCTGGAGATTCTTTTTCTCTCTCTCTCTCAAATAAATACATAAATCTTTTAAAATAAATAGATAAATCGGGGCGCCTGGGTGGCTCAGTGGGTTAAGCTGCTGCCTTCGGCTCAGGTCATGATCTCAGGGTCCTGGGATCGAGTTCCGTATCGGGCTCTCTGCTCACCAGGGAGCCTGCTTCCTCCTCTCTCTCTCTGCCTGCCTCTCTGCCTACTTGTGATCTCTCTCTGTCAAATAAATAAATAAAATCTTTTAAAAAAAATTAAAAAAACAAATAAAATAAAATAAATAGATAAATAAATGCAAGCATGACTATTTTTCCCTTCACTCAAAAACCTAAGTAACCTGAACAAATGAATTTCCTGATTTTGAGTCTTAGAATTCTATAAGTAAAATTGCAAGCTGAAAAATATTTGAGTGAGTATTATGTTCTCAATGGCACACATGATTTGAAAAAAGCCACAATAATATCTGTAAAAGGAAATTAGACAAATTGGAAAAAATATAAATATTTTTATTTAACTGTATCTTTATAATTCTTTAATTTCACATGACTGATTATTTATGTTTGCATGTGTTAATTTAGAAGAGGGACTGGCAAACTATGGGCCATAGGCCAAATACAACCTGTGGCCTGCTTTTGTACAACCTGTAAGCTAAGAATGGTTTTTACAGTTTTGAAGGGTTATAAAACAAAAAAAGAAAAGAAAAGTAGGCAACAGAGCCCTTTATAGCCTACAAAGCCTAAAATATTTACCATGAGGCCTTTTACAGAAAAAGTGTTCTGATCCCTGGTGTCAGAACATAGTATCTTGGAGAATAGAAACTAGGCTTTTATAATTACATCTTTATAAATATCATACCAAGCAGGACTTGATATTATTATTAACAATCCATTTAATAACATTAGGCAAATACATTTCCATTTGTAAGCATCTGGCCTATAAAATATAAAAGCCTGTTAATATGCAAAAAAATGTAATAATTTCTAATTTATATATGATTTTAGATGGAGTAAACTTACTATAACATACTATATCTGGATGATATATTAATGATTCCATTTACAACAATGGAACACACAACAAATAAGACAATTTTTTTTTAAATCAAGCAATATCCAAACAAATGGCACATAAAAGGCTGAGGAACAGTGAAATTTGACTTTTGACTTTTTTCTAACTACTCTGAATGTCACACACCCTTTACTTTTACTATGATATAATTATAATATTAATAGTCCCATACATTTACAATTCACAAGAATTTGATGTGTGCAAAGAAATGCTGAAAACATCATTTTAGCTCTTGACATTTCATTACACTATCAGTACATTACAGCCCCCAGGTTACACTATTAAAAAAAAAAAAAAACTATAATGTTATGTATGTTCCAAGGTTGAAAGAGTTGTTAGTTTTTAGAACATTCCAATAAGGTGGTCTCATGAAAAGCTGGTTAGACACAAACCCTGGATATCTATACCAATGAACAAAAGAAAAATTTGTCATAGATAAATTAAATGCAACTAGAGTTGCAAGGTCTTGTTTTTTCCTTATTAGCAAATGAAAGCTTCCTTGTGAATATTCTCAAGCAGTAAGACTTTAGAACTGCCAATTTTATATATGCACTGCAAAAATCAGTATCTCTAAGCCTAAGGACCTCTGTCGTAAGATGAAAGATTTCAATACAATTTTACCTTAAAATATGAGCAACCACAGCTGGTCCATACCAATCTCCGGCTTTTTTCCCAGACTTCTTTCCATATTCTATTAGTTGATGTAAACCAAAGAGAGCCAAAGGGGAATCACCAAACCAAGAGATGATTTTCCTGTGATAAATTTCATTTCGCATTTCATGATCATCAGAATATCTTCTGATTGCTTCCTTCTGAGAAACTGTTGGGGTTTTGAGTTCTCCTTCCCCTGAAAGTGATGCTTCAAATGATGCAGTAAATTTTTTTACAGTGTTGGAAGTCCATGATTCAGAGTCTGAATTTTCAATGTTCAAAGCATCAGGCCACGTCCAAGCTATAGTAGTTCCAAAGCAAGGTGTTCAGATCTTTTAAATAGATTTTAACAATTCTACTAAAGTAAGTAGATAGCATTTAAAGTGATACAGGTTACTAAACTAAAATAGTAAACTCAGAAGTAGGCAAATTTATAGAGAAAGAAAGTAGATTGTTTGCATATGGCAAGCAGGGTATTGGGAGTGACTGTCATAGGATAGGAGGTTTCTTTTGGGGATGCTGAAAATGTCCTAAAATTCGGTAATGGTGATGGTTGCAGAACCCTGGAAGCATACCAAAAACCACTGAATTGTTCACTTTAACTGAGTGACTTTGTGTTATATAAATTATATCTCAATAAAGCTTTGTGATATGTTAAACAAAAGTATTGAGATTAATTTTTTAAAAAATAGTAAACTCAGGTACAAATAAACAACTCCAGAAAATGCTTTTCTTTTTCTTTTCTTTTCTTTTCTTTTCTTTGACAGTGCTGAAATGGAATGAGGACATCTGTACTCCCTTACCAGTATTGTTTATCAGATATCCAGTCTTGACTACCCAAAGGCACAATAAACATAATCACTAACATGAATGAGAGAATAACTTCAGAAAGAGGATTTTGATTATATGTTAAAATATAAGTCTAACCATAGAAGTTTTAAATTTCTTTTCTTTTTTTCTCAGACAATCCTTTCAAAATAATCATTGTTTAGAGAGTAATATCAATTTTCTAGTAAATGAGAAGTTGATAAACAGAAGTCATTAAAGATCAAAGATCCCCCCCAAACCAACTATATTCACTACTTCACAGTTTTTATGATAAGACAGTTTCAAGCACACATGTAACTTTAGGTTAAAAAAATGAGTCACAGACTCAGAGAACTAATTAGGACTGTGAAAAATATCCCAATTCTTGCCAATGACTGCACAAGACTACAAATAAATCCTCTCAGAGAAAGTTTAAAAGTTCTTTTTCTTTGTATTATCCATACCACTCTTTAATAAACATTCTCTTTAAATAATCTCATCAATAATCCCTACAGAAAGGTTACCAAATATTTGCCATGCAATGCAGGGAAATTATTTAACACTTTAAAAATATGATAATACTTAGTAATAACCATATATGATAGGCTAAAATACCAAACCAAAATCTTCCTACAAATGTACAAATTATAAAAAAATGGACTAACAGAAATGGTAAGAAAGGTTTTTGTTTTTTTTTTTAAATAGATATATGTAAGAAGTATCAATGATATTTTTGAGAGTCTAAAAGATGAAACATGATAATCTTAAGATGAAGCATGATAACCTTATTAAGAATATGCATAATCAAGTTAACTGATTATAATCATATTTGTAAAGATAAAAACATTTTAAAGCATTATTGATATATAGAGAGAAAATAAAGAAATGGCTTAAATTTCTTAAGATTTAAATAATATACAAATATCAACTACCTGCTCAAAGTCACTGCTATTGACCTGCTCAAGATTTACTGAACTGGAGATAATCCAGATAATTCAATCAAAAAAAACTAAATAACAACAAAAAAAAACCAAAGGCTACTAAAAACTCATACATGTAAGTAATACACACCCTAGTTCAATAAAGATAGAATATGCTAGATTAGTTACAACCTTTAGAAGACATAAGGAAGTCAAGAAATTAACTATACAAAATTTTACACAGTTTATAAGCTGGACTTCAAATTTAAAAAAACAAACAGGTGAGCCTGGGTGGCTCAGTCGGTTAAGCCTCTGACTCTTGATTTTGGCTCAGGTCATGATCTCAGGGTTCTGAGACTGAGCCCCACGTCAGGCTTTGTGTTGGGCATGGAACCTGCATAAGATTCTCTCTCTCCTTCTTCCTCTGTCCCTGGCTCTCCAAAACAAAAATTCCGTACAAAAACAGAGATTTTATTTACCTCTACCAAGAAAGTGTAGTATGAGTCCTTGAGCCAATAGCATCTGGCCAGTTCTTAATGTACAGCCCCAACCACAGTCTGTTGTCAAAGCCGAGCCTTCTATTTGAGGAAATTCTTCCCTATAGGTCAACCATATTCTTGAAATGAAATCTTTACGAAATTCTTCTACATTTCCCGCAATTACATGATCTTCTATTGTACATCCTGATCTTGCAGGTAACAGTTTATTCTCATCTACAAAATAAAAATATAAATTATAATCTAAATATATGCAAAGAAATGTCAATAATGGTATTATGTCCCCATTACTGCCCATTAGATATGGACTATATTATAGTTTTTCTAATAGTTTTTTTTTTCAATTTAAATGAAGATAAATGTTATTCTGCCTAATCAGGCTATTATGAAAATCAAATGCGAATGGATGCTGAAATGTTTTGTACACTCTTGAACTAGCTAATAAAAGGTATCATCAGTAACACTGTTAATAATAATATCCTATATTCCAAATATAATCAACTCTTTTATGAGGGGATAATATAAAAATACCTTTTCTTTTTGCCTCATTTGGCTGAGGATATACATATTAGTGCTCTCTAAAATGAGATTTGCAAATAAAATATCATGATTTGTCAATATGTAAGACTGAATGTGATCACATAAACTTGTTCTTAAAATCAAATAAAAGGTGCACATTGTATTTATTGTCATGAATATTTATACTCAAATTATATAATCAAAACTAAGAAGCTGAAGAGTAAGAATATGAAATTCCTAACTATATAGTTATCCTTTCATGTTGAAATATAGTTTTTTAAAAACTGCTCTGACCCACATATATCATTTTAAAAAGCTTTTTCAAATTGATTACCTATAATACAATTTCTGTGTGAAAACTGTGGTCACTGTTTGCCCAATAATTTACAAAATACTGAGGCTCAAATGAACTAACATTCCTTGATTACTCTCTCAAAACGAAAAAGAGAGAATATCTTAGTCACCTTTACAACCTCAGCATGCAGCACAGTGTCTTAAACAAGTAGATCCTAATAAATGTTGCTTGGTTTAGGTGGGTGGACAGGTGGATAGATAAATCTGCCTACAACTCTCAATTCCAAGGAGTTCAATTTCCAATGCCCTTCTGCAGGATGTTAAAACAGTTTTATCATGCTTTTATTCTTTATTCTTGCTGCACCTATCCTCCTTCAAGTTCATTCTGAAAAAAAATCAGTCACCTGAACTTCATAATATTCAGCTTAATGAAGGTAACTTGTGGCATACAGATTCAATGACAATAAAAAGAATGACTACCAAACCCCCATGATCAATGAATTTCTCTCACTATTTGAAGTTAATTACAAATAGAAATGCCTAGAAATTTAACAAGGCCCTACAAATATGTCAAATATTTCTACTTTAGAGACATTTAAATTTGTTTGAAATCTGATACAACAGTACATAACTCTCACACCCTTATCCTGTGGCTTGCCTAATCTCCTACCTTGATGAAGTGATTAATTCTTTATCCTTTTAAGATCTAGTCTTTAGGGCACCTGGGTAGCTCAGTCAGTTAAGTGGCTGCCTTCGGCTTAGGTCATGATCCCAGGGTCCTGGATCAAGTCCCATATTGGGCTCCCTATTCAGCGGGGAGTATGCTCCTCCCTCTGCCTTTGCTGCTCCTCCCGCTTGTACTCTCTCTCTCTCTTTCTGTGTCAAATAAACAAATAAAATCTTTAAAAAAAAAAAAAAAAAAGATCTAGTCTCTAAATTTACTCTAAACATTTACTCTAAATTTAAAATTTACAGGGCGCCCAGGTGGCTCAGTCAGTTAAGCCTTTGACTCTTGATTTTGGCTTATGTAATGTTCTTAGGGTCAGAAGAGGAACCTTAATAGGGCTCCATGCTGGGCGTGGAACCTGCTTAGGATTCTCCCTCTCTCTGCCCCTACCCCTCTCTGCCCCCGAAAAAAATTTACTCTAAATATTATTGGAAAATTGCCAATACTAAATGAACTTCATTGTCCTGTTGACTTTCCACTATAGTAATACTGCCCCTACTATTCCATTCTTTTACTGGCTTTTCTTTTCACAATCTTAATTAATCTATAATATTTATCTACATTTGCCTCCTTTCCAAATTTCAAGTACACTAGAGGAGAAGGAATGCTTTCTTCTGCACCCCTAAAGCTCCAGGACTTTGCAGAGAGTTCATTCAGTTCATAATGGATGCAATAAACATTTGTCAGGTGAACGTAAGATAAGTGGAACCAAAGGAAGAGGGGTTTTTAAACTTTAGTTTTGCTTTTGTTTTTTATGATGGGAGAGATGTGAGAGCTGAGCTCTACAAAGCATGGGAAGTCTCAAAGAACCACAACAAAGAATGAAATGAAAGCTGATAAAGGAAACAGAAGAGAACTGCTATTATCATTGAGGGTTCAATCAAGGCTGACTATCACAATTAAACAAGTTAATATGAGAAATAATTATAAGTAAGCAAATTGTAAAATGAACTCTCAAAGACTACAGCTCTTGTAATTATCAAAGTATAGGATAAAATAAGTATGCATATGTTTAAAAAATAGAAGAGTATTGAAAAACAAATAACTAAAACCAGACTATTAAAACTGATCAGGCACATAGGAAAGAAAATCAAATGGAACTGCTAGAAATGAAAAATATAATAACTAAAAATAGAAATTTGGTGTAAGATTAAACAGAAAATTACATACCACTCAGGAGATAATTAAGAAACCAGAATTAAGAGCTAAAAAATTGCTCAGAATACAGCACAGAGAGACAAAGTAATAGAATATGTAAAAAAATAAAATAAAATAAAACAAAGAATTTCAGAGACACGAAAAAATCTAACAAAGATTTATCAGAGATGCTGGAGAGAATAGGAAGAATGGGGAATAGCTATAAATTAAAAGTGCTGAAAATATCTCAGATTTTAAGAAAGACATGAATTCTAAGTAGAGTAAAAGAAAGTTCAAATGAAAGACAAAAAAAAAAAAAAAATTATCTTGAAAACAACCAGAGAGAGGGTGCCTGGGTGGCTCAGTAGGTTAAAGCCTCTGCCTTCGGCTCAGGTCATGATTTCAGGGTCCTGGGATCAAGTCCCGCATTGGGCTCTCTGCTCGGCAGGG
Source organism: Mustela lutreola (assembly GCF_030435805.1). Taxonomy (NCBI): domain Eukaryota; kingdom Metazoa; phylum Chordata; class Mammalia; order Carnivora; family Mustelidae; genus Mustela; species Mustela lutreola. Next base: position 51,104,584 of record NC_081299.1, on the reverse strand, counting down.
AGCCTGCTTCCTCCTCTCTCTCTGCCTGCCTCTCTGCCTACTTGTGATCTCTGTCTGTCAAATAAATAAATAAAATCTTTAAAACAACAACAACAACAACCAGAGAGAACAAAGAAATGACAGCTTCAAAATACTGGAAAGAACATGTTCTTGTCCTGAGGTAACCAAGAATTTATTAAACAGAACACAATAGCAATAACTATGTAAGGAGGTAAAATAGTTAACCAGACTGTATTAAAATTAAGAGCTACTGTTCTTTGAAAGATAACATTAAGTGAGTGAAAAAGTAACCAATAGATTAAAAGAAGACATTTCCTACAAATATTTTCAAAAAAGTATTCACATCTAGAATACATAAAGAAAACTTAGGAATGAATCAATAAGTAAAAGAGAATCTAATAGAAGACATATCCAAACGGAAAAATGTTTATGAAAATATGCTCATTCCATTAGTTATCAGAGAAATGAAAATTAAAATCAAAATGTAGCTCTAATTAAAAAGGAAAATATCAAGTAATGGTGACAAAGAGAAAGTAGAATTCTTACAATATAATTAACATACAGTATTATGTCATATCAAATTAAAGCTAAATAAAGTAATATTGTGTTTTTTGTGTTGAGTTCAGTTTTGTTATACTCCTTAAAAGTATATACACAAGGTTTTTATCTTCTCTATGTATGAATAATTCATAATTCAAAATTCTAAAGATTTAATATAAAGTTATTAAAATAATAACTCGATATTTGTAATAAAGAAATAATACGAAGAAAAAGTCTTTCTTCCACTGGATTCTGTCGTTTTGGTTATATATCCTAGCTTGGTGCTGAAACAGACACTTGATACTTTAAGGAGTGGTAGGTGAAGATAAGGCCACCATGCCGAGATTGGCAGAGTAGGAAGATAAACAGAATATGAGTCCTTGATGTCACAGAGGCCCTGAATTAACCAACCTAAAGCCATCCCTACATGGGACTTCTGCTTGTGTATGTTAATACATCCCCTTATTTTTTAAACTATTTTGAAATACATCCATTAGCAACTTTTCTAATTTGGTCTCCTCCTGTAGTTTTATAGCAGCCTGTACTTCTGCTTCATCACAAATATAATGGTATTGATGACTTTTTTTACTTATTTGTTTAATGTCTTATCTGCTGGAACAATAAGTTCCTTGACAGTAAGGACTGTGCCTATCATACTTTCAACATCAACTCCTCACCTGGCACATTATAAGACTCTCAATAAATATTTGTGGAATAAATAAATAACCTTATTAATCAAACCTCCTACTACTGAATACTTAAGTTGTTTCCAACTTTTTATTTCAATAAAGCTACAATAAACATCCTTGTACGTGTGTTCTCCACACATATGGGGAACTTCACTACGGTAAATACTTAAAGGTCAAATTTCTGGGTTCTAAGTTGTATATATTTTCAATTTTTCTAAGCACTCTCAAATTTCTCATGAAGAGGTTGTACCAATTTATGCTCTGATCACCCGTGCTTGCATTTCTATTTCTTCATATCCTTGTTAACATTTGATATCATGAAACCTTTCAATTTTTGCAAATCCGATGACTAAGAAATAGTCATCTCATTTTAATTTGCACTCCCTTTATTATTGGCATAGCACTTTTCCATATTTGGCCGTTCAGATTTCTACTTAAAAAGCACCTGGCCTGTTGATTTTCTTGGCTCACTTTTTTCTTGGATTGTTTATATGTTTTATATTAAATTTGTAGTTCATTATTATTTTGGAAACTAACCTTTTGTTTAAGATGTAGATGGAGAGAGAGAAAGATCATCATGTAATACACATAGAGATAAGACACCTACACACATGAAAAGAGAATGAAAGAGTATGTGTAAATATCTTCTCTATCTTGCTTGCTATGAAATTTTGTTTATGGTGTCTTCTGTCATATAGATATTTTAAATTTGTATTTGGTCAAATTGATCAATATTTTCTTGTATAGGCGATAATGTTATTTTTTTTTAAAGATTTTATTTATTTATTTGACAGAGATCACAAGTAGGCAGAGAGGCAGGCAGAGAGAGAGAGAGAGAGGAGGAAGCAGGCTCCCTGCAGAGCAGAGAGCCCAATGGGGGCTCAATCCCAGGACCCTGGGATCATGACCTGAGCCGAAGGCAGAGGCTTTTTTTTTTTTTTTTTTTTTTTTTTTTATTTGACAGCAGGAGGGATTACAATTAGGAAGAGAGGCAGACAGAGAGAGGGGGAAAGCAGGCTCCCCACTGGGCAGGGAGCCCGATATGGGCCTCGATCCCAGGACCCTGAGATCATGACCTGAGCTGAAGGCAGAGGCTTAACCCACTGAGCCATCCAGGTGCCCCGAAGGCAGAGGCTTTAACCCACTGAGCCACCCAGGCGCCCCTATAATGTTATGTTTTATATAAGAAGTTCTTCGCTGAAGCGCCTGGGTGGCTCAGTCAGTTATGCATCTGACCTTGGCTCAGGTCATAATCTCAGGGTCGTGGGATGGAGCCTGGTGTCAGGCTCCCCACTCAGGGAATATGCAGGTCTCTCTCACTATGCCCCACCCCTGCTCATGATCCCTCGGTCTCTCTCTTTCTCTCAAATAAATGAATAAAATCTTTTAAAAAAAAATTCTTCTCTCCCAAATATCATACCTATGCTGAGTAAATGCAGGCTAGCTGCTGTTACTTTTCTATCTTTACCACTCCAGTGAAACTGCTCTCTCAAAAGTCATCAGCAATTAAATACAACTTAAAAATTATTAAGAAGGTACATTTTATGTGTATTTTGCTACAATAAAAAAAGTATAAGTAAGCAAAAAGAAATATGCCAAAAGTAGATTAATCTGGAAATAAAACAATGAAAACAGTTACACAATGAATTTCTAGAAAGATTTTTAAATGGATTACAAATTTAGCACTTACCTTCATATTTAAAATGGTAACATTTTCCAAGCAATAATACAGGGGAATTTCTACTAAAATATGTTTTTGTTTTCAACACCCAACCTAAACAAGAAAAGAGAAAAGTTGTTTTGCAATTAAAGGATTTCAGACTAAGAGTCTAGCAGCATTTCCTTTTTCTTAATTTGAAATTGTTAATTTTCAACTATGGACACACATTTTTTTGCATGAATAGCAAAATATATGGACAATGAACTGAAAATACAGGCCACTTATGTGACATTCAAATACAGTCAAGTATTTTAAACATATTCTATCCACAAAAAGGACATAGAAAAAAAAGAATTTAATTTTAATTTCTTTTCAAACAGGTCACAGTGTTACCACACAATGGTATAAAACTTAAAATTACAAATTCTACTCCAGTTTCTCTGACATCAATCTCTTTTCCCAAATGCAACAAATATTACCAATTTCTTATATTTCCTTCCATCTTAGATAATTAAAATATTTAAAGAAATTGAGTATTCCAATGGAGTGATTTAAGGACAAGGTAACAAAATACAAAATACACTAGTGCTTTTGATAAATGTGTATTGAAGTTTCCTGGAAAAATGTTTTAACCCCATCATGTCAGCCACCTGAGGATCTCTGAAATACTGAATAAAGCTTTCAGATATCATTCCAATTTTCTTCCTACTAAACTGTATGTGTCTAAAAGGTAGTATCCTCTTGGGTTGTTTTTTTTCCCATGACCCTGAAAGCATGACCTGAGCTGAAACCAAGAGTCTGTTGCTCAACCAACTGAGCCATCCAGGTGCCCCTCTTGGTTTTTTTGTGGTACCATTAGTAGTTCTCGATTTCCTGAAAAAAAGCCTGTCCATTACATTCCTAAATATTCCCAAGTATATGAAATTCCTGACTGCTAATGGTAGCCTTAAGAGCCGCTTCTGAAATGCAAGAGCATATAAACAGAAAGAATCTGAAATTGGGAGTCAACAGACTTAGGTCTGCTTTTTTTTTTCTTTCTTTCTTTTTTTGGCCAGCAAAGCAAAGTTTATTGAGCGATAGTAAAAATTTACTGAATAGAAAAGGCTCCTGACGGGTGCCTGGGAGGTTCAGTGGGTTAAGCCTCTACCTTTGGCTCAGGTCATGATCTCAGGGTCCTGGATCAAGTCCCACATCAGGCCCTCTGCTCAGCAGGGAGCCTGCTTCCTCCTCTCTCTCTCTGCCTCCCTCTCTGTCTACTTGTGATCTCTCTGTCAAATAAAAAATCTTAAAAAAAAAAAAAAAAAAAAAGCTCCTGAAGAGGGAGGAGACCCAAGAGGGTTGCCCGACAGGTCTACTCTTAGGTAGACTATCTGCCATTTATATTGAAGAACTGATAGAAAATTTAAAATCAGTAAGTCTCATGAAAGTACTCCCCAAAGTGCTGTAAAACAAATAAATACAAAAAACAAATAAAAATATGTATTCACAATAAAGATGATGCAAGTATTTTCATTTGCTGGAGAAAAGAATGGAAAATCAAACCCAGGAATCGGGTTTTCCTGCAGCCTGGATTACTGCAGTACTCTCCAGAATGATTTCTGTGCCATCAGTCTTTCTTCACTCTAGCATATGTCACACGTCACTGCCGTATTAATCTCCCTGTGGCTCAGTTTTGATTAGGTAACTCTTCAGCCCAAAAACCATCCTCAGTGACTCATTACTTAACAGATTTATTATGAACTTCTTCTCAGTAATACTAAAGAGTTTCCAAAATATGCTACAAATTACCTTTACAGCCATCTTTACCACTACTTTCACTTATACTCAAAGTGGGGCTTGCTATGTGGGTCATACTACCATGACAAAAACGTCCTCCTCAATATCAGCCTATCTAAATCCTACTTCTTCTGGCTCATGGATGCACTTGTAAGCCAATTTTTCCTTTTCACACTTGGCTTTGATGTTCTTCTCTGAACTCTAATGGGAAATTAGTATTCACTGGCCACTTACTGTATACCAGGAACTAGACCAGGTACTTTACAAACATTATGTCTTTGAAATATTATTAGTACTGTACTGAAATAATTCTAATCCCCAAAATACTAATAACTCCCTGCCCTCCAACAGCATTTCTAAGGAAAATTTGAAGAACTTCACAAAAACCTCAAATAAAAGGAAATAATCTTTAAGGAGGAACTTCTATGCTTTAACCTCTGCCTACCCCTCTTGAAAGTTACCAGTCCTTCCTCAAGAAAACAGAAGTTGCGAATCTAGTTTCAGGCACTGCAAGGATCCACATTTTACATGAGCACAGATTTACAGTGCTTTAAAGCTCAACCATCATTCATATGGTACATACTCTTGCTTTTGTATTTCCTATGCAAATCCTGGCAGGACCTAATCCTCATAATAGACTGACTTCCTTTAATACTCCATGATGCTAGGTACATAAAGATGACTCAGGACTTCTGATAAGGCCCAGCCATTTTCCTCTGTTTTTCCACAAGCATGTCAGAGCTGAATTAAACCAATATGCCAAGTAACTGGTTTAAGTTCTTCTTTTTTTTTGATTATTTAGTTTTAGCTGACCAATTTTCATTTCCTCTTTTTAAAAGCATTGTAAGCAATGTAACACAATCTCTAACCTAGCTTGTTGATGTTGAACCAGGACTCTCTGGCACACAGAGATGGAAAATGAAAGATGTAAAATTCATAGAAGAACAGGATAACAGAGCCCAGAGCATAGGAAAGAGCCATGAGTAAGAAGTATGATTATGAATAAGTTCTTACACATACTGAAAAATATATATTCATCAGAATTCTCCATACTCGAGTATATATTTTTATTTTATTCTTCAATTTCCCCTACTTTTTACTTCTAAATCTCAATTTATAGCAGCAGAGAGGTGGGACAGAGACATCCTAAATGTCATTATGATTTCTAAATAAAAACTAATTAAATAAAACTAAATAAATTAAGAAAGTAAGTGAATTTGGCCAAAAAGCCATTAAACAAGTTGACACAAGGTGGTTACTGTCTATGAGGGGTGAGCATTGACCAGTAGGAAGTATGAAGAAATTTTCTGGGGTGAAGGAAATTTATATATATTGATTAAATTGTTAGTTTCATAGATATAAACATGTATCATACTCTGCAAATTGTATACTTATGATATGTTCATCTCACTTTGTTACTTTTCTCTTAATTACAAAAAGAAATCAAGAGATAAACTAGAACAGTGTTTCAGTTATTTGTTCCTATTTAACAAACCACTCCAAACTTAATAATTTGAAACAACTTTTTTTCTTATATCACATAGTTCTGAGGGTTGATTTGGGCTCAATCGAGCAGTTCTCCCACTGGTCATGCTTGGAGTCTCTAATGTCATAAAAATCAGATGGAGAGGCTCAACTGAGACATTGCATTGGCTAATGCTTTCTCTCTAATACAGTCTCAGGGCCTTTCTTCTTCGTGTGGCCTTTCCATGCTATTTCTCCAGCTGAATATCTAGGCTGGTTACATAACAATTCAGAGCTCCAAAACACAGCAAGCAGAAGTTGCCTCTTAATGACCAGCCCTAGAATTGACAGAGCCTCACTTCTGTCTCATTCTATTGGTTAATATAAAGCATAGGCCAGCCCAGACTCAACAAAAAAAGAAACAACACAAATGTGATTAAAGATCCTTACTAAGGACCATCTTTGGAGCCTAGCTACCATAAACAGAATATTACAAAAAATCCTATAGTCCATTGAGTCAGCAACTTGAAAATCACGAGGCTTTAAAAGATGCAAATAAGCCAAAGAACATAGAAATAACAGATGACAATGATTTTCTGGAGGATCAGAAACGCACAGAAGGATGGTTTACTTATTACTATTATTTTTTAAACTTTTTTTCAATTTCTTTTTTTTTTTTAAGATTTTATTTACTTATTTGACAGTCAGAGATCACAAGTAGGCAGAGAGGGAAGCAGAGAAAAAGGGGGAGAAGCAGGGTCCCCACTGAGCAGAGAGCCTGATACAGAGCTCCATCCCAGGACCCTAAGATCAAGACCTGAGCTGAAAGCAGAGGCTTAAACCCACTGAGCCATCCAGATGCCCCTACTTATTACTATTTTAAAAAGGAAGTCAAGTTTACATACCTCATAATGTCATGTAAATAAAAGGGGGGAGGGAGGAAAAAAGCAAAAAATGAGTTTTACAAAAAAGTAAGGTCCAGTCTTTTTTTTTCTTTTAAAGATTTTATTTATTTGTCAGAGAGAGAGAGCACACAAGCAGGCAGAGGCAGAAAGAGAAGCAGGCTCCCTGCAGAGCAAGGAGCCTGATGTGGGACTCGATCCCAGGACCCTGGGATCATGACCTGAGCTGAAGGCAGCAGCTTAACTGACTGAGCCACCCAGGTGTCCCAAAGTCCTCAGTCTTTTAAGCCTTGAGTGCTATGCCATTTCTAGTTCTTTCTTCATCACTTCATAACACTGACATTGATAAATAATCCTAATTATGTTTACTGTATTCAGAAAACAGCAAGACTGGGGAGCAAGAGAGGCTGGGTTTGAGTATCAGTTTCAAGACTTATAACTTTGATATATGACCATGAATATGTCCCTTAATCTCAGTTTTTTAGTGAAAAAAAATCCCAGAAAGATATCAGTTTTTTAAGAGTTTATTTATTTATTTATTTGACAAAGAGAGAGATCACAAGTAGGCAGAGAGGCAGGCAGAGGGAGAGGGGGAAGAAGGTTCCCCACCAAGCAATTAGCCCGATGTAGGGCTCCATCCCAGGACCCTGAGATCATGACCTGGGCCGAAGTCAGAGGCTTAACCCACTGAGCCACCAGGTGCCCCACCAGAAAGATATCTATCACAGAAATAAATGAGATTTACATAAGAAGGTACATAAATTATCTACAAAATGCTAATATGTTGGGACCCCTGGGTGGCTCAGTTGGTTGGACGACTGCCTTCAGCTCAGGTCATGATCCCGGAGTCCCGGGATCAAGTCCCGCATCGGGCTCTCAGCTCCATGGGGAGTCTGCTTCTCCCTCTGACTTTCTCCTTGCTCATGCTCTCTCTCACTGTCTCTCTCTCAAATAAATAAATAAAATCTTTAAAAAAACAAACAAACAAACAAAAAAAACCCAAAATGCTAATATGCTAATGGGTATTTAATCAATGTTAGTTCTTCCTACACCACCCATAATACACAAACTCTAAGCAAGGAAAATACATAAAACATTTTAGAATGATTTTCACCAATAAAATCAAATAAAGAATACTACTTCATAACTTGAAGCTATCTAGAACACTTAGTTACCTGAACTACTACCAAGTAGCTATATGACAATTTTCAACTTACAAATGAAATCTTCATCACACAACCTGTTCACCAGATTAAATGGCTTAAAAAAGAGCATAAACCTCTATTTGCAGAGGAACATGATCCTACATTCAGAAAATGCTAAGGAATACACAAAAAACTGTTGGAGGTAATGAAGTAGAACACCAAGCTTACAAGAAACAGGATCAGATTATAAAAAAACAACTATATTTCTATATACCAGCAATAAACATACTAAAATAAAATTAAGAAAACAATTCATTTTAAAATAGCATCAAAAAGAATAAAATACTTAGGAATAACTTTAACCAAAAAGTGCAAAAGTTATATGTAGAAAACCACAAAATGTCACTGAAAAAAATATAAGCCTAAATATAAGCAAAGATATCCCATATCCATGGATTGGAAGACTTAATATGGCAATACTCTTTTAAGATGACAATACTCTGAAGTGGATCTACAGATTCCATATAAAATCTATATCAAAATCCCAGATGGATTTCTTATAGAAATTGATAAGATGATCAAGAAATTCATATAGAAATGCAAGGGATCTAAGAATAGCCAAAACAACCTTGGAAAAGAAGAACAAAGTTAGAGGAATCACACTTCCCAGTTTTAAATTTTACAAAAAGCTAAGGTAATCAAGAAGTGTAGTACTGGCACATGGACAGATGTGTAGATAAACAGAACTGAATTGCAAGTCCAGAAATAAATCTCTACATCTATGGTCAACTGATTTCAGAAAAGGGTATCAAGATCATTCAAAGGAGAAAGAACAGTCTTTTCAAAAAATGGGGCTGGGAAAACTCAATAGCCACATACAAAAATGAATTCGACTTACAACTCATATCACAAGCAAAAATTAACTCAAAATGGAACACAGACCTAAATGTAAGAGCTAAAATAATAAAAAATCTTTTTTTTTTTTAGATTTTATTTATTTATTTGATAGAGATCACAAGTAGGCAGAGAGGCAGGCAGAGAGAGGGAGAAGCAGGCTTCCCGCTGAGCAGAGCACCCAATGCAGGGCTTGATCCCAGGATCATGACCTGAGCCAAAGGCAGAGTCTTTAACCCACTGAGCCACCCAGGTTCCCCTAAAATAATAAAATTCTTAAAAAAAAAAACATAGGTACAAATCTTCATGAGCCTGATTTAAGCAAAAGTTTCTTAAATATGATACCAAAAGCACAAACAACCAAAGGAAAAAAATATATAAATTGATTTCATCAAAATTTGAAAGTTTTGTGCTTCAGTGAACACTATCAAATAAGTGAAAAGATAACCCCAAAATGTGAAGAAATATTTACAAACCATACATTTATTTGCTAAGGGATTTGTATCTAAAATATACAAAGAACACTTAAAACTCAACAATAAAAAGACATAACCCAATTAAAAAAGCACAAAGGATTTAAATAAACATTTTCCAAAGAATTATTAAAATAGCCAATAAGAATATGGAAAGATGCTTAATGTCATTATTCGTCAAGGAAATACAAATCAAACTCCGTAGACACTTCACACCCACTGGAATGACTTTAATAAGAAAGATGAACAGGGAGCCTAGGTGTCTCAGTCAGTTGAGCATCCTATTCTTGGTTTTGCTTGGGGACACAATCTCGGGGTTGTGAAATCAAGCCCTGTGTGCAGGCTCTGTGCTCAGCACAGAGTCTGCTGGAGATTCTCTCTCCCTCGCCCTTGCCCCTACCACTCATGCTCTCTCTAAAATAAATCTTTAAAAAATTTTTTTAAAAACGTGGACAATATGGGGCAGCTGGCGGGCTCAGTCAACTCCTGATCTCCAGTTTGTGAGTTTGAGCCTCACTCTGGATTTAGAGATTACTTAAATAAATAAAAGACGTAATTTAAAAAAGGATGGACAATAGAAAGTGTTGGTTGGGATGCAGAGAAATTCAGAACTTCGAACACTGCTGATGGGAATATAAAATGGTGCAGCCACTTTGAGAAACAGCTTGGTAGTTCCTCAGTTACACTTAGAGTTAACATATGATCTAGCCATTCTACTCCTAACTATATACCCAAGAGAACTGAAATGATATATTCACACAAAAATTCATATACCATGTTCATAGCAGCACTATTCATATTAGCCAAGAAGTCAAAACAACCAAAATGTCCATCAACTAGTAAGTGATTAAGAAAATGTGGTATGGCCATACAATGAAATATTATTCAGTCACAAGGAATGAAGTAGTGATACATACATGCTACAATATGGATGGATTTCAAAAACACTATGCTAAATGAAAGGAGCCAGACACAAAAGGCCAAAAGTTGTATGATTCCATTTATATGAAATGTCCACATTGGAACACCTGGGTGGCTCAGTGGGTTAAGCCCCTGCCTTCGGCTCAGGTCATGATCCCAGGGTCCTGGGATCGAGTTCCGCATCGGGCTCCTTGCTCAGCGGGGAGCCTGCCTCTCTCTCCGCCTCTGCCTGCCTCTCTGCCTGCTTGTGTGCTTTCTCTCTCTCTCTTTCTGACAAATAAATAAATAAATAAAATCTTAAAAAAAAATGTCCACAATACCCAAACCCATAGAGACAAAAAGTAGACTGGTGGTTCCCAGGGCCTGGAGAGAAGTAGGGAGCTGCTAATGGGTTCAGGATTGCTTTTGGGGGTGAAAAAATGTTCTGGAATTAGATAGTGATGATGGTTGCACAATCTTAAAATATATTAAAAACCGCTGAATCATAAAAGGGTAAATGTTTTAGTATGTAAATTGTATCTCAATTTTTAAAAAATCAGTGTCCATAGTTTTCCAAATTCAATGTTTATATTCATTCAAGAGAAACTTAAGCAATTGTGAGTGACTTAATAAGGCAAACGATACACGTCCTCAAATATTTCTTTAGATTTATACAATTTTCGAATGATACTTACTATATTTCATGTTGTTCCAAGCAGATATAAATTTAGTTTTTAGCTTGTCAACTTCATCTGTTCCTGTGGCCTCCATATTCAAATTCTAAAGAAAAAGCCATCACTTGATTGCATTCTTCTGTAAAGTTATCTTTAGTGCTAAAAGAAAAAAATTAAAGAAAAATAAGTCATGAGTATATATTATATGGTATATTACTGCTTAAGTTTTATATATGATTAATACAATTTGAATACAATTTGAACTGCAAATGAGCAAACCAATTTCTTATTTTACATAACAGGATATAATATATTCTATAAACAGGGGCGCCTGGGTGGCTCAGTGGGTTAAAGCCTCTGCCTTCAGCTCCGGTCGTGATCTCAGGGTCCTGGGATGGAGCCCAGCATCAGGCTCTCTGCTCAGTGGGGAGCCTGCTTCCTCCCTCTCTCTCTGCCTGCCTCTCTGCCTACTTGTGATCTCTGTCTGTCAAATAAATAAATAAAATCTTTAAAAAAATATATATATATATATAATATTCTATAAGCACTTTAATTACAAAAAACATCAAATACCAAATACACAATAAAAATTACCATACAAAACCAAACAATAACCTCTTCCAAGTACTCACAATTAAGAACAATATGTTAGTTTAGTGAAATAACTCTGCTTTGGTGCTTGTGAGACTATTCAAGATTTGTTTTATTTGTAATGACGGAAGTTGGTTTTAAGTCTCTCAAGAAATAACAACTGTCAGGCACCTGGGTGGCTCAGTTGGTTGAGCATCTGCCTTCCGCCCAGGTTGTAGTTCTACAGTCCTGGGATCAAATTCTATATGGGGCCCCTGCCCAGAGGAGAGTAAGCTTCTCCCTCTCCCTCTGCCACTCCCCCTACTTGTGCTCTTTCTTTTTCTTTCTCATAAAAATAAATAATTGTTTAAAAAAATAAATGACAACTATCTTCAGAAAGGAGGACTCCACTTAAAACTGATTGTCACTACTTTCATATAAAACCTAAAGTTTTGTTTTTTAAGGCATTTCCTCCCTAAATGCAGTCAATACTGCATTTTTTAAAAAATTCATTTGACAGAGATCACAAGTAGGCAGAGAGGGAGGCAGAGAGAGGAGGAAGCAGGCTCCCCGCTGAGCAGAGAGCCCGATGTGGGGCTCGATCCCAGGACCCCGAGTTCACGACCTGAGCCAAAGGCAGAGGCTTTAACCCACTGAGCCACCTAGGAGCCCCAATACTGCAGCATCTTTTAAACGCTACTAAAAACAGAATGGCTTAAGGGCACATGGGTAGCGCAGTAAGTTAGGCATGGGGCTTTTTTTAAATTATTTTTATTAACATATAATTTATTATTAGCCCCAGGGGTACAGGTCTGTGAATCGCCAGGTTTACACACTTCACAAAATTCACCATACCACACACCCTCCCTAATGTCCATAACTCAACCACCCTATCCCTAGTTCCCCCACCCCCCAGCAACCCTCAGTTTGTTTTGTGAGATTAAGTGTCTCTTATGGTTTGTCTCCCTCCCAATCCCATCTTGTTTCATTTATTCCTTTCCTACCCCCCCAATCCCCACCATGCCTCTCAAATTCCTCTAATCAGATCAAATGTCTTTCTCTGATTGACTTATTTCGCTCAGCATAATACCCTCTAGTTCCATCCACGCTGTTGCAAATGGCGAGATTTCATTTCTTTTGATGGCTGCATATATACAAAATGTGTATATACCACATTTTCTTTATCCATTCATGTGTTGATGGACATCTTGGTTTTTTCACAGTTTGGCTATAGTGGACATCGCTGCTATAAACATTCGCATGCACATGCCCCTTCGGATCACTACATTTGTATCTTTAGGGTAAATACCCAGTAGTGCGATTGCTGGGTCATAGGGTAGCTCTATTTTCAACTTTTTGAGGAACCTCCATGTTGTTTTCCAGAGTGGCTGCACCGGCTTACATTCCCACCAACAGTGTAGGAGGGTTCCCCTTTCTCCACATCCTCTCCATAGGCATGGGACTCTTGATTTCAGCTGAGGCCATGATCTCCAGATCCTGAAATCAAGCCCCACATGGGGCTTTGAGCTTAGCAGAGTCTGCTGAAAGATGATCTCTTTCCCTCTCCTTCTGTCCCTCCTTTCCTTCCCCCCAACCCAGCTCACACACCCCATCTCTCTCATAAACAAATAAATCTTTTTTTTTAAAAAGATTTTATTTATTTATCAGAGATAAAGCACAGGCAGACAAAAATAGAATGGTTTAAATCTACAACAGAAGATTTTTTTTACTTTAAAATAAGAATAAATGTAGCTCACGGATATTTGTTTTATAACTGACTTGTGGGAAAGTTGAGATGTGCGATATAATCTGAAAGAGGAACAAATTATACCTTAAAATGCTTGTGCTTATTTGCAATAATTCAGATAGTTTACTTTTCAAGAAAAGAATGCTGCACAGAAAAAAAAAAAAGAATGCTGCATAGAACATTGCCCTTTTAGGGTTATAAATATCTACTGAAAAGTATAGATACATTTAATTCTCTAACAATAGACATTCCATTTTATAGTATGTACTAAAAGCTACTAATTATACAGAAGAGTTGAGGCAGGAGAAAGCATGGTCTGTTGGAAAAATTTTAAAGTCAATAAATTTTAGAGCACAATAAATCCAAAAAGGGGGCTTGAGTTGTGACACGGGCCAAAGCACACATATTCTTGTACACAATGCTAAGAATTTTTTTTATCCTAGGAACAATTGGTTTCAAACAGGAATATTAGTATCTGATTCAGTGGGTTTGGCTCCCAGAGTAGCACAAAGAATAGATTGAAAAGGACAAAAGTACATTAGAGCTTACTAGTACTGTACAGGACTAGAAGAGAGATGATAATAGCTTCAAAGGGAGCAACAGAGAGGGAGAGAATTAGACATATAAGGAAATGTGTCAAAAATTCAATGTCCTGGTGATTAAATGAATATGGAAGGCAAGAAAGGCAGTTTTGCCAGAGATACACCCATATTCCTGGCTTATGAAACTAAATAAAAGGTGCCAACCATTGAAATAGGAAGCGTCAGAAGAGGGTCAGGTTAGAGGCAGAAGATCATGAATTTAATTTATATGTAGTTTGAGATATATCTGAGAGATATATTATAGAATATTCAAGAAATTATTGCCAGGCACTCTTCAAGGCAATGCAGATAGAGCTTAGGACAAAAGCAGTGGAATACTTACTCTCATGGAGCTTACCTTCTTGATATATTCTAGAGAGACCAACGAGGCAGTTGAATTTATAGATCTGGAGCTTAAAGATGAGGTCTGAGTGAAAACTATTAATTTGAGAAATTCTGATGTATAAATGAGAATCAGAGCTACAAACATGTTCCTCAATGACTTTGCCTTATGTTTACACCTCAGCCTTGAGAATATCCAAGGCCCTTTAAGAAATTACATCTGCCCTTTTATGTAGCTTCCACTCTTGCCACTCCCTCATATGTACCATTCACTGAAGCCATTTTTTTTTAATTTGAAGCAAATTTAATCACAAAATGGTATTACACTTGGTAATTAAAAGAAGTGTACATAAACCTGACTTATTAATTTTTTCCACAGAACTAAGGTTTTCATTACAAACAAAGTTCACTTCCAGGGAAAAATTATATAATACTAGGCTACTGAATCCATTTTTAATATGAATATTAAAGCTTCCTAAACTGGAAATGCTTCCATGTCTTTGCATGTGCTATTCCCTCCACCTAAAAGCCCTCCCTGCTCACCCTCAATTTTGACTACCTTATAATCATGAGTCCCTAAGACCCAGCTTAAGTTTCACCTCCTCTGGTCAGACTTAAAAGATTTCTAGCCACCTCCATACCTCAAATTAAAACAGATGTCCTGCTATTAGCTCCCATAGGATTCTATGTCCTCCTCTATCATGGCATTCATCATACTGTATTATCATTACTTCTTACCTCTTACACACTAAGTGGTCAACTTTTTGCATGTTCTTTAGTTCTGCCTGGCATGGATTAGTTCTTAAAATATGTTTATTAAATGAATCAGTGAATAGATAAATTAATAAGGTAGATCACTAGTAGTGCTCTAACAAGGTGTAAAAGTCTATCAATCGGAAATTTTTTCACTGACACCTAGAAAAGGAAAGAAAATTTCTTCCAGGGGTGCCTGAGTGGCTCAGTCAATTAAGCGTCTGCCTTCAGCTCTCTCCACTTGTGCTCTCCCATTCTCTCTCTGGCAAATAAATAAATTAAACATTTTTTTAAAAAAAGAAAAAGAAAAATCTTCCTTCAGAAAATTGCATAATTTAACAAAATTTGGAAAAGTAAGGAGAAAGGTTTATAAAATGTGCGTCCACACGACTGATTACATATCCATTAAAAATGTCTCCAGAGGGTGTCTGGGTGGCTCAGTTGGTTAAGTGTCTGACTCTTGATTTCAGCTCAGGTCTTGATCTTGGAATCATTAGATCGAGCCCTGCATTGGGCTCCATGGTCAGCAGAGAGTCTGCTTGAGATTCTCTCTCTCCCCTCCTCACTCTGCTTCTTCTCCTGCTGTGTGCTCTCACTCCCTCTTGCTCTAATAAATAAATGGGTTATTTTAAAGATTTAATTATCAGAGAGAGAAAGCACAAGTTGGGGGAGTGATGGGCAGAGGGAGAACAGGCTCCCTGCTGAGTGAGGAGCCCAATGTGGGACTGAGCCACCCAGATGGCCCAATAAATAAATGTTTTTTTAAAAAATGTCACCAGAGCACCTGGGTGGCTCAGTCAGTTAAGCATCTCCCTTTGGCTCAGGTCATGATCTCTGAGTCCCTGGATCGAGCCCTGCATCAAGCTCCCTGCTCAAAGGGGAGTCTGCTTCCTTCTCTCCCTCTTGCTTCTCTCCCTTCCTCTTGCTTGCACTTGCTCTTTCTCTCTCTCAAATTAATAAAATCTTTTTAAAAAATAATTCATCAAAAATAAATAAGTAAATAAATAAATAAAGTCTCCAAAAGTTTGTGATAATGGGGAAACACTAGAGAATCTAAAACATTATGCATCATAATTCTAGCTGTAGAAGTAGCAGGGAAAGAGTTAGAAAGAAATAAAAAAAATGACAAGTTTCTCTGGATGTAAAATTGTGTGAGGTTATTTTTACACCACTATTGCCCACCTTTTCCAAATCTTATACAAAGAACAGATGTAATTTTTAGAATTTAAAATTTTTTTAAAGATTTTATTTATTTATTTGATAGAGATTACAAATAGTCAGAGAGGCAGACAGAAAGAGAGGAGGAAGCAGGCTCCCCGCTGAGCAGAGAGCCCGAAGCAGGGCTCAATCCCAGAACCTGAGACCATGATCTGAGCAGAAGGCAGAGGCTTTAACCCACTGAGCCACCCAGGTACCCCTAGAATTTAAAATTTTTATTGTTAAAAAGCCACCAACCAGGGCACTAGGGTGGCTCAATTGGTTGAGCATCTGACTCTCGGTTTCAGCTCAGGTCATAATCTCAAGGTCATAGGATTGAGTCCCACATGGGGCTCTGCGCTCAGAGGAGAGTCTGCTTGACATTCTCTTTCTCTCACTCCCTTTCCCTCTCTCTCCCCTTGCTTGCTCTCTCTCTCTCAAATAAATAAATACATCTTCTTGGGGGGGGGGGGCCACCAACCACAAGTCTTCTAAATTCAAAATATTTAAAATAAGAGAATATACACACATGTATTTTCTTTCTAAGTCAGAAAGAAAGTAGGTCATGGGGAAGACTTTGGTTCAAAAAGCTTGCAGCACTGGTTACCAGGAATACCCTGGACAGTCCTTAAAAAGAATGTAAAAATGATCTGTTAAAGTGGGTGGGAGGAACATAAAGACAAAGATATTTTGTATGGGAAAAGTTTGTACCTTAGACAATGGCTCCTAAACAAATAATAAATAGCTAGCCAAGGTAAGATGCTGTGACAGATTCTGAAATTAGAAAATTTTTCAAACCTCAAGGAACTTGGAGTAGAATAAATTGTTAGGTTATACCTTTATTATTTTTCCTGAAAATTCCTGCTTTATTGACTATTTACTCCAAATAACGATACCCCCAAACATGAAACATTAAAAATGTTTTGTAACATATCATTGACTATGCTATAATACTTTATTGCCATTGTACATAGGGTAGGTGAGAATAATAAAATTATTATCATAATGTCAAACTAGTTAAGCTGTTGCTAGTTTAATAATTTATACACAGTTGACCCTTGAATAATACACATGCAGGGTTTAGGATGCTGACCCCCTGTTTAGTGAAAATCCATGTGTAACTTTTGACTCCCCCAAAACTGAATTGAAAGTCTCTAATATATGAAGAGCTCCTATAAATCAATTAGGGAAAAAACAACCAAATAGAAAAAAAAAAAATCTGGGCACTCTAAAAGAAAAAGACAAATAAAAATGGGAAAATATTTTCAAACTTACTAAATCTAAATAATGCACATTAAAGGAATTTCATATTTTTTCATCATCGTAAGAGATGAAATTGGTGAGCCTGAAGAAACAAGTATTTTACATAATAATTTCTCAAATAATAAAGTCCATGAGTACAGAGAATATGTCTTGTTTACTACTGTATCCTTACACCTAGCACACGGGTGTGCTAATAGACACAAGTATCTGCTGATGACAAAACTATGGTATGCACATATTATGACATAGATCTATATTTATTACCATAAAAAGATACCTGGGGAGCATCAACATACTTGCTAAAACTATGAGAAGAAATAGATAATTCCTCTATTAAGGTTGGAGACTTTAATACCCCTCTAACAGAAAGAAATACAGGGCCAGCATGCAGAAAATCAGTAAAGACAGTGTTGAATTGAATAGCACCATCAATTAACTAGACACAACTGACAAACTACTTCACTCAACAGAAACAGATTACACATTATTCTCAAGTTCACATGGAATATTCACCAAGATGGACAAGATTCTGGGCCATAAAACACCTCTTGACAAAATTTTTTTAATTTGTCATTTATGTTATGAATAGAAATCATATAATATTATTCCCACTGAAATGGAATTAAACAAGAAATCAGTAACAGAAAGTTAGCTGGAAATTTTCCAAATACTTGGAAATTAAATAAAATACTTCAAATAACACAGGGCCAAATAAGAAATCTCAAGAGAAATTCAGAAAAGTTTTTAACTGAATGAAAATGAAAATGAATATAATTTAAAATTTGTGAGATGCAGAAAATTCTCTTAAAATTTACAGGGAAATTAATAGCATTGAATACATATATTCGAAAAGTAGAAAGATCTAAAATCGATAATTTAAGCTTTCACCTTAGGGAACATGAAAAAGAACAAATTAAATATAAAGTAAGCCAGAAAAAAAGGGAGGGGGGGAAGTAACAAAAATTAAGGCAGGAAGAAAGAAATCAGTAGAGAAAATCAACAAAACCAAAGCTGGTTCTTTGAAAAGATCAATGAAATCTATAAGTCTCTAGCCAGGCAAAGAAAAAGAGAATGTACAAATGACTAACATCAGAAATAAAACAGGAGCCATCACCACAGATCCCATGGACATTAAAAGGACAATATGGGAGTATTATGAATAATTCTATGTGAGCAAATTTGGCAATTTAGATGAAAGGAAGCAATTCCTCTAAAGACCGTTTGCCAAAAACTCACATAAGAAATAGACAATTTAAATAGACCTATATCTATTAAAGAAATCAAATCAATAATTAATAAACTTCCAAAAAGAAAGCATTGGGTTCAGATGGTTTCACTGCTTAATTCTACGAAACATTTAAGGAAGAAATTATACCAATTCTCTACAATGTCTCCCAAAAGATAAAAGCAGAGAAAATACTTCCTAACTCATTCCATGAGGTCAGCATTACCCTAATACCAAAATCAGACAAAGACATTATTGATACTGGCAAAAGAGCAGACAAAGAGATTGACAGAACAGAATAGAGAGGCCAGTAATAGATACACATAAATAGAGTCAACTGGTCTTTGACAAAGGAACAAAGGCAATACAACAGAGCAAAGACAGCCTGTTCAATAAATGGAACAACTGGATATACACATAAAGAAAAAGGAGATAGAATAGATCGTACACCCTTCACAGAAATTAACTCAAAATCATAGAACTAAATGTAGAACACAAAACTATAAAAGTCCTAGAAGATAACATTGAAGAAAACCTAAATGACCTGTAGCATGGCAGTAACTTTTTAGATATAGCACCAAAAGCACAATTCCTGAAAGAAACAACTGGTAAACTGGACTTCATTAAAATTAAAAACTTCTCTGTAAGAGACAATGTCAAGAAAATGGAAGGACAAGCCACAGACTTGTCCTTGTCTATTTGCAAAAGACATATCTGCCAAAGGACTGCTATTCAAAATACACAAAGAACATTTAAAACTCAACAATAAGAAAATGAACCACCTAATTTTAAAACGGACCAAAGACCTTAACAGATTCCGCTCACCAAAAAAGATATAAAGATGGGCAAATAAGCATATGAAAATATGTTCCACATATGCTATCAAGGAAATCAAATTAAAACAATGAGATAGCACTACATACCTATTAAAATGGGCAAAATCGAGAACACTGATAATACCAAATGCCAGCAAAGATGTCAAGCAATAAGTACTCTCATTCATTGCTGATAGGAATGCAAGATGTTACAGCTACTTTGGAAGACAGTACAGCAGCTTCTCACAAAACTAAACATACTCTTAAGCATATGATTCAGCAATTGTGGTCCTTGGTATTTACGCAAATGAAATAAAAACAATCCACACAAAAACCTGCACACAGATGTTTATAGCAGTTTTATTCATAATTACCAAAACTTTGGAAGCAACTAAGATGTCCTTCAGTAGGTGAATGAATAAATAAACTATAATATATCCAGACAACAGACGAACTCAAGCACTTACAGGAAGGGAGCTATCAAGCCATAAAAAGGTATTAAGGAAAACTAAGTGTGTATTACAAAGTGAAAGAAGCCAATCTTAATCAAACTGTATGATTCCAACAGAATGATATTGTGGTAAAGGCAAAACTATGGAAATAGCAAAAAGATCAGTGTTTTTGAGGGATGGGGCAGTAGGGGCAAAGAATGAGCAGGAAGAACACAGAGGATTTTTAGGCAATAAAACTATACTCTGTAGTACTACAGTTGTAGATACATGTCATCATACATTAATTTACACCAAAAGTCAACCCTAATATAAACCACAGACCTGGAGTGATAATGATGTGTCAATGTAGGTTCAGTGGTTACCACTCTGGTACAGGATGCTGATAGTGGGCAAAGTTCTCCATTTTGTGGGACAGGAGGGATATAGGAACTCTGTCTGCTCCATCTTGCTATGTATCCAAAACTGCTCTAAAAAAGTAATGTTTAGGGGCACCTGGGTGGCTCAGATGGTTAAGCATCTGCCTTTGGCTCAGGTCATGATCTCTGGGTCCTGGGCCCAAAGGGGAGTCAGCTTCTCCCTCTCTCCCTGCCTCTCCCCCTGCTCATGCTCTCTCTAACTTGCTGTCTCAAATGAATAAATAAAATATTTTTATAAAGAAGTTAATTAAATAATAAAAAATAAAAGTTTACTAACTTTATAGAAGGTGAGGAAAAGGAAGAGAGAATAGCATGAATACAATTTACATATCTACATGTGTATATACTATATATGTATAGAGAACTGCACGCACACACACACACACACACACAAATATGCAAAAACAATGTCTTGAAGTCCATGTTAAAAGTGGAACTAAGAGATGAAATGTCATCTTTTATTTATTTTTGTACTTCTATTTATTTAAATTGTTTACATTTAATGTTTAAATTAAAATAATATTCAAAAATAAATTGCTCAGATTAAAAATAATACAGGAAATTACAAATGTGCCGAAAACTGCTTGACTAAGAAACCTACAGAGAACACATTCTATTACAAAATCCTAAGCAGCTTCTAAGAAAAATAAAATGCTGAGCCAGTGCTTTTTCCTTTTTAAGATAAACAATTTTATTCTTCCGGTTCTTAACGACATCAGATTCAGCTCTTTAGTCATATAGAAAACGTAACTTCCTCAATGCAATTCCCTAGGGTAGCTCTGGCTGAATAAAATGACTGGGAGGATATCCCTAGTTAATTCTTTTTTTTTTTTTCCTCCTTGAAATAGTAGTAAGACTTGGAAAGAGGAAAAGGAATAAATTAATAATTGAGTCCATTCAGTCTATTAAAATATTTTTTATACTTGTGTGAAATAGGCCAAGGAAAGGCAAGACAAACAGTACTTTTAGTTTAACTACAAATTAGCAAAAAACACAAACAAAACCACAATGCACTTTAATAGTAATACCATTAAAAAGTCTAAACCACCCTCACCCAGAAATTCCCTTTCCAAAAGCTTTCTTGATTTTTAAAAAATTAAAAATGAATTAAAATTCATTCTATCAGGTATAAAATGAAGTGATGATTTACCCATTACTTAGTATATTTATCTCTTTTGTTACCTGAAATACCTGGTTTCACTGCTCCAGTGATCAAACTGATATGCCAGAATTCTTGTTTAGTTTATGTAATGTCAGAACCTTAAGCTAGAAAACCATCAAAATAACATTCTTCACAACTTCCAAACAGTTTTTTAAGAGTGTATTTATTCATTTGACAGAGAGAGAGAGGCAGGCAGAGGGAGAAGCAGACTCCCTACTGAGCAGGGAATCCGATGCTGGACTCTAACTCAGGACCCCAGGATCATGACCTGAGCTGAAGGCAAATGCTTAACTCACTGAGCCACCCAGGTGCCCCTCCAAACACTTTTAAGAAGGGATTTATGGTTAAAGGGGGGGGGGGGTATGGTTTTTTCTTTTTCTTTTTTTAAAGAAGGGATTTATGGTTATTTCCTAAACCTTAGAGAAATTAGTAACTTTTTCAAGTAGATTTTCTTTGTTAATGATACTACAATAAATCTTAACCATCCACCATTCCCATATTTCTGTTCACTGCTTGCCTTCTGACAAATCCATTTTAATTAAAAAATAGCAATAAAGAGGAGAAATCTCTATTGTATTTTATCATAGTAAACATAAAGCTACCAGATGAGGTTTATTCCTAAATTTTACTATTTTAATGATGTGAAAAGCAGAGTGAACATTGAGCAGAGTTCTTTTGGAAAGCAGAGCTACATTTGATATGAAAATCACTGATTGAGACCCAGATGTCATTTTTAGAGAGTCACTTTTCTAACCATAACCATGCATTAAGACAGTCAATAAATTATAAACTGATAAATGTTAAGGGTACTCAAATCAATGTCCTTGAAGGGCAGATGAAGGTAATCAGCCTCTCCCTTATGGCAATAGGTAAAAGAATATTTTAACCACTGAGAATTTAAAGCCAAGAAAAAGCTCCTAACAGAACTTTAGGGACTGACTCTACAGAATATATCTCAGTCACATAGTACAACCGACAAAAACACTGCAGACTTTACAGGATTTGCGTATGCTTGGGCATCTTCCCCAAATGGTATTCTGCAGCAAGATGAAATATAGGTATTGATTTAAAAATTTTTATGTGCTTTTAGCTATACCATCAAATAAAATGAAGTGTGAGGTCCATTCTAAGTTTTCATCTACTGTAACCTTTTCTACCTGCTTGCATTTTTAGTAACAAATATTAATCCCTTGTCTGACCTTGAATGTCTCTCAATATGTTGGTCGGTCATCTCTGCTCTCTTATTTCTCTCCATCTCAGTTCTTTGTCTGCAGAAACATCAATTACTGTATCCATTTCTTTTTTCCTCTTTTCCTACATTTGCCAGTCTTCCATCTTCATACACTGAACGTGCTGTCTAAAAATGTTGTTTGTAAACCCAGCATGTTTATCTCTTTTAAAAAGTCACAAATATAAAGAAAGGGAGAATGCTGGTAATATTTATTTGAATTGTCCTCTTTCAGAGCTATGGGTTAGGCAAAGTACATGGCAGTAAGAGTTAAAAAGTTGAGCAAAGGAACAGCAACATAATAAGGGCAGGGCTCGCATATTCAGAAACTGACTTTTAAAAGAGGGATAAAAGAGCTTATAGCAAAAAGATTAATAAGGGACTAATGAGATAGTTTTGCCTCAAGAATACAGCTTCTAAACATTCTTAAAACTCCTCAGGAATATACCCTCCAGTTAAAAACACTAAATCAATACAGAGCTTCTTTACAATGATAACTCAATATGTACTACTTGTGCTTTATTCTCTTAAATAAAAAAAGAAACTAAATACTGAGCATTCATTTACCTTCACATGTGACTTGTATCAAGGTCCTACAATCAAAACCTCCATTAGAGGGGTGCTTGGGTGGGTCAGTCAGTTAAGCACCTGCCTTCAGCTCAGGTCATGATACCAGAGTCTGGGATCGAGCCCCTCATGGAGTTCCCTGCTCAGCGGGGAGCCTGCTTCTCCCTCTCCCACCCCTCCTGCTTGTGCTCCCTCTATGTCAAGAGAAATAAAATCTTAAAAACAAACAAACAAAAAACCTCCATTTGTGCCGCATGGAGTACTACACATTCACAGATTATAAAGTTGTCATCATAACCATCTATATGGGATATAAATAAGTGACTTCAATCACTTACTTAAAATTATAGTGAGAGGTATTAATGATATCTGGGTTGTTTTAAGCATTCCTTGATTTCCCTGATCTTATCTCTAAGAAGCATATAATATTTACTCTAGCTTGAGAAATAAATTTTAATTATGTCAGATAACCTCTGACTGGTCCAACATAACTATGAATGTTTGGAGCTTCCAAAGCAACTTTGCAAGTGGTGAAACATGCAGTCTGCATAAGAAGAAACATACAGGGTCAAATTATTTAATCATTAACAAAATTAACCTAACCTCTACAAGAACTGAAGGATGTCAGAATCTCAGGATTGAAAGGGAATTTACAAAGTATCTAGTTAGTCAGTAAGTAGTAGTATTAATAACAGGTTTTAACCATTTTCCCATATAATACACTCCAATCTATCCCTAAATTCTCCTATGAACAGTGAAAGAAAGCAGTGAAAGAAAATGTGTAAATTTAAAAGATTAAAAAATATATCACTCCCATCCCCAGGAATCTAGTCTGCTATCTGGTTCAAATTCACTCACTAATTATTAATTGGGTTCAACTACCCGTATAAGAGCAAGATCTCCTTTCCAATGTCCTAGCCAAGTGCACTGACCAAGCCTCTGAGTGAATGCCTCCAAAACAGAAAGTTCAGTACTTAATGAGCTCTGTACTGAGCTAAAAATACAGCTGTGTAAGTTTAAAAGCCTGATACAATTTTAAACTATTTTTCTTCACTAACATCACTGTTCTAGAGTATCCACATCACTACATTATTCCACCTAATTTTAAACAACTTCAGTTGCTTAAAAGACATGGAACCAAAAATCTGTGTCCTTAAAATGTCCACCAACTGTTCCTGGTGGGGCCTTCTGAAACTAATCTGCCTTGCATTCGATAACCCATCAGGTATTTAAAGACCTCCAGGGGCGCCTGAGTGGCTCAGTTGGTTAAGCATCTACCTTCGGCTGGGGTCATGATCCCAGGGTCCTGAGACTGACTCCTGCATTGGTCTCCCTGCTCAGTAGGGCGTGTCTGCTTCTCCCTCTCCCTCTGCCCCTTCCCTCCCACTTGTGCTCTCTCTCTCGAGCGCGCTCTCTCTCTCAAATGAATTAATGAAATCTTTAAAAAAAGGAAGAAAAAGTAAAAAAATAAAGACCTTCCAATATCTTCCCCACTCCCGCTGCACCATCTCTTCTCCACATTAAATATTCTCAATTCCTTCAATTAGTCAGAAGACTGCCAAATGAGTGGAAATGAGGCCTCAATCAGGGTACTGATAAAGGGATAAGAAATGATATATAAAAAATGAGATATAAACAGCAAGCTCAGATGATAGAACTAGCAACATCAATTCAGTATGACATAGTGATTTTGAGGTTTGTTTAACAAGTAAATATGGACAGGATCTTTTTCAAGTCCCATTCCATTAGTTACTTCTGCTACAAAAAGGTGCATCCATATTATTGAGACTAGTAATTATACTTCATTTAAACACAAAATATCACATTTATTCATTCATCAAGTACTTGAGTGGCTACTTTCGTAAGGCTCTATGGGAGATAAAATGAGCCATGAGATCCAGTTCCTGTCCCCATTAAATTTACATCCTAAAATGCAAGATGTTTATAATTAACCAGAACTTCAGTTGTAATATGGTTATGTCCCACAGTAGAAACATAAAAATGTTAACATTACTGGGAAATATTTTTCCCCTTTCCAATGAGAATATTCCTACAAGAAAAATATCACACACAGTCACAACTAGGATTCTTCAAATACAAAGACCAAGGACACACAAACAATATAAATCTTACATTCTGGGTGTAAATAAGGCTAACACTAGGCATATTTCTTAGGAAGGAGTTAAAGTACCCTCAACAATTATGTCTATTGTTAAAGATTAATGCTTGAATTGTATCATCGGTCAAAAGAGCATTGTTTAAAATGTTCACAAACACAACTGTTTTGGCTTACAAATGGAATTGTTTGATGTCATTTCTAATTTTAAACAATAGTATATCAATTTGAAAATAAAGCTAAGGGTTTAAAGCTTTACAAATATTTTAAAAATGCGTATTTTCTACCTGATATAACTGTTATAGAGTTCCCTATAGCAATATACATATTACTATGATAAAGGTTTAAATTACTATGGGTACTTTAGTCATTTTACCAGATAACTTATTTTACAGAGTCTATTAAAATGTAGTTTAGTAGGAACTTTATATTTTAAGCTATAACTAAATCACACAGAAAGTATAATATAAATAACTTTGAACACATAATTTGACTCTAGGTCTTTAGTGGGATATAGTCTAAAGACATAAAATGGCAAAGAAATCTTTAATTGGTAAATCTGTTGTTGGAGAGAGTACCAGTATAGTAATACCAAAACTGAGTGTTTTATAGGAGAGATTAGATGAGTAAATATACTGATATGGTTTTGAATCAGAATTCCCTGTAGGAAAAGGGAGATAAAATATGAACTGCCAGAAGGTGAAGATGAATTCTGTGGTTCTGAGTATGAATTAAGGTATCTTATAAGTATGTGTGTGTGTGCATGTGTGTATCCTAAAAGCAATGTACTCCAGTAGCAATGAGTACATTCAATGCCCAAATCTTGTTTCGGAGTAGCATTTCCCACTAAACTGAACAAGGACTCCATGATAAAATGACTAATCCAGGTCTCAAGCAGGGAATTTACAAGGTGAGCCTGGAACTTCTTATTGTACAAAAAAATAAGAATGTGCCCAGATACCAATGTGAATGCCAGTTCCTTTGGCAAAGGCCAAAGAAACTGGCTTGAACCTGACTAATCAAATTTAAGATAATTTAATCATCAAAAGAATAATGGTGGGGCGCCTGGGTGGCTCAGTGTGTTAAAGCATCTACCTTCGGCTCGGGTCATGATCTCAGGGTCCTGGGATCGAGCCCCACATGAGGCTCTCTGCTCAGCCGGTAGCCTGCTTCCCTTCCTTTCTCTGCCTGCCTCTCTGCCTACTTGTGATCTCTGTCTGTCAAATAAATAAATAAATCTTTAAAAAAAAAAAAAAAAAAGAAAGAAAGAATAATCGTGGGGCACCTGGCTGGCTCAGTCAATGGAGCATGAAACTCTTGATCTCAGGATCATGAGTTCAAGTCCTATACAGGGTGTGGAGCCTAATTCAAAAAAAAAAAAGAAAAGAAGAAGAAGAAGGAGCACCTGTGTGGCTCAGTTGGTTAAGCATCAGCCTTCAGCTCAGGTCATGATCCCAGGGGGATTGAGCCCTGCATTGGGTTCCTTGCTCCATAGGGAGCCTGCTTCTTCCTCTCCCTCTGCCTGCCACTCCCTCTACTTGTGCTTTCTCTCTGTGATAAATAAGTAAATAAATAAATCTTTTTTAAAAAGAAGAATGGCAATAGATTTACAGCCGGTAATTTTTTTTTTTTTAAAGAATCCTTGGGTACATAGTGACACTAAAATAAAAGAAAAGAGGAGGAATAGCTCTTCTTCGGAGAAGATAGCCAGCAAACATGCAGGATTGAGAGAACTGGAAAATCACTATCTGGCAACCACCAACACAATGACTGATTGAGGTAAGGATGATCCATGGCTACTAAAAACCAAGGATAGGGGAAAAAAAAAACTGTTGAAAGTATTACCCCCACAGATTAACTATTAATTTCAAAAGGGAAAAGATAACATTAGGATGTAGAAATCTGGCTAACCTAAGTGGCTGATCTTAACATTACCAATAATGGGACAAACTGCCATTATATTCTTCCCGAAGTGGTGACATGGAAAGTTTACAATATCTCCTACTTAATAGTCATGAAAAAAAAAAAATTTAACCTGAAATTGTGGAGAAACAATCAGACAAATTCATTTTGTGAGGCATTATACAAAACAAAATGGCGTGGACTCTTCAAAATTGTCAGTCTTGAAAGACAAAAAAAAACAAAAAAGGAAGGAGGAAAAAGTAAAGATGAGAATTGCTCTAGATAAATGAAAATAGACACAACTAAGAAAATTCATAATCTCTGATTGGAAGTATTTTTTTAAAAGATTTATTTGAGAGAGAGTGCAAGAAGGGAATAGCGGGGAGCAGAAGGAGAGGGACAAGCAAGCAGACCCTACACTGAACACAGAGCCCAATGTGGGGCTCAATCCCAGGACCCTGAGATCATGACCTGAACAGAAATCAAGAGTCAGATGCTTAACTGACTGAGACACCCAGGAGCCCAAATTGTAAGTATTTTTAAAGTGCTTTTTAAGCTATAAGGGACATTACTGATAAACATCTGAGCAAATTCATATTTTTTAATATGGCCTATACATCAGATAGTATAGTCAATCACTGTTAAATTACTTGGGTGTGCACATAGCATTATAGCCAAGTAGGTGAATGTCCTGGTTCATAAGCGATATATAAGGAAGAATTTAGGAGTTAAGTGTTAGGATGACTCCACCTTAGTTCCCAGTGGTTCAGCAAGAAAAAGAAAGCATGCCATGTGTGTGTATTTAGAGAGCAAAAGCAAGTGAGATATAATGTTAACAACTACTGAATCTAAGTTAAAGATATACAGGTATTTGTTATACTATTCTTTCAGTTTTTTAATAGGCTTGAAACTTTGTTTAAGATTTTTTTTTTTTTAAAGAATGATGTCCTAATAAGAGGAGGGAAGTTTGGACATAGACACAGAAGAAAGAGAGAGATCACAAGTGGGCAGAGGGGCAGGCAGAGAGAGAGAGGGGAGGAAGCAGGCTCCCTGCTGAGCAGAGAGCCCGATGCGGGACTCGATCCCAGAACCCTGAGATCATGACCTGAGCCGAAGGCAGCGGCTTAACCCACTGAGCCACCCAGGCGCCCCAAGATTTTTTTTTTTTTGAGAGAAAGAGAATGTGCACACAAGTTGAGGGGGAGGGACAGAAGGAGACGCAGGCTCCCCACAGAGCAGGGAGCTCAGGGCAGGACTCAATCGCAGGATACTGGGTTCATGACCTAAACATTTAGACGTTTCACTGACTGAGCCACCGAGGGGCCCTAGGTTTGAAACTTTCAAAAGAAAAAACTAGTGTGGAAATTAAATTGACTTTCAAGCTGCTGATCAGATTTTATTGTCTAACTACTTTTTTATCCTATCCATAAGCACTAAAAGCAAGTGTGAAGTTCAGAAAAGGTTGGCTAAAAATAAAAGTAGTAATACTAACAAATAATACGTAATTATAAACCAACCCACCACCAGTTTCCTATTACAGCTGTAGACTAAACACAATCTCTGATGAAAATGCTTAAAAGAGGACATGTATTAACTCATGACAATTATGAATCAGCAAAGCTATCTTACATAATATTTACTCTAAATTCAAATATGACTAACCAAGCAAATTTTTTCTCCAATTGAGATCTTTTAGTTAAGGATTTCTATAATTAAAACGTCATCACAGACATACAATTTCAGGCCACATATCTATAACAATAATAAACACAAACTCTGTACCAGGAATTTTGTTAACCTATGCACATGTATCATCTCATTTAATCCTTACAGCAACTCTATAATGTATATACTATTATCATCTTCATTTTATAGATTAAGGGCAAAAAAGGCTTGGAAAGACTAAATAACTTCTACAAGGTCATACTTCTAATAAATAGCAAAACACACCTTGAATCTAGGCAGTCTGACTCCAGAGGCCATGCTCTCTGCTCTACACATTCTTCTGCTTACTATGAAACATATAATTTAAAAAATAAACTGAGTGCATTAATTCAATATCTATCAAAATTTACACAAAGGAGACATTTCAAGGAAAAACCAAGAGTACTTCTTTCAACCTAGATGTCCATCAACAGATGAATGGATCAAGAAGATGTGGTATATATACACAATAGAATACTATGCAGCCATCAAAAGAAACGAAATCTTGCCATTTGCGACAACGTGGATGGAACTAGAGCATATCATGCTTAGTGAAATAAGTCAAGCGGAGAAAGACAACTATCATATGATCTCCCTGATATGAGGAAATGGTGATTGAACATGGGAGTTTAAGGGGGTAGGAGAAGAATAAATGAAACAAGATGGGATTGGGAGGGAGACAAACCATAAGTGACTCTTAATCACAAAACAAACTGAGGGTTGCTGGGGGGAGGGCGGTTGGGAGAAGGGGGTGGGATTATGGACATTGGGGAGGGTATGTGCTTTGGTGAGTGCTGTGAAGTGTGTAAACCGGGCGATTCACAGACCTGTACCCCTGGGGATAAAAATATATTATATGTTGGGGCGCCTGGGTGGCTCAGTGGGTTAAAGCCTCTGCCTTCAGCTCAGGTCATGATCTCAGGGTCCTGAGATTGAGCCCCGCATCGGGCTCTCTGCTCAGCAGGGAGCCTGCCTCCCCCTCTCTCTCTGCCTGCCTCTCTGCCTACTTGTGATTTCTGTCTGTCAAATAAATAAATTTTTAAAAAACCCTTTAAAAATATATATATATATATTATATGTTTATAAGAAATAAAAAATTTAAAAAATTTTTTAAAAAGTACTTCTTTCTTCCCTAATACACATTTAAATTTACAAAAACACTAACTGAATGAAGTTAGAATTTAACCAGATGCCCAATTTATTGCCCATAATCCCATGTGAAAATAAAGATCATATACTTATTCATATGTATGACTGAATATGTTACATATAAATTCAAAACAAATACCAACATATTTCCAAATTCTTTCATCTAGAACGTTATCCCTGCTCACTCAAGGGAAAAAAAGGCAGGGGAGGGACCCTGGGTGGTTCATATGGTTAAGTGTTTGCCTTTGGCTCAGGTCATGATCTCTAGATCCTATAATGGAGCCCCTGTCAGGCTCCCAGCTCAGCAGGGAGTCTGCTTCTTCCTCTCCCTCTTCCTCTCTGTGCTCTCTCTCACTCTCTCTCTCTCAAATGAAAATAAATAAAATCTTTAAAAAAAAAAAAAACCTGAAAAAAATGTATTTCAGGTACAACATTCCTCAAGTATGCTTAATTCAAACAATGACATAAAAGGAAAAAAAAAAAAAAAAAACAAGAAATCAGCCTTAAAAATTGATGCCACCATAAAAAAAAATTAACAAACAAACCATCTCCCCCAAACCTGGTCATCTTACAGTGTTCTCTCAGTGCACTATACTACTATCCATCCAGTTACATAAGCCAAAAAGCTAGCAGTGGCACCACCTTCCTCTCCCTCATTCCTCACATCCAGTCTATCACCCACTTCCACCTCCTAAATATCTCTAATCCACCCACTTTATTTTCATCACCATCTTGCCCAAGATACCATCTTTCATCTGGCCTCTCCCTATCCACACTGCTATCCCTCTTATAAATAGTTTTTCCTCTGTAGAACATCAAGTTCTTTCTTATAGCACTTAAAATAACCAGAACTTTAAATTTCTTTGAACATTTGATTTATGTCTGCCTCTCCAATTATATAATATGTTCTATGAGGGTAGAAACTGTATTTACCCACCATTTCATCATTGTGACCTAGGAGAGTGCCCAGTTAATAAGTAAATGCTAAATGACTGAATTCATGTCAAAGACTGCAAGTTTATTTATAAACAGAAAAAAAAATTGGTTATCAGTTCCACCAACCATAAGGAGTACTTTATTTCATCATTTCTAGATCATACATTTACATTTTAACTCTGAAATAAATACATCTTATAGTTGATGATCTTTGTTAAATTGGCAATATTTTTTTCTTTCATAGTGGTTCACAAAACAAAGATGCATCTTGGAATTTTTTTTTAAATCTCATTATTTGATGAAATAAGAAATCAGCCTTGAAAATTGATGCCACCATTAAAAAAAAAATTAACAAACCAACCATGTCCCCCAAACCTGGTCATCTTACAGTGTTCTCTCAGTGCACTGTACTACTATACATCCAGTTACATAAGCCAAAAAGCTAGCAGTGGCACCACCTTCCTCTCCCTCATTCCTCACATCCGGTCTATCACTCAGTTCAAACCTGGTAATCTAGCCTCCCTTTCTCCTTTGGCCACCGTTTACTCCCAACATTCAATAATTAACAGAACCTAGTAGTTCTTTCACCAAGAGCTATCAAATCCATTCCTTTCTCCCAGTCCCACTATAATACTAGATCTATCTAATTCCTCATTGCTTCATATCTGAACTCTTGTCATAGCTTCATTCATTTAAATATTTGTTTCAAATTCAACCAACACTGAGCACTTGTGTGTACAAGGAACTGATGATACAAGCAGTCCAGTTACCTGTCCCTCCCTTTCTTTTCTTGTCCCCAAAATTCATAATTTTCTTCTTTTTATGCCTCAAACTAGAATCACTTTCCTCCCAGTTTCCACCTACCAAACCTAGTCACTACTTTAGTTCTAGATTTAATCTCATCTTCTTCATTAAATCTTTCCTAGTTAATTTCTCTTTTCAACTTTAACATTCCAAAACACATAAAAAATAATACAGCATATTGGTTGTACTTGCTGCTTCTTGAAGGTAAGGTTTACATCCCATACATTCTGCTATACTGTAAGCTTCCCAAGAGCAGAGACTTTTGTCTCTTTTTTTTACTGTTATATCTCCAGCAAGGAATAACATTTATCATGTACCAAATAACAGCTACTTCAAAAAATACTTATTGAATTAATGTTCCCTATAGATTCCAGGGTAAAGAACACATCTTTGCAGCTGTGGTATAGTGGGAAGAGTCAAAATGAACTGGATGACTTAAACTGTTTGAGCTTCAGTTTCTTGATCTGCTAAATGTAAATAATGCTCACCATCTCACTGAGTTGTTATAATGATTAAACGCAATAAGGCTTTCACAGCATCTAGTACAAAGCTGAGGACAAGAGGATGCTCTCAATAAATATTCTGATGATTTTTCTTACAATAGTTAAGTAGCAAGACATATTCAATAATTGCTTACAAAATGAATAAAGTCTCGGGAAAAATATAATAAGTTTGTGTAATATCTAGCCTATCATTTATCCTGTCAAGAATTCTATGAGTGAATTAAATCTGAATTATATATTTAGCTCCAAATCATAAGCATGACTGAAACCATTTCTGACTAATTAGGAATAAGTCCAATTTGACAGGATACAGGTATTAATATTTATATTTTACTGGGGCACCTGGGTGGCTCAGTGGGTTAACCCCCTGCCTTCAACCAGGTCATGGTCTCAGGGTCCTGGGATTGAGTCCCGCATCAGGCGCCCTGCTCGGTGGAAATCCTGCTTCCCCCTCTCTCTCTGCCTGCCTCTCTGCCTACTTGTGATCTCTCTCTCTGTCAAAAAATGAATAAAATATTTTTAAAAAATTATATTTTATTGACATGTATAGATTATATTTGATGCTTACGGAAGAATGAAGTTTTACTATTAGGATTTCCATAGAGCAATAATCAGAATAAAAGAGAAACTGCAAACTTATTTGAGTCACACAGTCCCCATAAAGCCAGGAAGTAAAAAAATTTCTGTCTACAAAATATTAGTGAATAGTAAACAATGTAGTTTACCAGATTTATCAAAATATATAACAATACACCATAGGGGCGCCTGGGTGGCTCAGTCAGTTAAGTGTCTCCCTTCGGCCCAGGTCGTGACCCAGTGGGTCCTGGGATTGATCACAATGCCTGCTTTTCCCTTCTCCTCTCTGCTTGTGCTCTCTCTCTTGCTATCTCTCTCTTTCTCTCGCTCTCAAATAAATAAAATCTTTTTAAAAAATACACAATTACAACAAATAAAATTTTCAACATATTTGCATTCCATTTTACAGAAAAAGAGCATTAGTTAAACGGTTTTCAAACTTTTTTATACTACATTATATAATTCCTTATATTTGCTACTTTTTAACTTTAAATCGTCCCCAAAATTTTACAGAGAATGAACTGATAAGTCAATATAGCATGAGATTATTGTACCAATTAGAAACTCTTCCTTGTTCAGGAAAGAAGCTTTATTAATTTGTAAATTGGAACATACATAGACTTTCCTTTCAAAGCTTTTCCAATCCCTCTGGGTACTCTCAATGACTCATAATCTAATTACAAATCACAAGCAAGCAATAAGGAAAGAGAATTCCCTTGAGTCTATCTGCTCTTGACTGACACAAAATCATTGCAAATTCCACAGGGGACACGTGATCCGACTACGAACAGAGTGGGGAATATCCCACCTAAGTAACTCAGATACAAAGAACTGTAGGACAAGGTATTCTCCTCTAACTATAAGCTAGCAGCCAATCCCTTGTGGGAAAATAATCAACACAAAACAAAAATGCAAGCCAAAGAAATCTTAAGAAATATAAACTCTCTAAGCAGAAGCATGCCGAGTTGACCATTGACGTCTCTCAGATTCACCAGTCATCCTAAGAATGTATTCGAACTTCAACCTATAACGCCCTTAGATGTGGATGGAGGTGGAAGCGTTGAGGATGAGTGAGAACCCAGTAAAGTGAGTGAACGTTAGTGTCTGGACGGAAAGACATTAAGACACTCAGGCGACTGTGTTAAGGTCCGCAGCAGTAACAAAGGCCAAAAAGGAGGAAAGGTTTTAGGAATGAGAAGATTGACATCTTGAGAATCTAGTTCTTTTGTTTTGATTTTCTTTTTTTTTTCTTTTTTTTTTTTTCCTTTTAAACGGGAAAAAGTTAAACGGCTGCGAAAGCTTAGGGGACAAGAGGTCGTATCTCGAACACCAAGAAAAGCCACAAGGAGAGGGGAACAGCTGCCCACAGGAAGGCTTACGGTTTGTTAGCCTTTGGAGCCTAGGAAGAACGTAGGGTCAGAAGACAAATTACCCTAGAAGGTAGATGAGGGAGGTGCCAAAATTCTCAAGAGAGAGCCGAAACGGTTGGCAACAGGATCTTCAGAGAGGGCAGGGTCCCCCCAAAATCCGGTCATTTGGGGACCAGAAACACTAAGTCCCAACCTTCTCCTGACTCCGCCAGGCTCAAAGCGCCCCTCACCGAAACAGAACTGGAAAAGTGTAAAAAATGTGCAGGAGCCACCAACCCGGGAAGTGTTCCAGCTCTAGCAGAAGCCGCCCCCAAAGCAGCCAGTACACACGCAAACGCTCCGACCTCAGCGCCGCTGCCACAGGGACCCGAGCTCCCCGGCCACCGTAGTAAGAGGAAAGGCCTCCCCTTCGAACCGAGTAGGTCAGCCACTTCCGGGGCACGAAAGCCTTCTGATTTGTTGTAGCAATATCTGCAGCCAACAGACCCATGCTCCACCTCATTCTTTTTCCCCACTCTTCGCCACGCCAGCCCTTCGGCCACCAATATGGCAAGCGCAGAGCCAAGAGAAAGCATCAACCTGTAACTGGTGACTCTGACGGACAATTCACAGTATGCCTTCTTTGAGCTCCCACTGGACAAGTGGACTTCAACTCCCAGAGTGCTACGCAACACCATGCCCCCCCCTCCTTTGCGCAGGAACTACAAGACCCAGTATGCACTGCGCCCCCTTCTCGCTCCTCTCGATCCCTACAGAGCCGAGGGGTGCTTTCAGAGGAGTCACTAAATTCCTTGGACTAATGTCGACCCACTTTGATAAAAATGCCGCTATTCCTTATTGTCTTGTTGTGAAGGTTCCCTAAGCCGAGCTGTAGTTGAGACTGTAGGTAAATACTTACAAAATATTAAGGAACGTGTGCACTTTTTATATTCCCGTTATTTTCAAGGATTGAAAACCAGGACAGTATAAAGGCTTTTTATGAAATGGAAGTTTTTATCCACATTCATAAGGGGTATAATAATAAATTATTGCAAAGTGTAATCCTAGATCGTTTTGCAGTACTGAAAGATTGTGTTGGAGCAAGGACTACCAGACATGATCCTGAACTGCATAAGAAATTAAAGTAAGAGCTGGAAGTGAAAAATTAATCTGTACTGTCGGACTGTGCACCCACATGGCAAAGAAAATCGTTCAGAATGCCGAGTTGAAAGTTCAATGTTAAGCTTTAAAATGTTTTCCACTTCTTTAACGTGCTAATAGTTTGGATTATTTTCATTATTCTTACAAAAACAGGTAATTGGAACTATTTATTTTCTATTATGTGGTAAGGCAACCAATAACCAATCACACAAAGAATATAGCAAGATCATAAATGTAACATTTATTAGAGTGAACAAAACAAAATAATTTTTCTTGCCTCATTAAATAGCCTGTGATTCCATATTTTAAAATACAGAACTTTGTTTTGATTTCTTAGGACAGATACCATGAATCAAACAAGCTGTCTGGGTTCCTTTTTGTTAGTTTCATTAAGATTTACACTAGCAGGACGCCTGGGTGGCTCAGTCGTTAAGCATCTGCCTTCTGCTCAGGTCTTGATTCCAGGGTCCTGGAATGGAGCCCCACAGTGGGCTCCCTGCTCGGTTGGAAACCTGTGTCTCCCTCACCCCTGGCTGTGTTCCCTCTGTAGCTATTTCTCTCTGTCAAATAAATAAATAAGATCTTTAATAAAAAATATTTACATTACCAAGAATTAATATATTTTATTTTTGATATTGTGCACTAGTAGCCCATGGAAAACAATGCTTGAATTCTTAAATTATATAGTAATTCCACAAAATAAAATTGAAATATATCATAAACATTGGTTTTCTATGGATTTACAGCTAAACAGATTTTAATTGGTTAGAAAAACGAAGTAGAATACTTTCCATTTTTACAACCTCACATAGAAGTCACAGAGGGGGGACGCCTGGGTGGCTCAGTTGGTTAAGCAGCTGCCTTCGGCTCAGGTCATGATCCCAGCATCCTGGGATCGAGTCCCGCATCGGGCTCCTTGCTCTGCAGAGAGCCTGCTTCTCCCTCTCCCTCTGACTCTGCCTTCCACTCTGTCTGCCTGTGCTTGCTCTCGCTCTCTCTCTGACAAATAAATAAATAAAATCTTAAAAAAAAAAAAAAAAAAAAAAAAAGAAGTCACAGAGGGAAACTGTATTCTGTAACACTGACAAAGCATGCACTACCATACAAACTGCTTTCCAACTACAGTGTGCTAAATTATGCAGCACTAGCGAGTAAATATTTAAAATCTATGATCACAGAAAACAAGCTGCTGCTTTCCATACTCATGCAGCAACAATATGAATACAGTGAGAGAAACCTTTCCATTGGAATGGTTAGAGGTAATGATAAACTATAATTAGATTATCTGTTATTCATAAGTGTTTGCAGTAAATAAATACATAATTGCATCCACTTATTAAAGATGTTATTAAGGAAGCTTTTAAAATATGCTAAATAATTGATATACATATTCTAAAGTAGTTTCAATGATCAATTGTGTAAATGAAAGTGGAAGAGAGTTAAAAGAGTACATAATTTATGTAACAGACTTTTTAGGTTTTGAAAGGAGATTCTTGGCAGCTGCAATACTCCGCAATATTCTCTCCTCATTTTTAAGTGTGTCTTTGACTTTCCAATTCAGCCAACTGCCAAGCACAAGAGAGTTAAAACTGGACAAGATACTCATTTTAGTTCAACACATACACAATTAGTGCTTCTAGGGACAAAGCACTTTGCTTAGGCACTACCATCTATTTCTGAAGCACAGATAGCTTTGATAGTTGGGAAAGATTTAAAAGGATGATGGAAAGAAGATAAGAGAGCTTTATTAGAATGGAAAACAGAAAGTAAAATATGTGTAACACCGCCTACTAACAATCATTTATGCATTTGGTTAATTGGATTTGGTTAATTGGAACCCTATACTAGCTAATATAACTTCTAAGAGGAGAGAACCACATCTTAAATATGTGTGTCCCTCTCAGCTCTCACACAGCACTTTGCTCAGAGTAACTCCCTCTCCATAAGTGTTTGTGGGAGTTCAGAGTGATGTCTGAGGCCCTGAAACTCCCTTCTTATTCATACTATGTAGTTTTAACATAAGCTATTATATGTGTTTATATATTTGACAGAGAGAGAGAGCACAAGCAGGGGAAGCAGCAGGCAGAGAGAGAGGGAAAAGCAGGCTCCCTGTTGAGCAAAAAGCTGGATGTGGGACTCAATCCCAGGACCCTGGAATCACGACCTGAGCCAAAAGCAGAATCTTAAGGACTGAGCCACTCAGATGCCCCTATTTTAAGGAAATCTTAAAACCTTTCCTCCCTTCCACGTGACCTTATTTCTATCACCTCTCCTGCATATTCTATCTCTTTCTATTTCTCCACTGCCCTCTGTATCTCAACCTAGCTAGCTACAGAATCCTCATAATTTTGAAAGCGAGTTCAGTGGATTCAGCTTCTCTCCTAAATGCAATATTATTCCCTCCTCCTTTTCATTACATAGCCACATTCAGCAAGTGCAGCAAGGTAAACCTTAGTCTTGAAATGCCGCACATGATCTAGTTACAACCTATGTCTACCAAATACCCAGCACTGTGCTAAATCCTGGAAATATGAAGAGACTTCAGATAAGAAAATTATGGTCCCACAATACAATGTAATAAACATTATGATAGAGGTATGGACAAGGTATTAAGAGAATAAGGCATGTCACTTATTCTCAAATTGAGAGACCTTGGAGTAGAAAGTCCTGAGATAACTTAAATGACAAAAATAATTAATCATCTACAGAAGAGGGCAGCTGAACCAATGGAGAATAACTCATAAATTCATTACAGTTGGAACATGAGAGTGAAAGAGTGGTACAAGGGGCGCCTGGGTGGCTCAGTGTGTTAAGCCGCTGTCTTCGGCTCAGGTCATGATCTCAGGGTCCTGGGATCAAGTCCCGCATCGGGCTCTCTGCTCAGCAGGGAGCCAGCTTCCCTTCCTCTCTCTCTGCCTGCCTCTCTGCCTACTTGTGATCTCTCTCTGTCAAATAAATAAATAAAATCTTTAAAAAAAAAAAAAAAAAAGAAAGAAAGAGTGGTACGATACAAGGCAGGAAAGACAGACTGGGGCTATTTCCTGAAGGGGTCTTGTGTACTATGTTAAGAATATTGGACTTGAACCTGGTTATATAGGGAACCATTTAGGGAATGGTATAATTTGATTGCATTTTAGCCTGCAGTGGTATGGAGAATGTCTTGGGCTGAAAAGAACAGTTAAGATACTCTTTTCAGGGGTTCCTGGGTGGCTCAGTGGGTTGAGCGGCTGCTTTCGGCTCAGGTATTGATCCCAGCGTCCTGGGATTGAGTCCCACATCGGGCTCCTTGCTTGGCAGGGAGAGCCTGCTTCTCCCTCTGCCTCTGCCTACCACTCTGTCTGCTTGTGCTTGCTCTTGTTCTCGCTCCTCTCTCTCTCTCTGACAAATAAATAAAGAAAATCTTAAAACAAAAACAAAAAAAGAACAGGAGGTGAGGGGAGCGGCTCAGTTGAGTAAGCATCTGCCTTAGACTGATCCCAGGTTCCTGGGATAGAGCCCCAGTTGCCACAGACTCCCTGCTCAGCTGCTCAGCAAGGAGTCTTCTCCCTCTCCCTCTGCTCCTCCCTTATCCCCTCCCTCCACGGCCCCCCCCCCGCCCTCCATCCCTGCTCCTCCTGCTCTCTTTCTCGAAAATAAATAAATAAAATCTTAAAAAAAAAAAAAACAGGAAGTGAATTCTGTGAGGAGAATCATGCTGTAGCTAATTAGAGCATGAGAGAAGAAATGGAAAGACTTCTAAGGGAGAAAAGTAGTAAGAGGATTGGGTCAGGGGAAAGCGAAGCACAGGTGAGAACAGAAAAAGAAAGATGATGACCAAGGATGAGAGGAATATGAGGTATATTCACCAGGCTCGAGGTTTCAAAGCAGAAATTCGACATAAATCTGAGGTTGACCCTAATAGTGTGTAGCTTTCAGGACTCTTGGCCACAGAAAGTGCAACTGACTGGCTTCCACTCACATCCTTGTTTTATGATGGAATCCACATCCTCCTTACAGCCCAGAGCTTCTGGGCAGGGATATTCCTCCCCCAAACCCTACAAGGCATAAAGTATGATTTTCCTAAAGTTTAGACTCTAATCAAACATTTATTTGGGTTTAGGCATGAACATGTGGCACAATTCCAGACAATGAGATGTGAGGGAAAACTTGCCAGGGAGCTTCTGGAAAAGGTTTTTGCTAACAAAAAGCAGTTCATGCTCGGCACCCTAGTCATCGCAGCATTATTCACAGTAGCTAAAGCTGGAAGCAGCCCAAGTGTTCATCAACAGGTGAATGAATAAGCAAAATGTATATAGACGCACAATGTAATCTTATTCAGCCCTTTAAAAAGTAAGAAATTGTGATATATGAGACAACATGAATGAACCCTGAGGACTGAAATAATCCAGTCACAAAAAGACACACACTGTGTGGTTTCACTTATGTGAGCTACCCAGAGTAGTCATATTCAGAGACAGAAGTAGAATGGTGGTTGTCAGGGGCTGGGGGAGTGGGGAATGAAGAGTTATTATTTAATGGTTATAGAGTTTCAGGTTTGTAAGATGAAATGAGTTCTAAAGACAGATGGTAGTGATGGCTGCACCACAGTGTGAATGTACTTAATACTACTGAACTGTGTACTTAAAATGGTTAAAATAGTAAATTTTATGTTATGTATATTTTACTACAATAAAAAAAAAATGGAGGGGAAAAAAAGCATTGCATGCCAAGATTATTTAATGGCAAAAGAATAGTCTCTTCAACAAATAGTGGTGGGACAACTGGATTTCCACATGCAAAAGAATAAATCTGAATCCCTAATCATATGATATATCCATACCATATTTAAAAATA
Organism: Mustela lutreola; assembly: GCF_030435805.1. Taxonomy (NCBI): domain Eukaryota; kingdom Metazoa; phylum Chordata; class Mammalia; order Carnivora; family Mustelidae; genus Mustela; species Mustela lutreola. Next base: position 51,064,116 of record NC_081299.1, on the reverse strand, counting down.
AACTCAAAATAGGCCAAAGATCTAAATAGAAAAGTTAAAATAATAAAACATACAGTAAAAAACATACAGGTTTATTTTCATAACCCGGATTCAGCCATAGCTTCTTAAATGTGACACCAAAGCACAAAGAAGAAAAGAAATAGATAAGTTGGACTTCATCAAACTTCACAAACTTTTATGCATCAGAGGACACCATGAAAATGGTGAAAAGACAATCCACAGGATAGAAAAAATATTTGCAAATCATATATCTAACAAAGGTTTAGTATCCAGAATATACAAAGAACTAACAGATCAGAAACAGATAAAAACCCAATTAAAAGATGAGCAAAGGGAGTGCCTGGGAGGTTCAGTCGTTAAGCGTCTGCCTTCAGTTCAGGTCATGATCCCAGAGTCCTGGGATCCAGCCCTGCATTGAGCCCTACAGTCCTGCTCAGCAGGAAGCCTGCTTCTCCCTCTCCCACTCCCCCTGTTTGTGTTCCCTCTCTCACTGTGTCTCTCTCTGTCAAATAAATAAATAAAATCTTTAAAAAAACACAAACAAACAAGCACTTATACTCTTCCTTCCACCAAACACTGCTCTCCAGGGAAGAATAGCAATTTAATACTGTTCATAAACATTACTTGTGTTAGTCTAAGTCTTAGTCTGACTCAATTTCAGGTTCTTCTGAATCTAAATATAGTTTCTCTCTCTCTCTCTCTCTCTCTCACTCTCTTGCTGTTGATAGAAAATTATTAACTATTTTGGGTTTTAGGAGACAGGAGAAAGGAGAAAGAGTCTGATACTGGCAACTTGTCACTTGAACCAAAAGCCAGATCTCAAACTTTGAATTGGGCTAAGATTCAAATGTTTATCAACAGTTCATAACATGGAAATGTGTTTTATGTTTTAATGACAAGTGAAAAAAGCTGAATAAAAAATTATGTGTGTAAAATAATCACAACTCTTTTAAACAAATGAAAAACTACACTTAGAAGAAAAGATATCAAGATATACAGATTAAAATATCAATAGCAGTTGCATTTAGATGATGAAATTTTGAATAATTTTTTTCTTACAGCTTTCTACACTTCACAAATGATTTACAACCTGTATTTTTTTTAAAAGGTTTATTTATTTATTTGACAGAGGTATAGCACAATTAAGCAGAGTGGCAGGCAGAGGGAGAGAGAGAAGCAGGCTCTCCGCTGAGCAGGGAGCCCAATGCGGGACTCCATCCCAGGACCCCAGAATCATGACCCAAGCCGAAAGCAACAGCCTAACAAACTGAGCCACCCAGGTGCCCTACAACCTGTATTTTATTTTATAAATATAAAGGTGTTACTCATTTAAGAATAATAATAAATTTGTATTAATATTAAACCTTGATATCACAAAAGCTGTAGTTTTTGAACTTATAAAAACCTTAGATTGATGTATCTTAAAGTAAAAAGCAGCCAGAAGAGAACTCCTTTTGATATTTATTCTTTTTTACTTCTCCACAGAAACACAAAAGCTGGAAAGGATCGTGTTTATTAAGTCCCAGTACTTAGTTTTGTTTATTAAGTTTGCAAATTTGTACCACTAAATGACAAATGCCATTTTCAAAATAAATTTACTCGAGTTTTGAAAATGTTTGGTCTTTGAGGCAAGGCTAAAAACTCAGTTGGCCAGGTGCCTATGTGAGCATGACATTGTCTTGCCCTAGAAAAGCTTGAAATCTTTTGAGGGAGACAAGAATATATACAATAAATTATAAAGCAAGGCCGAATGTGAATAGGACTTAATAAAGACAAAGTCTTATTGGGGCATAGAATAAGAATAAATCCTCAAAATAAATTCCATATCAGGGTAGAAGATAATTTGCGCTGGGCTAAACATAGATATGCATGTGTGAATATACATATACATGCACTTTTGTATCTATGTGTATACATGCATGTACATGTTTATGTAAATATATATTCCTTTTAAAAAATATTTTATTTATTTCTTTGACAAAGAGGGAGAGAGAGCACAAGCAGGAGGAAATGCAGAGCGAAAGAGAGAAGCAGACTCCCCACTGAGCAAAGAGCCAGATATGGGGCTCAAGTCCAGGACCCTGGGATCATGATCTGAGCCAAAAGCAGACGTTTAATCAACTGAGCCACACAGGCACCCCTCTACATATATATTCTGATTTATAAAATAACCTAGATCTTTGAAGAGCCTATATGGCCCGGTCAGTTAATCATCTGACTCTTGGTTTGGGCTCAGGTCATGATCATGAGGTCATGATATTGAGGCCCTCATCGAGCTCTACACTCAGCATGGAGTCTGCTTGAGATTCTTTGCCTCTCCCTCTCCCTCTGCTTGTGTGCATAGATGTGTACTCTCTCTCTCTAAAATAGATAAATGAAATCTCAAATAAAATAATCTAAGTCTTTGATTAAAAAAATTCAAAGGGTACCTGGGTGGCTCAGTGGGTTAAAGCCCCTGCTTTCGGCTCAGGTCATGATCTCAGGGTCCTGGGATCGAGCCCCGCATCAGGCTGTCTGCTCGGCAGGGAGCCTGCTTCCTCCCCTCTCTCTGCCTGCCTCTGCCTACTTGTGATCTCTGTCTGTCAAATAAATAGATAAAATCTTAAAAAAAAAAATCAAATACTAAGGAAACATACTACAATGAAGATAGTGACCTCTAGGAATTTGATGTATAATCTTAGCTTTTTATGACTATATTAACATAAAATATTATTACAAACATTTGGTAATATACTGAATAAGTATAGATTGCCTACATTGTGTTAGGCACTATTTTAGGGGCTTGGGTTATATCAGTGAACAAACACAATGGTTCTTCTTCTCAAGGAGCTTACATTTTAGTTGGTTAAGACAGAACAAACAAAAAATAAAATAGGGACACCTGACTGGCTCAGTCAGAAGAACATGTGATTCTTGATCTCAAGGTTATGAGTTTCAGCCCCACATTGTAGAGTGTAGAGATTACTAACAAAAATAAATAAACTTTCAAAAATGAAAAAATAAGTAAATTATGTAGAATGTTAGATGGTGGTGAGTTTTTGGAGATGAAGAGAGGAAGAAAAACAGAGGATAGGAGAAAAGTTCAAGAGTCCTCAGGGATGGATTATCATTTTAAATATGGCACTGGAGGTAGTCCTTGTTTAGAAGGTGACATGTGAATGAAAATTTAAGGAAGTAAGAGAGGAAGGCAAGCAGATAGGAGGGAAGAGTATTTAAATGGAGGGAACAGGCAGTACAAAAGCCCTAAGGTGGAAATATGCCTTTACCTGTGCCCTTCTCTAGTCAGAAATATCTTTAAGTATTTAGAAGCTGACAAGCTCACTGTGGCAGATACTTCTCCCACATTCTAATTTTCACTTAAAATCTCAAATTTTACTGTCAGCAGAAAATATTGTGTAGTTTTTATTGAAGTAACATAGTCTCATTCTGTCAAATGCCAAAGTCTGAATAAACATATTTTGCCAGTTACTTTTTCATGTTAAAATGGTTTTTCAAGAAAAAACTATCCAGTTTAGCTGGCAACTCAAACAATCACAGACTTCTGCCTCCAGAAGTGTGAGACAAGAGATTTTTGTTATTTAAACTGCTAAATTGTGGTGCTTTATTATGGCAGTCCTAGCAAGCTAATACAGCATACAATAATTTATAAGTTATGTATATTTTTTATTACTAAATCAAATATTCTCAACTCATCAACAGGATGCACAAACATGTCCAAGGATAGTAATTAAATTCAATCATCTTTGATATTTGGATGATATTCAGTTATATAAAACCATAAATTTAAACAAAATTTTCAGTTTATTATTATAAAAGTATTTTTTGGCAAGGTAGGAAGATAGAACATTACGGTTTTAGCTTGTACATTTAGGGTTTTTTTGTTTTTGTTTGTTTGTCTTACATTTAGAACTTCAATCCATTTGAGTTCCTTTTGGTATATAATAGGAGGTAAAGCTTCATTCTTTTGCTTGTGGATTTCCAGTTGTCCTAGTGCCATTTGTTGAAAAGACTATTCCTACACTTGAAATTAATAATACAGACTATGTTAACTAAATTGAATTTAAATAAAGAATTTTTTAAAGAAGGAAAGAAAAGACTATTCCTTCACCACTAAATTGTGTTGGCATTCCTGTTGAGAATCCATTGGCCCATAAATATGTTAAGTGTATTTCTGGACTCATAATTCTATTCCTTTTTTAAAACTTTTTTAAAAAGATTTAATTTATTTATTTGTCAGAGAGCGAGAGAGAGCACACGCCTATGAATGAGACAATCAGAAAGGGCTATAGGCAGAGGGAGAAGCAGGCTCCCCGAGGAGCAGGGAGCCCGATGCCGATGCCATCTGGCTGCCAGGCTCCACCCCAGGATCCTGGGATTGTGACCTGAGTCAAAGGCAGATGGTTAATGACAGAGTCACCCAGGAGCCCCTGAAGACCTCACTTTTGAGTAATCTCTGCACCCAGCGTGGGGCTCAACCCTACATGCTCCACTGGCTGAGCCAGCCAGGCACCGCTATATTCTTTTGAAATATATGTCTATCCTTACGCTGGTACCATATTTTCTTTCATTACTGTAACATTGTGGTAAGTTTCAAAATTGGGAAATGTGAGTCTTCCAATTTTATTCTTTTTCAAAATTGTTTTTGCTATTGCCAGTTGCTTACAAAATTTCTTTAAGAATTTTAGGATCGTCTTGTCAATTTCTGCAAAAAGTCAGCTAAATTTTTTTTTAAAGACTGTATTTATTTATTTATTTGTCAGAGAGAGAGAGAAGGCACAAGCACGCAGAGTGGCAGGGGGAGGCAGAGAGAAAAGCAGTCTCCCCGCCAAACAAGGAGCCTGGTGTGGGACTCAATCCCAGGATTCTGGGATCATGACTTGAGCTGAAGACAGCAGCTTAACTGACTGAGCCACCCAGGCATTCCTCAGCTAAAAATTTTATAGAATTGTGTCTGTAGCACAATTTCAGGAGTCTCTCTATAAGCATAAGAATGCTGATTACATAATATGAACTCAATATTTTTTTGTATCTGGTAACAGTTAAGAGTATGGACTGAGCAGCCAAATTACTTGAGTTCTATTCCAAGTGCTGACGCTTATTGGCTGTTTGACTTATGGGCCAGATATCCACCCATCTTCTTTGTACTCAGTCTTCTCATCTACAAAATGAGGATAATAATAACACCTACTTTATAAGATTGTTGCGAAGATTATAAAAATTAATATAAGGGAAGTCCATGGACCAGTGCTAGCCATTATTGTCTGTTCTTATTATACTCACTATACTAAACATCATCTACCTTGTCATCATCATTCTTCATTTAATAGCCAAGTTGGCTAAATTTCAAAGAATAACTTCTAAGCATGGGTATCTGTATTTCAGGTTATAACTATTATGTTACAGATATCCTCCTTCATACAAAATACAGCATGAAAGTTGGTCAGATTAAATTTATCCAAGAAAGTGTATCATACATAAACTTAGAAGTATCTTCGGCCTAAAAACCTAATGAATTAAACACTTTTCAATGAGCTGCCAGTAGATGGCTCTCTTAATTTGCTGTTTTATTTTCACTTCAGCTTTGTGCTTTTTCCCAGTCAAGTTACAACCATCAAAAAATCCCAGTAACGGGGTAGAAATGGTTCCCCAGAAATTATCTAATTCATTTGTCTATTTTCTAGAAGGACTTAAAATACACAGCTGTAGTCATCTGCAGAAGTACCTCTTTAGAGGACAGTTGTTGGGGGTTGTTGTTGGTGGTTTTATTTTTTTTTTTAATATTTATTTTTATTTATTTGAGAAAGAGGGGGTGTGCAGAAAGAAGAACGTCTCAGGCAGACTCCATGCTAAACTCAAAGAGCATCACAGGGCTCAGTCTCACAACCCTGAGATCAGGACCTGAGCTTAAACCAAGAGTCTGATGTCCAACAAACTGCATCACCCAGGTGCCTCTGTTGTTGTTTAATGAATAAAACCTCAAGGAACACTTTGGGTAATGTTTTAATCAGAGACAAGAATTTTGGTTATTTTTACATGTCATGATACATGGATGAACCTAATTTGTTTTTTAAATTTTTCTTGGAAAATGAGCTTCTAATTTTTCTTTTTATCTCATTTTTAAAAAATAACAGTCAAGTAATGACTTATAAAAATCCATCTTTTTTAGGGATACCTGGGTGTCTCAGCCTCTTAAGTATCTGCCTTTGGCTCAGGTCATGATCCCAGGGTCCTGGGATCAAGTCCTGCATTGGGCTACTTGTTCAGTGGGACACTTGCTTCTCCCTCTGCCTGCCACTCCCCCTGCTTGTGTGCTGTCATGCTTTCTCTCTCTGACAAATAAATAAATAAAATATTTTTTAAAAGCCAACTTTTCTATAATATATTGTTGTTTAAGATCTTTCCATCGCTATGACATTTTACCTTTCTTTTATTATACTGTGATTTATTAGAATTTATTTTGTTATTAGTTCCTTGAGTGTTTGGGAAATAAAGCTATATTTTATTCTATAAGGTATCTGTATATATGACAGATATAAACAGATACTCACCAGTTAGACCTTATAACATATAGTGTTTATAGCTCTACTCACTGTCTCTGCAAAGTTTTAGAACTTATTTCTTCAGATGATGTCTCTAAACTCCTAAATATACCTGTGCTCTACAGTTCTGTCGCATCCTGGGCAAGTCCAGGGGGAAGCCCGGTCTCTTCATTACTTTCACAAAGACCCACTTACACAGAAGCACTTATTGAAGAGCTGTAGAATCTCAAGGAAAAGTCACAGGGCAAGGCTCTTGGTCTTTAATTAGAACAGTCTTGATTTTACTTCATATTTCCTCCTCTTTACTTCTCTCCATTTCTTCCTCTATAACCAGAATTTAAAAATAAATTCAACCCTGTTATTCATAGAATAGATCGGCCAAGTGTCAGACCTTCTCAAGTTCCTCAGACTCTTCGACTGACTCCATGGGTAGCTCTAAAGCTGAGATGGCCCTTCAGAAATGTCTTGAATCAAGGCAAGAGGCCAGGATTTGGAACCCTTCATTGATCAGTCTGGACATAAGTTGCTCCCAGAGAGGAAGCATAAAGAGATGGAATGAGGTGCTCCCTTTGTGTAAGAGCAATTCCCAGAGAGAGAGACTCAGCTTTGAGCCATCAGCAGCCAACACTGCCAAAGCCAGGGGAAAATCAGTGCTTCCATCTTAAAGGTGGCATCTGGACAGTGCACCACAGCGATCTATCTCAGAGTCCATCTTCAGAAAAAGAAAATGAAGCTTAAACAGCAGGACATAAAACCAGAAAGAAATAGAGAAGTCCAACAATATTATTTGAGTAGCTCAGCTTAGCTCTCTCTCTGGAATTCCTAATTACAAAAGTCAATATATTCCATTTTCTGCTTAGGCCATCTGATATTGGGGTTCTGTCATTTGCAACTGAAAGACCCTGACTAATAATACCATATGTTTAAAGAAAGCAATAATCATTAATTTCTTCTTCCAGCACTTTCCACAATGTTATAATTTATTTATTTACACATCTATCTTTCTAATTAGACTGTAAATTCCTTATAGGATCACATTTTATTCATTCATCTCTAGCATCTATAGCAGTGCATACATAAAGGAGATAGTGAATAAATATTTATTGAATTAATGAGTAACAAAACACCAAAATGATAGACAATGCACAAGCATAGACATGGATGAGTTCACAGAGCTCATTAAGAAAAGTGTAGTCAATGTTTATTTGAGGGGCATTTTGCTGGCTCAGAAGAATGTGCAAGTCCTGGGGTGCCTGGGTGGCTCCATCATTAAGTGTCTGCCTGCGGCTCAGGTCATGGTCCTGGGGACCTGGGATCAGGCCTCACATCGGACTCCCTGCTCAGTGCAAAGCCTGCTTCTCCCTCTATCACTCCCCCTGCTATTTTCTCTCTGTGTGTCAAATAAATAAAATCTTTTTTAAAAAGAAGAAGAAGAACGTGCAACTCTTGATCTCAGGGTTGTGAGTTCAAGCCCCTTGCTGGGTGTAGAGATTACTGAGAAAAAGAAATAAGCTTGGTTTGACACCTGGGTGGCTCAACCAATTGAGTGTCTGACTCTTGATCTCAGCTAAGTGCTTGACCTCACAGTTGTGAGTTTAAGCCCCACATTGGACTCTGCACTGGGTGTGGAGCCTACTCATAAATAAATAAACAAACAAACAAGAAAATTTTTAAAAAGTTTACTGGAAAGGCACAATATTTGGCCTCTCTGATTTCACATTTCTTCTCTCAACTCAGTCTAAATTGGAATTTAGCCCTAAATACTCAGATTCTTTAATATCAGGTAGCTTTAGGTTGATGTTTAAATTAGGTTTGGTCAAATACTCATTTCTTCTTAAAATACACTTTCTTGCCTTCTCTCTGCTCCACATTCATTCTCGGTCTATGGATTTGTTCACCATGTATTTGGTCCCAGGCCCTGCACTAGACTCTGGGAATATACCAATGATAGAATGATAGTATGATAGAAAACCCTCCATCTAGGAAGTGTATATTCTTTAAAAGGAAGGCAAAAAATTTTTTTTAAAGATTTTATTTATTTATTTGACAGAAAGAAATCACAAGTAGATGGAGAGGCAGGCAGAGAGAGAGAAAGAGAGGGAAGCAGGCTCCCTGCCGAGCAGAGAGCCCGACGCGGGACTCGATCCCAGGACCCTGAGATCATGACCTGAGCCGAAAGCAGTGGCTTAACCCACTGAGCCACCCAGGCGCCCCAAGGAAGGCAAATTTTAAACAATTACAAATGTATTTGTATTACATAAGGTAGTAACAGGAGTGTTTAACAGGGGAGGATAACCAAAATTGTGAAATTAGGGAAAGTGTCTCTAAGAAAATGACATTCTTTTTTTTTTTTTTTAATGACTTTTCTACAGAGATTCAAAGGAAAAATGTGTTAGCTCCCAGAGGCCCCAACAAATATTTCACTGAGTCTCATTGGCCTAAGGTAATCAGTATGATCAGAGGAAATAGATGAATTCACTAATTCAGTAAGTGAATCAATAATTTTATTAATTCAATAGAAATTCACTAAATAGTTAAGCTCACAAGAATCCACTTCTGGAACTGAAGGTGAAATTAATCTCTCCAAAATTATATGGTTCAGAGCAAGAGAGAAGAATTTTTCCCAAAAGGAGATTTTTGGGTGTAGCTGCAGAGAAGTGGAAATGGCTGCTGGGCAGTAAGCACAAGCATCCCATCATAGGCAGCAAGACATGATTCAGAAAGCCCGCTAGAAGACCTTTGCAGTAATCCAAGCGATAGATGACTTAAATAAGAAGAGGCCAAAGAGGGTTGAGAGAATGAATAGGACTTGATAATTAATTGGCTGAGAGAATAATAAGCTGAGAGACTATTCAAAGATGACTCCAAGTTTTTTCTTGCCCAACTTTGACACAGTTAGCCTAGAAGTCTTAAGAATTTCCTGGGTGGGTACATGAATGAGGAAAGATTTCCCTACCTTGTCATAAAGTTCTTTTTGGATGTTTTATAAACTACTCTTTAAAAAAAAAAAAAGATTTTTATTTATTTTTTTATTTGACAGAGAGAGAGAGACAGTGAGAAAGGGAACAGAAGCCGGGGGAGTGGGAAAGGGAGAAGCAGGCTTTCCCCCAAACAAGGGGCCCGATGCGGGGCTCAATGCGGACTCAATCCCAGGTCCATGGGATCATGACCTGAGCCGAAGCCAGACAATTTAATGACCGAGCCACCCAGGTGTCCCTCTAACTACCTTTGTAAATGTTTCCCTTTAGAAACCCTTTAGAGTTCTCTGTTGTTCTTCTGGACCCTCATATGCTTTTCTGTAGTGTATTGCTTTTCTGAACCATATTCACTAATCAAATGTTAAGTGTCCTACTAACTTAGATTCTCTATGCACTATACTAGACAAGCATCTGACTCTTTAATGCTACCCATTGGCAAATGTGTTGAAGTTGGACTTTTTTTTTAAGACTTTATTTATTTATTTGTCTGAGAGAGAGAGAGAGAGAGAGCACAAACAGGGGGAACGTCAGGCAGAGGGAGAAGCAGGCTCCCTACTGAACAAGGAGCCTGATGCAGGACTCAATCTCAGGACCCTGGGATCATGACCTGAGCCAAAGAGAGATGCTTAACTGACTGAGACACATTGGCATCCCAGATATTATTTTAAAGTAGTTTTTTGTAAATATCAAAAAATAGTATACCCACTGGGGCACCTGGGTGATTCAGTCAGTTAAGTGTCTGACTCTTGATTTTTGGCACAGATCATGATCTCAATCAGAGTTGTGGGATCAAACCCTGTGTCTGACTCATTGTTCAGCACAGAGTCGGCTTGAGATTCTCTCTCTTTCTCTCTCCTTCTTCCCCTCTCCCTACTCACACTCTCTATCTCTCTCTAAAACAAAACAAAACAAAAAATAATATACCCAGGATTGTAGACACAAATTGTGATGGCTGTTCACCTGCTCATTCCCCTGTGACTCTGTTTTGTAAGAGATTCCAGATCCCTGGTCACCAATGTAAGGCACATGCTCTAGACTGGGTCAGTTTAAGTTCCTTACTTCCCTAGCCAGAGTGATTTATCCAAGGGATGGGTTTATTATTCCTTCCTAGAGAGTTTTCATAATGAAGCTGAGAAAAAGAGGTTTACCTTTTTCTAAAACAACTAAGCTTGAAAGAATACAATTTCAAGTCTCTTTGCCTGTTAATCTTCATGAATTAGACATCTAAAGGAAAAATTAACACCAATGTGCAAAAAGAGACATAAAGATAAGGAAAGAGAGAAAGAAATAGAGATGGAGAGACAGAGATCTTAAAATCAGAGAGAATTTATATCCCTGGGCACTGCTCTCCATGGAGGCAGCTCAAATTCTGACCTTTCTGTAGCTTTGTCATGTGTTCTACTAGGGATCCCAAGTGCTGGCACATGACAGGAGCTCTAAAAATGTTGAGATAGAGACTTTCCTTTGGACAAATATGAAGTGACCCGGACCACATTCACACTTCCTTACAAAACAATTTTTTTAAAAAGACAAAATATAAGAAAAAGATGGTTTTTAGACACTGGACATCAGGCAATAAAAGACGGTATGATTTCAGGGCAGCTGGCTGGCTCAGTTGGTAGAGCACACAACTCTTGATCTTGGGTTATGAGTTCAAGCCCCATGTTGGGGGTAGAGATTGCTCTAAAAAAAGGGGGGGGGGATGCCTGGATTGCTCATTCAGTTGGGCATCCGACTTTTGATTTCCATTCAGGTCGTGGTCTCAGAGTTGTAAGATTGAGCCATGTCAGGCTCCATGCTCAACGAGGAGTCTGCTTCTCCCTCTACTCTCTCCCTCTTCTTTATCTCTCTCCAGAATAAATAAATAAATCTTAAAAAAAAAAAAAACCAGTATGATTTCTAAAGGGAGGAAATAAACAAAGTGAGCCTTATGAACATCTCTACTTATTGTCTGGAGAGAGTTCCATACTGCACTGCGAAGAGGGGGAAGCCAGGTGGAGCCTCATGGTCTCTCTGAGTTGAGAAGATAGAGTTGGGGCCATGAGAGGACAAGGCGGCTAGAGTTTTCAGGGCAGCATACCAAAGAAGAGATCATTGCACAGAGAGTGTACTCTGAAGATCTAGAGAGGTCTACCTCTATTGCTTAGCTGAGTATTGATCAGAGTATGGATATAAGGAACTAAGGTGGAAATAAACAAAAATCTTTATCGTTTTCTTTAAGCCTATGTGTTCCAACTTGGGAAATAGATGATAAATATATCCTTATAGTTTCCAATGAACAAAACTTCTAAAGGTTTTTAAACAATTATTGGATGAATGTGAATCAATCAGTTCTTCCCTGTTCCTTAAGCTAGTTGTGGCCAGATTTCTGTTGCTTACAACCAAAGAATATTAACCAGTATACCTTATAATTTTACTTCCCAGAGTTTATCTTTAAGAACTAACAAAGGAATCCGAAGATTTTGGTTATAAGAATGACGTTCAGGGGCGCCTGGGTGGCTCAGTGGGTTAAGCCACTGCCTTCGGCTCAGGTCATGGTCCCGGGGTCCTGGGATCAAGTCCCGCATGGGGCTCTCTGCTCAGCGGGGGGCCTGCTTCCCTTCATCTCTCTCTGCCTGCCTCTCTGCCTGCTTGTGATCTCTCTCTGTCAAATAATTAAATAAAATCTTTAAAAAAAAAAAAGAATGACTTTCATTAAAAAAAAAAGAAAGAAAATGTCTATCATTTTAATGTCTATAAATTATAGAAATGAGGAGTGCCTGGGTGAGTCAGTCGGTTAAGCAGCCAACTCTTGATATTGGTCATGATCTTAGGGCTATGAGATCAAGCCCCATGTTGGTGGGGGTCTTCACTCAGCAGGGACTTTGCTCAAGATTCTCTTTCCTCTCTCTCCCCCTTTGCTCCTACCCTTGCTCACTCTTTCTCTTAAATAAACAAATAAAATATTTTTAAAATATAAATAAATAAATTTCAAAAATGAGTATCAAGACAAAGATTGTGCAAATTTTGGTAAAATAGTCTAATGAAATACTACATAGTAACTAACGTGACATTTTAGTTTCTTGTCTGACATAGAAATATGCTTATGATATTGATGAATCTTAAAAGGTAAGTTATAAACCAGTATGTATAGCTTTTTATTGTACATATGTATATATACACATATAAAGTGTGGAAAGATTCATCTTAAAATGTTAGTAATTCTTATCTCTGGTGGTAGAGTTCAGGTAGTTTTTATTCTCTTTCTTTTTTTTAAAGTAGCTTTGCGCAGTGGCAGTATCGTAGCCAATGAGGTTTATCCGAGGCGCGATTATTGTTAATTGAAAACTTTTTTTTAAAGTATATGTACAGGGGCGCCAGGGTAGCTCAGTGTCCAACTCCTGATTTCGGCTCAGGTCATGATCTAAAGGTCATGGGATTGAACCCATTGGGCTCCATGCTCAGTGCAGAGTCTGCTTGAGGTTCTCTTTCTCCCTACTCCTTTCCCCTCCCCTGGCTCACACTCTCTAAAATAAAATCAATATATCTTTTTTTAAAAGTCCCTGTATATTCTGATTATTCTACAACAAATTTGTTTCAACTATTTGTTTTTAATGCCTTAAATGTCTCCTTAATTGACTCCAGAGTTTCTGGGTTTTATTTAAAGTTTACCTCTGGGTTCCAGTTTATTTGCAAAGCAGAGGAGATTGACACACTTTTAACCAGTTAAATAATTAAGTCCTATCCTGCTCAGATTACAAATTCCTCCTCTTTCTCCAACTCCCTTTCCAGAGCTCTAATAATTGCATTTGTGCAATGTAACAGCTATACAAATGTACATATACTGCAGGCACAATAAAAGTTGTTAAGTAGATGGTTATTCTCTCAGTAATAACCTAGGAGAGAGATGTTGTATAGCCAAAGGTATATGTTTAATAAAATGGGGCCAGAGAGATTTTAAACTTCTACCAAAACACATTGAAAGAGCTCAGTTATTAAAGCTTACAAATGTTTCCCAGTGCCTGGCTGATCTAATGCTTTGGCAAATATTGAAAGTGACCTATGTCCCCAGGGAGAAATATTTTATGCCTAATAATTTGATGTCCCAGATTTTCCAGAAAAGACCTGATTTTTTCCTTTCTTTTGTTTTCCACAACAAAGGTCATTCCTTTATTGGATTTTAAATTTTATGTCTCTGCAAGATTTTTCCTATAAGTGAATTCATGCACTTAAATTAAAAAAATATTTTGCTAGTTTACAAATCCCAATTATTAATTTTTTAAAAATTACCAAAGCATCAGAGTTTGAACAATTGAATCGAACAATTACCTCTGGCAGGGTAATGTGGTATTGATGACCCCAGCAGGATTGAGGAGAGATATGAATATTGTGGATATTAAAAATCTAATTTGAGGGGCACCTGGGTGGCTCAGTTTGTTGTGTGACTATCTTGGGCTCAGGTCATGATCCAAGACTGCCAGGATCGAGTCCGGCATCAGGCTCCCAGCTCCTTTGGGAGTCTGCTTCTCCCTCTGACATTCTCCTCTCTCATATTCTCTCTCCCTCATTCTCTCTCAAATAAATAAATAAAATCTTTTTTTTTTTTTTAATCTAATTTGGTGTTCATATGTTGGCAACCACAAGAAACTACCACCTGAATTCCCAGGCAACCTGCACCATAACTATTTCTGCCCTGAATTCTAATGCCAGATGTAAAACTAACTAGCTGTATAAAAGAGGTTCAATCAGTATTTTGTTGCTTGCATATCCTTATCTCTCAAGTAGGATTTAAAAAAATGAACTATCAGCCCTGTTGGGTTGTTTTGAGGATTAAATTAAATACTCAAAGCAAATATTGATCTGAAAAACATTGTTTTTACGAAGGAGTCCTTTGTTAAAATCTTACTATGGAAGTTAAGAAATAAAACACAGAGAAGTCAAATTGCCCTGGTTGAAGATGATATGAAGGGCAGAAGCCCATCATACAAATTTAAAATGTTACTGTTGCTCTTTCTCATGTTTATTAGGGAAATAAATACAAGAACAAGTTTAAAAAAAAAGAATAAGAATCACTAACAATTCCACTGCATAGAGAATTATGGGTAGACTATATTTTTCCAAACCCTAAAGATTATCTTCAAACAAACTTGAGCAAGTGACTGGTTGAAGAGAGTGAAGTCTTTCCCATGGTTCCATGGGGCTGGCCTCAGTGAGATTCTAGGCCAAGGAATCTCTCAGTGAGATTCCTTCTAAGGAAGGCAGATTTCATCAAGTCCAGGAGGCAATGAAACACATGGCCAGAAAGAGGAGACAAAGGCCAGAAGCTGCTAGAGAAGGAATCTGAATAAAGAGCCAGACTGAAGGAAACCTAGAGAGCCCGGATAATAGTTACAAACACGACTAGAGTTCTTTTAACGTGTTTTTCATTGGCTAGCAGCTATAACTTCTTAGTTCAGTCAGACTAGTGTGCAGAGTCAGTGGTACCAATGGAATTAAACTTAAGAATGTGGCCATTTGTTAAACTTACAAAACTGTCACTGAATTTTTAGTTAAAAAGATTGCTATAGGGGCACCTGGGTAGCTCAGTCTGTTGAGCATGGAACTCTTGTTTTCTGCTCAGGTCATGATCTCAGGGTCATGAGATTGAGCACCAGGTTGGGCTCTGTGCTGAGCCTGGAGCCTGCTTAAGATTCTCTCTCTTCCTCTCTCCCTTTCTTCTCCCCCAAAATGTTCATGTGCACTCTCTCTATATATTAAAAAAAGAAAAGAAAAGAAACCCACCATGTTAATTTGAATGTACTTTGAATTATAAGGGCAAAAGAAAGATAATTTTTGTACATTTTATTTATTTATTTGACAGAGAGAGACACAGCAAGAGACGAACACAAGCAGAGGGAATGAGAGAGGGAGAAGCAGGCTTCCTGCTGAGTAGGGAGCTGAGGTTACTCGGGGCTCCATCCTAGGACCCTGGGGTCATGACCTGAGCCGAAGACAGACACCTAATGACTGAGCCACCCAGGTGCCTCTGTACATTTTTTTTTCCCATGTAATTGGGATAGTTTTCAAAATTCTGCAAATAAATGGTAATTGTAAATTAAGGCATTAAGAATTTATTGGAAAAAAAAAGAAAAAGGAATTTATTGATAAATAATGTATATATCCCCATTCCAAGAAATACAACAAGTGAATAAGGTTAAAATAAATTCTTTAAAGTTAAAAAAAAAAAAAGAATATGATTAGGGTGAAAATTTCCAAATACCCCTACATTCTCCTACTTTCTTATGACTCCAGGGCAGGAGAAGGAATATAACTTGAAAGAAAGAAATATGGTAATGCTCAAATAAATTAAGGTTTTCCCATACTAGTTAGTTATAAACATTACTATTATTTGATCTTGTTTCCCTTTTTTACCAACTCTATAAAGAGATATTCAAATATTAAAGCTATATATGATTCTGATTATCAGGTTAAAACATTTGTCTAGAAACTTTCAACTTATGCATGTAAAGGTTCAAAACCTTTCAGAAATATTTGATGATTATTCCACATCTTTCATTACCCTCCTGCACATCTTTAACCATTCTTTCCTACAGAAGTCCCTGATATATGCAGATTGGGCTAAATGTTCAATCTGTGCTCCAAGCCCCTCTATGTATACTTCCATCATTTCTACTTACCACCTGTGTTGAAATTATCTATTTATAATCTGTCTCTTTGGCTGAACTGTAAGCTTGTATGGAAATCCTCCATAAGCCCCAGAGGGCATTGAGTACCCTTATTATAAGGGTCCACAATTCCCCCTTGTTTTTCTTCTTTTTTTTAAAGAAATACTAGTACCTCATAAATGTTTCATAATTTTTTAAGATTTATTTTAAAGTGGAGCGGGGCAGAGGAAGAAGGAAAGTCTTTATTTATTTTTAAGATTTTATGTATTTATCTGTCAGAGGGAGAGAGAAAGAAAATGACAGACAGAGGGAGAAGCAGGCCCTCTACTAAGGAAGGAGCCTGATTTGTGACTTGATCCCAGGACTCTGAGATCAGGACCTGACCTAAAGGGTATAAGGCAGATACCCTGCCACCCAGGAACCATATGGTTGAGAGAGTCTTTTTTTTTTTTTAATATTTATTTATTTGACAGAGAGAGGGATCACAAGTAGGCAGAGAGGCAGGCAGAGAGAGGGGGTAAAGCAGGCTCTCCACCGAGCGGGGAGCCCGATATGGGGCCCAATCCCAGGACCCTGAAATCATGACCTGAGCCGAAGGCAGAGGCTTAACCCACCACCTGGTTGAGAGAGCCTTTTTTTTTTTTTTAAGATTTATTTATTTATTTGACAGACAGAGATCATAAGTAGGCAGAGAGGCAGGCAGAGAGAGAAGAGGAAGCAGGCTTCCTGCTGAGCAGAGAGCCCGATGTGGGGCTCAATCCCAGGACCCTGGGATCATGACCTGAGCTGAAAGCAGAGGCTTTAACCCACTGAGCCACCCAGGCGCCCCTGGTTGAGAGAGTCTTAAGCCAACTTCATGCTGAGTGCAGAGCCCAATGCGGGGATTGATCTCATGACCCTAAGATCACAACCTGAGCCAAAACCAAGAGTCAGCCACTTAACCGACTGCACCACCCAGGCAACCCCCTCTGGGTTTTCTTTGTAACACTGAAGGGTGTGATTATTTTTGTAACGGTGGTGGTAATTATCACTCTCCAGTACACTATACCATTATGGTTGAAGCTTTCCCTCACACACCACTATCACTTTCCTCACTGCATTCTCTCTATTTTCAAAATAGAATTCTATTTTCAAGCTTTGTGCAGTGGCAGTATCATAGCCAATGAGGTTTATCTGAGGCGCGATTATTGCTAATTGAAAAAGATTATTTGAAAAAAACAAAAAGAAGACAATTAGGTGCCTCTTACTTCTTTATTTACAACAATAATTTATCAGGGCACCTAGATGGCTCAGTCAGTTAAGCTTCCGTCTGCCTTTGGCTCACTCAAGTCATGATCCCAGGGTCCTGGGGTGGAGCCTGGCAACAGGCTCCCTGCTCAGCAGGGAGTCTGCTTCTCCTTCTGCTCCTCCCCCTATTTATGCTCTCTTTCTCTCTCAAATAAATAAATAAAAAATAAAATAAAAACTAAAACAATAGCTTATTTTTGTACAGAGCTTTAAAAATCAAATACTATTATAATACAATGAAGTAAAGCACTACATTGTTTCTCCTCCACTACTCTCAATTCCCACTTTTAAAACATTTTTTCCATTATGTTAGCTGAATATTTTTCTGGTACTTGTTTTCATCTTCTTAAATAACATCCATGATTGTATTTCCTTTCTTCTACAATTTTTTCTTTTGGAATTAATAATTATCTTTACTGTTTGCTCAGTTTTCTATGTTCCTATAACTAACTCATCCTCAAAAATTCCTCCAGAATTATAAATTTCCTCTCATAATTTTCAAATACATCAGGTTTTTTTTTTTTTTTTTTTTATTTATCTCGTGGCAACATCCCTTGTGAAGCCTTCTGCTCTCCAGTCCCAACAGGAATAGATTTTTCCCTACCAGTATTCAAATATGGCTCTGAGATCTCCAGCCCTGTGCTGAGGATTCTTTCTCCTTCCTATGTTGGATCTCCTATTTTCTAGGTGTCATATCTTTCTTCCTTATTTTGCTCTCTTGTTTTGTGGAACACATTCTGCAGTATACATGTTAGATACAATCTTTAAAAACGTGGACATCTACAAATGTCTTTATTCTATCCTCACTCTTGAATGAAAGTTTGGTTGAGTATAGAATGGTAGGTTGAAACTATTTTCCTTGGAATTCTGAAGACATTGATTAGTTGTCTTCTGTTTGCTGGAAAGAGACAATTCCTTTCTAATTCTAGCTCTGTTTGTGGCCTCCCTTTTCGCTCTTTGAAAATGGTTAGGAACTTTTTTTTGTCTCTTGTAAATAAAAATTCATATGAGATGCCTTGGTGTGGGTCTTTCTAAATCTATTGTGCTTAGCATTTAATGAGTGCTCCTACTCTGGAAACTCATGTCTTTCAATTGTGGGAATTGCTCTTAATTACTACTTTGATCATCTCCCCTCTGTTTTCTCTATCCTTCCTTTCTGAAACTTTTATTATTTAGATGTTGAATTGTCTTTAATTTTCTTCTCTTTTCTATTTCCCATTCTTTTTTATTTTTTGATTCTACTTTCTCAGAGATTTCCTTCAATTTTATCTTCAAATTCTCGAGCCTTTGGGATTCCACAGCCATGAATCAGTTTGTTGTTATTAACTTTACCTCTGCAAGTTCAGATTTTAACTTTCTTTAGATTGGAATATTCATTCTCACTTGTTCATCTACTTGTTCATCACTTGTTCATCTACTTCCATGCTTCAAATTTTGTTATATTTTCTCCTTTCCCACTCTCTTAACTCTTCTTGTTTATGTCTTCATAAGGATTTCAAGAGAAACCTGTGGTGAACACATGTGTTCATTCTATCATGAATAATAAGGACCTTTTTTCTTGTTCACTAAAATAGCCATGCTTCTTCTTAAGGCAACAGTTCTGAGTTACAAGGAAAAGATCAAGTACAAGAAAGTATAGAAAAGAAAAAAACCCCACAGATACGAATATTTCAAGATATTACCTTATAACATTTCCAAGAGTGCTGGAGCTAGCTTATACTAGCTCAAAAGAATAATGGTTTTATTTTTTAAAATGCTGTGAGCCAGTTGTTAAATACCATTTTTAAAAAAAAGATTTTATTTATTTATTTGAGAGAGAGAGAGTGAGAAAACATGAAAGGGGAGGAAGGTCAGAGCAGGGAGCCTGAGTGAGACGTGATCCTTCGGACTCCAGAATCATGACCCAAGCCAAAGGCAATAGCTTAACCACTGAACCACCCAGGTACCCCTTAAATACCATTATTAAAAATTAAATTAAAGGAGTGTCTGTGAGGCTCAATGGGTAAAACGTCTGCTTTTGGCTTGGGTCATGACCTCAGGGTTCTGGGATCAAGCCCCATGTTGGATTCCCTGCTCAGTGGTGAGTCTCCTTCTCCCTCTTCCTCCTCCTGTTTGTGCTCTCTCTCTCTCAAATAAACAAATAAAGTCCTTTTTAAAATTTTTAAAAAATAAAAATAAATAAATTTATAATTCTTATTGTATCTTATAACTTACAATGAAATGAATTATATCAAAAATAGATCATAAATTAACTTATTTTAGTGAATTTTACTATTATTTATGTTTTTGAAGTTATTTACATCTATCTTTTTTATATGGTGGAAATAATATATAATCTCTTTCCAACCGCATATTTAGGAAAATCATATTAAAAGCGAAAGTGGCAATACTGGCAGTATTTTTATCACAGAAATAAGAAAATGCTACAATAAGGGTTAATACTGTGCTTTTCCTTCTCTCTAGGCTTAAGAAAGTGATAAAGAGGGGTGCCAGGGTGGCTTAGTTGGTTAACTGTCCAAATCTTGGTTTAAACTCAGGTCATGGTCTCAAGGTTGTAAGATTGAGATCAGCATTAGGCTCTGCACTGGGCATGGAGCCTGCTTAGGATTCTCTCTCTCTCTCTCTCCCTCTCATGCTCTCTCTTTCTAATATATATATATATGAAGAAAATGATAAAGAAGTATATTAATAGTATAAACAAATTAAAATGGGGCACCTGGGTGGCTCAGTTGGTTAAGTGTGTGCCTTTGGTCCTGGAATTGAACCCCAAGTCGGGCTCTCTGCTCACTGGGGAGTCTACTCTTCTCTCTTCCTCTGCACCTTCCCAGGCTTTGTGCTCTGCTCACTCTCGCTCACTCTTTCTCTCAAATAAATAAATAAATAAAATCTTTTTTAAAAATAAAAATTAAAATTAAAAGTGTGTTTTGTCTGTAGGAGTTAGGTTGTCAATAGCACAAAAAAATGAGTATATATTCTTTCAGTATTTGAAAACGATTATCTCATTCAAAAAGAAATCACTCAGTCATTGACAAACAAGTGACATTCTTCTCCTTTGTTCCACTTCACCTTAATCTTTAACTTAAAATATTGACCAATATTCAGGAGTAACCACACTCATTTGTCAATTACAGCCATAGGTCTGCCATGGATTCAAAAGTTCTGCAAAAATCAACAAAATCATTTAGTGAGAACTGACTGGCTGTAATGACTTCACAATAAAGTGTATATTATTATCTATAAATCCTGGCTACACATTCTTTATCTTAATAAAATTTAATACATGCACACTTTTAAAATTTATTTTGTAGTGAGCTAGTTCTTTTTTTTTTTTTTTTTAAGATTTTATTTATTTATTTGACAGGCAGAGATCACAAGTAGGCAGAGAGGCAGGCAGAGAGAGAGGAAGAAGCAGGCTCCCTGCTGAGCAGAGAGCCCAATGTGGGGCTCAATCCCAGGACCCTGGGATCATGACCTGAGCCAAAGGCAGCGGCTTTAACCCCCTGAGCCACCTAGGCGCCCCAGTAGTGAGCTAGTTCTTAAACATGTATTAATACATCACTGTCTATAACTTTCTCTATATTATAAATTCCTTCAATGCAGTAACTCTTTTTGTTTGATTCCTCAGGCCTTACAAGGTTTCTATTATGTATTAGGTACTCCATAAACATTTATTGAATGAGTGGAGAAAAGCTCAAGATTCTTGCCTTATTCGTTTTTATATCCAAGAACTAGCACAGTGCCTGACACAGCTCAAGTCCTGAAAAAAAAAAAAAAAAGTTGTTGACCTGAACTGAACTTGAGCCATACTCCCCTAATTCTGAAAACAATCCCATGGCAATCAAACATACCAAGAAAAGAGTGAGATGGTTTATTTTTTCAGGCACAAGGCTTGTTTTCATAGTTGCTTTGTAAGTTAAGTCACTAGCTGCAGTAAGTCCAGGATGAAAGCCAGATATCCTGATTCCTGAAACAGTGCCCTATTCATTAGTTCCCCTGTTTCTCAGGGGCACCAGTATTTTCTGACACTAATGTTGGGCAGGAGAGCTGGTTACTGGCTTTGTGGCTACAAGATTTTTACTTAAGATAAGTGACAATAAACAGAGTCACAAGGAATCAGATAAAGATGTCTACCATTTAATAGAGTACACACTATGCTCACTATAAAACTCTGCTTTAAACTCAGTAGCTGGTTTCTCTCAAAAAAACTGTTAAGGTAGGAACTCTCCTTAAATTACAGATGAAGACATTGAGTTTCAGAGAGGTTTGTGGACTTGCCTAAAGCTCAGAGCCGCTTAGCAGGGATACTGGTTTCAAAACAGTTTCGTCTTTTTATTTTTCTTTTTTTAAGACTAATTTATTTTAGAGAGAGGAGGGGAGGGGCAGAGGGAGAGTCTTAAGCAGAGCACAGAGCCCAAAATGGGGTTCAATCTCATGACCCTGAGATCACTACCTGAGCCAAGACCAAGAGTCTGACGTTTAACCGACTGAGCCATCCAGACAAATCCCTGTACATTTTAATTGGACAATGTGTGTTTTTTTAAGGTTTTATTTATTTATTTGACAGAGAGAAATCACAAGTAGATGGAGAGGCAGGCAGAGAGAGAGAGAGGGAAGCAGGCTCCCTGCCGAGCAGAGAGCCCGATGCAGGACTCGATCCCAGGACCCTGGGATCATGACCTGAGCCGAAGGCAGTGGCTTAACCCACTGAGCCACCCAGGCGCCCCCTGGACAATGTTTCTCAACCATCAACTGTTTGTACACCATTGCTCATGTACCACTTTCAGGATTCACATGACAATTGTGTTATCATTTATTTCATATTTTTCTTGGAGCTTTTTTTGTTTAGCCTAATTTGAAATAATAATATCCATGAAATGATAGGTTAATACATTGTCATACTTTCTTAATACATATTAAGGGAACAATTTTTATAATAAAAAATTTGCCAGCTTACCAGCTACAATGACCTTGGGTACTGTCAGAGACAGATACTTCCCTGAGGCAAACATTGCTTTTTACAATGCTGCAGATTTAACTTGTTCTGCAGTAGGAGCAAGGGTGATGGTCATATTTTTTTTGTTTGCTTTCTGTTTCCATCTTGAAATAAAAAGAAATAAATCAATCTGTTTTACTGGAAGAGGGGAGGCTGACTCATACTTCCTTGAGCAATTTCCCATTGCACAAAACAAGCTTTACAAAAGCTTATTCCAGGGTCACTGAAACCTTCCAGGCAACTGAATTGGAATGAAACTTGGCTAAGATTACTAAATATCACCAGTGTTAGACAATTGAAGGGTTTTGTAGCAAAAACAGAATTCAAGAAAAATAAAACCAAATTGTTGGAAAGCACCTACAGTGACAGTCACACAGAATTCAAAAATCTAAGAAAAGCTTCTTGGCATTTTGCTGCCCCAGCTGGAGTTGATAGAATTGTTTCTATTCTTTCCTCTAAGTAAGTTGGAGGAGGAAGTTGTTGGATTGTCTTTCTTTGCTTTTGAGTGGGAGGACTAACTAATACAGCATTATCAGAGATAATGGCAGAAGGAAAAAGGGGGGAAATATTTGAACTGCTGAAAAACTAAATTCATATCTTTGTAGAAGAACCCAGATTTGGCGAAGTAGACAATTTGTAATGCTGTCCAATGCATTTCAGAGAAAAAAAAAATTAAAGGAGCATCAGAAATTAGAACAGCCAAGACCACAGTGATAAATAGTACAGTTTTTTTTTTTAATTTGTGAAATATAAATGTCTACTTTTGGTTCAGTTTTAATCTATCCCTTTTATAGTGCCAGCAAGTCCCTCCACAATATGGTTTTTACCACAATATTCAGTCTTCTCCTTATCTCAAAATACTACACCAGAACAGAGGCCCCAGGGTCACTGACATGAGGGTTTCACTTACTGCTGGACTTTAAGTAGACCAGAACTTACAAATCGTAATACTGTGTCCCTTTTATGTCTTTTTTTTTTCTCCTTTTATTTCCTTTTTATTCTTGAAAAGAAAATCTCCTGTAGAATTTAGAGCTAAGAAGAGTGCTGTTTTGTTTTTGTTTTGTTTTGTTTTGTGAAAACAGAATCTTTCACGATAGTGAGAACTTCATGATGAAGTGTTTACATCTTGCCCTGATGGTGTGGCTAGCAACCTAAATGACAAATTAAATAATTAATAATTAAATAATTATTAAATTATTATTACTAACTTTATTAAATTAAATAATTATTTACATTAAATTATTTAAATTTAATTTATTTAAATTGCTATAGAATCTTCACAAAAGAATGAGAATCTTCACAAAAGAATCTTCCTTGCTTCCTCGGGAAGAGTCTGAGGGTTGGAGAGGGGAGGGTAGCCAGGACTTTGTGTTCTATTTGGTAGAGTCTAGGCTTCCCTCACCTAGTTAAGAAAACATTGTTTTTGGAGACTTGCTGAGTTGGCCTAAAAGACGAGAACTTCCGGTATTAAGAGAGAAGGGACTGGAGCAGAGATGGATTATATCCAGAGTGGGCAGTTAGGCTGTGCTAGGTCCTCTAGCTGTGGGCCTCCTCATTCTGCTTTCTCACAGTGGCCTGGACGCGGCAGGAATGTTGTTGAGCGTGGCTTTCTGTGTATCTGGGGACTGAGCACTAAGCTGTAATCTTCCCTGTAGTGAAAATTCCAGCTGCCAAATTCGGCAGAGGGAGTAGATGCTATCTTCAGCAGAGGCAACCACCCTTGAATGGAGTGTAAGAAGGGACAATGTGTGTTTCAGCAGCAAATCAGTGGACTGAGAACTCTCTATAACTCTCTCCTCCACATCAGTTTTCGTAAGTTACATAAGCCTTAGGTTCTTTTATAATGAATGAGGTAGGGCCTTCTAAAAATAACTATGATTGAATTACCAACCCTGATAGATAAGAGCCCAAAGGATTTTATTTAATTGAGAAAAATAATGAAATGTGGTATTTCTTACACTGTAGTTTTATAAGTTATATATTGCTGTGTAACAATATTACCACAAACTGAGTAACTTAAAATATCAGTCACTTGTTAAAGGGCTAAAACATTATTCATTTATAGAGACGCCTGGGAGGCTCAGTCAGTTAAGTGTCTGACTTTTGATTTCGGCTCGGGTCAATCTCAAGCCTCACTTGAGATTCTCTCTCTCCTTTTCCCCGTGCCCCTCCCCGTGCTCTCTACTCTCTCTCAATCTCTAAATAAAATCTTTTTAAAAATTACTCATTTATTAGGTCATAGCTTCTCTTGGTCATGAATCTGGGATGGCTTAGCTCAGTCCTCTGCTTCAGGGTCTCTCACAAGGCTGCCATCAGGTCTAATCAGGGTTGGGCTGGTCTCTCATCTAGGGTTTGACTGGGGAAGGATCTACTAAAGTTCGCATCATTGTTAGCAGCATTCAACACCTTGTCATCTATTGGACTGAGGGCCTCAGCCCCTGTGCAGTTGAGGAGAAGCTGTCCTCAGTTCCTTGTTGCATGGGCCTTTCCATAGGTGACTTACTTCATCAAAGCCAGTAAGTCAGAGAGTCCATAGAGAAAATCCGCTAGCAAGATCAAAGTTACTGTCTTCTGTAATGCAATGACAGAGGTTACTAACATTGCATCACCTTTGACATATTCTATTGGTTAGAAGCAAGTCACAGGCCCTGCCTATACTCAAGGAGAAGGATTTACACAAAGGCATGAATACCAGGAAGTGAGGATAATTTGGGGCCATCTTTGTGTCTAAATGCAAATTATTGAACAATTTTATACCTGTTAACACTAAGATGTTCATAGAAAATTGTGTGATTTAAATACAGTAATTTAGGGGCACCTGCGTGGCTCAGTGGGTTAAGCCGCTGCCTTCAGCTCAGGTCATGATCTCAGGGTCCTGGGATCGAGCCCCGCATCAGACTCTCTGCTTAGCAGGGAGCCTGCTTCCCCTTCTCTCTCTGCCTGCCTCTCTGCCTACTTGTGATCTCTCTCTCTCTCTCTGTAAAATAAATAAATAAAATATTTTTAAAAAATACAGTAACTTATGTTTACCCCAATGGTTGTCATGTTAGTATTCTTCTTTTTCTTAGCCTTTATTTTCTTTTATTTATAGTGTAGTACTTTCCTATATGTGCCTTTTTAAAACCTTTCTCAAATATTTTGTGGAAAAGGGTCTTTATAAATAAACATACTTAACATGCTAATATAGACTATATGCTCATATACCCGTGAATATTCATACATTGAAACCTAATCCCAAATGTGATAGTATTTGAAGTTTTTTGGAGGTATTAGGTCATGAGGGCAGAGCCTTCAGGACTGGGATTAGTGCCCTTATAAAGGACTCCAGAGATTTCCTTGCCTCTTCTGCATGTGAAAATTCAGAGAGAAGATGGCCATCTATGAACCTGAAAGTAGCTCTCAGACACTGAATCTACCAATACCTTGACCCTTGGACTTCCTAGCCTCAAGAACTTTGATAAATAAGTATTTATTATTTGAGCTACACATTCTATGATATTTTTGTTATAGCAGCCCAAATGGAATAGGACACATACTTAATACAGAAGTAACCACTTTATTAAAAGGGGAAGCTCAGTCCTAAAATATGTAATATGCAATATTTACTAAAATGAGGAAAAATCTGCATAAAATAAATATGAAAAACTTATCAGCTTTATTCATAGTAAGAGAAAAGTATATTAAAACTCACTGATAGGGTGCCTGGGTGACTCAGTCGTTAAGTGTCCGCCTTCAGCTCAGGTCATGATCCTGGGGTCCTGGGATCGAGCCTGGCATCAGGCTCCCTGCTCTGTGGGGAGCCTGCTTTTCCCTCTCCCACTCTCCTCTGCTTGTGTTCCCTCTCTTGCTCTGTCTCTCTCTGTCAAATAAATAAAGAAAATCTTAAAAAAAAAATAACAACAACAAAAAACCTCACTGATATCCCAATTTTTGTAGGTTGGTGAGGCTTGTGGGAGAAATGGATAAGAAACAAACTTAAGTTACAATGTTAAATGTTGATAGATGCTAGATAGAAAATTAAAGTAGGACAAAGAATTAGAGCAACAGTGTTGCTGTTTTCTATAGATTGGTCAAGATGGCCTATCTGAGAAGAAGACATTTGGGCAGAAACTGTAATGAAGTGAAGAAGTGGACCTTCTGGGATCTACAGAAAAAGCAACTGTGAGAACTCAGAAATGGGAACAGGTTTGCAAAGTTTGAGGAACTGGAAGAAAGCCAGAATGGCTGAGGCACAGTGAGCAAGGAGAAGAATGATGGGAAACAAAGTTGGAGAGAGAGTCAAGGGTCAGATTAGGGAGTGTTCTGTAGACCATGATAAAAAAACTATTTCATTCTGTGAACTGAGGCCATTTGGGGGTTGAGAGCAGGAAAGTGATACTGTAAGGCTGAAGTTTTTTAAAAGAATTACTGTGATTGCTAAGAAGAGCGGTCGGTGGGGAGGAACCAGACAACAATGGAAACAGAAACCAGTGAAGAGATTTGGTTCCTATTACACGTGTGAAACAGAACTCTTGATTCCCAAATCCATTCTCCACTCTTAACAGACCATTCCCCATTCTTTCCCATCTCAGCAATGGCACTACGATCCTCCAAGTTGATCACTTCTTTTTCCATATCTCTTATACCTACTTTGATCAGTAAGTTCCTCTGACCTTATCTGAAGAATGCCAATATCCATCCTCTCTTTCCATGTCCACCATCACTCTTAGTCCCAGGTATTTTCATCTCATATCTGGACAGGCATATCCTCTTTGCCTTTGCTTAACAATCTTTACAATCCGTTCTTCACCTGCAGCCAGAATGACCTTTGGAAAATATAAATCAGATCAGGACACTTGTAAGCTTGAAACCTTAAGGGTTTCATTTAGACTTAGAATAACATTGACACTTGGAGCACCTGGATGACTTAGTCAGTTAAGCGTCTGACTCTTGATTTCATCTCAGGTCATGATCTCAGTTCTGTGGGATTGAGGCCCACCTTGGACTCCTTGCTCAGCATGGAGTCTGCTTGAGATTGTCTCTCTCCTTCTGCTCCTCCCCCTGTGCTATAAAGAAAGAAATAAACAAAGAAAGAAAGAAAGAGGAGGAAGAGAGAAAGGAAGGACAGAAGGAAGGAGGGAGGGAGAGAAAGAAGGAAGGAAGAAGAAAGGAAAAGGAAGGAAGGAAAGAAGGAAGGAAACTTGGGGGGCGGGGAGAATAACATCAACACTCTCTATCAGTCTTTTCATAATCTGGTTTAAGAATACATCTACAATTTATTTCATGCATGTGGTAGGCAGAATTTTGGCCCCCATGATCTCCATCCCTCGTATTATTCCTGTGATTGTGTTATGTTACATGGCAAAGGGGAGATTACTTGAGTTTGCGCAAGTAGAGGCAGAAGCAGAAGTCAGAGAACTTCAATACAGGAGAAAGATGTGGCTCGCCTTTGCTGGCTTTGAAGTGGGAGGAAGAGGCCTTGGAGTGCAGGAAGCCTCTAGAAGATGAGAGTACCCCAGAAACAGCCACCGAGGTGACGGGGACCCCAGTCCTACAACCACCAGGAACTGAACTCTACCAATAACCTGAATGGGTCTGTAAGTGAAAGGGTCTGTAAGTGAATTCTCTTCCGGTGCCTTCATGTAAGAGTCCTGTGTGTCTGGGGCACCTGGCTGGTTCAGTCAGTAGAGCGTGTGACCCTTGATCTCAGGTAACGATTTCAAGCCCCACGTGGGGCTTAGAGCATACTTTTAAAAAATTAAAAATAAAATAAAAAAATAAGAGTACTGTCTGGCCAACAACTTGCCTTCAGCTTTGTGAGAGACTCTAAGTGAAAAATGCAGCTGAGCCCACCCAGGCTTCTGACCCACAGAACTGTGAGCTAATAAATGGGCATTGAGTTTGTTGCAATTTGTTGCACCACAGTAGAAAACCAATAGAATTCAACTTTTTTTCTTGCTCACTGTCATGCCACACAGGCCACATTTCTCTTCTTCAAATATGCTAAGCTACTTCTGCTGTAGGATCTTTACATTTAGATTTCCCTCCTCCTGCTGACAGCTTAATCACCACAATCTCAGTAAGTCTTTCACTGACTATCTTAAGCACCACCCTCCGCATTTATTGTCCTGTATCACTATCTTCATAGTACTAGTAGGTAGCTCTTAGTATGCAATTCCTGTGGGACACACACAGTTCTAAGCACTTCACATGGATGCATTCATTTATTTAATTCATTCATTCATTTAATCTCCCCAGTGTAGAAGCCTCTTTTAGGCAAACAGACTTTAAGCAATGGAATGTAGAAAGGGCCCACAGTACCATCTGGCTGAATACAAACAGGCCCATCTGGTGACCCATCTCAAAATATCCATAGGCCCTAACTGACCAATGGGCTACTTAGAACTAGGCACAGTTTCCAAAAAAGGGAAAATTCCACAAGTCACCATACTCCTTATCTTTTCTCTTTTAGAAGCATCCCCCACCCACTGCCTCCTGAAAGACAGCCTCTCCTCCGCTGTCCTGCCCGCCACTCCCTTGTGTGTTCAATAAACTTTGATATCCTTTGTTCTGCCTCAGGTAAATTTTTCACCTCCTGTGCTACTGGCTTGCACCAGATCGTCACCCCACATTTGACGGGCCCCCATCAGATCAAGAGACACCCCATTTAGATGCCACACCCAATAACCCCATGAAGTTACAAAGTAGGTACTGTCACTATCCCCATTTACAAATGAGGAAATGGAGGGGTGCCTGAGTGGCTCATTGGGTTAAGTGTCTGCCTTCTACTCAGGTCCTGTCCCCAGTTCTGGGATCCAGTTGTCTTCCAGCTCCCTGCTCTGCGGGAAGCCTGCTTCTCCTTCTTCTGCTGCCACTCCCCCTGCTTGTGTGCACTTTCATGCTCTCTCTCTCTGTCAAATAAATAAATAATATCTTAAACAAACAAACAAACAGCAAATGAGGAAATGGAAACACAGAGACTAAGTAACTTGCAAAGATCTCATAGCTAGTAAGTAGCAGAGCCAATATTTGGACCCAGGCTGACTAATTCAAGAGACCACACACTTAAAACTGTATTTCCTCTACAGTATTTATCACATTCTAAAATCATCTGGTTGTTGCTGGTGGTGGTGATGTGGTTTTTTGTTGTTGTTGTTGTTTTTTGTTTGTTTGTTTTCTGGAGAGGGAGGGAATGGGGCGCAGAGCAAGAGGGAGAGGGACTCTTCAGCAGGCTCCACACCCAACATGGAGCCCAACACAAAACTTGATCTCACGAGGCTAAGATCATGACCTGAGCCCAAATCAGGAGTCAGATGCTTAACCGACGGAGCCACCCAAGTGCCCCCATCCCATTTCTTATTTACGTATTCGTTATTTTTCTTTCCTTCTACACTCCCACGTGGCATGTAAGCCTCTCAAAAGTAGGAATCTTATTCGTCCCATTCACATAGTAGCTGCTGGAGAGTGGCAGAACATCTCACCCCAGAATAAGCCACTTATTTTAAATTGAAGGCGGTTGAGAAACAGAAGAAAAACTGTTTGCCCTTCCCTTATTTGCCTAAAAGCAGGACCTAAATTTGTGAAAGTATTTCCCTTTCTATCTCTGCCAGGCAGGACAAAAGTTAATCATGGGAGAAAACTCTAGACCCTTATTAGCCCCAGGGACTCTATATAACAAACTTCACTAACAAGCCCTTCCATGATTTCCCCCATGTTTGCCTTCCCACAGTCTGCCACCCAACTGAAATTCAAAGCCCTTTTCCTTGTCTTGTCAATTCTCTAAAAATTTATTTTTTGTGAAGATACCATATAAGCCCAAATTTTAACCATCCCTTTGAACTGCTCACCTCGGAGCGTTCCATGTGTATGCCCAATGCACATGTTAGTAAACTTCTATTTTTCTCTTGTTAATCTGTCTTTTGTCATTCTAATTTATAGAGCACCAGCCTATGAGCTTAAGATGGGTAGAGGGGAAAAAGAAATTTTTCCTCCCCCACCTCACTGCTCAGCAAATATTTTGGAAAATTAATGAGTCATTATTCCTATTTTTCAGATGAGGAAAGTGATATCAGAGAAGTAATTTATGCCAAGTGACTCAGTACGCAATAGAGCTAGGATTCGTACTCAGATCCATTTAATTTCAGTCTTGTGCCCTTAGCTCCTATTGCTTTCTCCATGAAGAAAAAAATATAATAGTAATAATAATTAGTTGCCACTTTCTTAATATATAATATTGTTCCAGGGTGTGAATATAGTTTTCTTCCACTAGCCAAATGATCCATCCTAAATGGTTTCCTGGAAAATATTGTGACATTGTGAAAGCTCATCCTCTGGGAGGCTTCTCTGGCACTTCTCTCTGAGGCATATCCTGGGTCAGAGAAGTCATTGGTTCAAGTGCCTCTCAACAGCCTCTGCCTACTGTCCCCCCACACACCAAATTCTTTGTCTCCGAGGGGTTAATGTTTCCCTGTCCACAAAATGTAATAACTATTTTCCTTTCCCCTTCTTCCCACGCTAGTTTCTCCCTGGTCTCTTTAAGTGGCCCTTCCCACCTCCGAATATCCAAATTACAGTGTATTTTAGAGAAAACTCTTCCCCCCTGAAATCTTCCTTCCTCATGGCAGACCTCTGACGGCTATATTCACATTTTGCTATAGATAATTATCACTGTGAGAGGTCTCACAGCTGATCCCATTGACTCAAAACAACACATTAAAGCCAAGATTCTGACCTGCAAAACATTTCCTCAATAGCCTGACATGAAACAAAGACAATCACACTGAGGCATTTGACCCAGGCTGCACGAGTCCATGGAAGTTAATTGTTTGGTGATTTCCTGTACTTGAGGCACAAATGCTTCCTTTTCCAACAATAGACTCACTAAAGCCTCAGTCAATGCAATGAAATTAGAGACTGAAAGGGCAGCCTATATTCAGATAACACTCCGTGGTGATTGAGGCTATGAGGTTTGCAGGATTGAAAGGTCGTTCACAAAGGAACCACAGGCCCTCCCTGTGTGAGGATTCTTGATTATGGTTCTGGATCTTTCTGGAGGGGTTGTGGCCCTCCTACCCAAGGACTCCTTGATTTTATTGCATGCCCTGGAGTTCAGAGCCTCTTTCTTACAAAGAGAAAAAGATGGATGTGGGTAGTGTGCAGCATAAGCTATCAAGGAGACCAAACTCCTAAGCATAACATAGGAGACCCTTCATGAACTAGACTCTGACTCCCCAAACATCTCTTTCTTCTGCCTCTACCTGACAAAGATGCTCTTTTTGGCCAAACAATTCAGATTCCTCTAAACTGTCTTCTCAACTAGGCTTTGACGTTGGGCTTCAGAGTCAATTTTTGTTGGGCTTGCATGGTGCAGTTGTGGCAAGAATCCTGCTAAGTCAGCATAGAGGGAATCCCTCACCTCAGATATCTGATCACCCTCGATACCTGGTCAAATTCACCACTCCCCACAATCTCCCAGGTGATACCTGATGATTCTGGCCTACTTTCAGCAAGAATCCTATTAGGTCACTTGAGCAAGATTATTCTACCCTTTAAGTAATTTTCCATCCACTGATAGACTTACCTATCCACCCACCCCATCCTTGGCTACAAATCCCCACTTTCCTTTATATCTTAAATTGAGCCCAATTCTATACTGAGTTCTCTTTTCTCCTATTGTAATAGTTCCTGAATAAGATCTGTTTTCACCATTTTAACTACTTACTGTGCAGCTCTTGGTTTTGATTGACACACTCGTAGTGGTACTGTGTGCCTCTTACTCTGAATTATTTGTTAATTACTTCTCAGAAGAGTTCTTCCTTGTCCACATCTCCTTGCCTCTCCTCCAGCCTAGGAATATCATTTTTTCACTTCTCTGCCAGGTTAATTCCTAGTCACTCTTCAAGACAAGTTTACATCGTTAATTAGCCAGGTCTCCTCCTTTCCATTCCTAAAATCACTACCACAGATCAGGCCCTCAGAATTTCTTGGCTGGACGACTGCCAACAATCTACATTCTCCAAGTCTCCAGCATTGAACTCCTTCACATCTATCTTCCAAACACCAGCCAGAGTTTGTTTAAAATACAAATTTGATCAGCTTATCTCTTACTTGAATTCTTTTTTTAATTGAAAAATGATTCTTATTCTCTCTTTAATGAGTGAGGCGGTCTGTGCTGAGAAATACCAATGTCACAATTGGTTTAGAAAGTTGCAAACTTTCGTCTCCTTCAATGTGTTCCATCCCCCCAGTCGAGAGAATTCCTCACTCCTCTAGGGCAGACCAGACCAGGCTCCCTAAATTGGTATACCTCCTTCCTGGGTGCCAGGTGTCCCTCTCTATGAGGAAGAAGAGGAGGAGAAGGGTAGGAAGGAGAAGCAGCAGCCAACGAGTACAAAGAAAGGAAAGAAGAGGGGGAAACTGTGTCGAGAGGAGAAAATGCCTGGGGAAAGAATATATGCAAATACCCACTTGAAAAAAGAGCATCACACTTTTCCTTTTAACTACCTCTCTCTTCTTGGCTTTCTTCTCCTTGAGAACATCTCAAAGTACAGAGGATTTTCCCAATTGAAAAGTCTTCCAGAACATATTTCTTTTGCAAATATGAAGGCTCGCCCATAAACACTAACTTAGAAACAGACCATCCAAATAAATGTGAGATTTGGGGAAAGTGTATTCATTTATCCAACACGTATTTATTGAGACCCTTTATGTGCCAGGCACTAAGCTTGGGAGCCGTGCTGAACAAGATAGATAAAGGCCTTTGGGAACTGTCATTAGCATTGAACTCATCTGTACCCTCATGTTTCATAATCTGTTAAAATAAATGTCCTCTCTTGAAATCATAGCAGTGATAAAATATGAGATTAACGTATCTATCCCAAGGTTACATACAGGTAGGTGCTTAGTATAATTGCTTCATAATGATAAAGTGATGGTACTATTAAAACTCTAAGTATAGGCAGAGTAATTTCTTGAACTTTATAAGGCAAAGGAAAAAAATAAATTTTTATCAAGAATATTAGAAAGAGCTATAAATCAAACAATTTGGACCTTCTAGATAGACAAATAGATGTGTTTAACCTGCGAGTATGCTATCAGAGTTATAGAGAATACTTCTTTCCTGCTCCTGATGTTTCTTGCATTTGACAGGAGGCCATTAGCGTATGTATTAGTATAGTGCTTCTGATCTTCTGCCAGCTTGGCATACATTCCACCCTGGGGGTAATGTTTGAAAAAAGAAATTGGGCATGAACAGCTCAGCTGCTGCTTCTTGGCATCTAGCTACAGAGAGGCGCCCTGTTTTTCCTCTCTGCTCCTCCAGGGTCAGGCCCCGCCCATGCTGGGGGTAGACGAGGGGTCTCCCCAGTTCCTGCTCTGTCTGCAACTGGGTTGGCAGGTCTGAATAACTCTGGACTCAGTATTAGGAAACTCACTTCCTCAGACATCAGCCCTCCAACCTAACCTTGATCCGTAATAAAGGTGATTTTCTCTGAAGAGTCCTTTTTAGCATGAAGCAGGTTACACTCTCCTTTTTGTCTGTTCGCACTCTCATGGTTTATAGCATTCTTTTTTTTTTTTTTCTTCAGATTTTATTTATTTATTTGACAGAAAGAGATCACAAGTAGGCAGAGAGGCAGGCAGAGAGAGAGAAAGAGAGAGAGAGAGAGGAGGAAGCAGCTTCCCTGCCCAGCAGAGATCCCAATGTGGGACTTGGTCCCAGGACCCTGAGATCATGACCTGAGCCCAAGGCAGAGGCTTAACCCACTGAGTCACCCAGCTGCCCTGGTTTACAGCATTCTTAAACAGAACCTATCCAATAGCAACAACACAAATAAAACTAAAATTAAAGAATGAAACTCCAAACAATTCTTTTGTGCTGGTAAGTGGAAACAATGTGTTTTCAAAGCACTAATGAGCAGTTTGCAATTTACGAACTCCAGCCTTCAGCATTTTATTATGGAAAGTTCGTAAGAGGAGCCAATCTGAGCAGAGATGGAAGTTCTTTTGGACTGGAGTGCTCACCCACAATGGAAACTAGGAGAATACATCAAGTACATCAAATAAATAACTAAAAAAATTTGTATTTGGTCTATCCAGATGACCAAGGATTCCTTAATAACTGAATAGTTTTGAGTTTTGACAGTGATGTAATAAAATCAAGTGATTTTTTTTTCTATTTTGAAGGGATAGTGCCTAAATAAAATGCTCTTTCGTATTGGCTCTTAGGGAATCAGGTTTTCCAGACTGCTGTGTCTCTAGTTCCTGTGCAAAACTGAATTCTTTACTTCCTCCTTAAATCTCTTCTTTTGTATTCTTATTCAGTAAAAGTTATTCACCATCATCCATCCAGGTACCCTAGTCGGAAACCTGGTTATTATTTCTGGCATCATTTTGTTCTTTACCCTCCATAGCCAAACTGAGTCCACTCTATCTCCTACTTACCTCTCAAACAAGTACACCTCTTTTCATTTTCACTGCCACTACCTTACTTCAGGTCCTTTTCTTTTTTACTGAAATATATTTGACATATAACTTTGTATAAATTCAAGGGCTATAACATGTTTCTTTCATACATTTATATATTGTAATATGATTGCCATCGTAGCAATAATTAGCACCTCTATCACATTACATAATTATCTTTTGTTTTCAGTAGCTGGAATAATGAAGTCCTCGTCTTTTAGCAAGTTTGATGATTATATTGATTGATTATATTATGTTTGATGATTATATATATATTCACTGTACTGTGTGTCATATCTCTGGGGCTGTTGTACTGCTTATTGTATTAAACAACAAATAATTTTTTTAAAGATTTTATTTATTTATTTGAGTGAGAGCACAAGTAAGAGGTGCAGCAGAGGGAGGAGAAGCAGGCTTCCTGCTGGGCAGGGAGCCCAACCCAGGGCTCAGATCCCGGGGCCCTAGGACCATAAACAGCAAATAATTATGTACCCTTAAACAACCTCTGTCCTGTCCACTCACCCTCTATCCCCTGATGATCATTTTATTCTCTGTTTTTAAAAATTTGGCGTTCTAAAACTCCATATACAAGTGATATCATATAGTACTCATCTTTCTCTGACATTTCACTTAGCATAAAGTGCTCATATTCCATCCATGTTGTTCCAAATGGCAGAATGTTCCTCTTTCCCATGGTTGAATAATACTCCATTGTAAATGTTTACTGCATTTTCTTCACCTATTCATCTGTGAATGGACACCTAGGTTGTTTCCATATCTTGGCTACTGCAAATCATGCTGGAATGATCATGGTGGTGCTGACATCTCTTAAAGTGAGTGTTTTCATTTTCTTCAGATAAATACCCAGAAGTGAAATTGCTGGATCACATGGTAGTTCTATTTTTAATTTTTTTTGAGGAACCTCCATACTGTTTTTCAAAGTGGCTGCACCAATTTACATTCCCACCAACAGTACACAAGGGTTCCCCTTTCTCCAAATCCTTGCCAACACTTGTTATTTCTGTCTTCTTGATTATAGCCATTCTAATATGTGAGGTAATATCTCAACGGGGTTTTAATTTGCATTTGCCTGATAATTAATGATGTTGAGTGTCTTTTCATGAATCTGTTGGTCATGTGTATGACTTCTTTGGGAAAAAGTCTATTTAGGTCTTCTACTCATTTTTAAAATTGGATTGTCCTTTTGTTAATGAGTTGTGTGAGTTCTTTATATATTTTGGACATTAACTTCTTTTTTTTTTTTTTTTTTTTTTTTTTTTAAGATTTTATTTATTTGTCATAGAGAGAGAAGTGAGAGCAAGCACAGGCAGACAGAGTGGCAGGCAGAGGCAGAGGGAGAAGGAGAAGCAGGCTCCCTGCCAAGCAAGGAGCCCGATGTGGGACTCGATCCCAGGACGCCGGGATCATGACCTGAGCCGAAGGCAGCCGCTTAACCAACTGAGCCACCCAGGCGTCCCTGGACATTAACTTCTTAACTGAAATATGGTTTCCACAAATTTTCTCACATTCTGTAGGTTTTCATTTTGTTAATTGTTTCTTTTGCTATTCATAAGCTTTTAAGCTCGATAGAGTCTCATTTGTTGATTTGCTTTTGTTATTTATTTATTTATTTTTTTTTGGTGTCATATCCAAAAATTTGTTGCTGGGGCATCTGGTGGCTCAGTCTGTTGGGCATCTGCCTTTGGCTCTGGTCATGATCTCAGAGTTCTGGGATCGAGCCCCATGTTGGGCTCACTGCAGGGAAACTGCTTCTCCCTCTCCTGCTCCCCCTCCTTCTGCTCTCTCTCTCTCAGTCTCTGTCTCTCTGTCAAATAAATAAATAAATAAATATTTAAAGGAAATCATTGCCAAGACCAATGTCATGGAGTTTCTTCCCTACATTTTCTTCTGGAATTTAATAGTATCTGGTATTATATTTAAGTTCTTGATCCACTTCAAGTTAATTTTTGTGGGTGGTGTGAATAGCATTCCAATTTCATTGCTGTATATATGTTTTTCTAGTTTTCTCAGTACCATTTGTTGAAGCAGCTATCCTTTCCTTATTGGCTACCTTATCAAATATTAGTTGACCATATAAACAAGGTTTTAATTCTGGACTCTCTATTGTATTCCATTGGGTTCTGTGTCTATTTTTTGCCAATACAATACTGTTTTTATTACTATAGCTTCATAGTAGAGTTTGAAACTAAGAAGTGTGACACTTCCACCTTTGTTCTTTTTCCCCAAGGTTTCTTTGGCTACTCTGGGCCTTTTCTGGTTCCATAAATGTTTTAGGATTTTTTTTTTTCATTTCTATGAATAACGCCATTGGTATTTTGTTGGGGATTGTATTGGATCTATAGATGGCTTTCGGTCTTATATATTTTGTACTTAGATGATAGAAACTGTGTGCTGTTTCCCTGAAAATTTATTCTCCCCCATTTTTAAGGCAATATACCCCTGTTGAGGTGCCAGGATGCCTCAGTTGGTTAAGCATTCGACTCTTGATCTCAGCTCAGGTCTTCATTTCAGGGTTGTGAGCTCACGCCCTGTGTTGGGCTCCATGCTAGGCACGACCCTACTTAAAAATAAGAAAATAAATAAATAAAATAAACACCTGTTTTTTCATTGGACACATGGCCTCACAGAATAAAAACTACATTTTGAAGCTATCTTTGCACTAGACAATGGTCATGTGTCTAAATTCTGGCTAATGGGATAGGAGCTGAAGTGATGTAGAAGTTCCAGGTCATAAACTTAAAGGGAAATACATCCCCTTTTTCACTTTTCTGTATCTCAGGCTGTAATGCATCTGTGGTAATAGTGAACCATCTTGGGGGGCACCTGGATGGCTCAGTGGTTTAAGCCTCTGCCTTCAGCTCAGGTCATGGTCTCGAGATCCTGGGATCAAGCCCCGCATTGGGCTCTCTGCTCAGCGGGGAGCCTGCTTCCCCCTCTAAAAAAAATAGTGAACCATCTTGGAACAACAGGTAAGGGTAACACCTGAGAATCCATGGCCTAGAACTGCTCTCTACCAGCTCTGGATTGCTTCTGCTCCGTCTCAGGGAGGAAAAACTTTGATCTCATGTACACCACTTCTTTGGCAGGGGAGGTTTCTGTTATAGTAACCAGGTCTATGGATTAATACCACAACATTTGATTAGTCTTTCCACCCTCACTTTTAACTTCTCTTCAATCCATTTTCTACATTAAATTCAGGGTCATTGTAGAATTCAAGTTCCATCTGCTCATTCCCTGCCATCCTCCACTTCCCATGCCATTTCCTTCAGGGTGTATTTTATATTCCTCCGCCTGGCATACCAACCCCTTCCTGAACAGCCTCTGCTTTATCTCTCCATTCTCACTTATCATAATTTCTGACTTTGTATACCAAGCCCGAATCACATAGAACTATTTGCAGCCACACAGGATAAAACAAAGTTCTATCTGCACATACCCTTTAAACATTCTGCCTGAAATGCTCATTTCCCACACTCACTGGTTTGGCTCATTTCTACTTGGCCTTGAGGATTCTGGTCACCTCTTCTTGGAAGCTTTCCTTGCCCACCCAAGAATTGGCTAGTATCCTTTCTTACGTACTCGCAAAGTACTCTGTGCATACTTTTGTCAAAGAGTTTCCTGTTTGCTTGTCTACTTCCCTCCCCACCTCTCCCTTATCAACTTCCTGGAGAGCAAGGATTATTTTCTCATTCATAGTGTATCACTATGTCCCGGCACAGACGTTGGTCCAGAGTAGCACTCAAAAGATATTTATTCAATGAGTGAATAAGTTGATTAATGAATGGATACTATGGAGTCATGAAAGTAACTTCTGAATGGAATACAGAGACCTGAGTTTTGTACCGGATTCTGCCACTTCTTGGACGGTTTTAACTGAAATCATTTCATTCCACTCCAACTGAGCCAGATAAACTCTCAGGTTCCTTCCAGGTTTGTGATTTACAAATATGTTATAGAGAGAAAAGTAACAATATGCAGACTAAGAGAACTGACAACTGTAAGGGGGTACCCAAATAATTCTTGTTCTAAGAAAATGTACTTTGAAGAAATATGCCAAATAGAAGCAAACTTATGTAGCCATATTTAATTTCTTTTTACTTACAGCTTTTAAATTATGTTTGTGGAATCAATTATTTTCATGAAATCTTTCAAATGCCTATCATAATCTCTGTGTGAGATATTGAGAATATTCAATTCAGTGGTAGTAGGTAAGTTTTTAGAGCCAGCAGCAGAGAGAGAAGCAGAGTCAGAATCTGATTCAGAATTGTCTTGATAGAATATCCTACCTGTTGTGAAACAAACATATAATAGTGATATTATAGAGTTAAACCAGTAAAGAAAGCAATGAACTTTAAAACAAATTGCAGATAGATGAAAATAGCAAACACCAGAGCTAAGGTATGAGATAACATTCTATTTTTTGAATCACATAATTCTGGGTTTTGGCAACATTCTTAAGGGATAATCATCTACTTTTCCCCTACCATTAAGCAAGGCTATTCCCAGTAGTCCCCAAACAGAGCAAATTATGCAATTCTTTAAAATGTTTGGAAGAAAAACATTCTACAGCTGTTTTTCATACTTGCCCCAGTGCCATATGATACTGATAACAGAGGATTTTTATTTACCTTAACACTCATTTAGTTTCATCATTTCTATTTTTTAGCTGAGGAAAAAGAGGCCCTAGATGGTTGTGATTTGGTTAAAGTCACACAGTAAGATTATTGCAGAGCCAGAACTAAACTCCAATTTCTGATTTCCAGCTCCCTGCTCCAACTGTATCAAAAAGGGCAGCATCTTCCCTATTTCACCCTCTGTGTCTCTTGGTAAATCTTTTTTTTTTTTTTTTTAAGATTTTCTTTATTTATTTGAAAGAGCACAAGAAGAGGGAGGGTCAGAGGGAGAAGCAGACTTCCCCATGGAGCTAGGAGCCCGATGCAGGACTCAACCCGGGGACTCAGGGACCATGACCTGAGCTGAAGGCGGTCTCTTAACCAACTGAGCCACCCAGGCGCCCTCTTGGTAAATTTTTAATATGGTACCTGGCTCCCCAGTCAAGGCTTTATCTCTTAGTTCACAGATTGAACCAATTTCCTAGCTGTGGTAGGCAGAATTCTAAGATGGCCTCCCAACTTCCTGCCTCTGGTGTACATGTTCTGTATAAGCCCACCTAAAGTGTGTGGGCAGGACCCATGCATATGATGAAGTAGTCGCTCCTTTGACAGGTTACATTGTATGGCAAATGTATGATGGTGGTCACCTTTGGTTATGTAGTGATAGAAAACAAATATACCAGCATTACATGGTTATATTTAGTAAAGAAATTGGGATCCTACCAGACTGTTGTTGTCTCAGTTTCCCTGATTTCTACTTCTAAAATTCTACATGACTTTCCATCATTTTCTTTCCTCCTGAGGTAGCCGATGAAAGATACCTCTTTCTCTCAATGTTATTAAAAGTGTCTCTCTCGGGGCGCCTGGGTGGCTCTGGAGGTTAAGCCTCTGTTTTCTACTCAGGTTATGATTTCAGGGTCCTGTGATCAAGCCCCCCATCAGACTCTCTGCTCAGCGGGGAGCCTGCTTCCCCCTCCTTCTCTGCCTGCCTGTCTGCCTACTTGTGATCTCTCTTTGTCAAATAAATAAATAAAATCTTTTTTTTTAAGTGTCTCTCTCATATTACCAATTTTATTTCTCCCCTTAGTCATTCCCCATAACCTGCAAATGTGTAGTTTCCTACCCAGAATAACCTTTCTTTTCTTTTTAAAGACTTTATTTTTAAATAATCTCTATACCCAACGTGGGGCTTGAACTTACAACCCCAAGATCCAGAGTCACATGCTCCACTAACTGAGCCAGGCAGGAGCCCTGCAGCATAACCTTTCCATGACTCCAACTCTTTTGAACTTTGGTGCTTCTCCTTCCTTTCTCTGTGTCAAAACTGCTTGTTCCAGATCTACCCTACTGTTCCTAAAGAACACTGGGCTCAGCTGGGCCCAGATCCAGAATAAATAATACCCAGCAGGTTTCAGATCCTAGCTCAGTGCAGTGACATAAGAACAACACAGTAGGGCACCACAGATACTGGTTCTGAGTTGCCTCTTGATCCTACCTTGCCTCTGCTTGCTTTCTTTTCTTAACCTGGTTGCTTAAGCCTTTCGGGTTAGCTACCAGATAGATATATTCTCAGAGCTTTCAACTCTTTCTTTTTTCTGTAATCAGCAGGTTGTCTTCTCCTGTCTGACATTATGATAATTTGAGACTTTTCTTCTTTTCTTTTTTTCATCTTAAAAAGAATAATGAAAAAAAAAGAAAAAAAGAATAATGCAATGACCCCATGTCTCAATCACCCAGCTTCAACAATCATCAACATAAGCCCATGTTGGATTATGATTCTATGCATGTGTGTGTTGTACATAAGATTAAATGTACCATCTAAACCATTTTTAAAGGATTTTGTCTACTTATTTGAGAGAGAGAGAGAGAGCAAGCAAGAGCATGAGTGGTGGGGAGGGGCAGAGTGAGAGGGAGAAGCAGATTCCCTGCTAAGGAGGGAGCCTGATGCAGGGCTCAATCTCAGGACCCTGAGATTATGACCTGAGCCAAAGGCAGATGCTTCACCAATTGAGCCATCCATGCGCTCCCTATGTTAAGCATTTTTTAGTGTGAAGTTCAGTAGTGTTAAATATATTCACATCATTGTACAACAGATCCCTGGAACTTTTTCACCTTTTAATACTGAAGCCCTATATTTACTAGATTTAATCATGTTCAATTTTTTAAAAGGATTTCATTTATGTATTTACTTATTTATTTGAGAAAGAGAGCTTGTTGGTGAGTGGGGGAGGGGCTTAGAGGGAGGAAGAGGAGAGAATCTCAAGCAAACTCTGTGCTGAGTGCAGAGCCTGATTCTGTACAGGGCTCCATCCCTTGACCCTGAGATCATGATCTGTGCTGAAATCAAGAATTGGACCCTTGGGGGGTGCCTGGGTGGCTCAGTCATTAAGCATCTGCCTTTGCTCAGGTCATGATCCCAGGGTCCTGGTATCAAGTCCTGCATCAGGCTCCTCATTTGGCGGGAAGCTTGCATCTCCCCCTCCCACTCCCTTTGCTTGCATTCCCTCTCTTGCTGTGTCTTTCTCTGTCAAATAATAAATAAAATCTTAAAAAACAACAACAACAACAACAACAAATTGGACCCTTGGGTGCCTGGGTAGCTCAGTGGCTTAAGCCTCTGCTTTTGGGTCAGGTCATGATCTCAGGGTCCTGGGATCAAGCCCCCCATTGGGCTCTCTGCTTAGCGGGGTGCCTGCTTCCCCCTCTCTCTCTGCCTGCCTCTCTGCCTATTTGTGATCTCTCTCTCAAATAAATAAATAAAATCTTAAAAAAAAAATAATTGGACCCTTAATCTACTGGGTCACTCCAGTGCCCCTAATCATGTGGAATTTTATTTATTTATTTATTTTAAAAGATTTTATTTATTTATTTGCCAGAGAGAAGGGGGAGCAGCAGGCAGAGGAAGAAACAGGCTCCTGACTGAGCAAGGAGCAGGATGTGGGACTTGATCCCAGGATCCTGGCAGATGCTTAACTGACTGAGCCACACAGACATCCCTTGAATTATTTTTAAAGCAAATCCCAGACCTTATATAATTTCATTCATAAACACTCCACAGTGTATATTTTCTTTTTTTTTTTTTAAGATTTTATTTATTTATTTGACAGAGAGAGATCACAAGTAGGCAGAGAGGCAGGCAGAGAGAGAGAGAGGAGGAAGCAGACTCCCTGCCGAACAGAGAGCCTGATGTGGGACTCGATCCCAGGACCCTGAGATCACGACCTGAGCCGAAGGCAGCGGCTTAACCCACTGAGCCACCCAGGCGCCCTCCACAGTGTGTATTTTCAAGGAATAAAGGACTCCGTCTCCTTCTCTCTCTTTCTCTTTTTTTTTTTTTTTTACAACTACAAAACCCTTATCACACTTACATCAAGGCTTCAACAGTAAACAGATGACACATTCAAAATAAGATGACTTTAGGAGGATTTATTTAAAGGTTGTGTATATAGGGGAACCACAGATATAGTGTACTAACCTAAAGTAAGTGACTGAGTTGGTACTTCCTACAGTGCCATATAGAAAAGGAAGGGAGTGATTACCAGATTCTAGAAAGGTCAAGAAATGGGCAGAAGAAATGAACAGGTAATTCTCCAAAAAAGACATACAAATGGCCAATAGGCACATGAGTAAAATGCTCAACATCACTTAGCATCAGGGAAATACAAATCAAAACCACAATGAGATACAACCTCATACCAGTCAAACTAGCTAAAATTAACAACTTAGGAAACATCAGAGATTCGGGAGAATGCAGAAAAAGGGGAACCATTTTACACTATTGGTGGGAATGCAAACTGGTACAATCATTCTGGAAAATAGGGAGGTTCCTCAAAAAGTTAAAAATAGAGCTACCCTATGACCCAGCAATTGTAATACTAGGTAGTTATCCAAAGGATACAAACAGTGATTCAAAGGGGCACATGCACCCCAATGTTTATAGCAGCATTGTCCACAATAGCCAAACTATGGAAAGAGCCCAGATATCCATTGACAGATGAATGGATAAAGATGTGGTATATACTTACAATGGAATATTATGCAGCCATAAGAAAGAATGACATCTTGCCATTTGCAACAATGTGGATGGAACTAGAGGGTATTATGGTAAATGAAATCAGTCAGTCAGAGAAAGACAAATATCGTATGATTTCATT
The DNA here is from genome assembly GCF_030435805.1 of Mustela lutreola. Taxonomy (NCBI): domain Eukaryota; kingdom Metazoa; phylum Chordata; class Mammalia; order Carnivora; family Mustelidae; genus Mustela; species Mustela lutreola. The sequence continues at coordinate 51,020,446 of NC_081299.1, read as the reverse complement.
CATCTTGGAATTAAGAAACAAACAGATGAACATAGGGAAAGGAGAGGAAAAATAAAAGGAAAACAGAGAGGGTATAGGGGAACCACAGTTACAGTGTACTCATATAAAGCACAAGAGACACTTAACCATAGGAAACAAACTGAGGGTTGCTGGAGGGGAGATAGATGGGGGAATGGGGTAACTGGTGATGGGTATTAAGGGGGGCACTTGAAGAAATGTGCACTGGGTGTTGTATGCAACTAATGAATCACTGAATTCTACCTCTGAAACTAATAATACAATATATGTTAATTACATTGAATTTAAATTAAAAAATAAAAAAAAAGATTCTATGGAGTTGGATGTTCTGAGGGAAACAAATAGCTGTGTCCAAGAGACACAGTATGCAAAAGGTGACCTTTCAGGGAAGGAGGCTGGGGAATAATACCCTGATATTACTCTCCTCCCTCCCTAGTGCCCTTGCCACTGTTTTTCACTGGCCAAGTCCATCTAATAGTTAAAGGCAGGGAGGCCTGCTAATAGAGTTCATATAGGGCCAGACTTCCAGAGTAGAGAGCAGGGCAGAGAGTGGATCTAGAGGAACAAATGGAAAATAACCAGAAAATATAATTCTTAATGTTATTTAAAACCCAGTCAGTGATCAGAGTTTGCTGTCTCACAATATCTTTTATTTTATAGTTTTTTTTTCTCTTTAATCCCCAAAACTTCGCACATTGTATTTGGGTTGGAATGTGTGATGATTAATTTTATGTGTCAATTTCACTGGGCCAGATGGTGCCCAGATAGTTGATCAAACACTGGGTGTTTCTGGATGAGCTTAGTATTTATTTTTTCCCAAAGATTTTATTTATTTGAGAGAGAGCCAATGAGAGAGAGCATGAGCAGGGCAGAGGGGCAGAAGGAGAGCAAGAAGCAGGCTCTCTGATGTGGGGCTCAGTTCCAGGACCCTGAGATCATGAGCCAAAGGCAGACTCAACCAACTGAGCCACCCAGGCACCCCAAGTCTAATATTTAAATTGATAGACTGAGTGTAGCAGATTGCCCTCCATAATATGGGTGCGCCTTGTGCAATCAACTGAAGGCCTAAATTGAACAAAAGTTCTGACCTACCCCTGAGTAAGAGGAAATTCCTCCTGTTAAGTGGCCTTTGACCTGGGATATAAGTTTTTTCCTACCTTCAGATGACTCAAATTGAAATATTGGCTCTTTGGACCTTGAGTCTTCTGGCCTTCAGACTGGAACTACACCATCAGTTTTCTTGGTTTTGAGGCCTTCTGACTTAGACTGGAACTCTATCAATTGGCTTTCCTGGGTCTCCAGCTTACCAACAGCAGATCTTGGGACTTGTCAGTTTCTATATTGTGTGAACAAATTCCTTAAAATAAATCTCTCCTTCCCTAAACCCCTAACTCCCCAACTTGCTCTCTTTCTTCTATTCTGTTTTTCTGGAGAACTCTGATTAATACTGTATGCTTCTTAAGTGTGTTTTATTCCATTTTTTTTAAAAAAAGTTCATTTATTTAGGTAAAATAAATGGGGCTTGAACCATTGATCCCAAGATCAAGAGCCTCATGCTCTCTAACTGAGCCAGCCAGGTGCCTCTTGTTCCATTTTTTAATGACAGCTTTATTGAGATATGTGATACAATAAGAAATATATATTTGGGTTTTGTCCCTGGTTCCTGGCACAGAGTTTCTAAAATCCTTGGAATTTTCTAAGTAATAGAGGTGATAGGAGCATCTTTTGTTATTCATAAAAAGTTCCTTTCAATCATGCCTGAGTTTATGCTAATAAGGTGACTCTTAGTGGGGCCCCTAGATCACTTCAGAATGCGGCATATTGCCAGAGGAACCAACCATGTGATTAGAGAGCTGAAACTTTCAGCCCCACTCACAGACCTCTGTGAATGGGAGGAGCAGGAGATTGAGTTGAATCACCAATGGCCAATGGTTTAATCAACCATGCCTACATAATGGAACATCTGTAAATAGCCCCAGATGATGGGATTTGGAAAGTTTCTGAGTTGGCAGAAACATTCATGTGCTAGGAGACCAGTGCACCCCAACTCCATGCAGACAGAGCTCCTGTGCTGAGATGCTTCTGGACTTGCCCTAAGCCCTTCTTCATTTGGCTGTTTATTTGTATCCTTTATAATAACTACCAATAATAAGTAAAGTGTCCTCCTCAGCTTTGTGAGCCATTCTAGCAAATTACTGAACTTGGGAAGATACTGTGGGAGCACTGAATTTATATCTGGTTGGTCAGAAGTGCATATGGCTACCGTGACTTGCAATGGCACTTGGGGCAGTTTTGTGGGATTGAGCCCTTCACCTGTGGGGTCTATGCAAACTCTGGGTAGTGTCAGAATAGAAGTGAATCATAAGATACCCAGTTGTTTTCTAGAGAGCTGGGGAGTTGGCTGGTGTAGGGGGAAAACTATATACATTTGGTGTCAGAATGTTGTGAAGACAAACATTTCAAGATAACAGTTCACATTTCATACAACTCACCCATAAAATCTATAATTTATAGCTTTTAGGACACTCACAGAGTTGTGCAATAATGACTATTAATACCACTAATATCATCCCCAAAGAAGCCTTACACCCATCAGGAGTCATTTACCATTCTCCCTTTCTCTCTGCCCCTGACAACCAGTAATCTACTTTCTGTCTCTATGGATTTGTCCATTCTGGACATTTCATGTAAATGGAATTGTGGCCTTTTGTGTCTGGCTCCTTTCACTTTGCATAATGTTTTCAAGGTCCATTCATGTAGTTTGGATCAGTACTTTATCTCTTTGTGTTGCCAAATAGTATATTCCATTGTATGGATACATGACATTTCATCCATTCATCAGTTGATGGGCATTTGGGTTGTTTCCATTTTTTGACTATTACAGCTAATGCTGGTATAAATATTCATGTGCAAGTTCTGTGTAGACATAGCCTTCATTTCTCTTGGGTATATACCTAGGAATTGAATTATTGGGTTACAAGGCAACTTTATGTTTAACATTTTGAGGATATGTCAGACTTTTTTTCAAAATGGCTACACCACCTTCTAACACCACCAACAGTATATGATGGGTTCCAATTTCTCCACATCTTCATCAACAATTATTACTATCTGCCCTTTTGATTCTAATTATCTTAGAGGATGTGAAGTGGTATCTCACCATGGTTTTTAATTGCATTTCCCTGATGTTGAACATCTTTTCATATGTGTATTGGCCATTTGCATATTTTATTTGGAGAAACATCTATTGAAACTGTTCACTTTATTTATTTATTTATTGAGGGGGTTAGAGGGAGAGGAAGAAAGAAAATCTTAAGCAGGCTCCATGCCCAGCCCAGCATGGAGCCTGACACAGGGCTTGATCTCACTACTCTGAGATAATGACCTCAGCTAAAATCAAGTCGGACACTAACTGACTGAACCAATCAGGTGCCCCGGAACTGTCCACTTTAAAATTGAATTATTTCTCATTTTATTATTGACTTATAAGAGTTGTTGATACATTCTAGACATTTTTCTCCCATTCTCTGGTTTACTTTTTCACTTTCTTGGCTGTATTTTTTGATGTATGTAAGTTTTTAATTTTGGTGATGTCTGATTTACCTTTGTTGATTGTTTTTATAACATTTTTAATCTTTTTAAAAAAGATTTTATTTATTTATTTGTGGGAGAGTGAGAGAGCAGGAGAAGGAAGAGGGAGAAGCAGACTCCCTGTGGAACAAGGATCCCAACATGGGGATCGATTATGGGACTCTAGGATCATAAGCCAAGCTGAAGGCAGACATTCAAGGAACTAAGCCACCCAGGCACCCCAATATTTTTAATCTTTAAAAAAAAAAATCCTTGTCATTTATTTTTTGAAGGAACCAGGTCATTATGATTTACACAATTTACCATATTCTTACATTTGCTAATTGTAACCGTAAGGTGTTGCTGAACATGTTCCTCCATCTGCTATATTTTCTATAAACTGATAATTAGATCTAGAGACTTGAAAAGATTTGGGTTAAAATTTTAGCAGGAATATGTCGCAGGTGGTACATTATACATTCTAAATATCTTCTCTTTACATCACGTGAGGAGGAATACAATGACTGGTTGACCATGGTGTATGTGTTAAGATTGATCAGCAGGTTATATTCTTATCAACCTGACCCAGCCATTTAAGTTCCCCAACAACACCTGGGTGGCTCAGTGGGTTAAGCCTCTGCCTTTAGCTCAGGTCATGGTCTCAGGATCTTGGGATTGAGTCCTGGATCAAGCCCGGCATCCAGCTTTCTGCTCAGCAGGGAGCCTGCTTCCCCCTCTGCCAGCCTCTCTGCCTACTTGTGATCTCTTCCTCTGTCAAATAAACATATAAAATCTTTAAAAAAATAAATAAATTCCCCAACAGACCCTTTTGGACAAGTTCATCTCCTATGATCTTTGGGTCAGTGCTCTCCAATAGAACTTTCTATAATGATGGAAATGTTCTATCTATATATTGTCCAACATGGCAGCCTTTAACCATATGTGGCTAGTGAATGCTTGAACAATGCTTAATACAACTGAAAAATGAATTTGAGACTTTAATTAATTTAAATTTAAATGGTCACATGTGGCAAGTAGTTACTCTAATGGACCATATAAGTTTAGATTCATTATTTCACCAGAGTCTGCATTGCTTTTGCATTTGTTACCTCAAATTTTGGTAAGAGAAGAACTTTCTCTCACCAAATATGACTACCTTGAAACACAAATCATCCAGGAAAGACATATTATGGGCTTGTTTTTCAAGTGGACATTGAGCCTGCATTATAAGTCATTTCATTGGAATAAACTAGTCTTCTGGCCCTTTCTAGCTCTGTAAAGCAACAGAACCACGAGGGGGCAAATACATTTTATTCTGGTAGGATTGCTATTGTAGTCTCTCCTCACTTTTAAGGGCCTATAATAGATGCTACTGATGCTTCATCTTCTTCCCACAGCTCATCTCTGTGCATCTCAGCTGCAGTTGAGGTGGACAGGTATGCACATGATGGCTTCTCAGTGGAAGCAAAAATCATCTCTCTCAGCCTTTTGCAGCATAGAGTATAGGGACAGTTAATGTCCCCAGGGCCAGCAGCCTTCAACCAAGGAATTTAGAGGTATACATTTAGTTAGCTAAATAAATACTCAATTTTAGAGGGACAATTCTCAAGTACATATTCAAAGTTCTTCAGAGAGTCACAGGAGGCATTGAGCCTCCTTGTCCACAGTGGTCAACATCCCAATAACACCATTTACTGGCTTTCCCTCCTCTGTTCCATTCTCTCTACTCCTTCATTCAGCTTCTTAGGATCACTTCCTTAATAAAGTACCTGCTTCTAAGCCCTTATCTCAAGCTCTGTTTTTGGGGAAATATAAATTAAGGCAGGATCTCAAACATACTTTAGTCCATGGCATTTATCGACTCAAGAACATTTACTGAGTGATTATAATGGATCAAGCTGTGTATTATGTGCTGAAAGTACAATGGTGAAGAAGAGATCAAGTCTGATGGGCCATACAGATTAATAGGCAATAACTGAATAGTGTAATAAGCATCATAACAGGGTAAACATGGGTACCATTAGTTGGAAACTGTCATCAGGTTTAGGATCTCTGAATTGTCCCTTTTCCTAGGTATTAAGAGAGAGTGAGTGACAGAGGGCAAAGCAGACAGAAGTATCCTTAGCTTGGATTTTGTACCCAACTCCTAGATTTCAGTTTGGGATTGAGATAAACCCAATTGATATGCCCAGTCCTCCCTTCCTCTAGGCCACACTCATTTGGCCTTCTTAGAGCCTTCTAAGAGGGAGTCCTAGGTCAATTTCACTGCATGAATCCAGCGGTGCTTCAAAAAAGTCCAAATCTTAGCAAGGGAACCACTCCCTATCCTCCCAAAATTCCCCAAAGAGAGCACATTCTGCCTGCAAAACCAGAGCTTTATCCCTATGACACAAAAACTTTGTCGTTTTGTAGTGTGGCCTTAAAACTTTGACCTTGCCAAAACTATAATCTTTCTTAGCCCTATATTAAAAAGGGGAAAATTGAGCTTGGTATCAGAATATGAAACTAATATAATGCCCCATCCCCCTTTTTCTCTGCCTTATTTCTAAGTCTTCTGTTTGAAGGACTTTAGAACACTGTGTTTATTTACTGAGAAAACTGCCCTGAGGTGTTCTTACCTAAAACTCACTAATTTTAGACTACTCTGCCAAATTAGTCCTAGCTCTTGGTATGTAGTTTCTTTGCAAGTATCTTCCCATTAGTGGGGAATTTAGGTTCTGAATCCCCGTAAATGGTAGGGCCATTGCTGCTTCCAGGGTTCCACCCAGACTTTCCAGTTTTAACAGGGTTAAACATGGGGTTAAATTCCACCCAGTTTTTACCATCTCGTGTCAAATGAACATCTTGGTGGTAGTCTAGTTCTTGTTTTTTCTTTTTAAGATTTTATTGATTTATTTGACACACACACACACACACACAGAGCACAAGTAGGAGGAGCAGTAGGCAGAGGGAGAGGGAGAAGCAGGCTCCCCACTGAGCAGGGAGCATGATGCAGGACTCAATCCCAGGACCCTGGGAATATGACCTGAGCCCAAAGCAGCAGCTTGCTTAACTGACTCAGCCACCCAGGCGCCTCGGTGATAATTTAGTCTTAACCTGCTGCTGAGAATTGGTGCTATCTAGAATTTATAAGGACCTTCCTGAGTTTTTCCTGTCTTAGCACTTAAACGTAACTGTTTACTTGCTTATCTTTTCAGCCAGTCTCTAAATTCTTTGGGGCCACAAAATGTCCTTTTACCATTGTTTCTCCAAAACCTAGTGGAATCAGTTTACTAAAGGAAGGCTTGTATTAGATAAAGACTCAGTTGCTAACGCAGAACACCCAACTCAGATTAGTTTATGCAAAAACCTAAAACCAAAGGAAAGCAAGCAAAACAAACCCCAGTGCCTTATTAGTTCCTGTAGCTGCAAAGTCCAGGGTTCAAGTTATGTTGTAAGGAGCTCACCTTTCTCCAATTTTACTTTCTTCTCTGCCGTGTTTGGCTTTACTCTTAGGTAGGCCTTTCGATCGTCCCTGGTGAAGCAAATGCAATTTTTAGCTCTGATTGGGCCCGACTGTCTTGGTTTGATCTATATGCCTTTTCCTAAACCTGTCACAGAAGCCAGGAGAATATGCTGCTCTGCTTGGCCAGACTTAGGCCACAGGTTCATCCTTGAAACTGGAAATGAGGGCATCAGCGCCATAAAAGTACGGTGGATTGAGACTGATGTGTGTGTATCTGTGTGTATGTGCAGGGATAATATGTGGAGCATGGTACTGGGGAGCTAAAGGAATTCCACGGTCATTCCCTTTGTTGAACTCCATGCATTTCCCTGAATTTGGACCCTTGTGGGACATGGATATCTGCCCATACTGGGCTTGCCTGTGACTGCCAGCTCTTCCCTGAGGTGGGGGCCACCACTCCAGCTTGGAATATTTCCCAGGCTCTGTCTACCCTGCTTACAGTTTGGTCCTGCTTGTCCTCTTCCTGCTCTAAATGTTCCCAGCAAGCTGCACAGTGCTTGCAATGTCCTTTCAGACACTTTGGCAACTGGTGAGTCATGTATACAAAGAACCATTCAAAGGCAGAATGTGGTCAGTTCTCTAAGAGAGTAATGAAAAGATGTTTGGAGAGCAGAGATAAAGGCGTACAACATCTGGCTGGGAGCATGAGAGCAGACAAACGCTTCAGGGTCTATCAAGCACCCAGGACAAGTTTAAGTGTAAGCTGAATAATGATAATAACACTGACAGTAATAACAGCTGCTAGTACATATAGGGCTTACCATATATCAGGCATGTTCTAAGAATTTTATATGAATTGACCCAATGAATCTGCCCAATACTCTTTTAAGCTGGTACAATTATTCCACTCAGTTTAGAGTCAAGGTTAAGTAACTTGTCCAAGGTCACATAGTAAGAAAGTGACAGAAAATAACTGGGTTCCTATCAAGCAGTGTCTTAAAGGCCAGGTTACAGTGTTAGACTTGACTTGCAGTTTTTTGAGTAGCTGTTTCATCCTTCCCAATGGACTTAAACTCCCTGGCAGCAAGACTGAGTTTCGTTCAGTTTTGTGTTCTCTGGAATATCTAGGTGGGCTATACATTCAAGTAAAGTTGCACAAAAATCCTCTTTAAGTAGACTATCTCTACTGGAATGTACATTGTTATACAAAATATGCCATCTTCCACAGTGGTTAGAATACTAGACAGGAAGTTATAGATCTGACTAATTGAGGCTTTCACCCCTGACTCAGTGTGTGACTGAGCAAACGGACTTTATGCTACAGATTTTCCAACTGTAAAAGAGAGGGAAACAAGTATCCATCGTACCTCACAAGGGCACAGAGAGAACATAATAAAAAAAAAATACACATAAATCCTTGCAATACTTGAGTAAAGGTACTACAAGAAACAAAGATTATTTTTCCTAGCTTCACCACACACAAATAATCAGCAAATATGCATTAGGAACTACATTCTACACACTATGGGATTACAACAGAATAAGACACAATTTTCGCTAGTCCCTGTTTTATAGGATTTAATAGGCAAGATCATTTTGAGTGGTAAATATATAGATTATTTAATAGAACATCAAAATGGTAAAGTACATTAGAGCTTATCTGGTCTAACATTTATAAATGGAAAATGAGATCCCAAAGGGGGAAGTAATAGTCTCAGGGAGCCTATTGTTAATGGAGAAACACTTATCTTCAAAGAAAAGGACTAGGCTCTGGGTTTGAACCTCAGCTGACGAGGTTACTTACCATATGTGTGACCTGGGGCCAGCACTTAGCTACTCTGAACAAATTTCCTTGTCTCTAAAATGGGCATAATAAGAACTTACTTCAAAGAGCTGTCGTGGCGATTAAGATCACGCCTGTAAAACTTTCATCTGTGTTTGGCTAAGCACCACAAGTCAACTATTCTTGTTACCTCTGTAGGAGAAAGATCTTTTTTAGCTCTTTTTCTACAAGAAAAATTATTCTTTCTCTGGTCAGACCCCACTCACAAGGTCGGAGCAGAACAGAAAGTGCGTTCAACTGCTCGGAGATGGGAGCAGCAGGAACAAGAACTCAGCCATCCTGGGCGTCAGAGCACAGCCCCCCCTCGCCAAAAACCATCTTCCATTTCCTCCCCTTCCTTTTCGGGAAAGCCAAGCTCCCCCCACCCTCCCCGACGCGTTCTGTAATCTTATTTTCCTGCCTCGCCAAGTCGCTGGCCCCTGCCTGGCTGTTTTCTGTGTCCTTTCGGTTGAGCGAGCGCGGCAGCGAGGCGGCCAGGACTGGCGTGTCGCTCCCTCCACGCCCCATTCTTCCCCCGGGCTCCAGCCGGCCGCAGTTGCGTACCGAAGCCCGGGCTCCCGCGGGGATTGACGCGCCGGGGGAGGAGCGGTTTCTTGCTGCGCGCCTCTCAGGAGCATTACGGCAGGGCTCGTTCCCGGCTCCGGCCGCCAGCCCCAGCCTCCCCGGTCCGGAGCTGGGACTGGCGGAGGCCGCGAGGGAGGGAGCGCGAGCGAGGAGGCACGCGCCCGCCGGTCCGCGCCCAGAGCGCCGCCGCCGCCGCCGCTTTAGCAGCCATGGCCGAGCGCCGCGCCTTTGCCCAGAAGATCAGCAGGTAAATCTCGGGCGCGGGGCGCGCGGCCGCCGCGGGAGGAAGAGCCGGGAGTCCTCCCGAGCCCGGCCTAGGAGGCGGGTGGGTGTGGCGACGCGGGCGCGGGGATCTGGCGGCCTGGTCCGCGGCTGGGCGGAGGGGGCTCGCGGCTGTCGCCGAGGCCTCGCGCCGCCCTCCGACCCCGGCCCTCAGCCCGCGCTGGCGGCCGATCCTCGCCCGGGGTCTCAGGGAGCCCCACACGCCAGCGCGCCGGCCTCCGCCGGCTCCTCGGCGGCCCGGGCCTGGAGTTTCGCGGCGGCTTATTGCAGGGCGGGTGGGGAGCTCGTCGGCTAGCCGATCGGCGCTCCCCAAATTCTTTGTGTCCCCACCCCCGGGCTGGCCGGGGGCCGCCGCGGCGTCTCGCTCCCTCACTCTCCCCGTCCACCCCCGTTTACCCCCTGGAGGGTGTGGGGGTCCGCCCTCTTCTCCTCCCCAACAAAAGATTCGGCGCGCGGCGGGCTCCTGGCCGGTGGGAGGCCGCCCCTTCTTCACGCCTCCCACCCTTCCCGAGAAATCTAACAGGAATCCTCTTTGCAACCAGGGGCCAGTTCGACGTAGGCTCTCGCACCCAGAATCTAAAAACGTATAGTCAGAATGAAAAGTTGAGAGCTTGTGGTCTGCACCTTGTGTGTGCGGGTGCCGAATCTTGGACGAATTGTAGGCTGGAGCTTGATCTTAGAAGCGTGTGAATTTAAACGTGCGCTTGTGTTTCCAATGGCACCAGACGAAGATGGATGATAGTGTCCTTATTATATTGGCCCTTTGACTCACGTTTTAGGAGTCTGGAAGTAAGCAGGCGAATCACGGTTGAGATTTCCGAGCCTTTTACCTGCCTGCGGTGTGGGTCGGTTGCCAGAACCAAAAATTGAATAACGGCGGGGGATTTTAATATTTGTAGAATTTCATTCTGAAATATACTAATGTGTAAGGCACTAGACTGTGTTGGTTTTATTATGATGTCCCAAGAAAAGAAACGTTCGAATGCATTACTATTTCGACAGTTTTATTTCTGTGGTTCTGTGTCTTTTTCGTTTGCTGATCTTGCTTAACGATTTTTGGACCGACCAAACGGGTTCTTTCTTAACTGCCTTAACTTCCATAGCGTTACTCTGTTGTGGCACGTTTTTCATTTAAAACTAACAGCTTTTTGATTTAAGCTTTGTGCTTAATTCTTCTTAACTTTTGAGCTTTAAAACATTTAATTTTATTTTTAAGAGGCAAAATAATAAGGGGTACCTGGCTGGCTTGGTCAGTGGAGTATGGAACTCTCGGAGTTGCGGGTTTGCTCGGTGTTGGGTGTAGAGATTATTTAAAAAAAAAAATTTTTTTTTTTAAGATTTTATTTATTCATTTGTCAGAGAGAGAGGGAAGGCTCAAGCAGGGAGAGCAGCAGGCAGGGATAGGAGCAGGCTTCCCGCACAGCAAGGAGCCAGACTCCGGGGGACTCAATCCCAGAACCTGGGATCATGACGGCAGCCGAAGGCAGATGCTTAACCGACTGAGCCACCCAGGTGCCTCCAAAATAAAATCTTAAAACAAAACAAAACAAACAAAGAGCAAGTGCTTAAGAACATGTGCTCTGGTGTCAGACTTTGCCATGGGTTCAAATCCCAACTGTTAGTTTTCTTTTTCTTTAATATTTATTTGAGAGAGAGAGAGGGAGAGCATGAGGGGGGAGGGTATGAGGGAGAGAGGGAATGAGGGAGAAGCATCCCGGCTGAGCAGGGAGCCCAATGTGGGACTCTATCCTGGTGCTCCAGGATGATGACCTGAGCAGAAGGCAGTCGATTGAACCAGCCCAGTCACCCAGGAGCCATGACTGTTAATTTTCTAAGTTAGTACCTTGATCAATCTTAAGTTACAGTTTTGGCATCTGGAAAATGGGTACAGTACCAGTACTCTGTTGATAAGTGGCAAAATTTGTGTGAAGCGTTTAGCACTGTGCATAGGCTTTAGTAGCTATCATTGAACAATTAACAATTATTGGTATATTCCGGGGAGTTGTGCTAGAGTTAATAGGAAATTACTACTTTTTTTTTCCCCAAAATAACTGAGTCTTGTTTCTGAAGGCAATGCCATTGAAAAAATGTATTACTTGACATACATGCTTAGTATTAACTTCTTCTTAATAGAACCAAGTTTCGCCGAGAACATGTGTTGATTAGGAAATTGCACATTGAGGAGTTAGATATGAATATATATCATACCTGTTCTTTATTTGCAGAGTTTGTGCTAGGATTAGACAGAACAAAATACAAGAAAAAAAGAAAGTTTCACAAAATAATACAAAATTCAAAGTAATAAGCCTTGTAAATTTGTCAGATTAAATAAAGCAATGGAATTGAGATATTATTGCTTGGAGAAATAGTTAGGGGAGGTGACTGATGATAGATAAGGTATGTAAGGTGCAGAAGACTGAGTCTGGGATGGCATGTACATTTCTGACTGGGCAACCACGCGGATGATGGAGGCAGTCATTGAGGTAAAGGCGAAGGGGAGGAAGAAGGGATTTGAAGGTGGGAAATGAGGTGGGAAGGAGATGATGATTCAGTTTTGGATATGTAGATTTTGAGGTGCTCATTGAACATTGAAAGAGAAATATTTATTAGGTTGTTGGTGAGGTTTAAGATGCAGAAGAGAGATTGGCCTGAGGTCAGTAGATTTTGGGAATCATCAGCAAGGAGATTGTTATGAAACCAGAGGAGTAGATGAGATAGTATGGGACGAATGTGCAGATTAGTTTGGAGGGAAGACCAAGGACAGAATTGTTATAGATGATGAATTACTGTAATTGAAAGGTATTTTCATTCTTGTTATCAAATATGGCCAAGTAATACATTTATTTATTTATTTGTGAGAGAGCACGAGCAGGGGAGGGGGTTGGTGGTAGGAGGGTGAGGGGAGCGCCGAAGGGAGAGGGAGAAGCAGGCTCCACTGGGCAGGGAGCCCAAGGTGGTGCTTGATCCCAGGCGCTTGATCATGACTTGAGTTGAAGGCAGACCTCAGCAGTCTAGCTAGCTACCCAGGTACTCTGGCTGAATAATACTTCTGAATAAATTCTTCTTCTGCTTCTTAGTTTCCTACTAGAGGAAGTATAGCACATACTCTGGGGATAAAATGCTTGGCGTTGACATCCTAGCACTGGCCTTCATTGAATAAACTTGGGCAAGTTACTTTACCTCACTTCTGCCTCATTTTCCCTATCTATAAACTGGGGATAATAGCAGGACCTACCTTACAGTGTTGTTATTAGAATTAAAAAGTCAGTTCCAGTAAAGTGCTTAGAACAGTGTTTTCTACATAAAGGTCCAGCATCAATTATTTTTTATTGTTACAATATTTATAATGTGGTGTAGGACCTTTCCTTGGAAGTGGTAAGTCTTTTTGTGATGCGCATATATGAAATTTGTTGCTCTGTGAGTAGCCTGTTGCTATTTGAAACCCTATTTTTTTCCTTTTAAAGCTTTATGATTGTCCCCATACCTTACTTTTAAAAGATTGCACTGATTTCTTTTTGGCTCAGTCATTTCCTAACCCTTTGTATTTAGTGCTGTTACTTTTTGAGGCCATGATTTAGTGATTTCTCAAACTTTTTATTTTTTAGATTTAAAAAAAGATTGATTTATCTACTTTGGTGGGGGAGAGGCTGGGAGAGGAAATCTTTTTTTTTTTTTTTTTTAAGATTTTATTTATTTATTTGACAGAGATCACAAGTAGGCAGGGAGGCAGGCAGAGAGAGAGAGAGAGAGAGAGAGAGAGATATGCCGGCTTCCTGCTGAGCAGAGAGCCCAATCGATGTAGGGCTTGATCCCAGGACTGAAGGGCTTGATCTCGGGATGCTAGGATCACGACCTGAGCAGAAGGCAGAGGCTTTAACCCAATGAGCCACCCAGGCACCCCTGGGAGAGGGAATCTTCAGCAGACACTGCACTGAGCTGGAGTCCTATGCTGGACTCCCATCTCAGGACCCTGATATCAGGGACCTGATCCGAAACCAAGAGTCTGAAGCTTAACCCACTGTGCCACCTATGTGCCCCAAAGCTCTTTATCTTTTCACCGGTTGTACTGAGCTCATCATGGAAAAGCAGCACGTGTATTTTGTTCATAACAGTTATTGCCACTTGTTTGTTCCCCCTACTTTTGGAGGACAAGGCATATTCATTGTTAATTACCTCTTTTTTAATCACACCGTAGCGTATGATAGGTATAATTTGTGGAGTGTTGATTGTAGATTAATGATTTTGTTTGGATTATTTTGTCCTGTTACCAGATACTCAGCAGTAATGATGAACATTTGGATATACTTAAAACACTTTTTACTACATTCTCATCTTTATTACCTAGAGAGGCAGAAGAACATAGTAAAGAATGTAGACCTCAGGTCACATTGCATGGATTGAAATTCTGCCTGTACTACATAATAGCTATATAATTCTGGGCAATTGCTCTAATCCCCCTGTTTCAGTTTTCTCTTCAGTAAAATGGGGATAAAAATGTCTCTTTGTCATCATGAAGATTGAGTAAGTTAATACATATAAAACACTTAAACTGTGCCTGAAACATAATAAGCATTCAACAGATGTTAGTTGTTGCTATTATTATTCCTATATTATTTACAATGATTATTATTCCCATAATCCAGATGAGGAACTGAGACCTACCTACATCTCATGAAATTATTTGCTCATATTGGGACTCAGTCCCCAATTCTCTGATTTCAGATCTTACACTTTTTTTATTTCTGTATTCTTTCTGTACTATATATACTGTATTTCTTTCTGCAAAATATTTTCTGGGGTAGTTCCACATTTTCTAACAGTGCTACCATTAGCATCCCCAAAGTTACTTCTTACCTACTTAATCTTTCCTTTGTTAATTTGGTATCATTTTGTTGCCTAAGAAGCAGAATTTAGTGAAAGGCTTGCATCAGATTTTTATTTTTGAGGAAAATCTTTACATGAGTAGGATTTCCGGGACATACTCTTATTTATAAGCTCTATCTCTTTTTTTTAAGTTTTGAATCTGTGCATAACTCTGGCTGTATAGGCTAAGTCTTCCAGTCTACTTTCTTCACTTCATTATTAAATAAATTCTACCCACATAATATCATCTACTTCAGTGCTCCCTTTTTCATCACTTTGGCTTTTTGTTGTACTCCTCTCACGAACTCTAAATGCTGAATGTCTAACCTGTTTCTTGCCCCTGAGAGAGAGCAGAACAGTGCAGAGCTGAACTTTTAATAATGAATGTCTTCTCATTTGCAATGAGGTTTACTCTAAATCATTTCTCTTACTAACATCTTTGTTTTCCTATCCCATCTTTTACTGAAAAGTTCTGGATCATCTAACATGAGTCCATGATAACCTCAGCACGCTGCTGTTCCTGTATGTCACTTAGGCATCTTCTCCTGAGCCTGTAAGGTATCCCTTCCCTAAAGTTTACCAATTTTTTTCGTCCTTTGTACCCTGTTACCTTGCTGCCTCCCTCAGAACCTTGATCTCATAATTTTTCCTTTCCTTTCTAGCATCTTCAATATGTTTCTTTTATGGATGTTTCCCTTAATGCATAAGACTTATTATGCCTTTTTCATCATAAAACAAAGAACTATTGAATCTTCTGCATTTCTAGCTGCCAACCAGTCATTCCTTTCTTCTAGTCCCATTTCTCACATGTATGTGGTGCAGTCCCAACCACTTTCTGCTTGTTCTCGTCAGTCCTTGGACCATATGGCTGTGCTTCCCATGGTACTTTATGTGTACTTGAATTATGGAACGCCTGGAGATTAGGAGCCTTTGACTTTTTTTCTTCATCACTGATTTCATGAGCTGCTGTTTTTTGGGTTTTGTCTTTTTTAATTTTTCTTGCCCTCATCCTCCGTGCCATTTTTCCTCTACTTTATACTGCTTTTCAGAGGCCTTTGATGACTGTTCTGTGTCTTTTTATATCTAGTGTCAGACAGAGTTTTGTAAACTGGACATGTAAAAATTGTTTGAGGGCGCCTGGGTGGCTCAGTGTGTTAAAGCCTCTGCCTTTGGCTCAGGTCATGGTCTCAGGGTCCTGGGATCAAGCCTCACTTTGGGCTCTCTGCTCAGCAGGGAGCCTGCTCCCCCACCCTGACCCCGCCCCCTGCCTGCCTCTCTGCCTACTTGTGATCTCTGTCAAATAAATAAATAAAATCTTTAAAAAAAAAAAAAAAGGATTGTTTGAAAGAATGCTATCCTGCTTCATTGGAGCATCTTTTATTATCTTGCTTCTAGATGACCTCAGTGGGCCAGAGCTGATCTAGTCTCTTATCTCTTGTAATTCAAATGTGTTACAAATGAAATCTCTCTAAAATACAGCTTTTATAATGGCATTCTTTTGTTCAAGAATATTATAGTAGCTTCCAACAGTGTTAAACCCAAACTCTTGCTTGCATTTTGAAGTCATCTAGAATCTGGTCCTTCTCTTGTTGATTTATTCCCTAGCTTACATTTTGGACCAATCAGTTGAACATTTTCCTTGCACCCTCACAAATGCTCTGCTCATTTCCAGATCTGTAACTGCACGTTGTTTTTTCTTTTTGATCTATCCTTTCTTTTTTCTAAATCTTACCCTTTTCTGCGGACCATTCCAATCCACTGTCTTTACTTTTGGGATAACCATTTTCTTGGTTTTCTTTTTTAAGATTTTATTTATTTATTTTAGAGAGAGACAAGCCAGGGGAGGAACAGAGGCAGAGAGGGAGAGAGACAAGCAGACCCCCCCACCCTGCCCCTGAGATCAGATGCTTAACTACTGAGCCACCCAGGCCACCCCATTTCCTTGATTTTCTCTATTCTTTTCACTTATGAGTGCATTTCTAAGTAAAAGCATTTTTTCTGTTTTTTAATTCCTTTGACCATAATCATACTGGATATTGTATTTCTTTTGTCTTGCTTTTGTTCAGAATTAATCTGTGAGATTCATTCATAATATTACAAGTAGTTGGAGTTAATTCTTTGTCTTTATATTATTTCATTATATAAATATACCATGATTTTCCATTCTACAGTAGATGGGCATTTTGATTGTTTCTAGTTTTTGGCTATTAGAAACAATGTTCTATGAACACACCTGTACATATATTTGGATATGCATGTGCATGAATTTCTCTAGGGTATACTCAGATATGAGATTGCTGGTCCTTAGGTATTCTTTGTTGCTCCTCATAGCACTTTTATTTATCATGGAGTTTATTAGGTAATACCAAACTGTTTTCTTAGATAGCTGAAGAAATATACACTCCCATAGTAGTGTTGCTGTACCTAGCTGACATCTCTTGTACTGCTAGCTGTGTCATTTTTGCCAATCTGATGGATGGATGCATGATGCTATGTTATTATAAAAGTTTTGATTTGTATTTACTTGATTACGGTTGAGATTGAGCTCTGTTTTGTATGAGTATTGACTATATGAATATACTCTTATAAGTTGCCTATTTAAATCTTTTGCATTCTTCCTCGTTTTTCCTTTGTATTACTCTTTTTCTTACTGATTTGTTTGAGTACTTTATATATATATTCAGTGTATGAACCCATTGAATGATACTATGTGTTGCAAATGTCTTTACTCACGTGTGGTTATTTATTTAATTAATTAATTAATTAATTTATTTGACAGAGAGAGAGAGATCACAAGTAGGCAGAGAGGCCGGCAGAGAGAGAGGAGGAAGCAGGTTCCCTGCTGAGCAGAGAGCCCAATGCGGGACTCGATCCCAGGACCCTGAGATCATGACCTGAGTCGAAGGCAGAGGCTTAACCCACTGAGCCACCCAGGCATCCACCTGGGTGGTTTTTTAAAAAATTCTTTTTATGGAGTCTTTAAAAAAATTTTTTTTTTTATTTTTAAAAGATTTTATTTATTTATTGGATAGAGAGAGATCACAAGTAGGCAGAGAGGCAGTAGGACAGACAGAAGGAAGCAGGCTCCCTGCTGAGCAGAGAGCCCAATTCAGGGCTCCATTGCTGGATCCTGAGATCATGATCTGAGCCAAAGGCAGAGTCTTAACCTGCTGAGCCACCCAGGCACCGTTATGGGGTCTTTTGAAAACTAAGTTCTCAGTTTTCTTTTTTTTAAAGGTTTACTTATTTTAGAGAGAGCAAGAGAGTGCAGGGAGAGGGAGAGAAAAAATCTCAAGCAGGATCCATGCTGAGCATGGAACCTGGCTTGGGGCTCCATCTCACGACCCTAAGATTGTGACCTGAGCCGAAATCAAAAGTTGAATACTCAACAGACTAAGCTACCCAGGCACTCCAACTAAGTTCTCAGTTTTTTTTTTTTTTTTTTTTTTCTCAAAGATTTTATTTATTTATTTGATGGATAGATAGAGAGAACCAGAGACCACCAACAGGGGCAATGGCGAGGGAGAAGAAGTATCCCAGAATCCTGGGATCATGACCTGAGCCGGAGGCAGATGCTAAACCAGCAACCACCCAGGAGCCCCTAAGTTCTCAGTTTGAATATACTTTTATCAGTTTCTCTCTTTCTTTTTTAATGATTAGTACTTTTGAGGTCTTGTTTAAAGAATTTTTTTTTTTTTAAGATTTTGTTTATTTATTTGACAGAGATCACAAGTAGGCAGAGAGGCAGGCAGAGAGAGAGAGAGAGAGGGAAGCAGGCTTCCCGCGGAGCAGAGAGCCCGATGCGGGGCTCGATCCCAGGACCCCGAGATCATGACCCGAGCCGAAGGTAGCAGCCCAAACCACTGAGCCACCCAGGCGCCCCAAGAATTTTTTTTTTTAAGATTATATTTATTCACTTGACGAGAGAGAGAGATAGCAGAGAGGGAACTAAAGCAGGGGAAGTGTAAGAGGGAGAAGCCGACTTTCTGCCGAGCAGGGAGCCTGATGTGGGGCTTGATCCCGGAACCCTAGATCATGACCTAAGCCGAAGGCAGATGCCTTAATGACTGAGCCACTCAGGTGCACCTTGTTTGAGGAATATTTTCCTACCCTATGGTCATTAAGATATTCATCTGTATTAACCTTATAGTTGCATCCTTTATATTCCACCTGGACTTGATATGTGTATGGTGTGAAATTTTAATTTTTTTCCAAATAGATTGTCCTTTCCTCATTGACCTGCCCTGCCACCTCTATTATAGATTGTGAGTCCTCATTTGTGGGTCTTTGTCTGGGTTTCGCTCTTTTGTTCCATTGGTCTGGTTATACGTATTTTCACCAATTATAAACAACTTTATTTATTTATTTAAGATTTTATTTATTTATTTGACAGGCAGAGATCACAAGTAGGCAGAGAGGCAGGCAGAGAGGGAGGAAGGGAAGCAAGCTTCCTGCTGAGCAGAGAGCCCGATGTGCGACTCAATCCCAGGACCCCATCATCATGACCTGAGCAGAAGGCAGAGGCTTTAACCCACTGAGCCACCCAGGCACCTGTATAAACAATTTTAATTATCATAAGTCTTGGAATTTGGTAGAATAATTAACTTCTCTCATCATTAAAGAAAGTGTCTTGACTTCTCTTAGCCCTTTGAATTTCCTTGAATATTTTAGAATCTATCAAAAAGCAAACAAAAAATCCCCAAGTCCTATTCAAATTTGGTTGGGATTACCTTGACTCTGTATATCAGTTTTGTAGAGAAATGATGTCCTAATAATAATAAATAACAATAATAATAAATAATTTTGTATTATAATATTGAGTTTTTAAGCCTTGATTATGGTTTATCTCTTTGTTTACTTAGGTCTTCTTTATCTCATACAACAAAAGTTTATAAAATTTTCTCTGTAAGATTCATGCATATCCTTTCTAGGTATATAACCATTTTTTATCCTGCTATATACCTTGCTAAACTCATGTCAAATCTAAAAATGTGTCTGTGGCAGACACCTGAGTAGCTCAGTAGGGTAATAAGCATCTCTCTGCCTTTGGCTTAGGTCCTGATCCCAGGCGGTGGGACTGAGTCCCACATAGGTCTCCTTGCTCAGCAGGGTGCTTGATTCTCCCTCTGCCTGCTGCTCCCCCTGCTTGTGCTCTCTCTCTGACAAATAAATAAATAAAATCTTAAAAATAAATAAATAGGGGCGCCTGGGTGGCTCAGTGGGTTAAGCCGCTGCCTTCGGCTCAGGTCATGATCTCAGGGTCCTGGGATCGAGTCCCACATCGGGCTCTCTGCTCAGCGGAGAGCCTGCTTCCCTCTCTCTCTCTCTCTGCCTGCCTCTCCATCTACTTGTGATTTCTCTCTGTAAAATAAATAAATAAAATCCTTAAATAAATAAATAAATAAATAAAGTGGAACCTGAAAGTTATTTAAAAGATGTATCCATGAATTTTGTATTTTCTGTGTCATCTGGATATCATGAATTTTTGTTTCTACCCTTCCAAACCTTACAGTTTTGTCTTGTTCTGTGGACGGTTATCTTGTATTACTATGTAGATTATTACCATTTCTGTTTAACGTTGTACTAATACTGAGCATCCTCATTTTGCTGATGACCTCAGAGGGAAAGCTTTTTATGTTTCTTAACTTCTTTAAGCCTAAGGGTTGCTGTAAGTTTTTTTGTAGATAACCTTTTAATATGAGTTGCCTAGGAAATAGAGACTGAATCAAGGATTAAGAGTTGAGGGTTTATCTGGAAGGCATAATCCTGGGGCAGCAAGAGAAAAGGGAAGTGAGGCAGAGATGGGAAACAATGTAAGGTGATACCTTATCTTCTTTGGCCACTGTTCACGAGGCGCTGGGGAGGGACTGTTTGGCAGGTATCTTTGGACATAGGAACAGTTTCTCCAGTCAGTAGATACGAGTCTGGAAGAAGATTTATCTACCTGCTTTTGTCTTGCATCCTGTTTTCCATTAGTCAGCTCCATGAGAGAGTGAACTTTCCTTCACTTCTCGGTTGATCATATGCTTTCGCAAGCGTCTAGATGTGTCACTACTTTTTCCAGTGGCTTTTTACAGAGGGGACTTTTTGGTTGCATTTGACAGAAACACCATTTAGATTAATTTGCTTACAACTGAGTACATCAGGTGCCAGGATACAGAGGGTATGAACAGCCTCTTCATGTCTTTGATAGATTTCCCACTAAATGGTTGCGATGAGAGTTGACAGCCCCAGGCTCAAATCTTACCATTTAGTTTGGCTCGTGTCACATGTTCCTGCTTGAACCAGTTACAATGTTTAGGGTCAGTGGGGATGCTGGCTGTTCCTGTGTAACATGACATTCTCGAAGGCTAGAGGACAGATGTGATGGTGTCATCCCCAGCCAGTCTCAAGCGATGAGTTCCTTGCCAAAAAGAAGAGGTTTCTAACTAAAAGAAAGAGGGGGAGGGCAAATTCTGGTCACACCAGAACAACTGGTATTCTTTAAGATTGGTCATTGTAATTTGCTCAGCCTCACTGTAATTATTTAAATATATAGCAATATAGTTAGTTGTACTACCTGTTAAAATTTAAATGTAACTGGCGAATACAAAAATATAAAGAAAAGCAGTGTAATGGGAAGCAACTGTGGATCCCTGTTACTTAACTTTAAGTTTAGCTCTGATCTTAGTGGCAGCTCAGCCTCATGGGCAGTTGGCTTGGTTTCCACCGTCTGGCTTTCCTAGGCTTCTCTCTGTTGTGGTTCTGCAGCATCATGAGGTGTTTCTCATTTGTCCTCTGTGACCAGAAAACTGCACTCATCAGCCATTTAATGATTTTAATAAACTTTGCTGAAGATGAGGGATTGGGGTAAGGAAGGAGGCTAAGGGTGCAAGACTTTCTTCGAGACTCTACTTTGGCTCTCCTCTTCACATTCTTTCTCTGACTGGAAAGCAATTTCTTTTCTCTCACCCTCGTAGAGCAGTTACAGCTTTATGCAGGCTCTCTCTCTTTTTTTTTTTTAAAGACAACTTTCTTGAGGCATACTTTATATACCATAAATTAATTCATTAAAACTTTTTAAAATTTATTTTAAAAAGATTTAATTTATTTTAAAAAGATTTTATTTATTTATTTGACAGAGAGAGGTACAGCAAGACAGGAAACAAGCAGGGGGAGTGGGGAGAGGGAGAATCAGGTTCCCCACCAAGCAGGGAGCCCAATGCGGGGTTCCATCCTGGGTCCCTGGGTCATGACCTGAGCCTAGGTACATGCTTTATGACTGAGCCACCCAGGCCCCTACATTTTTTTTTTTTTAAGATTTTATTTATTTATTTGATAGAATGGGAGAGCACAAGCAGGGGGAGCAGTAGAGGGAGAGGGAGAAGCTGGCTCCTTACCGAGCAGGGAGCCTGATGAAGGACTCGATCCCAGGACCCTGGGATCTTGACCTGAGCTGAAGGCAGATGCCTAAGCATCTGAGCTACCCAGGCGCCCCTAAATTAATTCATTTTAAGTGTACTATTTGATTATTTTTAGTAAATTTACAAAATTGTGAAGCCATCACCCACAATCCAGTTTTAGAGCATTTCCAGCACCTCCCCAGATACCTTGTACCCATTTATTCTCTATTCCCAGCCCAAGTCCTCGGCAACAACTATTGTACTTTCTGTCTGTCTCTCTCAAGATTTGCCTTTTCTGAACATATGAAGCCCTTTGTGCCTGGCTTCCTTCACTTAGCATAACATTGCCATGTTTCATCCATGGTGTGGAATTTATCAGTACTTTACTCCTTTTAATGGCTGAATAATACTCCATCGCAAGTCTGTAGTACATATTGTTTATTTGTTCATCAGTTGATGGACATTTAGATTATTCTACCTTTTGGACATTGTGAATAGTGCTGCTATGAACATTCATGCACAGCTTTTTTTTTTGAACACCTATTTTCATTTCTTGTGAGTATATTCCTAGGAAAGGAATTGCTGGGTCATCTGGTATTTTATGTTGAATTTTTTTTAAAGGTTGTTTTTTTTTTTTTTTTTTTTAAGAAAGAGAACATGAGCAGGGGAGAGAAGTAGAGGGAGAAGGAGAAGCAGACTCCCTACTCAGGAGGGACCCCGATGTGGGATTCGATCTCAGGACCCTAGGATTATGACCTGAGCCAAAGGCAGACACTTAAACTGAGCCACCCAGGTGCCCCTCTGTTGAATTTTTTAAGAAATTGGGAAACTTCCACAGCAGCTACACCATTTTACATTTCCATCAGCAATGTATGAGCCTTCACTCTTTTCCACATCCTGGTAACACTTGTTAATTGTTTTCTT
The DNA here is from genome assembly GCF_030435805.1 of Mustela lutreola. Taxonomy (NCBI): domain Eukaryota; kingdom Metazoa; phylum Chordata; class Mammalia; order Carnivora; family Mustelidae; genus Mustela; species Mustela lutreola. Next base: position 50,997,555 of record NC_081299.1, on the reverse strand, counting down.
TTTGACTGTAGGCATTCTAATGAGTGTGAAGTGGCATTTCATTTTGGTTTTGATTTGCATTTCCCTAATGATTTGTGATGGTTTTTCTTGTGCTTATTGGCCATTCACATATCTTCTTTGGTAAAATTTTTGTTCCTATCCTTTGCTCATTTATAAATTGTGTTATTTATCTTGTTTTTGAATTGTAGGAGTTTTTTTTTAATATGTTCAGAACACAAGTCTTTTATTAGATATATGAATTACAAATATTTTCTCCCTGTCTGCTTTGTTTCTTCATTTTCTTAATGGTGAAGTTTGAATCACAGAGATTTTAAATTTTGATGAAGTCCAGTACATCTTTTTTTTTTTCTTTTGTATATCATGAGTTTGTTTTTATTCTCTAAAACTGTTAATTCATGGTCAAGATTTTCTTTTCTGTTTTCTTCTGAAGTTTTTATAGTTTGCCTCTTACTTTAGGTTAATGATCCATTTGCATTGATTTTTGTGCATAATGTGAGATGAAGATCTAAATTCATTTTTCATGGGGCGCCTGGCTGACTCAGTCAGTGGAGCGTGCAACTTTTGACCTTGGGGTTGTGAGTTCAAGCCCCACAATGGGTGTGAGGTTACTTAAAAATAAAAAAAGTCTTTATATTCATCTTTGCATGTGACTGTTCTGTTGCAGCATTCTTTGTTGCAGAGGCTATTCTTGTCTGGTTGAATTGTCTTGGTACCTTCAAAAATCAGGTGACCATAAATGGCTTTAGTTTTTCATACTCCATTCTGTTTCATTGAACTATGTGTCTAAACACTAATACCATATCTTTTTTTTTTTTTAACAGATTTTATTTATTTATTTGACAGAAAGAGAGACAGCGAGAGAGGGAACATAAGCAGGAGGAGTGGGAGAGGGAGAAAAGCAGGCTCTCCACTGGGCAGGCAGCCTGATGCAGGGCTTGATCCCAGGACACTAGGATCATGACCTGAGCTAGAGACAGACACTTAACTGACTGAACCACTTAACTGACTGAACCACCCAGTCTTGTACTTCTTTTGTTAAATCTGTTTCTAAGTATTGTTTCTGATGTTATCGTGGTGGAATTGAAAAATTATTTTTGATATTTAGCTGCTAGTATATAGAGATATAGTTGATTTTGAACTTACATCCTCTACCTTTGCTGAACTTATTAGTTCTAGTAGTTTTTTTGTGGATTCCTGCTTACAGGATCATGTTGTCTGTGAATAAAGAGGTTTATTTCTTCCTTTTCCATCTGAATTGCCCTTAATTTGTTTCCATTTCTTTTTTAAAAAAACTTTTTAGGGACGCCTGGGTGCCTCAGTTGGTTGGACGACTGCCTTTGGCTCAGGTCATGATCCCAGAGTCCTGGGATCAAGTCCTGCATCAGCCTCCCAGCTCCACGGGGAATCTGCTTCTCCCTCTGACCTTCTCCTCACTCATGCTCTCTCTCAGTGTCTCTCTCTCAAATAAATAAAAATAAAATCTTAAAAAAAAAATTAAAAGAATGTTTTTTAAAAGATTTTTAAATTATTTATTTATTTGACAACAGCAATCACAAGTAGGCAGAGAGAGAGAGAGAGGAGAAGCAGGCTCCCCACTGAGCAGAGAGCCCAATGCAAGGCTCGATCCCAGGACCCTAGGATCATGACCTAAGCCAAAGGCAGAGGCTTTAACCCACTGAGCCACCCAGGCACCCCTGTTTCCATTTCTTTCCTTCCTTCCTTGTGGTGCACTAGCTAGAACCTCTAGTACAGTGTTGAATAGTAAGAGCAGACATTCTTGCTTTCTCCCCAGTCTAAGGAGAAAAGCATTCAGACTTTCACCCTTAAGTATGATGCTGTTTGTAGGCAGATGCTGTGGTAAAGGGAAGAAGACAAAGATTTGAGAAGTATATCTGAGTTAGAATGAAAGGACTTAGCAACTAATTGGATACAAGATATAATTTATATGTTTGTGGGAGATTCTGGTGCTTTTTTTATGAAGTAGGGTGGAATTGAAGATAAATTTATCTCTTTTTGGGAATATTGACTTTTTACAGTAAGAGGTTTTCTCCCCCTTCCAGTTTTCATTTGGGTTGGCAATTTTAGATCAGTTTTAATTTTTCCAAATGCTAAATTTTTAAATTATTTTTTTCTGTAGTTTTAAGTTAATATGTTCCATGAACTGGGAACAATGTTATTACCAAGTTTTTGTTGAGGAAATTGAGATATGGTGGGATGCTTTAGATCAGAGTGATGGAGATATCCACGTCTCTTTCATACAGCGTTCTAAATTTTTGACTAAAATGTTATTCCAGAATTGTGTCAGATGGGATACATGAGTCATCGACATCTTTTTTTCTTTATCCTTCCCAAAAAGGGATTATGTCTTAAATGTTAAGTGTGTTATATAGAAAGACTGTTTCTGTTCTTTGGTTTCACAAATCATCCTCTCTGTGTTTTTGTTTCTTAGGCCTTTAGTGGCTTCTGGCCCATTGTGAACCTGAATTCTTAAAGAATTTAACAAGTGACAGGGACTCAGAAGAAAGTTTTATTTAGCCATCCCGGAAAGATAGGAAACAGATCATAACAGCGGTGGTGGTTGTAATTACAGTGTTCCTATTAATATGTTAGTGTATACACTAGACATTTTCACTGAGTATCTTTAGTTGACCTCATAGGCTAGGTTTTCGAGAACAGAGAACTCATTAATATGAACTGTAGCTAGAATCATTTACCTTTGGAAACTTGCTTCTAAGGAAAGAGGCCTTAGGAGTTTTATGGATCTGAATTCAAACTCTGTCTATTTTTCATAAACTTGGAAAAGTTACTTTATTTTTGAAGTTTATCTAAAAATATCTGGTTTTTTTTCTGACTGTAACATAATATATGGTGCTGCAGAAAATTTGGAATACAGAAGGCCCAAAAGAAAAAATAAAGGCCATTCATAATTCTAGATTTAGACAAAAATCTCTCTTGGAGCTTGCATTCCAGTCATAATCTTTACAAATCTAGAAATAGCCTAAATGTCTACTAATAGAGACTGCTGGTTAAATATGTTCTGGTTCACCCATGTTCTAAACTCTGTAGCAGATCGAAAGCTGGAGAGCAGTTTTTAAGAGTGGGGATTCTATGTTCAGATCTTGGCTCTATTCCTTATTAGTTATCTGAACTTAACCTCTTGATACTTTAAGATTCTAAAATGCCTACTTCACAGAGTTTTTCTGAGGATTAAATGGGGTATAACAAATCTAACATACAGTATCTGGCATATAAGTTGTAAATGCTTGATAAATATTGCTAGAGGATTATTAATTTTATGTGCTGATATGGAGTGATTCCCAAGATATATTAAGTCTATAATGTAAGGTATCAAGAAAAGTTTTTTTTTATTGTATGATGTCACATATGAATATTAAAAAGTAGACACATTTTTCTTGAAGGATACCTGATAAAATATTAAGGGGTTACATTTAGGAAATAGGACTGGGGATAGGTGATGGTAGAGAGATGTATTTCTTGTTTTTACCTCTTTGTGAGGTTTGTGTTTTTTAATTGCCAGGTATATATTCCTTTTGTTTACTTTTTTTTTTTTTTTTTTTTTGACAGAGAGAGAGATCACAAGTAGGCAGAGAGGCAGGTGGGGGGTGGGGAAGCAGGCTCCCCACTGAGCAGAGAGCCCGATGTGGGGTTCAATTCCAGGACCCTGAGATCATAACCTGAGCCGAAGGCAGTGGCTTAACCCACTGAGCCACCCAGGCACCCCATACTTTTTTTTTTTTTTGTTTAAAGATGTTATTTATTTATTTCACAGAGACCGAGGTCACAAGTAGGCAGAGCAGCAGGCAGAGAGAGTGGAGGAAGCAGGCTCCCTGCTGAGCAGAGAGCCGGATGCAGGGCTCGATGCAGGGCTCTATCCCAGGATGTCTTCCTGGGACACCTGGCTGGCTCAGTCTGTAGAGAATATGACTTTTGATCTCAGGGTTGTGAGTTCAAGCCCCACATTGAGTGTGAAGTCTACTTAAAAAAAAAAAAAAAGATATCTTCCTTTATAGATTTATTTTCTTTGTCTTTCCTCTATGTTGGAAAATCTTATTTCTCTGCTACTTGTAATAACTTTGTTTACATAATTGTAGAATTTGAACATAGTTCTGGAACCAGCCTTTGCAGGTAGGTTAAATAATAGACTGCTTTGAGATAAGTAAACATATCATATATCTTGTTTCAAAGGAGTTTCTTGTAGAATAGGGGAGCATTGTGTTTCTGTGTTTCACTTAATAAATGGGATAATGATGTGTCAGCAAGGCTCTTTCAGAAATGGTTATGTATTTAGAATTCTTCTGTGGATTCAGATTTTTCCCCTTAGCAAATATTTACCTATTTGACAGTAATAGTTAAAAAGGGATACTTCCTTGGCCTTTCCCAATCAGTTAGAAACAACTGTACTTACAAAAGACATTTGGAAGATTTATATATTGAGTAGTCTCCAAATTCATCCTTCTGCCCTATCTCCTTTTCTCTCTTTGCACTCTTGTATCTGTGTCTGCATTTCTTCCTTTCTCTCTCTCCATTGTCTCAGATACTGAGCATATAAAGATTAATGGGATGCAGGTCCTGTCCTTAAGAAGCTCACATCAGTTGTTCCATTCTAACATTCTTTCTGAACTACTTTCCCGGGGCCGGGGTTGGGGAAGAATTATGATTTTTTTCTCTATTCCCATTTTTTCAGTCCAGCTTCGAAAACATTTATTAAAGTACTCAGGATGTGCCAGGCATTCTGGTAGAGGGTGCAAAGGTAAATGAAGTCCCCCCTTTTATTGCTTGGTTTCTTTCAAGGAGATAGGTAAGTAGATTTCAAAACAATTTGATAGATACTATGTCTATAATATTGTTTGGTTTTCACAATGAGGTGTTTTTTTTTTTTTTTTTTTAAGATTTCATTTATTTATTTGAGAGATAGAGCATGAGAGGGGAAAAGGTCAGAGGGCAAAGCAGACTCCGATGAACCTGAGAGCCTGATGCGGGACTCAGTCCTGGGACTCTGGGATCATGACCTGAGCCCAAGGCAGTTGCTTAACCAACTGAGCCACCCAGGCGCCCTCACAACAGGTAGTTTTAGATAGTGCTACCAGGTTGAGGTAAAGACTATACATTTTCTTTAATGGCAGAAATTAACCTGCCTTGAGACATTTATACAAAACAGGAGCCAGCGTAGCATACTCCAGAAGTAAAGTTTCCTTGTTCTCCCTAATTCCTCAAGGAGGTTGCAAAGGTACCTCTGAAGTGTGAGAATGTGCCAGACATGAGAGCCAAGTTCTTGATCCTTCACTGTTCCTTTTCCCTTCCACCATACTTTCAAATTTTCCCTTCCACCATACTTTCATATTTGAGGGTTGTGTTAGTATTCCAGAAGAACCTGCTTTGTAATTTATGTGCTTATATCAAAGAGAACATTTATAAGCATTGGACTTTCCTGCTGCTGTAATCAGACTCTGTGTCAGCAAGTCCAGGTTCTTAGTTCATGGTGAAAAGCAGTCTGGCCAGTCTGCTGCCTGTCTAAATGAGCCCCCGGTAACTCTGTTTCCTTGAGTGTATACGGATACACATGAGTACTTTGAAAGCACAGAGGAGGCATAGCTAACCTGAGTGGAACAGAACACATAATCAGGCAGGGCATTCTGGAGGACACGATACACTTTGTGAAGAATACTTGCCTCATCTGTACTCCATAATTAGTTTGCTAGTTTTGTACATTTAGGTAGAATAATAATAACTGAAGAGTTTAAAGCTAAATTACTGGCATCATTTGCATCTCTAATATATAAGGACATTTCCTGCATTACTGTAATACTGTTATCACACATTAAAAAAAACCAATAATTCTTAATAATGTAATACCTGTCCATGTTCAGGTTTCTCATTATCCCCAGAAATGTCCTTTGTAGCTGGTTTGTTCAAATCAGGATCTAATTAGGAACCATTCATTACAGTTTGTTATATCTTTTAAGATTTTTTCTTTTTCCCCTTCTTTTAAATAGACTGTACTTTTTTTGGCCTGAAGTCTTTTTTGTTTGTTTATTTGTTTGTTTGTTTTTTATTATTTTTTTCTTTTTTCTTTTTTATAAACCTGTAATATATTTTTATCCCTAGGGGTACAGGTCTGTGAATCTCCAGGTTTACACACTTCACAGCACTCACCATAGCGTATACCCTCCCCAGTATCCATAACTCCACCCCCTTCTCCCAACCCCCCTCCCCCCAGCAGCCCTCAGTCTGTTTTGTGAGATTAAGAGTCACTTATGGTTTGTCTCCCTCCCAATCCCATCTTGTTTCACTGATTCTTCTCCTACCCCCTTAAACCCCCATGTTTCATCACCACTTCCTCATATCAGGGGGATCATACGATAGTTGTCTTTCTCCACTTGACTTATTTCGCTAAGCATGATACGCTCTAGTTCCATCCATGTTGTCACAAATGGCAAGATTTCATTTCTTTTAATGGCTGCATAGGATTCCATTGTGTATATATACCACATCTTCTTTATCCATTCATCTGTTGATGGACATCTAGTTTCTTTCCATAGTTTGGCTATTGTAGACATTGCTGCTATAAACATTCCGGTGCACATGCCCCTTTGGATCACTACGTTTATATCTTTAGGGTAAATACCCAGTAGTGCTATTGCTGGGTCATTGGGTAGTTCTATTTTCAACATTTTGAGGAACCTCCATGTTGTTTTCCAGAGTGGTTGCACCAGCTTGCATTCCCACAGAAAGGGTTCCCCTTTCTCTGCATCCTCGCCAGCATCTGTCATTTCCTGACTTGTTAATTTTAGCCATTCTGACTGGTGTGAGGCGATATCTCATTGTGGTTTTGATTTGTATTTCCCTGATGCCGAGTGATATGGAGCACTTTTTCATGTGTCTGTTGGCCATCTGGATGTCTTCTTTGCAGAAATGTCTGTTCATGTCTTCTGCCCATTTCTTGATTGGATTATTTGTTCTTTGGGTGTTGAGTTTGCTAAGTTCTTTATAGATTTTGGACACTAGCCCTTTATCTGATATGTCATTTGCAAATATCTTCTCCCATTCTGTCAGTTGTCTTTTGGTTTTGTTAACTGTTTCCTTTGCTGTGCAAAAGCTTTTGATCTTGATAAAAATCCCAATAGTTCATTTTTGCCCTTGCTTCCCTTACCTTTGGCGATGTTCCTAGGAAGATGTTGCTGTGGCTGAGGTCGAAGAGGTTGCAGCCTGTGTTCTCCTCAAGGATTTTGATGGGTTCCTTTCTCACTTTGAGGTCCTTCATCCATTTTGAGTCAATTTTCGTGTGTGGTCTAAGGAAATGGTCCAGTTTCATTTTTCTGCATGTGGCTGTCCAATTTTCCCAACACCATTTATTGAAGAGGCTATCTTTTTTCCATTGGACATTCTTTCCTGCTTTGTCTAACATTAGTTGACCATAGAGTTGAGGGTCTATTTCTGGGCTCTCTATTCTGTTCCATTGACTTATGTGTCTGTTTTTTTTTTTTTTTTTTTTTTTAACACTAAAACTTAGCCCACTGTCTTTATTTATTTATCCATGACACTGATTTGCTGAAAAGACTTATGGTGCATAATGACCTGCCTTCTGGTTTTTATCTGATTGCTTCCTTTGGTACCGGCCTGTTCTAGTGTTCTCTGTAGATGTACAGTTTGATTTAATTCAGGGTAAACATTTTAGGCATACTTAGTATCATACTTAGTAGATGACACAATGTTGCATTTCTTTAATAGATTGTTTTTGTTTTTTCCTGGTAAATTATTGATTTATTCAATGTCACTGCTACTGCTAGTAAAGCCTTTATTTGCAGGAGGTAGACATCTGTACTAGATGGTAATGAATATTTTTTAAAAATTACAAGTAGAAAAATATGACCGGGCGTTATATCTAAGGTGACTACTTTTTGATATTTGATGTGTGTATGTATACACACACATCACACACACATATATACCCTACATATACACAGACACATACATACAAACACAATAGATTACATATATCCTGTAATGTAAGCCTTACTTTGTCCTCTGGGTCCTGCTCAGAAAAGGTTGACCATTTTTAGTCTAGAGGAACTGACTCATTGTTCGTGAGCTGTGCTGTATATCTGCACTCCTTAGCGTGAGAGAACACCTTATCAAGGTAAATTCCCATCTGTTGGCATGGATAACTCTTTACTGTTTCACATATTGGGGAAACCATGTGTGAGAAAAGGAACCAACAGCTGCCATCATACTAAACTCCACGCTGTATCTTGGTTAAGGTTCTTAAAGATACTCCTTTGAGTTTCGTATTCATCCCAGAAAGGATTCAGGGCACTCCATTTTTATGTTGTTATTTGCAAACGCTTTTGCTTTGCTAGTTCTTGTATTCGATCTTCATATACTTGGGAGAAGAGGTCCTCTTCAGATTTTGTTCTGTCTCAGTAAAGTTTCCCACCTTATGTCTCCATTTCTTCTCTGGGCTTTATGTACCTGGACTACATGTGGCCATCAAAGTACATTGGGGGTCTGGAGGCTCGTAGAGCTTTATACTCCTCCTCCTTTTATATTCTTCGTATAGAATGGTCAGAAAGTAGCTTCTGTTCCATAGAGTGTCGAGGGGCTTATAGTTAAAGAGAAGGAAGCCTTTGATGATTAATATGGGAATTCTTAGCATTTACAGAGTCTGTTGGTAATAGTGAGTGTCTTGGGCTTTTTGTCCAGCAGGAAATGGTGGGTATCATTTTTTCCATGTTGAGTGCTTTAAGCACATCATACTGCAGAAATCCATCTGTATTTGTCTCTTTCTCATACTCTGGCTTAAAAAAATCATCCTGAGATATGATGCAGTTTGGAAGGTAGTTCTGCAGATTCTTAGCCATGTTGTCTTCCTGCCATTTGTCACAGTACTAACTCCAATGACAAATGTTTTCATGATTAGCTTTGAAAATCCTGTTTTCCTGAAGTTTTCAGGTGTCAATTCGAGTCCTCCCAAGCAAAGTGGCAGAAGCCCATAGTCCCTCCTTCCACACCTCTAATCTGTTATTTTCTAATCTATTGTTTTCTTTGTTTTGCTTCTCTTTATCTTTAATGCCAGCTAGACACAGTGGTAGAGCTGTGATTCAGCCCATCAGTCACCAGTCTTGGGCTTGGATAGTCATAGCACTGATCAGCTGTTCTTTCTTTCCCTTTTTCCTTTGGGGATTTTTAGCCAGCCCTTTTTTGCCTTGTCTCTGATATATTCTCTTACCTGGTGTAGTCCATGGTATATCCTCTTACCCTTCACTTCTTCCCTAACTTCTATTTTATATGTAAACAGTTACAGTTCCAAGAGATCTTATTTTCTTATTTGACATAGTACATTGCAGCTATGTGACTTTATAGTAGAAGTACACACTCTTCTGTTTTGTTTGAACTCTCCTTACTTATCTTTTAAATTAACATTTATTTATTTAGTTATTAGTTATTTTATTTTTTAAGTAAGCTCTACGTGTGGCTTGAACTCAGGACCCCAACATCAAGAGTGGTAGTAGGCTCTATAAGGCTCCCCTCTCCTTACTCATCTTTACTAAGGTTTTATTTCTGGTCCCATGAAGAATGAGTAGAGATGTGAGAGGCCCAGATTGGTCTTTCTGGATATCATGGGTTAAATGGGGCATCTGAAAGTGGGAGGAGGGTAGAGGAAAAATTAAATAGAATAGAATTTCCTTCATGATGTGAGTCCTTTGTTGGTTATTTCCAATGTCCTGTGGTGAATGGCCTTAGTGTATTCTTTTGTGAAAATTGTAATGCATATTGACATAGGGCAGGGGGGTGGGGGTGGGGAGGTGGGGGAGAGCTTGTAGAAATGGTGAGAGTTGGTAAGGAGACAAATCATGTTCTTTAGGGAGTGGAAGAAGGTATTCTCTTATAATTTAGGAGTGTAAGTAACTATGGAATTTTTGACCTACCCTTTCCACTTTGCAGTTAATATATTTTTTAAAAGATTTTATTTATATTTGACAGAGAGCACATGAACACATGCACAAGCAAGGGGAGTGGTAGAAGTTGAAGGAGAAGCAGACTCCCCACTGAGCAGAGATCCTGATGTGGGGCTTGATCCCAGGACCCTGAGATCATGACCTGCACGAAGGCAGACTCCCAACTGACTGAGCCATCCAGGTGCCCCTGCAGTTAATATTAATAGATTATTAGATGTAAAAAAGACTTCCCTGTATTTCCCTACTATAGAGCTATCATCAGGAGTAGGGAAAATTATTGTTTTATTGTTATTTTTAGGTTTTATTTATTTGAGAGAGAGAGAGAGAAAGTGAGAGAGAGCACAAGTGGTGGGGAGGGGTATAGGAAGGAGAAGCTGACTCCCTGCTGAGCAGGGAGCTAAACACAAGGCTCCATCCCAGCACCCTGGGATTATGACGTGAGCTGAAGACAGATGCTTAACTATCTGAAACACCCAGGTGCCCTGGAGTAGGAAAAATTATATGGGAAAAGGCAGTCTACAGTGGTCCTCGTTATCCAGTTTTCACTTTCTGAGATGAACCTCAGTCAGGGAACAGATGATCCTCTTCCTGCGGATTCAGCATCTCTCTTCTCAGTAGTAGACTAATGTCCCTTACTTCACCTCATCACATAGACATTTTTTCATCTTCTATCATCACAAGAAAAAGAGTGAATACAGTATAATAAGGTATTTTGAGGGACCACATTCACTTAACTTTTATTACAGTATAGTGTTATAAAGGCTCTGTTATTGTTGTTACTCTCTTACTTTGCCTCATTTGTAAATTAAACTTTGTGGTAGGTGTGTCATACAGGAAAAAGGATATAGATAGGGTTAGGTACAATCTGCAGTGTCAGACATGCGTGGGGGTTTTGGAACTATTCCCCATGTGTAAGGAAGAACTACTGTCTAATAAGGAATTTTAACTAATACCAGGAACTATATTCATCATATTTTTTGTCTTGCATACTTTAGACCATAGTATGGTTAAGAGATATTATTTTTCATTTGGGAAAATTTCCTCACTACCATTCCATGAAATCTTCTCATACATCTATTCAGTGTAAATACATCCCTTGTTTCATTTTTATTGCTGTTATAGCCCATTTTAGAAATGCTTTTTATTTTGAAATTATTACTAATTTTCTTTTTTTGGGAAATTATGTAATGTAGAAACAAGACAAATATTTGTAGCATGGGGATTATCTTTTGTTGTATGTCTTTGTTACCATGTCTTTTGAGGTAATCATATTTCATTTATTTTAAGTTTCACTGCTTAACATTTTCTGAAATCAGGATAGGTGTTCCAAATAATTGATGTTATGGTGGTTAATTGGCAAGGTTTTTCTCTATTAGCTGTGCATGAAGTAATGGCAGGTCTTAATAATTAATGACATCTTGAATTTGATGAAATTCTGATAACTCATGGTTTAGCCCCAGAAACAATGAGATAATGCGGAGGTTGGTAGACTGAGTTGAGTAGCACTGAGGAAGAGACACATAAAGAGACATAGACATAGTCTAGAATATTTATTCTACATCTCTTTGTGAAAAAGCTTTTTCATATTCTCATCTAAGTCTTGACAAAAGGATCAGGAGATTTTAAGGCCTTTAAACGCAATAAAGAACACACAGTATATAGGCTTCATTAAAAGGCCCAGGGGGAGGGGCCCCTGGGTGGCTCAGTTCATTAAGTGTCTGACTTCGGCTCACATTGTGCCTGGAGTCCCAGGATGAAGTCCAACATCGGGCTCCCTGCTCAGTGCAGAATCTACTTCTCTTTCTCCCTCTGGTCCTGCCCGCTCCTTCTCTGTCTCAAATATATAAGTAAAATCTTAAAAACAAAACAAAACAAAACAAAAAAAATGCAAAGAAGGCCCAAGGGGAATCCCAAACTGCAGTGAACTTTCTTGTCTTTTCACATCTGGTGGAAAGTACAGAGATTTCCCGTATATGCTTCCCCAGCAAGTTTCCCTTATTTATTTGTTTTTTTTTAAGATTTTATTTATTTATTTTACAGACAGAGATCACAGGTAGGCAGAGAGGCAGGCAGAAAGGGGCAAGCAGACTCCCCACTGAGCAGAGAGCCCGATGTGGGGCTTGATCCCAGGACCCTGAGATCATGACCTGAGGGGAAGGCAGAGGCTTTAACCCACTGAGCTACCCAGGCGCCCCTCCCTTATTATTAATGTCCTGCATTAGTGTGGTACATTTTATAATTGATGGATATATATGGATATATTATTATTAATGACAGTCCATGGACTACAGTGGGTTTATTTTTGTGTTGTTCATTCTGTTGGTTTTGACAGATGCATAAGGACATCTGCTTACCATTATAGAATCATACAGAGTAAATCATTGCCCTAAAGATTCCCTCTACACTACTTACTTATCCCTTCCTTTTCCTCCCCCGCTCTAACCCTGACAACTCTGTTTTTTTTTGTTTTAATTGGTTTTATAGTTTTGCCTTTTCCAGAACGTCATATAGTTGGAATCATCCACAGGATTTTCAGAATGTCTTCTTTCACTTGCAGTATTCTTTCAAGGTTCCTCCCTATCTTCTGTGGCTTAATAACGTATTTCTCTTTATTGCTGAATAATATTGCATTGTATGGAGGTACCTCAGTTTGTATATGCATTTACCTGTTGAAGGATAAACTTCTAGGTTTTAGTAATTATGAATAATAGGTTAGCGTTTTATAAAACACAGAAATGGTCTAAAGTACATAAAAGCACCCATTTAAAAAAGCTGAGCTAAATCAGTATCTTGAGACTTACTTTTTTTTACCTTTGTATCAAAATTTTCTAATTGAGTAATAAGCTCAAAAAATATGGCTCAGGGGGCGCCTGGGTGGCTCAGTGGGTTAAAGCCTCTGCCTTCGGCTCAGGTCATGATCCCAGAGTCCTGGGATCGAGCCCCACATCGGGCTTTCTGCTCGGCAGAGAGCCTGCTTCCTCCTCTCTCTCTGCCTGCCTCTCTGCCTACTTGTGATCTCTGTCTGTCAAATAAATAAATAAATAAATAAATAAAATCTTAAAAAATAAAAATATGGCTCAGTAAATATGTGTGGAATGGTTGAACATGAAAAATGAAAGGAGGTCTGAAAGAGAAGGTGGGGGAAAAGATTGTATCACAAATCTGGATAATTTTTGAAAAATGAGATTGTTCAGAAATTCAGCTGGAGATTTGGATGAAGATGTTTAGGGCTCTGAATTCCGACTCTGGCTTGATAACACTTCAGAAAGTATCAGGCTGTCCCGGAAACTAGGTCATTAGACCTATTTTAATTTATTTGCAGTAGAATGATAGGAGAAAGTAGGGTTCAGTTTTTGGAAAAGAGTAAAAAACCCCAGAAGGCTAATTTTATAAAATAAAGAAGTGGACAGACAGTGATCATAGTGTAGAGGTTAGATACTGACTACAGAAAAAGAATTGCACAAAATCTGTGGATGGTGGTGTTTATTTTGTGTTCTTGAGTTGTAATTTCTTTTTTTTTGAATTATAATTTCTATTTAATAAAAGTGATACTAATGTGAGGAAGTTATTAGTTACAGGATTTGGGACTCATTGAATATTTTGTTTTATAGTTTTGTGAAATATAAGGAATATGGATACTGATGAGGTATGAAGTCATTTGAATTTCTAAAATATTTTTGTTTTAGAAGTGCTATGCAAATAAATTTGAAATACTAGTATGCCCCCAAGGGTTAGCTTGAAGTGATGAAACTTTTAAACTCTAATCCTAATTGAAATAAACTTAATCTGTTGTATTGTGGTAATGCTTTTGTGTTTTACTTCATTTATACTTCAGTAATACTGTATATTTTATAACATACAGTAATAATACATAATATGCAGTATTATTTCATTACTTCAGTAATACTGTATATTTCATAACCAGTCACCTGTTTTGAGTGTTGCATGTTCAGTATTTTAGGAAAAACATTGATGAATGAAACCGCTGCCTCCTGTTTATATAGAGCTACATAAAATGTGGAAAAATAACTAGGAAGGAGGAAAATGCATTAGATTATAAATGCTCTAAGAGTTTTAATGAAGGGTGGTATTATTTTTAGTTGGGATGAGCTAAGATGTTTGTATACATGTCTTGGTATTTGAGTTTAGCCTAAAACTAGTTAAGAATTGAATTTGTGAGTATAGGAGAGAAATATCTTTGTGGGAAGCAATTTATATTCACTCACAAGAATGTGGGAAAGGACATGCAAGGCTAGAAAGGTGATTAGGGTCAGATTATGGAAAGCCATTAATGCCAGAGTATTAAGGATGATTTCTACTAGTTAAGTAAAATTAAGAGATAGTTTTCTGAGGCATGAATGAGGAGCTAGTGATATTAGAAAAGAAGGAGGAGTTTTTTCCTCCTAATTCTTTGTTTATAAATATTTTAGAATTTTATATCCTTAAGATATGTACACTTTAATATATATGTACAAATGTATATATACATATGTATATATGTGTGTGTATATATGCATATATACATATATATATGTCTTATTATAGCTTCCTGCTGTGTTGAAAGCTACCGTATGTTTCCTGAAATGCCAGATACAAAAAAAGCCTTCTGTAAGTTGGCTGTCACTTTTGTGACATCAGCATAAGATATTCTACTGTATTATAGGCAGTATTTACTGAAGTATTTTATGAATTTATGGCCCTGTTGATACTCTTGAGATTTTGTTGGTTTTTATTTTTTTAATTTTTAAAAAAAGATTTTATTTATTTGACAGACAGAGATCACAGGTAGGCAGAGAGGCAGGCAGAGAGAGAGGAAAGGAAGCAGGCTCCCTGCTGAACAGAGAGCCCAATGCGTGACTCGATTCCAGGACCCTGGGATCATGACCTGAGCTGAAAGGAGAGGCTTTAACCCACTGAACCACCCAGGCGCCCCGAGATTTTGTTGGTTTTTAAATGAATATTTAATATACTTAGTTTGCCTCCATTTTAAACATGGTTATTTTCTTTTTAAATAAAATATTTACTTTCTTTGTTATAGAACTGTGGCTGCTGAAGTCAGGAAGCAAATCTCTGGACAATACAGCGGTTCTCCTCAACTGCTCAAAAACCTCAACGTTGTTGGCAATATATCCCATCATACCACAGTAAGTAACATCTTTAAAATATGGGATGTTAACTGGCATGTTACTGATGAGGCTATGAAAAAATAGTACAAAGATGAGCCAGTGGATTGGGTTCCGTCACTAGTCTCATAATGTTATTTGTTGCCACCCTTGTCTTTCCTGAAATTTGAGTTGGGTTAGGAGGTGTAATGCAGGTGTTAATTTCCTAGTCAACTCTGAAACTCTACCTTCAGGATTTATCAACTCTGGAATTTTATAGTGAAGACTCCCCGGATCCAAGGTGATTCATTACAGGAAAATTTAAGAATCTATTCTGGGAATATGTACTGAAGGAAATACTAAATAATTACGTAGATTTGTAGTATTTTCTGTCCCCTTTTATAGAAGGGAATATATAGGTAGTGAATCATTGCCTTAACCAGTTACTGTGTCAGAATCATAAGCATATGTGTTCTTATTAAGGGAACTGGCATGTGAGGATAATGAATTTTAGAGAGAAAGCTTGAGTGGGTGGGGAGTGGGGGTTGGGGGAAGTGGGTAGAGGAGAGGAAGAGGGAGAGGGAGAGAGAAAATCCTAAGCTAGCTCCTGCGAGGCCTCGGTCTCTTGACCCTGAGGTCATGAGCTGTGCAGAAATCAAGCCACCTAGGTGCTCCAGGATAATCTATTTTGATAAAAAAAACTGGTACTTACTAGTTATAGTAAGAATATGAATTAGAAATATACATCCATTTGTCAAAAACTAAAAAAGTAATTAAGAGTGGCTTGGGTAGGGGTACCTGGGTGGTTCAGTGGGTTAAGCCTCTGCCTTCGGCTCAGGTCATGATCTCGGGGGCCTGGGATTGAGCCTTGCATCTTCTCAGCAGGGAGTCTGCTTCCCCCCCCACCTCTCTCTGCCTACTTGTGATCAATCACTGTCAAATAAATAAATAAAATCTTAAAAAAAAAAGGAGTGACTTGGGTAGAGTTATATATTAACATTTCTTCATTCAGATAAGAAAGGATACCAGTTATTAAAATACATTGTATGCCAGAACATAATAGTTTGATTACCTTGTGATAACATGTTTATAATGTTTGCATTATTAAAAATTTTAAAGATGGAGTTTACATTTAACAACAGTAACACATTGATTGCAGAAGTTTTAGAATACATGCATTTGTAGGTGATTTCAGTGTACCTGGAGGTGATCCTTTTAATACCCTCTCAGAGTCTTGAACTCCTTTTTTATACTGATATTCTATGTCCTGTGTTATACCTCAGCCACTCACTTCTGTAGTCATGCCCTAGATTTGGCCACTATAAATAATCGTGACCCCTCTATAATCTCAGTTTTATGTTTCTTACTCTCTGGCTACTGCTTCTTACCTTTCTTGCTCTCTTGTTCTGGTATCCTTCTTAAAATTTGTTTTTATTTTTAAGTAGGCTCCACACCCAGTGTGGGGCTTGAACTCATGACCCTGAGATCAAGAGTCAGTCGCATGCTCCCTGATTAAGCCAGCCAGGTGCCTGTCTTATTCTGGTATCCGACTCCAACTGTCCTTCACCCCCAAAACCTAGAATCCATGGTCCTACTGACTTTTTCCTGCTCCTCACACTTTCATGTTTTCTTTTCTCTCCTTACCAAACTTAAATTATTTGATGATCATTGTAACGACTCTCTTGCATGTAACCTTGAATTCCTTAACTTCTCATTTCACTGGCACAACCTCAGTGCTGTTCAAAATCCCACTCTGCACTTGGGCAGCTGAGTGTGGCTGGAGAAAAACATAATCCTAATGACTGGTCTTCCTCGGTTTATGAGCGTTCACTCATGGAGGCTTTAACATTTCCAGGCAGATAGTATGTTTTCCCAGTTCATTCATTTCCCCACTGTTACAGTTTGCTTATTTCGTGCCTCCTACTCTTAACCCCTAATCGCTTTTTCCCATTTTTACTTCTCAGATAATTTGGCTTCATATTGCACTTGTGAAAATTGAAGCAAATCAGAAAAGAACATCCACATACTCCTACCACCATGTGTATTCACCAGTTGTCATCTGTACCCATGTAGTCTACCTGTACACCTGTGACTCTAGGTGAACCACTCGTGGACAAGCGGAGGGATGAGTCAGTCCCTACTTGGCTCAGTTATTGAAATGCACCCCTTTAGTAATTCTCCCTTCTCCTTTATCACCTTTCCTCCCTATTTACCCAGTCATTCCCATGAGTATACAGACATGCTGTTATTTCTCCCATTTAAAAAAATCCTGTTTTGCCCTACTTTTCTACCTGTCCCCAGCCTTCTGTATTTCTTTGCTCTTCTTTGCAACACAGTTCCTTCAAAGGATTGTCAGAGCTTGCTGACATCAATTTGTCTTCTTGTATTCTCTTTGATAAAGTATTTTTAACTTTTAGGAATCTTTAAACATACTTAGAAATAGAAAGACAAGTATAACCATTGATATTTTCTTACTTAACAACAACGCTGTTATCACACTTAACCAAAATTAACAGTAATTCATTGGTATCATCTAATATCCAGTAACTGCTAAATTTCCTTGATTATCTCATAAATATCTCTTTATAGTTGCTTTATTCAAATGGAGTTCCACATAAAATCCACCGATAGCATTTGGTTTTAGCTCACTTGTGCTAAAACAAAAATAAAAACTAGTTTCTTCCTCCCCCAACTTCTAACTTTGTTTTTATGCCATTGAGATTATTGAGAAAATTGAATTAGTTGCCTAATATAATTGCCCGTTTTTTTTGGATTTTATGTTTGCTTCCTTATAGATTTGTTTCTCTAGCTCCTTCATTCCCTGTAGCTGACTAGGATTCTGGTTCAACTTTTTTGAAATTTCCTCCTTATAGACTCATTTCTCTATCATTCATATTTCCTCTAACTGATTAGATTCTGGTTTAACTTTTTTTTAATAGCTTTATTGGAGTTTGAATCACACACCGAATAATTAACCCATTTAATTTACAAATCAGTGGATTTAATGTATTCACAGATGTATGTAACCATCCCCACAGTCATTAGAACATTTCATCACCTCAGAAAGAAACTCCTCATCTGTCACCTGTTAACCTCCCATCCCTAGCCCAAAACAACCTCTGTCAAATACCAGAATTTTGATGGTACACCAGAAAGGATTGAAAGAGATCTTAACACTAAATATGTCCTCCAAATCCCAACACAAATGATTGTTGAAGAAAGTGTGGTAACGTTGCCTGGTAGAGGTTCAGTAGTGCTTCACTATTGCTTCTCATCACCCTTTAACCCTGCTTACAGCCCAGCCATGCTCTTTTTTTTTTTTTTTTTTCCAAAAGATTTTATTTACTTTCTTGTCAGAGAGAGAGCACAAGCAGAGGGAGAAGCTAGGCTCCCTGGCAAGCAAGGAGCCGATGCAGGACTTGGTCCCAGGACCCTGGGATCATGATCTAAGCTGAAAGCAGCTGCTCAACTGACTGAGCCACCCAGGTGTCCCCCAGCCACAGTCTTCTAGAAAATCATGTTGTAATCTCTTCCCTTGGATCAGTAAATACAGGATCTTTCCTTGGAGTCTTGCAAAATAATTTATAGTTATAATCAGCTCATCACCACATTCCAAGACTAACCCAAGCAGCTGTCTCTGTTGGGCATCAGAGGGAGGGGAGGTAGTTGTAGCAAACTTGATTCTGTGATCCAGGTCTAGCTAACACCGCCTCTAGAAAGCCAGTGACCTGTGTGAATTTGGGAAACAAGATTGTTTTTTGGTATTTTTAAGAAAGTCACAGCTTCCTTCCCTTCCCTAAGACTTACTCATGTATGGTTGGTCATTCTTTGAGGAAAGATTAATTTTGAATTAGATATATGTAAGGACTCCCAGCTTTTGTCATTATTTTCATTGAATATTCATTTGTGACACTTTGAATCCTGAAAAGTATGCTGCCCTAGAAATAATACTTGGGCAGAGAAACATGACCTAAAACTTTTTTTAAAAAAGTTCACTTCAATCTATCTGTCTGCCTATCTATCTATCTATCTATCTATCTTTCTATATTGTGGTAAAATATATGTAACAAAATTTATTATTTTAACAATTTCTAAGTATATAATTCAGTGGCATTAAGTATATTCACAATATTATGTAATTATCACCCCCACTATACATCACCACTGTCCATTTCCAGAAATTTTTCATTATCCGAAACTGAAACTCTGTAGACCCGTTAAGCAGTAACTCCCAGTTGCCCCCTCCTCCCAGTCCCCAGTAACCTCTGTTCTGTTCTATAAATTTGTCTGTTCTATATACCCTATAAAGTGCGGTCATATAATACTTGTTTTTTTTGTCTCTGGTTTATTTCACTTAGCATTTCTTCAGAGGGTTGTCCATGTTAAGACTCAATAATATACCATGGTATGTGTATACCACATTTTGTTGATCCATTCATCTGTTGATGGACATGTTGTTTCCATGTTTTGGCTGTTGGTGTATCACTGCTGTGAACACGAGTGTACAAGTGTCTGTTTGAGTCCTATTTGCAGTTATTGGGTGGAATACCTAGACTTGGAATTACATCATATGGAATTCTATTTTTTGGTATGATTATTTTGGGAACATTTGAAAGGCTTCTGATTTCTTTATATCCTCTCCTATACTTGTTTTCTATTTTTTTATAATAGCCATCATAATGGGTGTGAAGTAGTATCTGTGTTTTTGATCTGCATATCCTTCATCCTGCAAATTTTGTTATGTTATATTTTCATTTAGTTCAATGTATTTTTTAAATTTCACTTTTCAGACTTTTACAATTCATAGTTTATTTGGAAGTATATTGTTCATTTCCTAAGTGGAGATTTTCCTGTTACCTTTCTGTTGCTAATTTTTAATTTGTTTATATTACGGTCAAAGAACAGACTGTGATTTCAGTTCTTTTACAATTGTTGAGGTTTGTTTTATGGCTTAGGATATGGTCTGTCTTGGTATATGCTTTTTGGGCTTTTGAAAAGTGTGTTTATTCTATTGCTATTAGGCAGACTGTCCTATAAATGTCAGTTAAATCCTGTTGGTTGATGGTACTGTTGAGTTTTACCATATCCTCATTGGTTTTCTGTCCAGTTATCTATTAGTTGTTGAGAGAGAGGTTTTGAAGTTTCCAGTTTTAATTGTAGATTTTATCTTATTTTTCCTTTCAGTTCTCTTAATTTTTCACATAATTATAGCTGTTTAATACATACACCTTTAAGATTGCTGTGTCTTCAGGGGTGCCTGAGTATGTGGCTCAATGGGTTGAGCCTCTGCCTTCAGCTTGGGTCGTGATCCCAGGGGCCTGGGATCGAGCCCCAAATCAGGCTCTCTGCTCAGCGGGGAGCCTGCTTCCCCCCCGCCCTCTCTGCCTGCCTCTCTGCCTACTTGTGATCTTCCTCTCTCTCTCTCTCTGTCAAATAAATAAATAAATAAATAAATCTTAAGGGGGTGGGGGAAGATTCCTGAGTCTTCTTGTTGGATCATAGCTGTTATCAGATAATGTCCCTTTTTATCTAATACTTTACTTTGCTCTGAGATCTGATTTTATTTTTTAATTTTTTAAAGATTTTATTTATGCATTTGAGAGAGAGACGGTGAGAGAGAGCATGAAAGGGGAGGAGGTCCAAGGGAGAAGCAGACTCCCTGTGGAGCTGGGGGCCTGATACGGGACTCGATTCTGGGACTCCGGGAACATGACCTGAACTGAAGGCAGTTGCTTAACCAACTGAGCCATCCAGGCCCCCAAGGTCTGATTTTAATATAGCCACTTCAGAATTCTTTTGATTAATGTATGTATGGTACATCTTTATCCATTCTTCTATTTTCAACTTCCTTATATTGTCTTATTAGAGGTGAATTTTTTGTACACCATACAGGTGGGTCATACCATTCTGCTGTTCTCTTTTAATTGATGTATGGAGACATTTAAATTTAATATTATTATTATTATTATTATTTTGCTAGGGCTTTATTCTGCCATTTTATTTTTTGTTCTGTTTTTTTTTTAATTAATTTATTTGAGAGAGAGAGAGAGAGAGAGAGATCATAGAGGGAGAGGGAGAAGTGAACTCATTGCTAAGTAGGGAGCCTGACATGGGGCTTGATCCCAGGACCCTGAGATCATGACCTGAGATGAAGGCAGATGCTTAACTGACAGAGCTACCCAGGTGTCCCTGTTTTTTTTTTTTTTTCCTGTTTTCTTTTTCCAATTTCCCTCTGAGTTATCTGAACATTTTTTTAGATTTCCATTTTGATTATCTGCAGTCTGACTGAGTGCATTATCTTTGTATAGCTTTTTTAGTGGTTGCTTAGGTATTATATTTACATAACTTATCACAAAACTAGTGTTGACACTTTAACAGTTTGAGTGAAGTCAGGAATCTTATGTACCTTTCCATCCCTTTACCCTTTATTGTATTATATTATATAGACCGCCTCATATGCTATCCCAACAGTAAGAGGAAGAAGTACCTTGTTATTACTGAATGAGTAGATGCCCCTTCATGGTCTCCATTGACACTGTGGAGGTGAGAGGCTCATAGCTCCTAGTAGATATGAAAATCCTCGTTCCCTACTCTGACTTCTTTGAATCCATGCTTGGTGGGGAGCGTTGGATGCCTTGTTACAACTTTGAGAGGGTGAAGTCTAGCTTTCCATTTGGCCTTGTTTGTGTAGGTATTGGTGGGCCCACAGTTTTTCATACAGTGTTTGGCTGAAGTAGAGTGGTTGTTGTCTAAAACTTTTCTGTTTTGCTGGGGTGCCTGAGTGGCTCGGTTGGTTACACATCTGCCTTCAGCTTGGGTCGTGGACCTGGGGTCCTGGGATCGAGCCCCGTGTTGGGGTCCTCGTTCAGTGAGGAGCCTGCTTCTCTCTCTCCCTCTCTGCCTGCTAGTGCTTTTGTGAGCCTGTGCGCTCTCACTCTCTGTCAAATAAATAATCTTTAGAAAGAAAGAAAGAAATGAGGGAAGAAAGAGAACTCTTCTATTTCACAGTGCTGCCCCTCTCTTGGTCCTTTGGCTGGGGGGAATAGGATTTTATTGCGGTTCCCCTCCCCCAACTCACCCCATGCCATGTGTCTTGGTGTTTCTGGTTTGTGAGCTTTTCCAGCTCCAAACGTGGAATATATAAGGCAAAAAGAAATTTGAGCTAATCCACAGTTACACCATTTCTTGAGTCCCGAGGTCCCTGCTGATTTACCTTTTTCTCTACCTTTTAGAGTCTTCCGATGTTTATTTTATATAGACTGTCTGGGATTTATAGTTGTAATTAGTGGGGAGAATAGGGAAAAATATGTGTATGTACTAGTGACTTTAAACATTGAACACTTTTTTGAGTGCTGACTGGCCATTCCTGTGTCTTCCTTTGTGAATGCCTTGTCAACTTTACCCCTGATTTGGGAGGGTGGTTTGTCTTGTTACTATTGAGATATAAGAATTCTTTATATATTGTAGACACCAGTCCCTTGTTAAATATGCTTTGTGAATATTTCTTCTTACTGTGACTTGCCTATCCATTTTAACTATCTTTCGATATGTCAGATTTTTCTCTTATAAATTCTGTGTCATGTCTAAGAAACCTTTGCCTGCTCCCAAATCATGAAGATGTTTTCCTATTTTTCATCTAGCAGTTTTATGGTTTTAGTATATTTATATTTATGTCCATGATCATCTCAATTTAAATTATGTTGTGATGGAAGGATTGAGATTCATTCCCCCCCAGTATAGATACCAAGCTTTTTCAATTGTGGTTGAAGAATATTCTATTTCCTTATTGAATTGCTTCTTTCCCTGTATAAAGAACAGGGGTAGGGGGTATCTGGGTGGCTCAATGGGTTAAGCCTCTGCCTTCAGCTCAGGTCATGATCTCAGGGTCCTGGGATCGAGCCCCGCATCGGGCTCTCTGCTTGGCGGGGAGCCTGCTTCCCCCTTTCTCTCTCTGCCTGACTCTCTGCTTACTTGTGATCTCTCTTTCTCTCTCTGTCAAATAAATAAATAAAAGCTTAAAAAAAAAAAAAGGAACAGGGATAGTATATGGTGTATAAACTATACATCATGATAGTATATGATGTACTTAAGAGAATAGGTAAGGTGGAATGCTTATGAATGAAAAACCATGAATTATAGATCCTGATGACCCCTTTTTAAATTTTGCACTGTCATTAGTGGCTATTTTATTTTCAGGAGTTGAGTTCGTTTTATTATTTATTTATTTATATTTTATTTATTTATTTTTTAAAGATTTTATTTATTTTTTGACAGAGATCACAAGTAGGCAGAGAGGCAGGCAGAGAGAGAGAGAGAGAAGCAGGCTCTCCCCACTGAGCAAAGAGCCTGATGTGGGGCTTGATCCCAGGACGTCCCAGGACGCTGGGAGTATGACCTGAGCCGAAGACAGAGGCTTAACCCACTGAGCCACCCAGGCGCCTGTTTGAGTTCTTTGAGCACAAATGCCCTTCTTCATAGAACGGATATACTAACTTTCTCTAGCTTACAGGGTTTGGGAGAAGTTTGAATGAGAAAGCATATAATGATAATAACGACTCTCATTTGAGTGTTCATGATTTGCTAGTCACTTTTTACTTTATTTAACTATCTTTAAAATGTTGCTTTACCTGTTGGGGGTTGTTCAATCCAAAGCATCGTAGATTACAGCACCTTCTATTTTGTAACACATACCTGTGAGTCTCAGTGTTTTTACCTAGTTGAGCATCTTGAAAAATTACATGTTCTTATTTTATTTTCATTGGTCCACAACTGCACATTTGTTATATAATTCTTCACAGTTTTGCTTAATATTTTTTCTCATGTTAGATAAGATGTAGGGTGTCTTACTAAAATGTATAATTTCAACTTGGCTAAGGAATTCTGTGAATATTCTGTTATTGCTAATAGATACTTTTAACAGATTCTGTGTATTACTTTCCTGTGGCTGCTGGAACAAATTACCACAAACTGTGTGGCTTAACACAACAGGAATTTATTCTCTCACAGTGCTGGAGTTCAGAATTTAACATCAGTGGGCAGAAGTCAAGGTTTTCGTGAGGTTACACTCCCTTCAGAATCAGTTCCTTGCCTTGTCCAGATCTGGTGGCTGCTTGAGGCCGTATCAGTTGTGTCTTTAATGCCAGAATCTTCAAATTTCTCTTTGCTGTGTCTTGATGTGGCTTTCTCCTCTGTGTGCACCAAATTCCCTATGTCTCCATATGAGGGTATATATGATTGTACTTAGGACTTACATAATCCAGGATAATGTCCCCATTTTAGGATCCTTAATCATATCTTCAAATACCCTTTTATTTGTATTTATTTATTTATTTTGCCATATAAGGTCCATGGGTTGGGATGTGGAGATCTTTGGAGGGCCCAGCCTGTTACAGACTGGTTATATGTTTTACTAGAATAATCAACAATAACATCAAATAAAAGTAAAAGTGCTGCTTATAAACTTAGCATTGACAATTCCAAGGATATAAAAAAGAAAAAAAGAATCCTTCCAGTGAGCATTTCATCATCGTCAAGTATTCTAAAACTGTTAATTATTATTACTGACCTTAAGTGAGGGGAATGGGCAAAGTCTAAGTGAGAAGATTGGTATATTGACCCAAAAGTATAAACAAGTATAAGAAGGCCAACACCCTGTGGTTTCTTTAGTGCATCTGGCTGAATCTCTGCTGACATTTTAGAAATAACTAGGTTAAAAGCATGTATTTTTTTAAAACTTTGGTTAAAGTTTTAAAATTTTTATATCCACCTCTCCCTTTCTACCCACCTCTCACACCCACCCTTCTTTATAAAGGTGCCCCTTACTGAAGCGGTGGACCCCGTGGATTTGGAAGAATACCTCATTACTCATCCTTTAGCTGTGGATTCTGGACCTTTAAGGGATTTGATTGAGTTCCCTCCAGATGATATCGAAGTTGTTTATAGTCCTAGGGACTGCAGAACCCTTGTGTCAGCTGTGCCTGAAGAAAGGTAAGGTGACGTTTACCTATTTTTGGTTTGAGTGTAACTATGGAAAGGCTACCTCCCTTGATTCTATTTAGATCCTGTTTCTTGTGATAGTGTTGTTTGTTGTTGCCTAGTATATGATAAGAACTGAAGCAACCAAATTTACAAACATCGGTGCTTTCCTTACTAAATTACAAATCTGTTTTCTTTTTTAAAATAGTGAAATGGATCCACATGTTCGAGATTGTATAAGAAGTTATACAGAAGACTGGGCAATTGTAATCAGAAAGTAAGTCATATGTTTATTATAACTTTAAGAAATGCTGAGTAAGATCTATAAGTGGATTAAGGTAGATTAATAATAATTATGAGACCTGAACATTCATTTAAAAAACAGCTGAAGAAACAGAAGAAGGACCTTTTGTATGTAAATATTTTCTCCTTAGGAGTTCTGCAGTTACTGCAGCCTATATCACTTAATTTTCCTTATAAAATAATAGTTTTATCAGTAGTATTTCTATATTATTATAAGTCATTAATAACTAATAATATATAACTATAATAATTTATGGTCTAACTTTTGGGAATCATGGGTAGGTATTGATGAATAATTTGCATTTCTCAAAAAGAATCCAGTTTTATTAAAACTTAAGTGGCTAAATTAATTTGAATAGCCAGCTTTCCAGATCAAGCTGTTTGAAAGGTGGAGACCTTTACTAAGTATTTATAGGTCATTGACCAGTATATTGAATCAGGTAAATATTTTTAAAAAGTAATGTTTTGTTCTACCACAAAATTTATTGTTCTAATGAATGTATTTGAGATATCAAGTCAGGTTAAGAAAAAAAAATACGTTTCCTTTGCTAATTTTAATTTGCATAATGAAGAGTCTTCATACTGAAAATTCTTAGCCTTATTTTTCTAGAAGAAAAATAAATTACTGAAGTAGTGGAGAATTCTGTTATGACATGGTTTTCAGAAATGAAGTTACCTGTGCTAAATTGTACTAGAAACAGTCTTGTATCCTTTGCTTATTGTTTTGCCCTATGGCTGCTGTCTTATTTCAGTGGGTTTAATATTGTGCTAAGCATCGCTTGGGGATACTGCTGACATGCTTTTTAGTTTTAGTGTGACCTAATAAAAGCACAGTCTGCTACCTTTTATAAAGAAGAGCTGTTTTTATGAACTTACCATTTTGATAGGTATTTCAATAGGTAGATTTTAGACATTACTGAAGAAAACTGTTCCTGTGTCAGATAACTCAGGTTTTTACCTCTGTACACGTATGTTGGAGACTTCTAATTAGAAATCTTAATATAAGGAGATTAGTTGCAAAACATTAATCTCAGGATCATGGAGTCTGCTACTTAATTCTCATGGGGTTACTGACCTTGGTTTAGGCAAGAGGGTAAGGTAGTTAACATTTTTGGGAACTTACTGTGTATCAAGCATTTACTGGGCCCTTGACAGTCAGTCTCAGTTAAGGTTCCAACAGATGAGCTCAGGCTCAGAGTAGTTAAGTAATGACTTTGAGGTCTCCCAGCCAGAAAGTGGGATAGTCTGGATTAGAACCTAGGGACATCAGGTTCTAATGCTTCAGTTTTTCCTGTAACATCAAATATTATTTTATTTATTATCTGCAGTAGTAAATGGCAAAAGGCACACTTCTGTTGGGCTACAGGTTTTAAAGTATCCCTGAAGGATGGAAGATAGGGTGCGATTGGAACATAAGAGAAAATCATAGTACAGAATAATCTAAGGAGAAGATATCTATAAAATCCTCGGTAGGGTTGTAAGCTCAGAAGTAGTGAATGGGGTAACTGTTGGACATTTGGTTACTTTGACCCCTGTACCATGTGTGTACAGGAATGCCTGCAGAGATATCTATGCCTTTTTTTTAGAGCAATGATTCTGGGGGCTTGAGCTGATAATATAGTGCTCAGGGTGGGCTTGCCTTGGAAGAAGAGGCCCCTCAGACCCAGAAGAGTGGATACTGGCAGATTCTGCCTGACAGCATGATTGCCTCTTCTCCACAACCGCCGGATATGGGCTGAGCAGAATAGATAGTGTTTTTAGGCGGATATGGAGTTATGAATTTAAAAATGAGCACAGAACCCAGAATTGCCCACAATTTAATGAAAACCAGCATGCTTCAAAGAGAATTATCAATCTCCAAGTAACAGAACAAGTTAAAGTTGGCAGTAGTTAATAGAACACAGATCAAAACCTGTAAGTGTAATTAATATCCTCAAGGAGATATGAAAGGATGTGGTAGACATATGAAAATCAACTAGTTATTTTAGAAATTAATATTTTTTTCAGTGAAAAAATATTAAAAATTCAGCAGATGGGTTTAATGGTGGAGTGGTCATGATTGAGGAGTGGAATAGTGTTCCATAAGATGAAACCACACCATTCGTCTATAATTCAGCACAGAAGGATATAGGGACAGAAAGTACTTCATTTATTTATTCATTCAGCAAGTACTTGCTGAGAGTCTGGAATGTGCCAGGCACTATGCTAAGCAGTGATGATGCAGCAGTCAACAGATCTGTGCCCTCGAGGAGCTTACTTTCTAGTTGGGGATGAGGGCCATGGATAATAAACCAACACAGATAAATACTAGTAGGTGTGGTGGAGGTGACTCTTATGGAGAAAAAAAAGTAGGGTGAGGAGGATAGGGAGATCCAAGAAGAGCGGCTCAATTTCCTGCTTTGTAAACTAATCAGAAGAGACCTGAAGGAAGTAAGGGAGTGAGCCCTCTGGATATCTGGGGGAAGATAGTATTAGGCAGAGGGAAGAATAGCACATGCAAAGGCTCCATACTAGAAGTGTTCAAGGAAAGAGGTCAGTGTGGCTGGAATAGAATAAATGAGGGACAGAATGCTGAGAGACGAGGTCCTAGCAATGGTGGTGATGGTGTGCGGGGTTGGATGGGTAATCATAGAAAGTCTTACAGCAATCAGCTAGAGGTCAGAGTGATAATTTAGAAAGAATACTGATCATGAATCATGTCATTCTTCTCATCTCTTGTGAATTATTCTGTCAATATTTTAGGACATAAAGGAGATAGAATTGAACACACTTCTAGTTTATAGGAGCGGCTTAGCATGCAATTTTACAAATTAAGGAACTTAAAACATTTTATGAAGGATAAAACCTTTCATGTTATTATATTGAATATCTTTATTTTAGTTCTTTCAGAGAAGAATGCTTTCTTTTATTTTGTGATTCACTGAGATAATGAACATCATGTAGCTGCTATTTTATTATCTTTGGCAACAAGACACAATATGAATCATTCGTATCAAGTGTGATTCTTTACTATTTCATAAATTCAGTGGTGGCAGGAACCATATCATCCTCTGTAATCATAATTGTTTTTGCTCCAATTAAAATTTTCCCCAGGTGGGCTATATGAGGTGTGGAACAGTATTTGCTCTTTTTTTTTTTTTTAAATTTTTTAAAGATTTTGTTTATTTATTTGAGGCAGATACAGAGAGAGAGAGAGAGAGAGTGCATGAGGAGAGCAATAGGGTCAGAGGGAGAGGGAGAAGAAGACTCCCCGCTGAGCAGGAATTCCCGATGTGGGGCTCCATCCCAGGACCCCCAAGATTGACCTGAGCCGAAGGCGGACGCTTAACCATCTGAGCCACCCAGGCTCCCTATAATTGCTCTTTGACCTAAATGTCTGTTTAATGCTCTTGGGTATTGGATTTTTAGGAAAGAAGGTTACATTAATTTAAGAATTATTTTAAGTCAAATATATATATTATGTAGCAATATATGTTAACTGATATATGTATACAATGGTGTAGATCTTGCTGTTTTTATCCTTTTTTTTTTTTTTTTTAAAGATTTTATTTATTTATTTGACAGAGAGAGAGAGATCACAAGTAGGCAGTAGGCAGAGAGAGAGAGGGGAGGAAGCAGGCTTCCCGCTGAGCAGAGAGCCCGATGCGGGGCTCGATCTCAGGACCCTGGGATCATGACCTGAGCCTGCTTCCCGCTCTCTCTCTGCCTGCCTCTCTGCCCAGGCGCCCCATGTTTTTTTCCTTTTTAAAGTCTGTAGCTGTAGCTTGTTTAAGATCTTTTATCCTTGATGATATATAGGAACTTTTATTTTTGACTATTTGAAATTTTAAGATTCAATGCTTCATGGGTGCCTGGGTCGCTCAGTCAGTTAAGCAGATACCTTCAGCTCAGGTCATGGTCCTGGGGTCCTGGGATCAGATCCTGCATCGGGCTCCCCGCTCAGTGGAGAGCCAGCTTCTCCCTCTGTCTGTTGCTCAGCCTACTTGTGCTCTCTTGCTTTCTATCCAATAAATAAATAAAATCTTTAAAAAAATTCAATGGGGCACCTGGGTGGCTCAGTGGATTAAGCCTCTGCCTTCGGCTCAGTTCATGATCTCAGGGTCCTGGAATCGAGCCCGACATCAGGCTCTCTGCTCAGCAGGGAGCCTGCTTCTCCCTCTCTCTCTGCCTGCTGCTCTGCCTACTTCTGATCTCTCTCTGTCAAATAAATAAGATCTTTAAAAAAAAAAAAATTCGATGCTTTATATTTTTCTGCCTTTTAAAAATTTATACTGTTGGGGCACCTGGGTGGCTCAGTGGGTTAAAGCCTCTGCCTTCAGCTCAGGTCATGATCCCAGGGTCCTGGACTTCATGTATCAGCTCTTAGCATTCCAGTTTTACAAAATAAATTTCTACTGTCCTTCCAAAGTTCACTTTATAGTTACATAGCTTCCCTATAAAACATTCTGGCTCTGTGTTCTATCACAGTTCATATATGCAGACTTATACACACTACTCATTGACCCAATACCAGTCTTTCTTAGGGCACTTCTGTAGCATGCGGAATGGACTGAGGTGGCCTCTGAGCCTATCCTTTGTCCACTCCAAAAGCAACACTCTCCAGAAGGCTATGGGGTTCCAGTCATTACTGAAAATAGTGTCATTGGGGCACCGTGGTGGCTCAGTGGGTTAAAGCCTCTGCCTTCGGCTCAGGTCATGATCCCAGGGTCCTGGGATCTAGCCCTGCATCGGGCTCTCTGCTCAGCGGGGAGCCTGCTTCCTCCTCTCTCTGCCTGCCTCTCTGCCTACTTGTGATCTCTGTCTGTCAAATAAATAAATAAAATCTTTTAAAAAAGTAAAATTTACAGTCTCATTCTATTCTTTAACCTGGCTTCCCATCCTTTGTTTTAACTGAAAAAAAAAAAAAAAAAAAATCTGGATTGAAAGTACAACTTAAGTTAGATATACATGGTTGTTGTAGAAAGAAGGAGAATATGACTTAATGTCTGGAATTTCCTAATCTCTCTAGTTGGAGTAAAGGAACTTTGAATGGAAGTCTCTTAAACTTCTGGTTCAGTGTTGAACACAATCAAAACTGCTGGAATATATCCTTATTAATGTAAAGAAATAATACAGAGAATAGTTGGCTTGTTACATAATGATGAAATGAAAAGTTTCCCAAAAACTGACATTTACTTAACTATTTTATTTTGAATAGGTATCATAAATTGGGAACAGGATTTAATCCTAATACGTTAGATAAACAGAAAGAAAGGCAAAAAGGTTTGCCAAAACAGGTCTTTGAATCTGATGAAGCTCCAGATGGCAACAGCTACCAGGATGAGCAAGTAATGTCTCTATTTTAAATGACTAAAAGAAATAATTTTAAAGTAATTTATTTTTTAATTTCTTTATTAATATATTTATATTTATATTTAATGTTTTGCATGACAGGATGATCTTAAAAGACGTTCGATGTCAATAGATGATACTCCAAGGGGTAGCTGGGCCTGCAGTATTTTTGACTTGAAAAATTCGCTTCCTGATGCTTTGCTTCCCAATTTACTTGATCGAACTCCCAATGAAGAAATAGACCGTCAGAATGATGACCAAAGGAAATCGAACCGCCACAAGGAACTCTTTGCTCTGCACCCGTCACCAGATGAGGTATAGATACTTGGATATGAAGAAGCAGATGATTATTAAGATAGGTATTTTGGGAGTACTGCATACAGTAATATAATAATGTAGGGAATAAAACTTAATAGAAACATAGGTATAATTTTAGTGAAATATACTTTTTATTTTAGTGAATATATTTAATGTAATCTAATGTAACTTCTGTGAATTGAGCACATTTAGATTCTAGTGACTTATTTGAGGGTAAATTGATCCTTGTTTTCTGTACTCAGTTGTGAAGACTCAGAGTATTAGATTAATAAAATAGGTTCTTAAAAAATTATCAGGCGTTGAAATGTGGTAAGAATGTTCATTTCAATGTTGTTTGTCAATTTGTAGGAAGAGCCAATAGAACGACTTAGTGTTCCTGATGTGCCCAAAGAGCACTTTGGTCAAAGACTTCTTGTAAAATGTTTATCACTCAAGTGAGTATTCATTTTGTTTACTCTATAACTTTTATTTTTCAGATAACATTTTGAGTGTTAGTATAACAAAATCACAATAGACTTTATGCTTTTATTTGTGTCCATTTGAGAAGTATTGTTCTATACATAATTTTAAAGACTACTAAGCATTAAAACTAATCTATGAAACTGAGCTTAAGAGCATTTTTGGCTCGCAGGTGGAGATGACTCTTTGTCACAGCTATATATAATTAGTCTTAAAACTTGAAAAGCATTTCCTATATATCTTGTGTTTGCCAGATGCTCTACTTGGCTTGGGGACTATAAAGGCAAAGTAGCTTTTCTCTTGATTATACATTTGTTACATAGTAGGCTTTGTGGGTTTTTTTTTTTTTTTTTTAAGACTTTGAAGTACATATTTAAAAAAATTTTTTTAAATTAACATATAATGTATTAGTAGCCCTAGGAATACAGGTCTGTGAATCGCCAGGTTTACACACTTCACAGCACTTACCATAGCACATACCTTCCCCAATGTCCATAACCCAACCACTCTCTTCCTACCCTCTCCCCCCGGTAGCCCTCAGTTTGTTTTGTGAGATTAAGAGTCTCTTATTGTTTGTCTCCCTCCTGATTCCATCTTGTTTCATTTATTCTTTTCCTACCCCCCTGAAGTACATATTTTTTTATGTAAAAAAGTTAAGTGACTTCTGATCTAACATCATCAAAATGATTTATCTTGAATTTATATTGTTTCACAAAGTGCTTTCTCTTATTTTAATTTCTCCTTATTTTAATTCATCCTGTCTTCAGTGTAATTGTATAAGGTAGATATTTTATTCATTTTACAAATGAGGAAACCAGGATTTTAAAATATTAACAGAGGTTAACAGGCATGCTCATTGTTTTGCACCCACTAACAGAAAAGCAACTCTATGTTCTTTTCTTTATATCATGTTAATATCATAGTTAGTTGGTAGTTCTGACTTAAGAAAAAGGAAGTTTCAATTCATAGACTTTCTAAAAGCAGCAATTCATAGGGATAAACCACTTCTACTTCTGGATAAATTGGAGAGTTTTCTTCCTTTGAAAGTCAGGGCATTATATATTTAGTTAGATTTATCTAGACACTTGTTAGTGTTTTAGTGTATTGAGTCTTTTGAATATGAGGACAGCTAATATCAGTTCTTATGATCTTTTGTTTTTTTAAGCAGCTTTATTATGATATAATTTACATATAAAATTTTCCCTTTTAAAAGTCAGTGGTTTACTTATTTGTCTTTGAAATTTTAATTCTAGTATAGTTAACAAATGGCATTATTACTGTTTGGGGGTATACAATATAGTGATTCAGTAATTGTGTGTATTACTCAGTGCTTATCATGGTTAAGTGTACTTGTAATCCCCTTCATCTATTTCACCCATCTGCCAACCCACCTCCTCTCTAGTAACTATCAGTTTGTTCTCTACAGTTAGGTCTGTTTTTTGGTTTATCTCTTTTTGTTGCTCATTTGTTTTGTTTATTAAATGCCACATATCATTGAAATCATTTGGTTTTTGTCTTTTACTGATTGAGTTATTTCACTTAGCATTATATTCTCTCCCTTCCTTTCTTCTCTTGCTCACTTCTTTTTTTGGGGGGGTAAATATTTATTTATTTATTTGAGAGAGAGAGAGAGAGTGTGCACAATTGGGGGCAGGGTCAGAGAGAGAGAGAGAGAGAGAGAGTGAGAATCTCATGGGCTGAGTGTGGAGCCCAACATGGGGCTTGATCTCATGACCTGAAGGTCATGATGGGAGCCAAAATTATGAGTTGATTGCATAACCAGCTGAGCCACCCAGGCTCCCCTCTTGCTCACTTCTCTTACGATTTTCTAGATTTCTTTAGTGATATACTTAGATTCCTTTCTCTTTACTTTTTGCATATCTATTACTGGTTTATTTTGTGAGTCTCTTAACTGATTTTTATAAGTATACTTGATTTTAGTGCTTTTGTGCTTCCTACTTTTCTTACTCCTGCTTATGGTCTTTCCTTTCCATTCAAAGAATCACCTTTAACATTTCTTGTAGGGCTAGTTTAGTGGCGATGAGTTCTTGTAACTTTTAGTCTTCTGGGAACATATTTATTCTCATTCTGTTCTGAATGATGGCCTTGCTGGATAAAGTATTCTTGGGTGCAGGTTTTTTTTTTTTTTCTTTTAGCACTTTGAATATATCACTTTGAATATAGCCTGCAAAATTTCTGCTAAAAAATCAGCTGGTAGCCTTATATGGTTTTCCTTGTATGTAACTGTTTTCTTTTCTCTTGCTGCTTTTAAAATTCTCTATCACTACCTTTTCCATTTTAATTACTGTGTGTCTTGGTATGGACCTCCTGGGTTGATTTTCTTGGTCTCTCTGTGCTTCCTCAGTTTAGATTTCTGCTTCCTTCTCCAGATTTGGGAAGGTTTCAGCTATTATTTCTTCAAATAAATTTTCTGCTCTCTTTCCTCTCTCTTCTCCTTCTGGGGTCTCTTTGATGCAAATGTTATTATGCTTGATGGCCTTACTGAATTCTGTAAGTCTTTTTTCATTTTTTATTATTTTTTTTCCCTTTCTTTTATTCAGCTTGATTGCTTTCCATTACTCTGTCTTCCAGGTCATTGATCCCTTCTTCTACTTCCTCTAGTCCACTCTTTACCCCATCTAGTGTATTTTTAATTTCAGTTACTGAATTCTTCATCTTTGGTTCTTTTTTTATATTTTTTGTCTCTTCATTGAGTGTCTCAGTGAGGTCCTCCCCTCTTTTCTCGAGTCCCATGAATATCTTTATGATCATTACTTTAAATTCTTTATTGGGCGTATTTCTTACCTTAGTTTTGTTCGGTTCTCTTGCTGTGATTTTGTCCCCCCCCCCCATTTGGGACATAGTCCTCTTTCTCCTTATTTTGTTTAACTCTCTGTGTCTGTCTCTGTGTTAGGAAAGTCAGCCAAATCTCCTGCTCTTGAAAGTAGTGGTGTCATGAAGAATGGGTTCTATAGTACCCTGCAGTGCACTGTCCCCTCTTCACCAGAATCCAGTAATTCAGGGGATCTCCGAGGTGTGATGCAGTTCACAGTTCCGTTATCTGCAAGACTCTTTTTGCCTGTTGTGGGCAGGTTTTGGTCCCATATTGTTAATGGGTTAGCCTGGGGCTGCCTTGGGCTTAAGTTGAGTAAGACTAGGCATTTGCCAGGGATGAAGTGCACTGAACTGTGGGCACTTTCCCTGTGTTGTCTCCCGAGAAGCTTTTGTTGCTAGATGAGGCCTGTGGTCAGACCAGCTGTCTGCTCCCAGCCCCACTGCTGGGGCCACAGGGGAGTTGGTGTGTGTGGTTATCTTTCCCTTCCCCAGTGTAGGGGTTACTTTGGAGGAGTTGTGGCCTCTGTTGAAGCTCTTTGCACACTACCAGGCTTGTGGCATTGCTTTGGGTGGGTTCTATCCAAGGGCATATTTTAGGGGGCAGGTCTGCCGGAGAATGAAGAGACATGTTGCCCCTTTAGCAAGTTAGGTAGAGAGTTGGCACTGTGTTGGTTTCTGCAGGTATCTAGGCTGGGGGGTGGGAGAGGGAAATGGTACCCACCAGCTTCTTTGTTCCTGGAGAGGTCTTCTAGTGATCCCTGTACCTCCTGCACGTGCTCCAAGATTTGTAAACAAATCTCCCTCTTGTATACATCAGAAATTTTTCTTTTCCTTTTTTTTTAAGGTTATTTTTAAAGATTTTGTTTATTTGAGAGAGAGAGTCAGAGAGAGAGAGAACATGAGTGGGAGGGAGGGGCAGAGGAAGAGGGAGACGCAGTCTCCCTGCTAGCAGGGAGCCTGATGCAGGGCTTGATCCTAGAATGCTGGGATTGTGACTTGAGCCAAAGGCAGATGCTTAACTGACTGAGCCACCCAAGCACCCCACACACCAGAAATTTTTCAAGCTGCTACATCTATGTTATAAAATCTGAGGGGGTGGAGTGCCTGGATGGAGCAGTCAGTTAAGCAACTGACTCTTGGTTTCAGCTCAGGTTGTGATCCCAGGGTCTTGGGATCGAGCCCTGAGTGAGTCTTTGTTCCTAGGGTGGAATCTGCTTAAGTTTTTCTCTCCCTTTCCCTCTGCCCTGTCTCCCCCCCTCCGCCCACCTCCCAGCCCCTGCACATGGATGCATGCATGCTCTCTCTCTCTCTCAAATAAATAAATAAGTTTAAGTCTTTTATAAAAAAAAAAAAAACAAAACTGAGGGACTCTTTGTTGTGTTGTCTCATTAATAGCAGGGACTCAGTTTCCTTTCACCTTCCTGGCCATCCCAAAGCCTAGCTGCTGATTTTTTTAAAGTTCTGGGTGTTAAGCCCCACAGATGGTAAGAACTGGTAAAATTTGGCCCCTCTGATTTTCAAAGCCAAACGTTATAGGGATTTGTCTTACCCCTGTGGGTTCCTTGTGTCTGGGGTGCCTGTTTTGATGGTCTTGTTTTTTCCCCCCTTTCTGCACCTATTGTTTTCCTCCCTCCTGCAGGTCCATTTAGCTCCTGACCTCGTCTCTGCCCTTCCTACTTTCTTTTTGTGGCCTCTTCTCTACAAGTAGCTGTGGAGAGTCTGTTCTACCAGTTTTAGGGTGGTTTTTTTGTTATTTGTAAATAAACCAGTGGGTTTATTTATACTTACATGAGCGTTATCTAGTTGTATCTATGGGAAGAGGTGAAGCTTAGGGTCTTCCTACTCTGCCACTGTCTCTAGAAAGCTAAAGTCAGTGGTTTTTAGTATATTCAGAGTTGTACAACTATTACTGTGACTAATTCTAGAACATACCCATCACCCCAGAGAGAAGCTCCATACCTGTATTTGTCTGCTTAGACTGCCATAACAAAATACCCTAGATTGGGTGGCTTAAACAACAGAAATATATTTCCTTACACTTCTGGAGACTCTTATGTTGAGGATCAAGGTGTTGGTTGGATTGGATTTCTGATGAGGCCTCTCTTCCTGGCCTGTAGATAGCTATCTTCTTTTTGTACCCTCACGTAGCCTTTTCTTTGTTCCTGAATGACGAGAGTGTCTCTGGGGTCTCTTTCTCTTTTTATAGAGACACTAGTCTTCTTTGGCTTAGGATCTCAGTCTTATAGTCTCATTTAACCTTAGTTATCTACTTAAAGTCTCTATCTCCAAATGTAGTCACATTGGGGATTAGGGCTGCAATATAAACATTTTCAGGTGACACAGTTCTGTTCATAAAAGTTCCCTTAGTGGTCACTTCTATTCTCTCAGCCCCAAACAACCACTAATTTGCTTTAGGTTTCTTTAAGTTTGCCTATTCTGTATAATTAATGAAATGGAATTATATAATGTGTGGTCCTTTGTGTCTAGCTTTGTTTATAAAGCATAGTGTTTTCAAGGTTTATGTTGTAGCGTATATCAATACTTCATTCTTTTATATAGCTAATAATATTAAACTATAAATACAACACATTTTGTTTATCCTTTTATCACTTGATGAGCATGTGTTACTTCCACTTTTTAAAAAATAACAGCCTTATTGAAATATAATCATACATTGCAGTTCACTCAAAGTATACCCAGTGTAGTTCACCATTGGCTTCACTTAGTTCGCTTAATGTTCAATTTAGTGGGTTTTAGTATATTCACAGATTTGTGCACTGTCAGCACAATCTTAGAACATTTTCATCATCCCCAAAAGAAAACCCATATCCATTACTTTCCCCATTTTCCCCCAGTTCTTCCAGCCCTCAGTAGCCACTGATCTGTCTTCTGTCTATATACATTTATTTATTTTAATGATTTCCCAATAATGGAATAATACAGTATATGATGTTTTTTTGGTCTGGCTTCTTTCACTTAGTGTAATGTTTTCAGGGTATATGTATGTTATAGCATGTATCAGTACTTGATTTCTTTTTATGGCTGGGTGATACTTCATTGGATGGATACACAATATTTTGTTTATCCATTCATCAGTTGATGACCATTTGGGTTGTTTCCACTTTTCAGCCATTATGAATTATATTGCTAAGACATTTATATACAAGCTTATGTTTTCATTTCTCTTGGGTATATACCTGTGATTAGAATTGTGGTTGATTTGTTAACTACATGTTTAAATTTTGGAGGAATTGCCAGGCTGTTTTCCAAAGCAGCTGTACAATTTTACATTCCCCCTTAGCATGTATGGGGCTTCTAACTAGTCTACATTCTTGCCAACACTTTTTATTATCTATTTTTTTTGATGAGAGTGGATGTGAGGCATCTCATTGTGGTTTTGTACTTATGATCTTAATGACTAGTAAAGTTTTAAGTTTATTATTTCTCCCTTAAAGGAATAAAATATAGAATGGGTTTTCACATAATTTTTTGATCTTTAGTTTTAGTTTGCTCAGCTCTTGCTAAAAGTCCTGAACCAAGAATTATATACATGTGATTTCTCTATCATAAGAAAAATTCAGGTTTAAAGGAAGGAAGAACTTAGTCACATTATGATTTCAGAAGGGGTCAGAAATAATAGTTTTATTTTAGTCATCAATTACAGAAACTGATACATTTTTGAAAATACATTTTCTTACATTTGTTTTCTAAGACTAACCTTCCTTTATCCTGCATGAGAAAATTATTTTTAATATTAAGACTGTGAGTCAGCAATAAAGTAATCTAGACATTCAGGATAAAAAAGTAAGGATTAAAACTAAGCTGTTATAAAACTAAGAATTTATTGGGAGCCTAATAATGGTAGGAAATCTTTCCATAGGGGTAAGCATTCTGTAGTGAATTTTTACATTGGGGCTGTTGTCCAACCCTGGTCTTTTTGTTTTGTTTTGTTTTTTTAAAAGATTTTATTTATTTATTTGACAGAGAGAGAGATCACAAGTAGGCAGAATAGCAGACAGAGAGAGAGGGGGAAGCAGGCTCCCTGCTTAGCAGAGAGCCTAATGTGGGGCTCGATCCCAGGAGCCTGAGATCATGACCTGAG
This sequence comes from Mustela lutreola, assembly GCF_030435805.1. Taxonomy (NCBI): domain Eukaryota; kingdom Metazoa; phylum Chordata; class Mammalia; order Carnivora; family Mustelidae; genus Mustela; species Mustela lutreola. Next base: position 50,959,153 of record NC_081299.1, on the reverse strand, counting down.
CTGAAGGCAGAAGCTTAACACACTGAGGCACCCAGGCGCACCATGTCCAACCCTGTTTTAATGGACTTTACAAGAGAAAGAGCTTGCACTCAAACAGGGTAGAAACAGAGTCTTGTATAAGTACCTAACACCAGATTCTATAGGAGTAATATTGTAGGTGGTAGAGATATTTATCTGTTATGACTTTGGCTGTAGCAGGGAGAAATTTAGATATGAAACAGGAAAAAAAAAACAAAACCCAAACAGTGACTCCTCTTGAGTTCATAACCATAAGCTCATGTACCATCTCTGTGGTTCAAAAAACTTCAAGACAAAAAACTCCAAGGCAACAATGTAGTACAGATTTGTGGTGCCGTTATTATTGGACAACATTGATTATAAGTCCTAATAGAGTCACACATGTTGATAAAATTGTTCAAAGCTGTATTTTGAAAATTGTATGGAAGCAAATGTGTTAAAATACACCACACTAAAATCTGTTCTTATCAGTTTAATATGTGATGTATTCTCTAGCCAAGGATGATATATTAAATGGATTTTTGGAACTAGGAAGTAGAATAGGTTGCTTGCTCCCTCCACTCCACACATCAACCCAGTACTGGAGTACTTCCAGGAACAGTTCATCCTCTCGGGGAATTAAGGAAAAAATACACCCCACTTAAAAAAAACAAAAAACCCTAAAAAGAATAAGCCAATATTTTACTAGTTGTGTGTTTTGGTAGGCCTCTGAGTGATTAAAGATTGCCTGTGTTTAGATGTTTCAGAATTCTCAACATTTCAAATAAATGAGCACTTACAGTGGAAACAACAACAACAACAACAGCCTTTTTGCGGCTTAGTAGCCACTGGGCATCTAATGCTCAAATGGTATTTCTTCTTTTTTCTTTTTTAATTTTTAAAAAAGATTTTATTTATTTATTTGAAGAGGGAGAGAGAGAGAGCACGAGTGCACAAGAGTGGGGAGAGGGAGAAGCAGACTCCCCACTGAGCGGGGAGCCCAATGCAGGGGCTCTATTCCAGGACACTGGGAGCATGACCTGAGAGGAAAGCAGATGCCCAACTGACTGAGCCACCTAGACATCCTTCAAATACTATTTCCTGACAAACTCAAGCATACATATGTTTGATTGCATGGGAGTAATACAATACGCTTTTTAAAAATTTTCTGACTTAGATTATGTACTGAACCTCTGAGGAGTATACATTAAAAAGAGAAAAGATAAAAAAGAAGAAAACAACCTCTGTGGAATTAATTCCCTTTGTATAATGGAAGAGGCTTTGAAACTTTAAAAAAAAAAAATCAAATTATGTAATCTCATTGAAAAAATTATTGTCCTGCTTTAGGAGGAGCCTCTCTTATGTGAAACACACTGTTTTTTCCCCTCAGGATTTTCAGCCTTTGTTCATCATGCTAACAATATGGATCTCTAAATATTGTTCAGGAGTATTTAGAGAAAGTTATTATACATGAATTTTATGGTGCTAAGTTACAAAATAGGTTATTTGAATAAGTAATAACCATTTCTTTTACCTTTGATCCATTTTTGCTTATTTTTATGTGAATTTAGAATTTATATGAATGTGCAAAGGGCCAAAAGGAGACAGGGCAGTTTTGAAGCACTTTATGAAATAAAACTAGGTATCAAGACTTAATATGAAGCTACATAATTAAGACAGTATACCATGGACACATAAGTAGATAAACCAGCCAATGGTCTAGAGCCAGAAAAAGACCCATATGTTTATGGATTTTTGATTTACTATTTAAGTGGTGTGACAGTAGTCCCCCTCTTATCCATGGATTCAGTTACCAGTGGTCGGTGCTGTCTAGAAGCAGATGGTGATTCTTCTTGAGGTATGGCCAGAAGGTCAATAGTAGCCTAATCCTATTTTGTCATTCCTCTCACTTTATGTCATACACAGGCATTTTATCCTCTCATACCATCGTAAGGAAAAGGAGGATGAGTGTAGTACAATAAGACATTTTGAGAGAGAGAGAGAGAGAGAGAGAGAAACCACATTCACATATCTTTTATTACAATATGTTGCATTAGTTATTCTGTTATTAGTTATTGTTGTTAATCTTTTACTGTGCCTAAAGTATAAATTAAACCTTAAAACAGATTATATATGTATTGGAACAAATATAGTATCTATAGTTCTCAATACTATCCACAAGGTTTCAGGCGTCCTTGGGGGTCTTGGAACACTTTTTGCACATAAGGGAAAACAACTGTATAGACAGTGGGGAAGGTTATCTTTTTAATAAATTGGCAGGACAGTTGGATTTCTGTTTCTCCTTCTCTGTCATACAAAAGGAGAAGATATTTTCAATACATTCATTTGACATAGTGTCCATATACAGAATTCATAAAGAAGTATAAATTGATGAGGAAAATGTCAAATAAGAAATAGAAAAATGGCCCAAAAGAGGATACCTTTGTGGTTATAACTATATGAAGAGATGCATATTAAAAGTCCATCAAGTGGGGCGCCTGGGTGGCTCAGTGGGTTAAGCCGCTGCCTTCCGCTCAGGTCATGATCTCAGGGTCCTGGGATCGAGTCCCGCATCAGGTTCTCTGCTCAGCGGGGAGCCTGCTTCCCTCTCTCTCTCTGCCTGCCTTTCCGTCTACTTGTGATTTCTCTCTGTCAAATAAATAAATAAAATCTTAAAAAAAAAAAATCCATCAAGTGTGGTACCACGTACCTACTGGAGTCAAAGTTCGAGCGAGTGACACTAACAGGTGGTAAAGAGGTTGCAGAGTAGGCATTGTAGAGGTTAAGCTGTGTAGACAGTATCACCAAAATCCCTGTTCTTTTGGCTTCTGCTAAGTCCTGCTTTTAAGTCCTGCTGAGAGGCATCAGCAGGAAGTCAGAGGGTGGAAGAGCGTGAAATCAGGGGTATTTATTTCCTTTACTCATTCTCTGCTAGGTTATATCAATTGGTCATCTCCTTCTCAAAAAGCCACGGTTTCTGTGAAAGGCCCTTATGTATCTTTTCTTTTTAAGTTTTGGCTTCCACTTCCAAGGTCGTCTTTAGGTCAAGGATTGGTAATGACTCCCTGCTATTGTTATCCCCAGAGAATTGTACATTCTGTAGTTCTTCCTAAATCTTGTCCAAATCTTTGTGAATCACCTTTCATTAAATTCTTAATCCAATGCAAATATGTTATCTCCAGCAAGGAGATAACTTTTTTCTTTTTTCTTTTCTCTTTCTTTCTTTCTTTCTTTCTCTCTTCTTTCTTTTTCTTTTCAGAGAGAAAGAGAGAATAAGCAGGCAGAGCAGTAGGCAGATGGAGTGAGAAAAGCAGTCTTCCTGCAGAGAACCCATGTGGGACTCGATCCCAGGACTCTGGAATCATGACCTGAGTCAAAGGCAGATGCCTAACCAACTGAGCCACCCAGGCAGCCCATGACTTTGATAATACTTTTAGGATTAAAAAAAATGAGCTGTGTGAAACATGTCTTTTTTTTTTTTTTTTAAATTTCTTTTCAGCATAACAGTATTCATTGTTTATGCACCACACCCAGTGCTCCATGCAAAACGTGCCCTCCCTAATACCACCACCTGGCTCCCCCAACCTCCTACCCCCCACCCCTTCAAAACCCTCAGGTTGTTTTTCAGAGTCCATAGTCTCTCATGGTTCACCTCCCCTTCCAATTTCCCTTAACTCCCTTCTCCTCTCCATCTCCCTATGTCCTCCATGTTATTTGTTATGCTCCACAAATAAATGAAACCATATGATAATTGACTCTCTCTGCTTGACTGATTTCACTCAGCATAATCTCTTCCAGTCCCGTCCATGTTGCTACAAAAGTTGGGTATTCATCCTTTCTGATGGAGGCATAATACTCCATAGTGTATATGGATCACATCTTCCTTATCCATTCGTCCATTGAAGGGCATCTTGGTTCTTTCCACAGTTTGGCGACCGTGGCCATTGCTGCTATATACATTGGGGTACAGATGGCCCTTCTTTTCTCTACATCTGTGTCTTTGGGGTAAATACCCAGTAGTGCAATTGCAGGGTCATAGGGAATCTCTATTTTTAATTTCTTAAGGAATCTCCACATTGTTCTCCAAAGTGTCTGCACCAATTTGCATTCCCAAGAACATGGTTTTTATAACCTTGACACTATTGACTTTTTTGTCTGGCTAATTTTTCGTTGTCAGGGACTCTCCTATATAATGTTGAATGTTTAGCCGCAGCTCTGGCCTCTACTCATTAAATACCAGTAATGCTCCTGCAGTGATGATAATTTTAAATGTCTCCAGACATTGCCAGATATCCCTTTGGGGGCAAAACTGTCCTTTGTTAAGAATCACTGCTCAAGGGGCGCCTGGGTGGCTCAGTGGGTTAAAGCCTCTGCCTTTGGCTCAGGTCATGATCTCAGGGTCCTGGGATCGAGCCCTACATCGGGCTCTCTGCTTGGTGGGGAGCCTGCTTCCTCATCTCTCTCTCTCTCTCTGCCTGCCTCTCTGCCTACTTGTGATCTCTCTCTGTCAAATAAATAAATAAAATCTTAAAAAAAAATTCATTCACCAAATGCATTTATACATAGACAAAAATCTAGATGGATAGGCCCTGAAACTGTTTATTTTGGTTCTTGCCATGTGGTAGAATTTTGTATGCTCTTGTTTTTCTCTGAAATTTTTTTACTTGTTTTCTTAGTTTTTTGTTTTTGTTTTTGTTTTTTACATTGAATATATGGGATTACCCTGGAGGAGGTAATGGTTGATTTAGACCAATAGATATACATGGAAAAGTGTTTCAGAAAGAAGGGGTAGCATAGATGTTATAGCACAGATGAAGAAAGGTTAAACTCTTTTTTTTTCTTTAAGGTTTGAAATTGAAATTGAACCCATTTTTGCAAGTTTGGCCTTATATGATGTTAAGGAAAAGAAAAAGGTAAGGGTATATTGTTTGAATATAGTCTTTTGTCACAATTCTAGGTTTCAGAAACTTGTTTTTAATTTGTTTTGTAAGATAACTTAAAATTTTTTGAGAATTGTTAAACATATCTTTTAAGAAGAAAATAGAAATTTAATTTATTGAGACTTGTTTAATATTTTCTTAGTATAAAATAGTTCAGTTGATACCTAGTTTTTTATTTAAAGGAGAGAGTTTCAAAAAGAGGTGGCAGAAGCAGCTTTCTTTTAGTTTAAGAAAAATTTAATATAAGAAAGGCATTTTAGGCAACAATGTATAAAGGATTAGAATCATTAGGAATTTTGGTTGATGCAATTTTTTTTTTTTTTTTTTTTTTTTTGGTTGATGCAATTTTAAAATTCATTCTAGCTAAAAGATCATTTACGTGTGCTTGAAATTTTTTGTCTTAAATACTGCTTTAGTTTTACCATCATATCTTTATTACTTTTAGGAGTTTTTCCAGGGGGCTATCTCATACTGCTTTTCTTTTTTTTCTTTTTTAAAGATTTTATTTATTTGAGAGAGAAAGTGGGAGAGCAAGTGAGCAGAGGGGAGAGGTGGAGGGAGAGGGAGAAGCAGGCTCCAGGCTGAGCAGGGAGCCCAGTGTGGGGCTCACTGCTAGGATCCAAGATCATGACCTGAGCCTAAGGGAGATGCTTAACTGAGGCACCCCTCATACAGCATTTATTAACTTATATTGTAGGGCTCCTTAATGTGTAGTAGCATCTAAGTACTTTCAATGACCTCTGCTGTCAATATATTAGAAATTTCTGTGTTGGAATTCTGCACTAGCAGCTTGTATTTGCTAAATCAAATCTGCTAAAACGTTATTTATATAATTTTTTAAAGACTCAATTTGAGGTAATTCATCTTAGTAATTTCTTTGTGTACTTTACTGCAAGTTACATTTCTAATAAGAAAGGTTAGGGATATAGTTGTTTAGAATATGTTTCTTCTATATGTCCCAGATAGTTTGTCTATTTCTTTTTGCTTTGATTTAGATATGTAAAGATTGGTCATTGAAATATATAATAAATTTTATATTAGTATAATGTTCTAATATCTATAGTATTTTAAAACTATGTTTGATTTTTGTAAAATGTACATATTTTAAATATAATATGTGAATTTTTTTTTAGATTTCAGAAAACTTTTATTTTGACCTTAATTCTGAGCAGATGAAAGGGTTATTACGTCCCCATGTACCACCTGCTGCCATTACCACCTTGGCAAGATCAGCTATTTTTTCTATCACTTATCCTTCACAAGATGTTTTTCTTGTAATAAAGGTGAGAATAAGGTTAAATATATTAGTTTGTGTGGTGTCTGTGCACTTGTCTTTCTATTAATACCACAAGCTTTTTAGGGGCAAAGATTTTATCTTTATTTTTTCATCTTAATGTTTATTAACACCATATTGGATGTGCACTATAGGTGCTTCCTAAGTTTTTTTTGAGTGGGAGCTCTATTAGGATTCTCCAGAGAAACAGATGAGTAGGATGGAGACACACACACACACACACTCAGAAAGAGAGAGAGATTGATTTTAAGGAATTGGCTCATGTATTTCTGAGGGCTGGCAAATTTGAGATGTGTCAGGGAAGGTGGTAGGCTGGCGTTCAGGTAAGAGTTGATATTGTTGTCTTTTTTCTAAGATTTTATTTATTTATTTGAGGGAGAGAGTGACAGAGTACAGAGGGAGTGTGGGAGGGAGAAGCAGACTCCCTGCTGAGCAGGGATCCCGAAGTGGGACTCGATCCCAGGACCCTGGGATCTTGACCTGAGTTGAAAGCAGAAGCTTAACTGACTGAGCCACCTAGACACCTTTGTTATTGTAGTTCTGAGTCTGAATTCCCCAGGACAGCGGACTGAAGATTCAGGCAGTGCCTCTTTTTTTTAAGATTTTATTTATTTATTTGACAGACAGAGATCACAAGTGGGCAGAGAAGCAGGCAAAGAGAGAGAGGAGGAAGCAGGCTCCCTGCTAAGCAGAGAGCCTGATACAGAGCTCGATCCCAGGACCCTGAGATCATGACCTGAGCCAAACAAAGGCAGAGGCTTTAACCTACTGAGCCACCCAGGCGCCCTCAGGCAGTGTCTCTTTGTTGCAGACTTGAGAATTATTTCTTTGGGAAACCTCAGTCTTTGTTTTTAAGGTTTTTTAATTGGATGAGGCCCACCCACATTGTGGAGAAAGTAGTCCACTTTATTCTACTGATTTAAATGCTAATCACCTCTAAAAAAAAATACCTTCACAGCACCATGTAGATTGTCAAATAACTGGGCATGATAGCCTAGCCAAGCTGGCATATAAAATTAACTGTCATAGGAACCTTACTGTGATTTTATCACTCAGTGTTTGTATTATATAAATATGAATATCTAAATCATCAAGGTTATGGAGCCGTATGATTTGATTTTCAGCCAGTTAAGAATTAGAATTACAAACATGGGGAGGGGAATAGAGAGAAGCAAACCATTGGGCAGACTCAACTGTAGAGAATAAACTGAGGGTTCCTGAATTTGAGGTGGGCAGGGGAATGGTTTAAATGGGTGATGGATATTAAGGAGGCACTTGGATGAGCACTGGGTTTTGTATATAAGTGATGAATCTCTAGATTCTACTCCTGAGACTACTCTTACATTATATATTAACTAAACGGAGTATAAATAAAAACTTAGAAAGATAAAAACAAAAACAAAAATAAAAAAAAAAAGAATAAGGATTACAAATTGTAAAATCTCTCTGTTACTAAGCTGTTTAGCTTAGGATAACTTGAACAATCATTTACCATAACTTGACCTTGACTTGAGAGAAGCCTAAAATATATTCCTTAATCATTTATCTTTATTTATATAAAATTATCATAAAAGGTAATGAATTTTACAATAAGGTTATAAAGTGGATTGTCATGAAATGAATCCTGTTTACCCACAGGAATAATGTCCTACTTTGTGGTCACATTGCTATGAATTCAGGTTAAAATAGGTCTTAGCTACAATGAATAGTCAATCCTAGAAGCAAATATTTAGCTGCACTAGTCTTTTTTAGAGAATAAAAACAAAGCTCATTGAAAGAAACCTGCAAATAGATGGAAAAAAAAAAACCCAACTTGCGTTTACAGTAAGGTAACTATAACAAAATAAGCTTTAAATTATTTTAATTAAAATTTTTAATGAAGTATTATAAAGTCATAAATGTATGGCTTAATGAACTATCCCCAAATAAATACATTATGTTACCACCCAGGTTAAGAAACAAAATGTTAACCAGAATCCCAGAAACTGCCCATAGACTGTTCACTACTCCCTTAGTTCTCCCCCAAAAGTATTCACTTGTGTTAATAGGATCGAAGAGTATGTTTATTTTGTGACTTGCTACTTGATTGTGTGATTAATCTTACTGCTCTATGCAGCAGTTTTTATTTTTTAAGAGATTTTATTTATTTGAGAGAGGGAGAGAGTGTGTATGTGAGAATTGCAGAAGGAACAAAGGGAGAGAGAGAGAGAGAATCCCAAGCAGATACTTCACTGAAGGTGGAGCCAGCACGGGGCTTGATCCAACAACTTCAAGATCATGACTCAGTGGAAACCGAGAGTCTGATGCCTAACCAGCTGAAACCCCCGGCGCCCCATGCCCCAGTTTAAAAATTCATTTACATTGCTATATAGTATTATATGACTATTTATTCTCTTTACGGTGATTGACATTTTGGTTAATTTAATTTTGTGGTTTTTATCAGTAATTCTGTAAACATTTGCATTTCTTGAGGATAGACATGTATTCATTTCTGTTTAGTTTTGTTCTTGGGAGTAGAATTGCCAAGTCATACAATATTTGTATGTCGGCTTTGGTAGATGCTGTCGAATGGATTTCCAAAGTATCTGTGATAATTGCATTCCCACTAGCAGTGAGTAAGTTTCAGTTAGTTACACTTGCTACTTTACCAGGTTTTTTAAAATACTGAGATATAAACTATCTACAGTAAGATCTTTGTAGCATACAAATCTGGAGTAAACAGTTGGGTAAATTCTTCCACATGTATTCATCTGTATAATCACTCCTCAGCTCAAGACATACGGTATTTCTGTTACCTCATTACTCTGGAGGGTTCTTGTGTTTCTCTTTCTAGTGACTACCCATGCCCTTCCACCAGATAACTAGTATTCTAACTTCTGTTACCATTGCTGGCTTTTCTTCTTGAAGTTCATGTGAAAGGAATCGTATCATATGCAGGCTTTTGTGTCTGGCTTTTCACTCAATATGATGTCTGGGAGAGTCTTCCATATTATGTGCAGCATTAATTTGTTCTTTTATGTATGTTGTCATGTCATACTCCTTCACATGATTAAAATGGTTTATTCATCCTTATTTGGCCCCAAAAATAATCTCTCTCACACTTTCCTGATACAAATTGACCCATATACAAATATGACTTTAGACATATCTTGCCAACAAATGCACAAAATAAATGGAGATAAAGCACAGATACTCACTGACACAGTTCAAAGCTATGGCAGCTTGATGCTGAGATGCTGAGTGGAGTGTCCAGGGAGGGAGCTGGAAAGCCCCACTCTTGCTCCTCAGGGTGTATGCTGCCTGTATACCTGGCAACTGCAAAGCAAATGTTGAATGGTATTTTTACTTGTTGCCTTTTTTTATAGAAGTGAAACTCTTTCAGTTAGCAAAAACAACTATTAATACAGGTCTTCTGTAAAAGCAGAGTGGCTGGGGCGCCTGGGTGGCTCAGTGGGTTAAGCCGCTGCCTTCGGCTCAGGTCATAATCTCAGGGTCCTAGGATCGAGTCCCGAATCGGGCTCTCTGCTCAGCAGGGAGCCTGCTTCCTCCTCCTCTCTCTCTGCCTGCTTCTCTGCCTACTTGTAATCTCTGTCTGTCAAATAAAATAAATAAAATCCTTAAAAAAAAAAAAAGAGTGGCATAATGTAAGCTTCCTAAAAGCGGAAGATACTTGTATTTTTTTCCTTTTGATATTATTGTAAATAAAATTGTTAATTTCCTTCTTGAATTGTTCATTATTAGTATATAGAGATACAAATGGTTTTTGCATTTTGATTTTGCATCCTCCAGCTTTGCTGTATTTGTTAGTTCAACCATTTTGTGTGTGTGTGTGTGTGTGATATATTAGGACTTTCTGAACAAAGGATCCTATCTGTAAACAGGGACAATTTTACTTTTCCTTTCAAATTTGGACTCATTTTTTTTCTCTTTTTCTTCCTTGTTTTCTGGCTCAGACTTCCAGTATTTTGTTGAATTGAATTGGCAAAAGTGAGCATCCTTATCTTGCTCCTGATGTAAGAGGAACAACTTCACCATTGAATATCATTTTAGCTGTGGTGTTTCCATATATGGCCTTTATTATGTTGAGGTAGCTTTTTTTGTATTGCTAGTTTGTTGAGTATTCCTAGTGTGAAAGGGTGTGGGATTTTGCCCAGTTATTTTTTTTTATCAACTGAGATGATCGTGTGTTTTTTTTTTCTGTCATTCTGTTAGTGTAGTGCGTTATGTTGATTGATTTTCTTATATTGAACCATCCTTGCATTCCAGGCTGATTGCTTTCCCCCCCAACTCTTCTTTCTTTTTATTTCCCTTCTTTTTTTCTTTTTTCTTTTTTTTTGGCTTAATTAGTCTTTACTTTTTTTTCTTTGACAGCTGGAAAAAGTCCTACAGCAGGGTGACATCGGAGAGTGTGCAGAGCCATACATGATTTTCAAAGAAGCAGATGCCACAAAGGTAGACTATCATGCATCTCATTTTTTCCACCTTTATAGTCATATAGTCCTTCCCCATTTCCCCCAAATCTCCTGAGTCCAACCCTAAACATCCTCAGATTTCCCAAGTTGTTATTTGGGAGAATACTATACAAAGTATATTAAGGAATTTCACTACTAATTCATCATTTTCTTTTGGCCTACCCACTTTTTTACTTTCTTTTTTATTTCCGTTGTCACCAAGCTTATGTCATATGCTGTAATTATTATTATTATTTTTTTAAAATTTTTGGTCTTAGAGGGGTGCTGGGAAGGGACAAATGGAGTGAGAGAATATTAAGCAGGCTTTATACCCAGAATGGAACCCAATGTGGGCTCAGTCTCACAACCCTGAGATCATGACCTGAGCTAAAATTCAGAGTCAGATACTAAATCAACTGAGCCACCAGGTACCTTATGCTGTGTTGTTATTTAAAATCTCTGTTACCTGCAAACTAATTTACTCTTTACGTGTTCCCCCCCCTTGGAGACAACAAAGTTAATATAGTTTAATTCCTAAATAATGAAAGTTTTTAAAAGTAGTGATATTTTTATAAAATAGTGGTATTGATAGTAAAACTTTTCATAGCAAGACGCCAGTATTCTGGAGCTCTGTCTAGTTGCAGATAATTAAGAAATATGGTAAAAATAGAAAATGCAATTTGTTTTGCTATCAGACCACTATGTTGTAGAATTTGAATCAATTTATAAAACAAGAATAATTTATATTAAAGTTGGTACCAAATTTCAGATACCCTGAATTAGCCACAAGAATAACAGATGAGGGGAGCTTGGGTGGCTCAGACAGTTAAGTGTCTGCCTTTGGCTCAAGTCATGATCCTGGGAATCCTGGGATCAAGTCCCACATTGGGCTCCTTGCTCAATGGGGAGCCTGCTTTTCCTTCTCTCGGCTCCTGTTCTGTCTCTCTCCAATAAATAAATAAAATCTCTTAAGTAATTAAAAAAAAAAGAATAACAGATGATCTTAGATCTTTGACCACATGATTTAATAGTTTTAATAGCCTGGAGACTATGCCTGAGGAATACTGGACAAATTACCAAAATCTAAAATATGTTTTGCTTTCTGTCTGTGAAATTTATAAGAACTGAGACTTTTCTGCTAATCAAGGTTAACCTGGGTACATGATAATGTTCTCTTATCCCTGGCTAGCTGGTTGAAATCAGGGTTAATGTATTCTGGCTTTCCCCAGGTTGTCATTTTTTTAATTTAATTTCCTGTTTTATGGAGCTCATAATTATAATAGCAACCTATTACATACGTATATAAGCTGATAGAATCAAGTACAGTGGATATCTAGTCTCTAAAGCAAGATTCTGTTTTGGAGGTATAATAGATAGGAAGAAACAGTGCTACCATTTAGTTATCCTTCCCTCTTTTCCCAGACCTGAGTCTCAAGATAGGACTATGGTAGAGTATACATCCTATATGGAAAGAGCATATAAGAGATTTGGTGTAGGTTTTTACTCTTAGACCATTGGTTGGCTATCACAGGCCCCCTTAGTGTTTGTGTCAGGGATAGCCTAAAAGTTGGGCCAGCTTCAGTATATCTTCCTGATAGGCATGTACTGTTTGGACCATCAGTCTGTTTCTGGGGTTTGGTCCCTTTGTAATAATTTTTTCTTTACTTCTCTTATTACAGTTCTTGGCTTATTAGCCTGTCTGTGCTCCCCAGTCTCACCATACCTTACTCCTTTTCTTTCCATAAATTAAGGATTAGTTCCAAAGGGCTCAGCTGCTTCCATCTTTTTCAGAATAATAACAATTTAGTAAGTCCATAATCTTGAATTATTTTATAGTTAGGAGTTACTGAGTAGAACATAGTTATACTTCTTTTCATAAAATGGTACTTATAATACATAAACATGTTTGGCATTTGCTCTCCTTTCTCTCCTAGGAACAAGGTGAGATAATCACAAAGAGAAATTTAAAAGACTTACTCTACATATATATTTATAGAATGGGTCGAAATTATTCAGTGGTTAAGATAAATAGTGTATACCTCTGAAAGGTATAAATTATTTTTCCATCTTTTTATAAAGAAGGTTTTATTTATTTGCGAGAGAGTGAGCAAGAGAGACAGCACTTGTGCAGGGGCAGAGAAAGGGAGAAGTAGACTCCCCACTGAGCAGGAAGCCCACAGTGGGGCTAAATCCTAGGACCCTGGGTTCATAACCTGAGCCGAAGGCAGACTCTTAACTTTCTGAGCCACCCAGGCACCCCTATTTTTCCATTTTTGTTGAGAATGGAGAATTCTTACCCCATCTTTTTATGTATTATGAAGTAGTCTTTAGTTCATTTCTTTTGAGCATAATTATATAATGTATAAAGTTTTGTTTTGCAGAATAAGGAAAAACTGGAGAAGCTGAGAAGTCAAGCCGATCAGTTTTGTCAAAGACTTGGGAAATATCGCATGCCTTTTGCTTGGACTGCAATCCATTTAATGAATATTGTTAGCAGTGCGGGGAGTTTGGAAAGAGATTCTACAGAGGTGGAAATAAGCACTGGAGGTAAGAGTGTTTTATATAAAATATTCCTAAATGTATAATTTTTTCTTTTTTCTATATAGACTTGTTTTATTTGTAGACCTTGCAGTGTTCTGAAGTATGAAAAGGTTTTCTTTTTTTGCTTTTACTCCCCACAGTTTTATTGAGATGTACTTTATATACCACACAATTCACCCATTTAAAGTGTATAATTCATTTTTTTTTTTTTTATTCACAAGGTTCTGCAACCATCACCACAGTCTAATTTTGGAGCACTTTTTTGTACTCATTAGCAGTAACTCCATTCTCTCCTAGTCCCCAAACCCAACCCTAAATAACTTGAGAACTCCTTACTCTGTATGGATATGCTTATGCTGGACATTTCATATCAGTACAATTACACAATATGTAGTCTTTGCGTAACTAGTTCCTTTCACGTAGCATAATGTTTTAAAAGTTCGTCTATGTTGTAGCACATCAGTATTTAAATTTCTTTTTATTGCCAAATAATAGTGCATCGTGTGGATATACCACATTTTATTAATCCATTCATCCATTGATGCACATTTGGGTTGTTTATGTGTTTATACTTTTTGTTTAATATGAATAATGCTGCAGTTAAAGTTCATGTACAAGCTTTTGTGTGGACATATGTTTTCATTTCTTTATATATTAGAAATCGTTGGATCAAATGATAATTCTGTATTTCACTTTTTTTTTTAAAAGATTTTATTTATTTAACAGACAGAGATCACAAGTATGCAGAGAGGCAGGCAGGGATAGGAGGGAGGCAGGTTCCCGGCTGAGCAGAGAGCCCCATGTGGGGTTCGATCCCAGGACCCTGGGATCATGATCTGAGTCGAAAGCAGAGCCTTCAACCCACTGAGCCACCGAGGCGCCCATGTATTTCACCTTTTGATGTACTGCCAGGCTGTTTTCCAATGTTTCTGCAACCTTAAAAATTCTACTAGCAGTGTGTGAAGGCTCCAATTTCTCCATATCTCTACCAACACTTTTATTATCTGGCCCTATGATTGCAGCCATCCTAGTACAAGTAAAGAGGTTTGTCATTATAGTTTAGATTTGCCTTTCCTTGATTGTTAATGACCTTGAGAGTTATTTTTTGCACTGGCTATTTGTATATTTTCTGTGGAGAAAGATGTAGTCATATCCTTTGCACTTTTTTTTTTTAAAATGTCTGTTTTGTCTTGTTATCTAGTAGATGCTCATTTTTTATGTGGCTCTTTTATATTCTTGTCCTAGAGTTCTAAGAATTCTTTAGGTATTCTGGATACAAATCTTTTCTCTAATTAAGGACTTGCAGACATTTTCTCCCAGACTGTGGGGTTTTTTGTTGTTGTTGTTTGTTTGTTTGTTTTTTACTTTTTTGATGGTATTCTCTGTAGCACAGATATTTTAAATTTTGATGAATTTTCATTTCTCAGTTCTTTTGTTGCTTGTGCTTTTGGAGTTATATCTAAGAAAGCATTACCTAACCCAGTATCAGGAAGATCTACCTATATGTTTTATCTAAGAGTTTAAAGGTGTAATTTTTACATTTGGGTATAATTCAGTTCAAGTTACATGTTAAGAGGTAGAGGTCCAACGTTACTCTTTTTATGTAGGTAATGAGTTGTCCCAACACCCATTTGCTAAGCCTGTTCTTTCTCCAGCAAATGGTCTTGCTATTCTTGTTAAAAATCAGTTCATGATGGATATGTGGGTTTAATTCTGGACTCTCACTTCTATTCAATTGATTTATATGTCTAAGCTTATGGTAATACTATTCCATATTGATTATTTTAGCTTTGCAGTAATTTTTGAAAGTGGAGAGAGCGGCCCTCCAATTTTATTATCTTTTTTAAAGATTTTTTGTGTGTGTGCCTATTTTGGACCCTTGTAGTGTCATATGAAGTTTAGGATCAACTGTTGATTTCTGCACAAAGGCAGCTGGAAGTTTGATAGGCATTACATTGAGTCTGTAAATCAATATGGGGAATATTAAGTCTTACAGTTCATGGAATGTTTTTCTATTTGTTTAGATCTTAATATTTTTTCCAACATTTATAGTTTTCAGTGTACAAGTCTTATCCTTTTTCTGTTAAATGGATACCCAAATATTTTAGTTTTTTTATGCTGTTTTAAATGGAAGTGTTTTCTTAATTTCATTTTTAGAATGTTCGTTTCTTGTGTATAGAATATTGAATTGAATATTGATTGACTTGAATATTGATCTTGTACTTTGAAACTATTTGAACATGTTTATTAATAAGTTTGTCTTTTTTCTCTTCTGGATTCTTTAGAATTTTCTCTATACAAGATCATGTCATCTGCAAATAACAAAAAGGTTTACTAATTCCTTTTCAATCTGGATGTCTTTTATTTCTTTTTTCTTTTTTAATGATCTTAACTAGAACCTCCTATACAATATTAAAGTGGGAAAAGTGGATATCCTCTTCTTGTTCCTGACCTTGGGGGGGAATGCATTCAGTCTTTTATTATCAAGTATGATATTTGCTGTAGGTTTTTTATCGATATAATTCAGTAGATTGGCAAAATTCTGTTCTATGCCTGACTTTTTGAGTGTTTTTTATCATGAAAGAATGTTGGATTTTGTTAAATGCTTTTTCTACCTTTGGGTTGACTTGTATGGTTTTTGTCTTCTATTCTTTAAGTAGGGTGTATTGCATTATTTGATTGGGTTTTGGGTGTTAAATTTATCTTACATTTCTGGGAGAAGTCCTACTTGGTCATGGTATGCAAGTTTTTTGTAGATGTTAGAATATGTTTCTCAATATTTTGTTTAATATTTTTCTTCTATATTTATAAGGGATATTGGCCTGCAGTTTTTCTTTCTTATGACATCTCTGTCTGGTTTTGGTGTTAAAGTAACACTGTCTTCACAGAATGTGTTGTGAATTATTGCTTTGGTTTTTGGAGGGTTTTGTGAAGGATTGGTATTTGGTTTTTGAAAAATTGGAAGAATTCACTAGTGAAGCCATCTTGGCTCTGCCTTATTGTGGTAAATTTTTTCTGAACTAATTAGATCTTTTTATATTTTCTGTTTCACCTTTAATCAGTTTCAGTACTGTATTTCTTTCTAGAAGTTGGTTCATGTTGTGTAAGTTATCTTACTGTTGACCTACAGTTACTCATAATATTGTAATATAATCCCTTTTCTCTCTAAGAGCTGTAATCATGTCTCCTCATTTATTCCTGATTTTAGTAATGTGAGCCTTTCCCATTTTTTAAATTATCCATTTAGCTAACGTTTTTAAAATTTTCTTTTAGAAGATCCAGTTTTTTGTTTCACTGATGTGTTTCTAGTTTCTATTTCATTTATTGCCATTCAGCTGTTGTCATTTTCTTTTTTAGGATCTTATTTTTTTTTTTTATTCAACAGAGAGAGGGTAAGAGAGCACAAGCAGGGGAGGGGCAGAGGGAGAAGCAGACTCTCCACGGAGCAGGGAGCCTGATTGATCCTAGGACCCTATATCATGACGTGAGCTGAAGGCAGATGCTTAACTGACTGAGCCACCCAGGTGTCCCTCAGCTGTTTTTTTTTTGTTTGTTTGTTTTGTTTTTGAGTCCTTTCTCCTGCTTGCTTTGGTCTTAGTTTTTCTTTTTTCTTGTTTCTTAAAATGTAGGGTTAAATTACTGATTTGAGAGCTTTCTTCTTCTTTTTTAAAATATAGACATTTATAGATACAAATTTTCCTCTGAGCAGTTTCAGTGATATCCCATATGTCTTGGGATATTGTGTTTTCATTTTCATACATCTTAACTATTTCCTGATTTCCCTTGTTACTTCCTCTTTGACTCATTGGTTATTTGAGAGTTTGCGGTAACTTCTACATTTTATGAATTTCCCAGATTTTCTTCTGTTACTAATTTATAGTTTGCTTTCACTGTTGTTGGAGAACATATTTTGTGTAATTTCAGACCTTTTGAATTTATTGTATTTTTGTCTTATGGCTTAGTCTGCCTTGGAGAATGTCCTGTGTGCACTTGAGAAGGGCATGTATTCTGCTTTTCCTTGCTGATATGTCGTATAGATGTCTGTAATGTCTAGTTTGTTTAAAGTCTTCTGTTTCCTTATTGATCTGCAACATAGCTGTTCATTTGTTTTGTTTTTTTTAAAATTTTAATTTTTTAATTTTTTATAAACATATAATATATTTTTATCCCCAGGGGTACAGGTCTGTGAATCGCCAGGTTTACACACTTCACAGCACTCACCAAAGCACATACCCTCTCCAATGTCCATAACCCCACCCCCCTTCTCCCAACCCCCCTCTCCCCAGCAACCCTCAGTTTGTTTTGTGAGATTAAGAGTCACTTATGGTTTGTCTCCCTCCCAATCCCATCTTGTTTCATTTTGTTCATTTGGTTTTGAATAATGGTGTTTTATGCAAGGACTTGGAATTAAAATTCTGTTTTGAATTCAAATTCAAGTTACGGACTATTACATGGTTACTAAAATTTTTATTGTGTGAATATTTCCCAGCAAATACATGGTTCCTCTGTAGCTGCTCATCATAGCTCATCTTTGGTTATATACATAATTATAGCATAGTAGAGACTTTTTTTTTTACACTAGAGAAATTTTAAAAAGAGAACCAGAAGATTTAGGTATAGTGCTTTCTTACTGATCTCTCCAGAAGTGCTTTTTTTTTTTTTTTTTTTTTTTTTTTTAAAGCTCTATTTATTTGTTTGAGAGAAGGAGAGTGAGCACAGGGAAGAGGGAGAGACAGTCTTAAGCAGACTCTGCACTGAGTGTGGAACCTGTCTCAGGGCTCAGTGTCACAAATCTGAGATCATGACCTGAACCAAAACCAAGAGTCAGATGTTTAGCTGACTGTGCCACCCACTCTCCAGAAGTGAAGCTCCTTCTATAATCAATATGCTGAATTTTCAACTTTAATGACTTTTCCCCCTGTGTTTGGAAAGCTGCTTTAAAACAAGTTTTAAGGGACGCCTGGGTGGCTCAGTTGGTTAAGTGGCTGCCTTCGGCTCAGGTCATGATCCCAGGGTCCTGGGATCGAGTCCCACATTAGGTTCCTTGCTTGGCGGGGAGCCTGCTTCTCCCTCTGCTTCTGCCTGCCTCTCTGTCTGCCTATGCTCGCTTGCTCTCTCTCCTTCTGTCTCTGACAAATAAATAAATAAAATTTAAAAAAAAAAATAGATTTCCTTTAAAAAAAAAAAAAAAAACAAGTTTTAAGGGGCGCCTGGGTGGCTCAGTGGGTTAAAGCCTCTGCCTTCAGCTCAGGTCATGTTCCCAGGGTCCTGGGATCAAGCTCTCTGCTCAGCAGGGAGCCTGCTTCCTCCTCTCTCTGACTGCCTCTCTGCCTACTTGTAATCTCTGTCTGTCAAATAAATAAATAAAATATTAAAAAATAAATAAATAAAACAAGTTTTAAGTATTATGAAAATGAATATCATGCTTTTTTTCCCCCCTCGGTAGAACGAAAAGGGTCTTGGTCAGAGAGGAGGAATTCTAGTATTGTTGGCAGACGATCACTCGAAAGGACAACAAGTGGAGATGACGCTTGTAACCTGACCAGCTTTCGACCTGCTACTCTCACAGTGACAAATTTTTTTAAGCAGGTATTATTCTGTCATGTAGGAATTCTAGGGGGCTATTTGTTTGTGAAATTTTTTTATTTTCAGAAAAATTGTAATTGTACATGTACATGCAGTGTTTGTGATTTTGAGAAATTTAAAAAAACTTTTAAGAATAAGAAGTATTAGAATAAAATAATCTTATGCCTGTTGTATAATTATATTTATTTAACTGTTATAGTAATAATGCATCAAAATCTATCCTCCACATTTATATCCTATTTCTCAATTGTAATATTTTAACTTTTAAACATTTATGGTATATGAATTTTTTCAGTCAGTGATTGTGTGGTTGTATCTCTCTTCCCTATCCAGGTTTTTTTGGGTTGAATTTACCACATCAATGCTGTATGGAATAGGACTTTCAGGCCTTTGTAATGCATTTTTGTGCTAAAATATAATCAACATTTTTTATTTTTATTTTTATTTTTTAAAAGATTTTATTTATTTATTTGACAGCCAGAGATCACAAGTAGGCAGAGAAGAAGGCAGAGAGAGGGAGGAAACAGGCTCCCTGCTGAGCAGAGAGCCCAATGCGGGGCTCAATCCCAGGACCCTGAGATCATGACCTGAGCCGAAGGCAGAGGCCTAACCCTCTGAGCCACCCAGGAGCTCCTAATCAACATTATCTTTATAGGTGCATTTATAGGTCCAAAAGTTCTTGATCAAGTATTTTATTCTTTTCAAATATGTTCTCTGTACTTCAAATCATGAATCAAATCAGGAGTTTTCAAATGCTGGTCATGATTCATTAACAGTAATGCAAATGTAATAGATAATACTCAGGTTAAAAAAAAACCACAGTAGAATAGAAAAATAATAGTGCATTGCACATAGCGAGGTTAAATGTTCCTTCAGTGAGATTTTTTCTCCCTAATTTTTGCATGAGTACATGCACGTGTGCATGTCCACACTAGGTTTTGATACAAAATGAATTGGAATCATGTGTATGTTTTGGAACAGAAGAAGGGGAAGTGCTAAATATTGTCCAAGAATTCCTTCTTTTGAGGAAATCCTGGCCTACTGATATCTTATAACTTGAAAGAGTAAAGTAGCTGAGAATTATCTAAAGTGGTAAGGGTCTTTTTATTATGGGCAATAGAACAAGAAAGAGTCTAGAAAAGGCCACAGTGTTATTTGGATGAAGTGATATGCCAAATAAAGCTACAGGAACTGGGCAGTAGATTTACGTGATACAGTGACTCAGCCTTGCAGCTATGACATTTTTCTCTCTTTCTACTTCTTCAAGCACTATATCACTTCTGCACTATTTCCCAGTTCTTTTTTCATTTCTTCAGCCTACTTTATTATTGAACTGGTATTGTAACCTTAAATCAACAAGTCATCCATCCACCTACCTACCTATTGATCCAACAAATAGTTTCTGAGTGTTCAGCATGTACTGAGTATCAGTACACCCACCTACCTATTTATCCAGCAAATATTTTTTGAGCATTCACCACGTACTGGATACTATGTTGGAGACTGGTAGCTGGAAGCTAGCACAAAGTGATTGTGAAAACTTTGAATGAATGATGATTGGAAACATCAATAATAGAAAACGTTTATTTGTTTATTTTAATGAAAAGCATTTATACTTTGTATAGTGTATTTTTAAAAATTATTAGCGTGTATAATTTTTAAAAGTATTTTTAAATAGCTAGGGTACTATGCACCAGCCAAATGTAAACTAAGTAAAAAGCAGAGATTATAACTTTAATATAGTAGAATTCAAGGTACAAGTTTCTCCTAAATGAGTTACGGAAGGTAGTTCTTTTTTTAAGTTGATGAGAGATTACTAACCATGATTGCGATGTAATAATCAGCAGTGCTTATGTACAGATTGAAATTGTCAAGTCAGATTTATTAAAAGTACATGGAGGGACGCCTGGGTGGCTCAGTTGGTTAAGCAGCTGCCTTCGGCTCAGGTCATGATCCCAGGGTCCTGGGATCGAGTCCCACATCGGGCTCCTTGCCCTCTGCAGGGAGCCTGCTTCTCCCTCTGACTCTGCTTGCCATTCTGTCTGCCTGTGCTCGCTCTCGCTCACTCTCTCTCTGACAAATAAATAAATAAAATCTTTAAAAAAAAAAAAATAAATAAAAGTACATGGAGATAGAAGAACAAAATTAAACCCACCCATTAGTTTTAAGAAGTGTATTTGTTGACAGGTATATAAGTTGGCATATACAGTGGTGAATACACAGTGTAGAAGTAGGGGGTGTCAGCTAGGCTCATTCACATTCAGAGACTGACTTTGATTATTTGATCTAGACTGACTTCTCTTGGGAAGACTAACGTGACTCAGGTGTCTTCCATGTCTCTCTTCTATTCTCATCCTCTAGCAGGCTGGCTTGGTCATGTTCTCATCCTAGTGGCAGGAGTTCAACAGAAGGGCCAAACTCAGTTGTGCAAATGTTTATCAGGTCTCTGCATCACATTTGCTTATTGGCCAAGACAAGTCACAGGGCCAACCCCTGGGGGTGGGAATTATGTCTCACCCAACAAAAAGCATACAGGGAGTAGAGAGTGGAGGCCAATAATAGAATCAATTTAACAGGTTAAGTAGACAGAAATAATTAAGTAGAGATAATCTGAATGTACTGTCAGTTAAGACCATTTAAAGATCTGACAGAAGGAGAGTGTATATTGTTTTAGCAGCTGATGGAACATTTACAATAATTAGACCACAGGAAAAAATCTTCATAAAATGAAATTCTCTAATCATGACCTAATAAAACTCAAAACTGTTTATCAAAGTATTAACAAAAATCTTGGATCACTTGGAAATTAAAAATCACATTTCTAAGTAGTGGGATAAAAGAGATCAATTCTTTACTCCGTTTAGAATATAATAGCGAACAAATGGGATATGGCTCAAGATGAGCTCACAGTAGTAATGTTAAATATGTTCATTAACATACAAAATAAGAAATATATGAACAGTGCTTAAAAACAGTAAGATATCAAGTGCAGGAGGTTTGGATTAATAAAATCCAAAGATTGACTCTTTTTTTTTTTTTTTAAAGATTTTATTTATTTATTTGACAGAGTAGACAAGTAGGCAGAGAGATAGGCAGAAAGAGAGGGGGAAGCAGGCTCCCCGCTGTGCAGAGAGCCTGATGTGGGGCTCGATCCCAGGACCCTGAGATCATGACCTGAGCCGAACGCAGAGGCTTTAAACCACTGAGCCACCCAGATGCCCCCAGAGATTGATTCTTGAATAAAAGAGCAAAATTCTTTTGTAAGAAAAAATATTGAATTGAAAATTTTGTATTAATTAGGTGTGCTTTGGTTTTTTTGTTTGTATGCTTGTCTTTTTTCCCATTGATTGAGATTGTGTCACAGTTTTCTTTCTGGTCTTAGTAGCAGGATAATTATTCTTTTCCTTTAGAGTAGTTTCTTAAACGTATAAACAAACAAAAGCAGAATCAGACATGTAAATACAGAGAACAAACTGATGGTTGCCAGAGAAGTGAAAGGTTGGGGGATGGGCAAAATGGGTGAAGGGGAGTGGGAGAAACAGGCTTCCAGTTACAGAATGAATGGAGTCATGGGACTAAAAGGCACAATGTAACGAGTGCGGTCAATTATATTTTAATGGTGTTATATAGTAGTAAATGATAGCTACAGTTGTGAGTGTAGCATAGCGTATAAACGCCTTGAATCACTGTGTGGTACATCTGAAACTCACCTAACATTAGTGTTAGCTATGCTCAAATGAAAAAATTTTTTAAAAATTACTTGCAATCAGAAAAAAAGTGTAGTTTTTATTGTTTCTTATTCTTTTCTTTTTCAAATTTAGATAATGCTGTATATTCTGCATTTGAGAAATTTGGTGATATAAAATTGAAAAGACAAAAACTCAAATATAAAAAATTTTTAAGACTGTCATATATATGTTTCTTTTATGTCTATTATTTTTCTTTTTTCCTTTTCCTCTACCTCTAACTTGTATTGATTTTCAGCATTTTAGTGTGTTCTATAATACCTTCTAACATGAATAATGGGCTATAAGTAAATATAAAAAATTAAAATGTAGAAAATAGTATAACTCAATAAAATCGAAAGCATAAAAAGAAGAAAACAAATTAGCAGGGTAATTGTTTTTAATCATAATTATATTAATAATCTTACTTTTCTTTCTGGCTAACCTGAAAGAAGAGGGTAGGAATATTAATAGGCAATATATATTTATTTTTAATCTACTGTGTTTGTTTTATGGAATACTTTTTCCTCAGGAAGGAGACCGCCTAAGTGATGAAGATTTGTACAAATTTCTTGCTGATATGAGAAGGCCATCTTCTGTTTTACGGCGACTAAGACCTATTACAGGTATTTTAAATTTTTGATTAAACTCTATTACAGCCCTTATCATCACTAATATGTCATATCGTTGGTAATTATGTACTTCTTTTTTCACTTCTCTAACCCATATGTTTTTCTTAGCCCAATGCCTGTCAGTCTTCTTTATCTCATTATTCTCTTCTTTTGATCTTAATAGTTTATATGCAAGATTCAGTACTTTTGATAATTTGAGTACTGCAAAGAGAATGATGAATAATTTCATGGCTTAAAATTACTTTTTAGAGGAAAGAGAATGTATGTAGAATGGTAAATATTCAGAAACAAATTCATATTATAATCAGAACAAACCATTCCAGAGTAAAACTGTTTTGTTTGTTGTTCCAGAGTAAAAAAGTTTAAGTTAAATCACTTAACTTTCAGAATGTTGGCTGAGTCTATGCTAGATCCCTCTTTCTGTTTTTTTTTCTTTTGCTGCTTTTTCTCATTCATTCATTATAGGCATTTATTATTTTACATGTACTTATTTCTGTATCAGTAATTTGTAAGTTTGAGACTTGGTAAAATGAAATAATTTAGAGGTCTGAGATGATTGTAATTTCTAGACTTCTTGCAAAAATAGGGTCTAAATCCTTCCAGGAACATTTTTACATGAAGTTTTTCTTACATTTACATTGTTCTTACAATATGTTTTTATATGCAGCTCAGCTGAAGATAGACATTTCTCCTGCACCTGAAAATCCCCATTATTGCCTAACTCCAGAGCTGCTTCAAGTGAAGCTTTACCCAGACAGTAGGGTTAGACCTACCAGAGAAATTTTGGAGTTTCCTGCCAGGGATGTCTATGTTCCAAACACTACTTACAGGTAACACATTTTAATTTTGGAGATTTCTGAAATTAGATACTATATATTCTATCGTTAAAGTAGAACCAGAATGAAACTCTCCAAAAATCCTTTGTAGCTTTGTTATGTAATCCATTTCTTAGTCTATGGTTTTATTAAGAGTCGTCATGTATTAAACTTACACCGTGTGCCAGGTCAAAGGTCTAATGTTTATTACCTTACATACATTCTTTTACTTAATTCTCACGGCTTGAGGTAGGTATTACCTTCATTTTAGAAGTGAGTAAAGGGATGGCGAGGTCAAGTATACTTCCCTGTGGTGGAGCTAACCCTGGAATTGTGGGCTGTGAGATTAAAACATTTGAACTCCCAGTTACTATATTTCCTCAGATGTTATTAGCAGAGTTTAGCGTTCCACAGAACCAAAATTATGTGGCTGCACTGTGGCCCAACAACTAATCAACAGTATTTACTGATCCTCTACTCCGAATACTTGACATGAGGCTGTTGGATAGGCTTTCTAGGCTGACCACTCCATAACTCTAAGGGTTCGTTTATTTATACTCCTTATGAATGAAGCCCCTTTGTTTGTGAATGCCTAGTCTGTGACTTGACATTGGGATAGCCAGTGGGGCAGCTCAGACGTAAGACTCCAGCCCAGCCTTCCCAGCCTAGCACATTTTACCACCAAGTTACCTGGTTTCTGAGGCCAGAATTTTGGAATCAAAGTGATTTTTCTCCTTTTCCTACTCCACATTTACTCCTCACACAAGTTTTACAGGCTATGCTTTCAAAATGTATCCCAAATCCCATAGTTCTTACTTTGTCCAAAGATTTTGTTTACATATTTGAGAGAAAGCATGCGCGCTGCTTGCACGTGCATGCCAATGGGGTAGAGGCAAAGGGAGAGGACAAGAAGCAGACTCCTCACTGAGCACAGAGCCCCACATGGGGCTCCATGCAGGGCTCCATGCAGTGCTCAACTAGGCAGAACTCCATTCCAGGCCCCTGAGATCATGACCTGAGCTGAAATCAGATGCTTAACCAGCTGAGGTTAGGCACCCCAGGCACTGCTTACCTTCTCAACTTTTTTCTTTTTTCAAGATTTTATCTATTTCACAGAGAGACCATGAGAAAGGGAACACGAGCAGGGGGAGAGGGAGAGGGAGAAGCAGGCTTCTTGTTCAACAGGGAGCCCAATGCAGGGCTTGATCCCAGGACTCTGGGATCATGACCTGAGCTGAAGGCAGGCACTTAATCACTGAGCCACCCAGGCACCCCCCTTTCTCCACTTATAAAACTTTCGGCAAGTCACTATCCAGATTAGCACTGTCAAATAGAAATATAATGGGAACTACATTTGGGATTTAAAATTTTATAGTTCCCGCATTAAAAAAATAAAAAGAAACAAGTGAAATTAATTTTAAATTATTTAACCTAATACACCTAAAATATTATCATTTCAACATGTACTAAATGTGAAAAACTGTTGAGATATTTTACTTTTTTTCTTTCCTACAAAATGTCTTCAAAATCAGGTGTGTGTTTTACTTTTAAAGCCCATCTCATTGTCAGATGAGCCACATTTCAAATGCTCAGTTGCTGCGTGGGGCTAGATGTTAGCCTATGGGACAGCTTCTGATCTCACATTTTTCTGTATCTTTCTGATTTGATCATCTTCCTTTAACCCCTCCAAAATCAATTCTCAGCATTATCACTAGAGAGATGATTTAAAATTTTTTTTTTAAAGATTTTATTTATTTGTCAGAGAGAGAGCGAGCGAGAGCGAGCACAGGCAGACAGAGTGGCAGGCAGAGTCAGAGGGAGAAGCAGGCTCCCTGCAGAGCAAGGAGCCCGATGTGGGACTGGATCCCATGACTCTGGGATGATGACCTGAGCTGAAGGCAGCTACTTAACCAACTGAGCCACCCAGGCGTCCCTTGAGAGATTATTTAAATGTTCTCAATCAGATCATTCATTACTCCACCTAAAATCTCTGGTGACTTCCATCATAAGCAGAAAAAAAATGTTTTTTTTTAATAACAGTCTATAAGACGCTATATGCTCTGGCCCCTGCCTGTATCTTACTTCATATCCTACTCCGCTCATTTCACTTTAGCCTCAGTGGCCTTTTTACTCATCCTTGAACAAACAAAATTTCGTTCTCCCTAAGGCTTTTCCATTTGTTCTTCTCTTTGCCTGACATGTTTTCCCCTAGATCTTCATGTGGTTTGGTTCATCATTCAGCCATATGTCTGCTTAAAGGTCATTGCCTCATGAGGCTTCCTCTCATTACCCTCATTAAAAAGATCCACTTCTCTCCAATTCTTCATCATCATTACTTAGCATCATATTATATAGTTCATCATTGTCTAGCATCACATTATGTAGTTATATCATGGGGTTTTTTGGGTCTTTTTTATTAAAATGTAATGACTGTAAAGGGCAGGGACATGTTTGTTTCCATTATCACTATATTTCCAGCATCTAGAAGAGGATGCTGCACACAACAAACATTTCTTCATTGAGTTCAGAAATATCAATGGTATGAGAGTGGAATTTAGAGTCATAGAGTTAGGAGTGTGATTTCTGACTCCACTATGCACTGTTTGGCGACTTAGGACAAGTTACTTCATATATTGCCCACTCAGTTTTCTTATTAATAAAATGTGAGGTCATAATTATACCTGCCTCCTCTTGTGAGGGTACAGAGTACAAAACACTGCATGTAATTGGCAGTTAGTGTAAGTAAAGTTCTAGAAGTTAGGCTAAGGAAAATATATATTGCTTTTGAAAGAAATAAGATATTATGAAATTATTCTTCTATAAATTATATATTTAAGTACTTACAAGCACATGGAATAAAGAAGTGATTATATAATCCAAAATTTGTATGAAACCATTTTGAGGTTATCAGCTATACATCTTATCTAGTACAGAAATCTCATCTAGAGCAACCCTAACTTGTGTTTATCTGTCTTACCTCCACTGGGATTGTTTCAGAGATAAAGAAAATAGAAACTGGGGACTTCGAGTGGTCTTTTCTTTCATTTTCCTACTTATTTTTGTTATTTACATACTTCTATTTTTAAAAAGAATTGTACGAATACGAATATACTTAAAGTTCGTGTAAGTACTGTAGGCTTAAAATTACTCCTACCAGCCTTTCCCTACCTTGATGTCTAATTTTCAGTGTCAATCACTGGTACCTCTTTTGCTCCTTCTTTTGGTATTTTATTCCTTGTTTCCTGAATAACATATTCATGCTACTATTTCTTGATTCTTGTTTAATTTTAAACATCTCTTTACTGTTATAGAAGACAAAGATTTAACTCTTATATCTTCCTTCCTAAAAATACATGTCCTTGCATAAATCCAGAAAAAAATACATATACTTGTCATCTCTTCCATACGTAGTTATAATTCCAGTTTTTCATTAAATCAGTGTTGATTTTTTTTTACATGTTTGTGATTCGTATGTAACTGTTTTTGCAGTGGAGCCCTGTAGATTACTATGATTTTATTCCTGCTGTTTTTGATTTATATAGCTTTTTATTTTCCTGAAATAGTTAACATTATTTAGTTTCCCTACTTTTCTATGTGTTAATTCTCTAAAGCTTTTAAAATTCTCTAAAGCTTCTTGCAGTACAATAAAATATAGCAGATAATCATTTCCTGACTCGTGGCTTCTTCAGTTCCCCTTGAAACTAGATTGTCAGTGTGTCCGAGGGAGTTTCCGAGGCTTGCTAGGCCTACTGTACAGTTGTCATCTTGGAGCCTGTTTACCATGATCCTGGAAGTTCTCTTTGCATTTCTTTTGCCATGAAGTCCCTATTTCCTGTATAGTTTTCTTTTTTGTTTTACTCATTTTATGGACAACCTTCAGTGTCTTCTTGACGTAGGGAGTAAATTTTCTGAGACTTTTGCATCTGAAAATGTGTTTATTTTACCTTTACTCCAGAATTTCTGATTTTGCTGGATACAATATTCTAAGTTGTAAATTATTTTCTGTCAGGATTTTGAAAACATGACACAACTGTCTTCTGGCTTTAACTGATATTTTTGAGTGGTCTAATACTTTTTTTTTTTAGAAGATTTTATTGATTAGAGAGAAAGAGGGTGTGAGCATGAGCAGGGAGGCAGAGGGGCAGAGAGGGAGAAGCAGACTGAGCAGGGAGCCCAATGCGAGGAGGTGGTGGGGAGGGAGGCTCAATCCCTGGACCCTGAGATTATGATCTGAGCTGAAGTCCTTAATGGACTGAGCCATCCAGGCACCTCAGGTGGCCCAATGTACTTCTCATTGCTAATCCTTTGTTGGTATCATTTGCTTTGAAGGCTTTTTTGAGTTGTTTTTTTGTTTATTTTGTTTATTTTTTTTTAACCCCTGGTGTCCTGAACTTGCCTGTGATGTGCTGATATGATAACATTAATTTAGTGCTCTATAGCATTTAATTTAAATTGTTTTCATTTAAATTAATTTATTCAGTCTCAGAAGACTCTTATAAATTATGTAATTCTGGCAGAATTATTATTTTTTATTTATTATAGATAAATAAGAGATAAACTTATCTGGACTTGAACCCAGGTCTTATTTTATTTCTGTGTTCTTCATCCTTTGGGATGATAGTACATCCAGTGTTTATAGTTATTGACAATATGAATAAAATTGAAGTTTCTTATTGCTAGATAATTGAATGCTACATTTTTATTAAAGCAGGCAGAACACCTTTGTTTACCTTATTATTTGCCTCAAAATATACCTCATTATGTATCCTTGTCTAATAATATTTTTAATGCCTTATAACTGAGCTAAGTATATGAGGGGCTGAAATAGAAGATCTAGACATGTTTCAGGAGTTGAATGGGAGTTGGGTAGAGAGCTTATCTAAAGTGAGAGGATACCTTACTGAATGAGGTAGCCTATTGTTTTCTCTCAAGTATGTATCCAATTTTAATCCAGTTTTTTCTGTGGGGAAGAAGGAGAGTTAACACACCAAAAAGATTTAAATGAATTTTATAAATTATAAGTTAGTATGTTTTTGCTGAGTATGAGTTTACAGAAAGTGAATAAACATATTAGCTGTTTATGGTAACT
Source organism: Mustela lutreola (assembly GCF_030435805.1). NCBI lineage: Eukaryota > Metazoa > Chordata > Mammalia > Carnivora > Mustelidae > Mustela > Mustela lutreola. The sequence goes on along the minus strand of NC_081299.1, from coordinate 50,930,083 downwards.
TGTTTATTTGTGTTTGATTTTGGTTTTTATGATTGAATGTTTTACCATTCGAAGTGTTTAGCATCAGTAAGGATAATTGATTGTCTGAAAATCATAATTACTTTCTATTTTGGCAGTAAACTTTTCAGGTGTAAGAATGAATTCATAACTAATTAGCTTGAGAATCATCTGGAGAAATCTGTTAACGTATCTCAGTACCTTTAGCTTGGACTGTATCTAAGTACTGTATTAATTAAAGAGTCGATACTTACCCCAAGCATTATTAGTGAAAATAACATTATAGGCAAAAAATGATTCATTAAATATGTAAAGAAGAACTGTTCTCTCATGACTGAGCAGTTTATTTCCAGAGAATAGCAGAACCAGCTAAACGCATCAGTAAGATCAGGTTTATTCCTATTAAACATTAATTGAAAACAAACACTGCTTTAGATTCTAATGTTTTTTATCAAAATAAGTTGGTTTCAGGCTAGAATTTTATATAATCTGTTTTCATCTTATTTACTGCCTTTAAGGATCTCATGTAAAATGTTTTAACTCATTAACAAACATTGATAAATTGTAACGTAGGATGTCAAGTTTCTTAGGATTGCTAAGTTTCCTAAGGTACAGAAAGGATCAGAGTGCTCTGTTAGTAATAGGTGAAAACTGTTGAGGTAAGAAGGCACATTGTTTAAGAAAGAGATTAATAATTTTCTACTGTAAGGGTGTCTTTAAAGACGTAAAGAGAAGTACATGAGACTATAGAAGTAGATTATGGTTTCTATATTCCATTGGTATTTTTCCTGTTGATACTTGTTGGCCAAAAGAGTTTCTTTCATTTTAAAAAAGAATGATTATAAAGTTGATTGTATGCTTTTGAAAAAAAAATCTGAGTTATGAAAAGAAAGAATAGTTTCTATATTACGTGAAATGGTATGACTCTATGCATATTTTCTGAAAAATTGGGAAATGGAACCAAATTTTGCAACCACATTTAGTTTTAGAATCATCTAAAACTGGAGATCAACTGATTTTCCTTCTTTTTACATAGGGATAATAAAAATTCCTGTATCTTAGAAATTTGTGAGGATTAAATAGATAATACATATAAAACTTTTTTTTTTTAAGATTTTATTTATTTATTTGACAGAGATCACAAGTAGACAGAGAGGCAGGCAAAGAGAGAGGGAGGAAGTAGGCTCCCTGCTGAGCAGAGAACCTGATGCGGGGCTCAATCCCAGGACCCTGGAATCATGACCTGAGCTGAAGCCAGAGGCTTTAACCCACTGAGCCACTCCAGTGCCCCTACATTAAAGCTTTTTGCAAAGTGCCTGACATATATTAAATGCTCAGTAGATGCTTTATTAGATTACATTCATCCAAGCCTTACATAACTTGGGAGAGAATAGTTTGAAAGCATAGGGTTTCTGAGTTTTGGGGGTATAATTAGATAAAATTATTTTTAAAGGGGAGGTTATCAAAGTTATCAATAGTTAGTAGTAGCTTGCTTTGTATTATTACTTGAAGCTTCAGTGCCATGTGACCTGAATGTTAAGTCATATAGGTTGCTTATTCTACTTAATACTGTTAAAAAATTTTAGTCTCATGGATAGTTAATATTTTAGGAATTTATAGTTTGTGGGGGAAAAAAAAAACCAAACAGGCCCCTTTACCATATCTAGAAAATCTCACATAGAAATAATTCTAGAATCACAAAAGGAAGATGTATGAAAGCTAGAAATCAGCTAACATACAGATATCATAAGATATTTTGCATAAGTTTCCATATATACTTGCTGACTGAATTGTTGCTGGATCACAGTAGTATTTTTCTTGCTCAGTTTGAATTCTTTTTAACCTTTTAAGGAATGTTTTGTGGTAAGCCATTATTTCAGGTTACATACACTAGTGTTCATTATACAAATCTGTATGTGTACATTGTCCCAGTAAATAATGTTAAAAAAAAAAAAAGATAAAGTTGACACTAGGACTCCTTGTGGTTTCAGTACCATCATTGTTTCACTAACTGTGTGTAGCAGCCTACGTAGAACCAGTATGATTAGCTAACATACTAGAGGGCTCACATTTGTAACTGAAAAAACTATTTTTAAGCATTTTTAATGTGAGTTTTAAGAAAATATTTGCACATCATAGCTATTTTTAGTTTAAAACTTGAGTGTATTTTAGAGTCTTATGGAGTAAAAAAAGATTTTAAAAAAATACTGTTTGTATAGAGGGAGAATGAATGATGTGACTGAAACAAACATTTAGCTGAGCTGAGAAAACAGGTTAAAAAGAACTATAGTCTCAAAATCACCGATTTCCTATTACTTAATACTTTGGCCTCCAGTATTTATGGTTATTATTAGACAATGTAGAAAAAGCTGTTTTAAAGGGTATGTATATAAAAAATACATATGTTTAATTTGTAATTTTTAAATATTTTTATTTATTTATTTATTTTTAAAGATTTTATTTATTTATTTGACACAGAGAGATCACAAGTAGACAGAGAGGCAGGCAGAGAGAGAAAGGGAGGCAGGCTCCCTGTCAAGCGGAGAGCCCGATGCGGGACTTGATCCCAGGACCCTGAGATCATGACCTGAGTTGAAGGCAGAGGCTTAACCCACTGAGCCACCCAGGCGCCCTTATTTATTATTTTTAAAAAGATTTTATTTATTTAACAGAGAGAGTATACACAAGTAGGAGGAGTAGCAGCCAGGCGGAGGGAGAAGCAGGCTCCCCACTGAGCAGGGAAGCCCAACACAGGGCTCCATCGCAGGACCCTGAGATCATGACTTGAGTTAAGGCAGACTCTTAACTGACTGAACCATCCAGGTGCTCCAGTTTTTTATATTTTTTAAAAATAAGGTTTTAACGAAATTGTTGTGATTTCTCAAAGATATTTAGAAAAATCCGTTATTAAGCTATCCCTAAAATTAGAGATTTTGTATTTATATAAATCCCCCCTAAATACATTGATTGTTCACTTATTTTTGTAGAGTGTTAATCCGGGAGAGACCTGGTCTTTTCACACCTCTATGGGGTTAATGAAGACGCATAGATACATGGAAGTTTGCAGCTAATGTCATGCATTTCTTATTGGGCCAAACCAATGAAGATTATTGACATGAAATGCTTGCTTTATCAAGGAAATACTTAGCTATCATAGTATCATAGAAAAAATACTAGTGTAGTTGTTACATTAAGGTGACTGGCTAGGACGCCTCTCTCATGCTCTGTCTCTCAAATAAATAAAATCCTAAACCAAGTAATAACAGTGGGGAAAATTTTTTTTATTGAGTATCTGAAATCATCCACAAGTTAGGTACTGGATTTATATAATGTTGCTCATGTTCCAAATTTATACTTGACTTCCACTGTTGCATTTGAGTTATAAAGATCAAGGTATAATCTAATTGAGCAAATGCTGTGTGTTCAGTTTTTAAGAGCTACATCACACGTCATGTTATTCTTAGTGAGATTGTGAGAGTTGGCCTCTTTTCCAAAGTTGCCTTAGTTATAATCACCTAGTGAACTTTCATCTTTTTCTTCCAGTTTATAGAAAGAGGGTATCTAGCAAATATTGTGTTACTAAGAATATAAGAATGAATGCAGTGGTTCAGACCTGGTAACAGTGTAAGAAACAAAATGAAGGGGCGTCTGGGTGGCTCAGTGGGTTAAGCATCTGCCTTCAGCTCAGGTCTTTATCCTGGGGTCCTGGGATCCAGCCCTACATTGGGCTCCCTGCTCAGTGCGGAGTCTGCTTCTTCCTCTCCCTCTGTCTTCTACCCCCCCCCCCAAGCTTGTTCTGCCTCCGTCTCTCTCTCTCTCAAGTAAATAAATAATAATAATAATAAATAAATAAATAAGAAACAATATAAGAAACAAATAAAATAAGAAACAAAAGAAAAGATGCCATTCATTTTGATCTGGACCTTGGTTAGCAGTTAGGACTATGCCCCGTATATCTCTTATTAATCCTTAGTGAACTTCTAGGTTTGCTAATCTGAATATAGTCTTAAACTTTTTTATAATAGGAAATTACAAACATATACAATGTAAATAGAACAGTATAATTAACCTCCATTGTCATTCTTTTTTTTTCAAATTTTTATTTAAATTCTAATTAGTTAACATAAACTTTTTTTATTACATAATCTCTATACCCAGCATAGGTCTTGAACTCACAACCATGAAATCAAGAGCTGCCTGTTCCACTGACTGAGCCAGCCAGACACTCCTCTCTATTGTTTTATCTATTACCAGTTCCCTTTTTTCCTGTAATATTTTAAAACAAAGCCTAGTCATTGTATCATTTCACCTGTCAATCCTTTAGTATGTTTTTCTGTTGAGTGGTTTAATAAGCTTATTACATATACTGATTGAATTTTTTCCCTAAACTTCTGTTTCTGGAAACAGATTGGCCAGTCAAAAGTAAATGTATACTGTTTATATATAACCCATGTAATTCATGATTCTTGAACTAGGTCATATTATGGTAGATCTTGCTTTGGAGTTGGGTTCTTAAAGTTTTTTTGTCATGGTACCCTTGCAGTTTTGTGAATCCTGTGATTCTCTTTTTTGGAATAATTTAATTTTTTTTTTTAAGATTTTATTTATTTGACAGAGAGAGATCACAAGTAGGCAGAGAGGCAAGCAAAGAGAGAGAGAGGAGGAAGCAGGCTCCTTGCCGAGCAGAGATCCCGATGTGGGACTTGATCCCAGGACCCTGAGATCATGACCTGAGCCGAAGGCAGAGGCTTAACCTACTGAGCCTCTCAGATGCCCCTGGAATAATGTTTTTAAATACATAAAATAAAATACATAGGATAACAATGTTATCCTATGTTATGTTGAATTATAATTATCAAGATAGTAAAGTTCTGGTGCATGTTTCTTTATTAATGAATTAAAAAATATCTAGCCACGGGACTAAAAGCTACCATATTTTCTAAGTAGTAATAAGCATGTGAAAAATATTCTGAGATATCTATAATAGCTGTGATACAAAAATGTATATGATTTCTGTTAATGACAAATTCTCCTGTATTGCTAATACTGGTATGGTTAGTTTCCTATATTCAGAATTTAAGGAAGTACAAATTTCAGTAAAAATTAAGGAGTATTTTTCTTCCCATTCAAGTTTATGGTCCCCTGCTTTAAAGAGTGTAAGTTTTTGTATTTGTTTTTAGTTTTCTTGGATGTCTCAAGCTGTTGCTGCATACTCTGCTGTTCAGGTTTTGCCCTAGATACATTACCGGGGCTTTTATTCTATCTTAATTGATCCTAGTTTTATTTTAATTACAAAAGCTTTTGAGTTGAGAACTCTGTTTCCTGACATTTTAACGTAGCCACCCATGAGTTTTTAGTTAGGGGCTTGTATTTCAGTGTGAGGAGTATTATCTCAGACCCTGATGGAAGGAATGGTAGCAGAATATGAGAGAGCAGTTTTGTTCAACTATCCTGAGAATTAGAGTATTTTCAGTTAGGAAAAATTTGTGCACGTTACTTACTTAAAGCAATGTAGAGTGATAACCAAGATCAAATATTTACAAGTGTATACATTTGTTCAGAATTTTATACTTCATAAAGCCATTCAAATACCCTGTCTTACTTGAAGATTACAACAACCCTATGAAGTAAGTTTGGCAAGATTATCATTGTCCCCATATATGGGATGTGGAGACGGAGGCTTAGTTGCTCATTTGATGATTAAATAGTTACAGCCTTACCTCTTTAAGGTTGTAGATAATCGCTCTTTTAGATAAACTTAATCATCTTGTTAGATGTATGATCGTTCCCGGGGTTAAATAAATAAATTTAGAAAAACAGTTTTTCTGTTTGAGATGGCATCCTTGATTTTATATTTTCTAAAATGTCATTGAAACTTGATTTTATAAAAGCACACTACGGGATATTGTTAGTTGTACTTTCATGACCTTGAACTCAACATTTCACATCAGTTGAGTAATTTTGTCCTAGTTGATTTGCCATGAGAACACTCTGGACTTTGATAACAGGACCAACCTTTTGGTCATTTTGTTTTTAATTTTTAAAACTACTGTGTTGGAACATCACTTAGTAGTACATACAGAAATGCAGCGCTGTGGTTGTTAGTGATGGGAAAAATCACAAGGGAATTTGATTATCTTGTAACAGAAGGTGAAAATATGTAAAAGTACATATTTGGAATAGCTTTTATAAAGGAGGCAGATAGTAGGAACTCAGTAAATACTGGTTAGTGCACATTTTTTTGATTAATGAACGAGATAATTGATCTCCATAAGTTATGCTGTTAGGAAGAAAAGATATAAGCATGAGAACATACTGATTATAGAATGACAGAGAATAAACAGATTATACAAAAATAGGTAACCCCAAAATGAGAAATGTGTATACTTGTTCTCAGTAAAATTCACAGTTTCAGATTGAACTCTTGGTATAGAAATTTGGCAGTAATTTACTCAAATCAAGTAGATAGACTTATCTTTTTGATGCTCTTGGAATTTTTATTACAGTTTTTAAAATTTTCTGTTATGGTTTGCCGTATGTATTTTTCTGTCTTTCCTTCATTTGCTAAGTGCCCATTGAGTGGTACAGGCAGTACTGCTGCATGGTATCAGAGGGAGGAGCCCCATTTACAAGGATATTCCTAGAGGAAGTGAGATCATTTTCAGGTATGAATAGGACCTAGCCAAGTAGGAAGGTGTATAGAGGCATTCTAGACAAATGGAAGAGCATTAGGAGAGTATAAGGGGATGTTTAAAAGTAGATAATTTTGATAAGGGCTAAGGGTTTGTGTTGGGCAAAAAATGGTACAAGGAATTTGGGATCAGATTATACAGACTCTTGAATATCTGTAAGAGATGTGGATGTTGTTCTGTAGGCTTCTGCCCTCCACATTGGGGTATACATTCTTGCTGTGTAGGGTTATGCAGATCCACAGGATAAATATAACACATCTTCCAGGAATATCACTTTTTAGAAGATATGGGGAAGAAATAACTATTTTTATATAAGATTTATAGAGTAGAAAATACAATTCACATGCAATTTTAAGATAAATTGTAAGATTTATGGTAGAATCCTAATAAGATCCTAAAAGAAGTACAGGCTTATGTAAAGCCATTTTATCCTGTATTTCTAGAATTGTAAAGATACATTTTCAGTATTCTCAAGCTGCTATACTCTTTTAATAGACACGTTTGAACGACACAGGTCAAAGTAGTATGTACCATTATAAATTTGTTTTAGGAAAATTGAAGGAAGATAGACAAACTTAGGAGACAAGGCAGGAGACTGTTCAGATAGTTTAAAATTCAGGTTAAAAGCAGGCTTTGGTAGGGAAGAAGTCATATTATATTAACAGTCTTTTCAAAAGAAGATTGTATTCAGTTTAGTGGCTTATGATACAGGAGCAGTGATTCACAAAGTTAAGTAAAAAGGCTGAGATGTCTTCCAGATTTTAAGCTTGGATGATTGGAAGCGTGGTGGTGCCATTAACGAATATACAGAGGTAAGGGGGAGTGTGATGGTGTAGAAAGGGGGGGGGCAGGCCCAGCGGAGGTGGTAGGGATTTGATTAATTTATTTGATAGATTGAGTTTGAGAAGACTGTAGGATATCAAAAGGAGGAGTGGTAGTAAGCAATGTAAGAAGGGGGAACTGAAGAGAAATCTGGAAATAATACATAAATTTGGGAACTTGACTCATGGAACATAGATGAGTCTGTGAGAGTAGATAGAATTTCTGAGGATAAGAGTGGAAGAGATTTTTGAAGACTGTGCATTGGTCTAAATATATCACATACTAGGAGGGAACTGGGGTATAAAAACTGGATTCAGGTTAGGGATAATCCTTGGAGAGTGTAGTCATATGTGGAAGCAAAATGAGGGTCATGTTTGAAGAAAGAGTGTTGTTCATGAGTAAGTTAGCAGAGAGATCCAAGTGAATGTGGACTGAGGAAAGGCCATTAGATTAGACAATTGTGAGTTAATGGTATAATTAAAATACTTGGCAAAGGAGTGAGGACAGAAGGACACAATTTATGAATCATAAAAAAAATCCTTTCTCTAGCAGATTTATCTCTCAATCTGAGCATATTTTATACAGAAAAACCTCACTTAGTACTCCTAAAAGGAACAAAACGAAAGATGTTGTGTAAGAAGTCTAAAAAATTGGAGAACAAACAGAATAAGCAATTGGCATATTAAAGAATGCATTATTTTGTATTTGAAAGCTTCCACTGTTTTTGGGAAAAAAGTCATTGTGGTATTCTGGCTCTAAAAAGTCAATTTTGACAGTTTGGCTATGGTTTTAAAATGCTAAAGCTTATTCTTTTGTAGTTTATTAGAACAAAATATTTATATAGGATCCACATAGATCATACATATTTACATGTCATGTAAAAAACATGACATACTCGGGCGCCTGGGTGGCTCAGTCGTTAAGCATCTGCCTTCAGCTCAGGTCATGATCTCAGGGTCCTGGGGTCTAGCCCCGCGTCAGAGTCTCTGCTCGGCGGGAAGCCTGCTTCTCCCCCTCTCTCTGCTTGTGTTCCCTCTCTCACTGTGTCTGTCTCTGTCAAATAAATAAAATCTTTAAAACAAAACAAAAAACAAAAAACACGATATACTGAGTAATTTAAAATACATAATGCTGAATATTTTTTGACTAAGGTGAGTCAGTATATAACTTGGGGTACTATATTCCTTAAAACTAGATTTAATTCAAAATTTTATTTCTGTTTGGTAGTTTCTTTAAAAACCTTATTTAAAAAGGGATGCCTGGGTGGCTCAGTTGGTTAAGCAGCTGCCTTCGGCTCAGGTCATGATCCCAGTGTCCTGGGATCGAGTCCCACATTGGGCTCCTTGCTCGGCAGGGAGCCTGCTTCTCCCTCTGACTCTGCCTTCCACTCTGTCTGCCTGTGCTCGCTCTCACTCTCTCTCTCTTACAAATAAATAAATAAAATCTTTAAAAATAAATAAATAAAAAATAAAAAATACTGACAAGTGATATCATGATCAAAAGTGATCCTTGAGGATTAGAATTCAAATTTTTTACATTGGAAATGATGGAATCATTATATGTCACTAAAAAACTACAAGAATTTAAATTTCTATATTTTAAAGTACTGAGTCTTTATTGAATTTGGGAATGTATCTTTCAGGCTATTTAAACATTCAATAACTTGTTATGATTTTTACTTCTATTTGACAACCTACACATAAGTATTAGATTCATGCCATGTCCAAGGGGGTATAAATTATTAAACTTGAGTCCACAGATACATTCATTCTCATGATATTCTGACAAGAGCCCTTTAAAATGTTTTTCACATTGTTAAGGTTTAAAGTACATAAAATGTATACAGTATATAGATAAGTTAACAAATATGTTAAGTTTCAGTGATGCCTGATATTAAGGTCAGTATGACCTAGTTATCATGATCTACTGCATTTGTTTAAGACAGTTAACCTATTTTATTTCATGTAATTTTTTATTCTTAAATTTTTTTTTTAAGATGTTACTTATTATTTGACAGAGAGAGACACAGCAAGAGAGGGAACACAAGCAGGGAGAGTGAGAGAGGAAGAAGCAGGCTTCCCCCTGAGCAGGGAGCCCAATGCAGGACTTGATCCCAGGACCCTGGGATCATGACCCGAGCTGAAGGCCGACGCTTAAGGACTGAGCCACCCAGGTGCCCCAACAGTTAACCTCTTTTAATACAGTATTTTATCTTGCTTCATTTGACTTCATAAATAAAGCATATCAAACATTTATTTCATATTATTTGGTAGCAAAATGAAGCATCAGTTTTAAAATTAGTATTATAGATTTTCACATGTACTCTGAACTAACCAAATTTTAATCTTGAAATTAATAATATTACAGCATTTAGGAATAATGAATAATCATCAGTCTTTGATGTTTACTCAAGTACAGAATTTTAGCAAGAAAATTAATTTTTTAAATGGAGCAAGTTTAAACTGAGCAATTAGCCTACATAATGACTCTTAAAATAAAAGTCCTAGTAAATTTTTCATTTAAAAAATGATTTAAAAATTCACCCGTTGGGTAAAATTTAGATTGTGACTACATAAAATTGATTCTCACATCACAGAATATATGAATAAATGATATCATAAGAATTTTGACTGGGAAAGATAAATGGTATTCTTTGAAGTGATTTGACAGTATGTTTACTTTTAAGTTGATAGTGACTTTAAAAAAGAATCTATTTCTGAAGCCTTCTGTTAGGGATTTTAATACCAGATTAGTAAACCACAGTAACTTCAGATGAATTTAATGTTTAATTTGTTGGCTTTTTAATTTGTTTCCGTTCATTCAGAACTTTCTGAATCTTTTGGATGGATCAACATTTTAGTTGATTTGACAGAGTATAGCCTTCCATTTTGAGACTTCCAACATAGTCCTCTTCTCCTCTCTGGCTTAGTTTTTGCTCTTGGCTTGTTATATTTACCATTTAGGTTGTTTTCCCCACAAACATTGTGCCACCACCAGCCTCCTAAAGAAGATAGATAGGGCATTTCATGAATACAAACTCACATAGTTGCTGTTACTACATTTCCCCATGAGTACATCTCACTTCTTACAAATATGACAGTATCGTATGGATAATACATGTATTCCACTTTAAAATAATCTGTACAAGTCTTATGTATACACCCAAAATAAAATACCTGAGAAATGTAATAAGTAAAATATCTAATTGAACTAAATCAAAGTAATAGTTATATTAAGAAATTTTTACCTGTAGAGAAAATGTTTATTTGGGATTCAGTTTTAAAAGAGTTGACATTGTAGATGTTAGCTAATACTTTGGGAAGATATTTTCTAGATATGAAAATGAAATATTGATATTAGGAAAATGATACCTGAATAACTTTCTGGACAGTTGACATGCTCTTTTGCCATGTGATCCCAAGTAGAAAACACCAAGTCTTTGTGTTCCGGGAGTGCACTGGGCACATTGCCACTAATTTCAACTAGGTGTAACGTATAATTGGTTTCATGATTTCCCAAGTTAAAGGAATATTCGATATAATGCTTGTTGTCGTTCCAGTCTTCTAGTTCAATTCGTAAAATGTAATTAGATTGCCTTACTATGGAGTATATCTTCTCTAGACCCAACCAAAATTCTCCTGAAAAGAAAGTAAAAATCTGTGGGTTGTTAACTGCATATTGGGTACCAATAATTTTTTTTTTATTGTGGGTTTTTTTTTTTGATAGTGTTTTTTTATTGGTGTAAGTCAGTGAATTGTTTCAGCCTAGAATCCCTTGGTTATTTTAGAGTCTCTTAAAATATTTCTTTAAAAACAATATTGAAGATAGTGAAATACACAAAAAATGCTAAAAATATTAATAAGCCTGCCTCAAGTAAGATTAGTATTTTTAAAATGAATTTTATGAGACATATTTCATGGGTGAAACATATTAAGCATTTTAGATGTGGTCATTGATAAAATATTATCTCATTTCTAGGTTCTTTCTTAGATATACTGGCTTTACCATAAGGAATTTGTTAATACCCATGTACTATTGGAAATTTTGTTAAATATCTCTACTGTTATACCCAGTGTTACTTGGATGATAATAGTGTCATTTTCCTCAAATATAGTCTTGGCCTTTGATATTTGTTTGATATATGTCTTCTTTGTAGGAAAATAAGGAATAAAATTTTTTAGACATTTTGAGTTAAAAACATAATTCTCTTTTTAATTTTATAAAGTATTTTTATTTGGAATTAAAAACAACATAAATACAAAGATCTCTTTTTAATTATCACAGTCCTTTCTATAAGAGTGTTTAAGGAAAAAAGTCAAACTTTTATTGCTGTTGAATTAGAGGACAGTTTTAGGGATTTCAAGTACAAATGGCTTATTTTCTTACAGAAATAAATGAGTATTCTGGACTTAACACTCTTAAGTTACACTAACTCTTGGAAGATTTGGGTCTACAGACTATATCACTGAATATACCTTTTAGTAAGGGAACTAACTAGTAGTTTGAATATGAAATTTTTTAAATGATCAAGTAGAGTGTTTAATAAAAAAAATTTGGTATAATAATGGATGTTTTCCAGTTTATAAATGAGTACTTATATTATGAAATTTTTAATATGCCTTTGAATTTTAAACCTGTTATTTATTTTTGTTTTGCTTATTTTATTTTGTGATGAAAATGTAGTAGTTGCACTGAGTTAATTCATTTATTTTAAATCACATTTCTATAGTATACATTTATAATATTTAAACAATTGAGATTTAAACATTTAGTACTATACATCTGACAGTTTACTTGTTCCTTCCACCTCCAAATAGTATTAAAAATGTTAAAAAAGAATGTAGAGTGACCCAGTGGTAAAGTTGGTTTTCTTGATAGCTCATTCGTAACATTTACCACTTATCAGAGCACACAGCATTTTATCATAATTGTCTTTAATAATTGTAATTATGACAATTAGAAGTCATCAAATTGTGATGCATATACTTAAGAATGGATATGAAATTGTGATAAGTATAATTCAAGTAGATGCTTGTAATAAGTGTAAATTACTAACAGATATGTAATTATTAGTTAATAAATTCTAAGAAGGCTGGGCCTAGTGTTCATTCATTGTTGCATTCCTAATGCCCAATTCAAAATAGATTCCTAGTAAATATTTTTAAGTAACAATTGAGTGAATGAATAATGAATGAAGTCACCTTACCATTAAGTCTCCCAAAACCATATCTGTAGTTTTCCCAAGTTTCATTGAAGTTTTGTGATCCATCTGTTCGGTGTTGAATTAATGTCCATGACCTATCTGAATATAATGATCAAAATTGTGTATTTTAAGTAGATTGATGCTAAAAGATATAACAAAGTACTGTTTTCTTTCTTTTTATTGGGCGCCAGGGTGGCTCAGTGGGTTAAGCCTCTGCCTTCAGCTCAGGTCATGATCCCAGGGTCTTGGGATCGAGGCCCGCATCTGGCTCTCTGCTCAGCAGGGAGCTTCCCCCTCCCCCTCTGCCTACTTGTGATCTCTCACTCTGTGTCAAATAAATAAAATCTTTTAAAAAATTAAAAAAAAATTTTTTTTAAAGATTTTATTTATTTATTTGAGAGAGAGACAGTGAGAGAGAGCATGAGCGAGGAGAAGGTCAGAGAGCGAAGCAGACTCCCCATGGAGCTGGGAGCCTGATGTGGGAGTCGATCCCAGGACTCCGGGATCATGACCTGAGCCGAAGGCAGTCGTCCAACCAACTGAGCCACCCAGGCGTCCCTAAAAAAATTGTTTAAAGTTTTTATTTATTTAAGAGGAGGAGAGAGAGAGAGCACAAGTGGGGATGGATCAGATGGAGAGGGAGAGAGAGAGAGAGAGAAGCAGACTCCTTGCTGTCTTGGGAGCCCAACATGAAGCTCACCCCCAGGACTCTGGGATCATGACCTGAGCCAAAGGCAGATGCTTAACCTGCTGAACCACCCAGGTGCCCCAGAATACTGTTTTCTTGGCTTAATTTGATTTGATTTTAAATATTTTGTTTATTTATTTGAGAGAGAGGGACAGAGAGTGACAGAGATAGCATGAGCAAGGAGGAGAGGAAGCAGCAGACTCCTTGCTGAGCAGGGAGCTGACAATGGGGCTTGATCCCTGGATCCCAGGGTCATGACCCAAGACAAAAGCAGGCACTTAACTGACTCCGGCACCCAGGTGCCCCTTGTTTTGATTTTAATTAGTGGCTATGTAATGTAGTCATTAATATCATTATGGTACTAGCATTTTATTATTTATTATGGTCCCAAAAAGCTAAGTAAAGGGCAGCTAATGAGTCTGTCTTAATAAACTTGCCAACAATACGAATTTCAGATTACTTTATGGAAAAATATGGAGAATATTGAATAAGTGCATTAGTAAAAACAAAAATAAGGCAAATATAAATAGCAGAGCTGTGCAGTTGCCTATGTTACTTACATTTCATTTACATATATTCAGAACAAAGATAATAAGATTAGTCTTACTAATAGATAGTGAATAACAGGAGATAATTACAGTCCATTTTCTCTTCAGGCTGGTTTTACCTGATTTAACATCACAGTAGACATTAAAAACTTGATAGTTGCTGGGTCTAATGGGATAGATGCCACTTGTATGTTCGCCTCTATTATAAACGGTGGTACAATTAGCAGGAATGTCTAGAATCAAGAAAGTATTATTACATAAGATATAGTCCTAAGAATGCTATCTTTAGAACTTGAGTGTTTTACTTGACATTTTATGGAATTGTGGTGAATGTAGCCCTTAGCCTTTTTCAGTACTGTATTACCAAGAAAGTACTTGATAACTGAAGCAGATTTATTAGATGGCATGTTATGCAAACAATATTAAAATAGTTACTATTAAACTGATTTCTTTTTAGGAAAAGTGACAAAATGAGAATTTTAGATATGTATTTTTGCTAGATATACGAAGAATATAAATATAATGCCACATATGAGACATTATTATAGGGCTTGGTGTTCATAGCACTTAATCCACAGGCGTATGTGGAAAGAGTAAACATAAAACATACATGAAGGAAACTTACAGAGACCTTTTGTGTGTGTGAGAGAATTACATAAAAGTGAATGTGTTTTGAAAGTATTATTTTGTTAATGTTTGGTTGGGAATGGAGACTTTGTTCTTTCATCTCTGTGGGTTTTTTGTTTGTTTGTTTTTTTTAGTGAAAATTTTCAACAGGGAAATAGAAACGTTAGAGAGAATTTCATAGTTGTTCCATATGTATTTAGTAATTGTTAATCTTTTGCCATTTTTGCTTCATAAATATACATGTATACAAATATGTATTTTGCCATGCTATTCGAAAGTCATTTGCAGACATCATGACCTTAACCCCTTGAATATTTCAGCTTGTATCTTTTTTTTTTTGTATCTCTTTTAAAAAAATTTTTTAAAATTAACATATAATGTATTATTAGTCCCAGGGGTACAGGCCTGTGAATCGCCAGGTTTACACACTTCACAGCACTCACCATAGCACATACCATTCCCAATGTCCACAACCCCACCATCCTCTCCCTACCCCCTCCCCGGCAACCCTCAGTTTGTTTTGTTGGATTAAGAGTCTCTTATGGTTTGTCTCCCTCCTGATCCCATCTTGTTTCATTTATTCCTTTCCTACCCCCCAAACTCCCCATGTTGCCTCTCAACTTCCTCATATCAGGGAGAGCATATGATAATTTTCTTTCTCTGATTGACTTATTTCGCTAAGCATAATACCCTCTAGTTCCATCCATGTCGTCGCAAATGGCAAGATTTCATTTCTTTTGATGCCAGCTTATATCTCTTAAACAGGAGTTTATTTTCACCCATAACTATAATACCATTATTACATCTAAGAAAATTTAAAATAATATCATATTATCTAATATAAAGTCTACATCTATATTTTACTGATAGTCTTAAGAATGTGTTTTGTAGGATTAAAAAAAAAAAAGCCAAAATCTGCCAGGATCCAGTTTAGGTTGACACATCGTATTTGGTAGATTTGTCACTTTACTCTATTTTAGTTTGAGAAGAGGCCCTGAGAATAGCAATTTTTTTAAATTAATTTTTTATTTTTTATAAACATATATTTTTATCCCCAGGGGTACAGGTCTGTGAATAGCAATTTTTGACAAGAATGTCTAAGATAGGAGAAAAATTTGTTGAAAATATACCTTCAAGAAAGAACCCCAACAAATTAACTTACCATTGTGTTCTACATTTTGTGTTTCATTAAAGTGAAGAAAGGGGGTAGTTCTTGGTGCTCTTGGTTTAGAAGAAAGAGAATTTTCTGTGGATTCTTGAATACTAGTTCTTCTCAGCTGATGAAAGAATAAATCTTTTAAAAATGGTACTGAGTATACAGTTAGGGAAATCCGAGGAAGGATATTAAAAGTACAGCTTGTATACATCTTTAAGCTCATAATATGTTCTTGCTTTTGATTAAAAACGGATCAGAGGTGACATACAGATTGTATACATGACCTCAAAATATTTAATGAGGCACGTTACTTAATGAGTTCAGAAAACTAGAAAAAGAAAGATAGCAAAGCACAAACCAGAAATTGGTCAAAAAACAGCAACACCAAAGGTAAAGACTTTGCTTATTAGCATTTTTTAATATGTTCTGTTCATTTATGAATACAGTATGTGTTCTGTTCAGTAACAGGCAGATTTTAAGCTTAATAATTGTCAGTTGTAGGCCTTATTGAGTGAGTCTCAGATCTGCCTTAAAGACCAGCATATAATTTGAACAAGGCTGCTGTCTTAATAGTTTTTTGAAATGTAAACATATCTGTAGAAGTAAAAAATTGGCAGGCATATTTGCTTACTTTAAGTACATTCATTATTTCATTGCAAGTTTAGCAATAACACTTTATTTTTATGCAAAATGTGCGGGATTTGCAGTTTATTGACTAATAGCTTTTCTTATCGATTGCCTGAGAAAAACAGATTACGTAATACCTTACTAGTGTTTTTTGATGTTGGCATTTCCTATGACCTTACTCATAAGGAACTGTTGCAGAGTTCATTTGTTGGATATTAGCTTTTTCTCCTAGGTAACTGTGTGATGTTAAATGCACTTAACTTACAGAGTTTTGGATCTTATTTGAAATTTGAGGAATCTGGATCAGGTGATCTGAGGCGGCTTCTCACTCAGATACGCATTGTTTTAAATTCTTCATACATTTTATTATTAGAGAGGATGTATATCATTTGATAATAGTGACATTTTGTTTTGTGAGTAGGCTCATTTATCCATAATAAATGATAAAAGAGGGGGTGCCTAGGTGGCTCAGTCGTTTACTGTCTGCCTTTGGCTCAGGTCATGATCCCAGGGTCCTAAGATCAGCAGGGAAGCCTGCCTCTCCCTTCCTCTCCCTGCCGTTCCCCCTGCTGGTGGTCTCTCCCTGTCTCTCTCTCAGATAAATAAAATCTGTAAACAAAACCAAAAAAGGATACAAGAAAAAAGAATTTGGAAAAATAACATAATGAGGACGTTATAGAAATCAAAACTAACTGGCAAAAACCCGTTTTGGTTAATTAGCAAAAATAATAAAATAACCTACTAAACTATGATTTACAATTAGCAAAATAACCTGAAATTACGAGTTTAAAAATTTCTGAAACATATAACAATATGTTTGTTTAGTGGAAATTGTTTTATAATTCTTGACACCTTTTTTTTAGGTTTCTCCAAATTTGTATTATTTTTGTACCCTCTGGGATGCCTGTTTTAATAGTAGTAATAATTAATATTTTTGAAATGTTTAGATTTTTACATAGCTTTATTCTAAATAGGTCTCTCCCTCACCTAGACAGCAGCTTACATTATAGATTAATTATAGTATTGGATATTGAACCTTATTTATGAGGCACACAGCTTCTAATATTACTAATAATAGCAAGCTTTTATCGATTTTTTTGTGTTGAATATGATATTAACTTTATTAATTCAACATATATTTATTCAATTCCTACTATGTCTCAGACAGTATTCTGTATTCCAGGACAACAGCAATGAAAAAACTGAAGAAAATCCCTGTTCTCAAGGGAGTTTACATTCTGATGAGGGAACAGACAAAATAAATAACTAAAATATATATATTATGTGAAATAGAGATAAGTGTAAAGGAAAAAATAAAAAGAATGAAGGAGTAACAGGATTTAAGGATGGGTTTGGGAATTGTAATTTTTGATTAAGTGACCTAGTAGGACTTCACTGATAATTTTATACTTGACAGAGACCGAATAGGCCATGCAGATCCCAGGGAGAAGAGCATTCTTCCCCTAGATGATAAAGGGAACAAGGGCAAAGGGCCCGAGACAGCAGCATGTTTGATGTGTTTGAGTAACTGGGAAGAGTTACCCCAGTATGACTAGAGTTGGGGAGATGAAGTTAGAGATAAGAGTCATCTGGGGTCTTATGGGCTACTGAAAGTGAGATGGGAAGCCATTCATGGTTTTGAACCAAGAGAGATGTGATCTAATTTTGACTTTTTTAAAAAAGTTTTTTTTTAAATGATTTGTTTGAGGGAGAAAGAAAGATAGTGTGCTTGAGCGGGGGGAGGGGCCAAGGGAGCCCGACCCTGAGATCACAACCTGAGGCAGAGTCAGATGCTTAACCAACTGAGCTAATTTTGATTAATTTTGACTTTTGATAGAATATGTTGAAGACATACTTTACACGAATTCTTTTTTTTTCCTTGTAACACTCTTATAAGATAGGTTCTGTTATTTTTCTGATAGAATAAGTGAGGAAACTGAGAGACAGAACATTTAAGTAATTTATTTAAGGTCATGCAAAAGTTTTAGAGCCAAAATTCAAACCCAGGTAGTTTCTTACCTTCAGAGTCTATAGATTTTAGCAGTCATGCTGATGTGACCTGTTTACTCATTATCCAGCTATAAGTTTTAAAAATAAATTTAAGGTCTGATGTTTTCATAAACTGAGATTTTATGTAAAAGAGTGGACATACCATTAAAATACTGACTTACCTGGTTTTCTATTTCTTTTATTTGACTGTGCTGTTGGTTTAATTGTCTATATTGTTCCTCCACTGTCTGTAGAAGGTCTTTGATGCTATTATCTTGCTGTTCTACAAAAGTCTGGACAGAGATTGTAGGGTGGTTAGAACTTTCTGTGTTCTTTCTTTCTTTTTTGTTAAATTAGATTAAAAAAATTTTTATACTGTTACAATCTAAATTTTTAAAGCTAATAGTGGATTAGATAACTGAATATTGGCAACCTTTTTCTCTTTTATGCTTCTTTCAAATCCTTTTGTTTTTATGTTTTAAAATGTACCATCTCTAAAAACCTAATTTTCTGAACTTCAAAGTACTTCAGTTAAATGGGGAAAAAAACCCCAGTATTTTATTTTATTTTTTAAAAACCCAGTATTTTAATAGGAGTTAATCTTTTACCATTTACTTATTACATTTATCCATTTTATTTTTATTTTTTTACTTTTATTCATTTTAAACATGGGAGGATAGTTTCAAATTATATTTCTTAAACTTTTTACTTTCCTCCAGTAACTCCAATACTGTAATTTTAGTGTTCTAAATTTTATTGATTGATTTGTAATTTTCATCTGAAATGTAAAGTTTAGTTTTTTTATATATAATGTTAGAGAATCATAAAAACCAAATTGAAATTATAATGAAAAATTTTATTTCCTAGAGGCTTTTTTTCCTTGAGAAAAATACAGTATTTCAATGATTCAGTAAAGTAGCATGTTTTAAAATATTTTTTTAAAAAGATCCACATTGAAAACATAATTACGAACCTTCTTTGATTTCTACTTACTTTAAGTGAAGTTACTTCTGGGTGTTCCTGAATTTCAGGTTGATTTTTAATTAAACTGGTTAATTGCTTCTCCAAATATATCACTTTTTTTTGAAGTAGAATTTTTTCTTCTAGGAGGCTTTCAAGCTTTGAGTTGAGTTCACGTGACATATTTTTCACTTCTTCATTCTTGACTTGCAGTTTGGATGTAGTTCTTCTAAGTTCCTTTTCTTCTTCTTTGATTTCGTTGGTTTGCAGTGATAGGTCATAAAAAGACTGATCAAATATGTTGAGTTTTTGAAATATATCATTAATTTGGCCTTTAGTTTTATGGACAAAGTCTTTAAGACCATGTCCTAACTGAAGGAGGCCATTGGCTAAAATTTTTACATCATCTAACATAGCAAATCTTGATTTTGGCTCTGGAGATACAGAATCATATGATGAATCATCCCGGTCAATTTTGGAAGAAATAACTAGAGGAATGATAAAAAGAAAGAGCTTAATTATGTGCATTTTTATCCTAATTATTCAACTAATTTTCTCCTGTAAGCAAATCTAGACTTCTAAGCTCTATATATACCACCACTTGCCACATGAACAGTAAGGTTGGCAAGCGAGTATAGTTAATCATTAAGTCGTGTAAACTTGTACAAATGTAACCTTCTACATTGAGTTAGATCAGTGGTAAATGAAATCACAGAAATGAGCAATGAACTCACTAGGTCATTTTAAGTTGTTAATGTATTTAATTTTGCAATATTATAAACTCCAGTTTCAGGGTTGAGAGAGCTACCTGTTTTTAAAAGCTTATTTTAATTTCTCATGATTTTTAAAAGAGATTTACAATTAGACAAACTCTTTTGATTGGTAAATTCACATTAAGGTTAAGGAAAGTTAATGAATTAAGTATGCATTTCCCAAATTGTATTTATTTGGAACAAATAATTGTAGTTACTTGGAACAGCAACCTGTTCCCAGAAATGGTTTTGCTGTAAAACTATCCACCACTTCTTCAAGTGGCATTAATGGCTCTCAATGCTGCATTCCCATGATACTCTGTATAAGCTAACATATATTCCTTATTATTTGTCACTGTACTTGTTAGTATGTCTTTTTGCTTCAGATGATATTTCCTAAACATATTTGTTTATTATCACAAAATCTTATGCAACACATTTCACTCCCTTTCTCTATTATATACAGTCTTTATGTTCTAACCTCTTTTCCATGTGTCCACTGAAAGACCAATAGAATAGGTGATCTGCAAAGGTCCAGCCACAATGATATACCTCCAGTGTCTGGAACAGTTTACCTGTTAAGTTTTTCTGAATTTTGTGACCTTGGTAACAATTTTGGTAATGGAAATTTAACAAAACAACAGATTCATAGTATGTTCAAAATAAATGTTCTTCTGTGCTTCTAACTTAGTGTTAAAAGGAAAATACTAAATGCTTCAGTTAAACTATAACTGATTGTCCTTTTTTTAAGAGAGAGAGAGTGTGCATGAACATGCACAAGTTGATGGGGAGGGGCAGAGAGAGAGGGAGAAAGAGAATTTTAAGCAGGCTCCACACCCAGCCCAGAGCCTCACACAAGGCTGGATCTCATAACCCCGAGATCATGACCGGAGTGGAAATCAGGAGTCCAACACTTAATTGAATGAGCTTCCAGGTGCCCCTGATTATCCTCCTTGATTGCTCATTGAGAATATTTTTGAGAAAATAATAAGTCCTTTAAAATGCCTTATCTTGATAAATTAATAATTTAGTAAAATTGTTAAAAGAGTGTGGGTTCTGAAATCAGACTGTCATCTATGTCCAACAGTCAGCTCTAGCTCTCTGGCCTTGGACAAGATATTTAACTTCTGTGTACCTCAGTCTTTTCATCTGTAAGGTGGGGGATAATACATACTTAATAGGGTTATGAGAATTAAAAGAAATGTTACATGTAAAGCACTTAAAACAGTGTCTGGCAAATAGGAAGTACTCAAAATGTTATTATATCACATGTAAACAAATTTTGAACCTGTGCATGTGTGTGTAATCAGGCCTATCTGAAAAATTTTTTATTTTATTTTATTTATTTGACAGATCACAAGTAGGCAGAGAGGCAGGCAGAGAGAGAGGGGGAGGCAGGCTTCCCGCTGAGCAGAGAGCCCGATGCGGGGCTTGATCCCAGAACCCTGGGATCATGACCTGAGCCAAAGGCAGAGGCCTTAATCCACTGAGCCACCCAGGTGCCCTGAAAAATTTTCTTTAAATAAATAGCTTTTTTGCAAAATGAAAAGCTTTAACATAATGAATTTAGTTTAAGTTATCAAGCAAAACTTCCTAAAATGAACTGTTTCCAAATTTCTATGCTTAGAAATGCCTCCTCATAGCATGTAGTAGAGACCTTTTCCTTTGATGATTTAGGAATAAGGGCTTTTGGATGTAATAACTACAGTCAGGTAGTATACCATAGTGGTTTCGAGTATGATTCTGGAGAGAGGGAGGCTGACTTGGAATCCTGGCTCTCCTGGTCAAATTATTTAGCTTTTCTGTACTTCCATTTTCATGTCTGTCAAGTGAAGGAAATACCTACTTTATAGGATTATATGAAGTTTAAGAAAAATTTTTAGAGCATAGAACACTATCTGGTATAAAGTAAATACTCATAATATTATTTATTATTTACTTGTTGGTAATTAGAACCAATCAATGCATTTATGCCTATACTGTAATATTTTATTGCTGAATATTATCTAATCTCATGTTAGGATGACATGAGTTGAGAAATTTTGCTAAAATTTAGGTTTTCTGCATTTTGGTCTTTTGAATTTTGGTGTAGATATAAGGAATTATGTCTTCTGTTTAGCCTGTGTATGCCATTTTAAAAAGTGTTTAATACAGAACCATATAAATATTTCTCTTTGTAAGAGAAATAAAGAATCCAAGTAAATAAAAATATATAAATAATTCCCCTAATAAAGGGAAAGAGAAAAGAATAAAGAAATAAAGAAGAAAAATAAAAAAACTTCTTACTTTTCATTTTAATCTTACCCTTACCATTATCAAATGTTATAGAATTATAAAAGTATATGTAGAACTAGTGAAGAAACTTGGATTTTCTTCTTTTTTAAAGGAAAATTTAGTGTTGTGATCATTGGTCATGAAGGGCATATTTCAAAACTTCTCTTAACTAAATTACTGTCTTCTTTTCTGGCTTAAAGCTATCAACTCTGATGTTTTATCCACCTTCTAGTCGGTGGGAAGTTGAGATGGGCCAAATTCTCTCTGTTGCTGTCTATGGGCAAGATCTATATTTGGTTTTAATTTGTATCCCTTATAGTACTTTATTTAGTAAAACGCCTTACGTGTTTGAGAAACTATATAAATATATTGAATGAAAAAGTCATAATATGGGAGTTTTCAAGGTGCAAAATTGCATATAATATATGCTCAACCTGTTTTGATATAGGAGGGTTTTTTTAGAGAAAGGAATTTGAAAGGTTTTTTGAACTTGCCCCTTCCAGTGCGTGAAAGTAACTGGACACTAATACAAAGACAGGCTATATGAAGGAAGTTCCTTCCATTTTGGTTACTGTATTAGAATCTTAACACTTTTCTGCACAATTTATATAATTCCTTACATGTGACACTAGCAGATTAAAGGCAATGATCACATATTCTTGGTTTATATTATATCATCTCTGGGTAGAAATATCTGGATAGTTTTTTTCTTACATTAGTTTGACATGTTACCGAATATACTTAAAGTAAATAAATAGCCTATTCACGAGCTGTAGGAGAGTACCAACATGGGGAGTGTAATGAAAATAGTAATTTTTTTTAAAAAAAGATTTTTTGGGGGGCGCCTGGGTGGGTCAGTGGGTTAAAAGCCTCTGCCTTCAGCTCAGGTTGTGATCCCAGGGTCCTGGGATCGAGGCCCGCATTGAGCTCTCTGCTCGGCGAGGAGCTTGCTTCCCCTTCTCTCTCTCTGCCTGCCTCTCTGCCTACTTGTGATCTCTCTCTGTCAAATAAACAAATGGGGTCTTAAAAAAAAAAAAGATTTTGTTTATTTATTTGATGGACAGAGATCACAAGTAGGCAGAGAGGCAGGAAGAGAGGGAGAGGAGGCTTTAACCCACTGAGCCACCCAGGCGCCCCCAAAATAATAATTTTATAAGTGATTTTACATTTGCCTTTTAATACCTCCTGAGTACACATTGTCACAGGCAGAATCTAAGCCTTGCTTGAAATTGTGCCTACTTAAATAAAACCCTAATCAAACATAAATAGTAATGCTATGAAAGTTTAATATTTTTTATGTCAAAGAAAATAAGAAACAAAAGTTGGGCCCTAATTTAAGGATTTTTAGTTTCTAGGAACTAATATACAAAACTTTTTAGCTTCATGGAATTTTAGAACATGTAGAAGTCTTATTTAAGTTAAGCAAAGCAAAGTCCTTTGTCCTCCCCCAGGTTGTGTAATCTGGATATGTGACTTCCAAATAAAACACAAGACATTGGGATCTTTTGAGTATAGTATCCCTTTTAATTTCTCCTTTTAAAATGTGATCATTTGTTTTTGATTTAATGTTTGGTAGATAGATTCTAAAAGTAACTTCATGAGAGAAACCCATTTAAAGGTAGAAATATTTATATTAACTGAAGTGAAGAATAATGCCAGATAAATACATTGGCTTCCCTATCCTCTCTTGGTCCAGAACAGGCCCTGTCCAGTGGAAATACAGTGTGACCTGTATATGTGAAAAAAAAGTAAAAAGTAAGAAGTGAAATTCATTTTAATAGTATATTATACTTAATCCAGGGTATCAAAAATTATTTCAATGTGTGATCAATATAAAAACATTAATTATGTATTTTATATTCTTTTTTTCATACTAAATCTTCCAAATCTGGTGTGTTTTCATACTTTCAGCAATCTCCATTAGAATAGGCACACATCAAAAGCTTAGTAGTCTCATTAGACTATTAGTGGACACTGCAGATCCAGAAGATCAGTAACCTTTGAAGAAATTATTTCATGTATCTTACTTTTTTCTTCATGTTCACTTTTGATAAATACTAAATATCTATGCTGAAAGTATTTATTGTGGAAACCCAGATACTTCTGAAACTTAAAAAAAAAAATCCTAGGGGCAACTGGGTGGCTCAGTCAGTTAAACTACCAGCTGTTGATTTCAGCTGGTGTTATGATCTCAGGGTTGTGGGATCCAGCCGCACAGGGAGGGAGCCCCATGTAGGGCTCTGCACTCACTGGGGAGTCTGCTTGAGATTTTCTCTCTGTCCCTTACCCCAGTCATTCTCATGCTCTCTTTTCTCCAAATAAATAAACAAACAAAATCTTAAGAAAAAAAAGGAAAAAAAAATTCCAACTCTACACTATTAACATTTTGTGGTCTCTCATACTAGATCCTTTAGGTGAGTAGCTGTGGGTGATTTCTCATGTTGGATTATCCTTCCGAAGCATAGTGCCATTTTATATCCCTTCCAAGAATAATTAGAATTCCTCTTTTCCCATGAAATTTTTTTTTTTAAGATTTTGTTTATGTATTTGACAGAGATCACAAGCAGGCAGAGAGAGAGGAGGAAGCAGGCTTCCGGCTGAGCATAGAGCCTGATGCGGGGCTCCATCCCAGAACCTGGGATCATGACCTGAGCTGAAGGCAGAGGCTTTCATCCACTGAGCCACCCAGGCGCCCCTTTCCCCACGAATTTTTACTGATGCTTTGAATGAGAAAAACAAAAAATATCAATAAATCTTTTTAGAAAAGGATTTATTTATTTATTTATTTATTGAGAAAGAGAGCATGCCCATGTATGGGAGTAAGGGGAGGGGGCACAAGCAGATGGAGAGAGAGAATCTCAAGCAGACTCCCCGCTGAGCATGGGGCTTGACCTTATAACCTAGAGATCATGACCTGAGCCAAAATCAAGAATCCAATGCTTAACCAACTGAGCCACCCAGATGCCCCCTAAATATCGGTTAATCTAACAGGCAAATACATCTAGTTTATTTTCCTGGCCATCTGCTTTGCTCTCTTCATGAATTACCTAGGTATTATGTAAGTCCCTTCTGTCCAAACTCCTCCTCCCCTTTTTGTTTGTTTCTTTTTGACTAATTAAGGGAATTATTTACATGTTATGGATACTAACTCTTTATCTTGTATGTAACAAATACTGTTTTTCCAATTTGTCATTTGTCTTCCACCTGTTTATATCACCTGCTCTACGGAGCCTTTAAAATTTGTCTTTTATAATTTTTGTGGCTCATGCTCAGAAACGCCTTTTTTACATATAAAATAGGCTGTCTTTAAAGCTTTTCTAATAATTTCATGGCTTTATTTGTATTATTTAAACCTTTGTCTAATCTGGAATTTATTTTGAGGAGGGGGTGAAATATGAATTCATCTTTTTTCCCTGAATGGCTAAGTGCTATCTCAACACTTCATCAGTCTACCCTGTCACTGCTAATTTGTAGTTCTTCCGAAGTGTTACAAATGCAAGGTAAAGACTTACTAGTGGGAAGTTATTAGTGGAGTTAGTAGTCAAATGGAAAAGAATCTGGATTCAGTTTTATGCCTTTTACCTTCAGAAACAAGTTGAATTTAAAACAGTTTTATAGGGGCACCTGGGTGGCTCAGTGGGCTAAAGCCTCTGCCTTCGGCTCAGGTCATGATCCTGGGGTCCTGGGATCAAGCCCCACATTGGGCCCTCTGCTCAGCGGAGACCTGCTTCCTCCTCTCTCTCTCTCTGCCGGCCTCTCTGCCTACTTGTGATCTGTCAAATAAATAAATAAAATCTTTTTTAAAAAACGGTTTTGGAAATCAAGCATTTCTTATAGATAATGTTTAAAGCTCAGGTCACCGTCTCAGTATCCTGGGATCAACCCTGCATAGAGCTTTCTGCTCAGCAGGGAGCTCGCTTGCCCCCCTCCCTCTGCCTGCCTCTCTGCCTACTTGTGATCTCTGTCAAATAAATAAAACCTTTAAAAAATAACTGTGAATGAAGTAACAAAGGGATGTGATGGTGGGTGGAAGTTAAGGTTAGGTTTTTTGAGACTTGAAAGATGTGAAGAGTCCAGTCATGTCCATGTCCACAAAACTTAGACAGCAGTAATGACAATGTAGAGGTTTTGAGGTGTGGGGGACAGCATAGTGTGTTTTGCTTTTCTGTGTGTTCTGCAGGTCTATTCTATGTACAGTTTTTTAATTGAAATGTATGGGCAGATTCTTCAGCCTCAGTTCCTCCTGTGAGCTCCAGTGACATTCTATCGTAGCACCTACCATACCACATTATAATTATTTGCTCGTCCAGTTCTCCCTCCGGCTAGTGAAGTCAAGAACTTTGTCATCTATCTCTATATTCTTAGTATCTAGCACACTGCATATTCAGCAAATATTTGTTACAATGAGGAATTACAAACATAATAAAGGGCAATCTGTTATCGTGTACTTTGGATCCCATTCTCTCCTACTATTTCAAGAATCTTTACTTGTTCTAATGTATGCAAACTGTCAGCTGGATTCTTTTCATTATCATTTAATCAAACTCAAAGCTGTCCAATTTTAAAAAGCTTACAAAATCCCTATATTCTATCTCCCAACTGTTGAATAATCTTTCTCTTCTTTATAGCTATACATTTCAGAATTTCACATTTTTATTTTTCTTAACAACTTCCTGTTCTTAAACCTACTTTTATGTGTTTTCAGCCCAATGTTATCAGTAACTTTCACGTTGCGAAGTCCAGTTGATCTTTTTCATTTCTTACCTCATTTGGCCCCTGATTGGTGTTTGGCATTTAACTGTTTAATTCTTCTTCTTTTTTTTCTTTTTTTAAGTAAACGCCACACCAGGCATGGAGCCCACCAGGGGGCATAAACTCATCACCCTGAGATGAAGAGCTGAACTCAGCTCAAGTCCAACCTTAGCCAGCTAAGCCCTCCAGGCATCCCTTAACTGTTTAATTCTTCTTACATTGTTTTTTTCTTGTCCTCCATGTCACTGCACTCTCATGGTTTTCTACTTCTCTCTGGGTTCCTTCTCAGTCTTCTTGACAGTCTCATCCCCTGCTGGATGGCCACAGTATCTTGGAGTTCCTTAAGACTCCATTCTTGGAATAGCACACATAAATAATTATGTGAGATTCTAATTCTCTCATAGTTTAGATCTTTCAGAATGATTCTCAGCACAAGAAAAATGATAGGTAGATGGAAGATAGAAAGGGTTAAATAAAAACCTTGGTGTCTTGAATTGGAATTTGCAATATCAGTATGTACTCAGAATGCTTTTTAAAAGTGTTTCCCTCGGGATGCTTGGGTATTGCAGTTACTTAAGCATTATCTGTCTCTTGGTTTTGGCTCAGGTTTTGATCTCAAGATTGTGAGATTGAGCCCTACATTGGGCTCCATGCTCAGCACAGAGTTGGCTTAAGACTCTGCTCTTCCCCTCTTCAGTCTCTCTCTTTCTCTCTCTCTCTCAAATAAATACATCTTTTTTAAAAAACCCAAAACATTTTCCCCTCACTCTTTCTACTTAAGTGACCTAGGAACAGTGAGTAATGAGTGCCCAGATTTTAGCTTGGAAAAACATTTCTCATTCAGAGAACCAAAGCTCCTTGGAGAAAGGGCTGATTCTGGGTCCTGGGAGAAACTACTTAAGAAGAACTTAGAACAGGGCGCCTGAGTGGCTCAGTGGGTTAAGCCGCTGCCTTCAGCTCAGGTCATGATCTCAGGGTCCTGGGATCGAGTCCTCACATCGGGCTCTCTGCTCAGCAGGGAGCCTGCTTCCCTTCCTCTCTCTCTGCCTGCCTCTCTGCCTACTTGTGATCTCTCTCTCTCTGTCAAATAAATAAATAAATAACCTTTAAAAAAAAAAAAAGAAGAACTTAGAACATCTTGCTATATAGCAGATAGCAAGAAGTCATCAAAGAGTATATGAATCCTTGAATGACAAGGATTTACAAGCCAGTTTGAATTGCCTTTTCATTTGCCAAAGATAGGACAGTTTGAACATCAGTGAAGATAATAACCACAGTGTATTAAAACTCATTAATATCTTTGGTCCATGAGTTTATAGATGATGCTAAAGATAAGAACTAGTTTCTCTTAGAAGATTTTAATCCACCAACTGCTTATTTTGAAAACTGGAAAATAATAGAAAAGAAAACATTTATTCCTGTGTCTCATACAATGGCCCACTATCTAAGCAAATAATAGATGAGGAAAAATACTCTTCATAGAGATAATCCAGCTATTAAATAAAGGAGGACTGCTGGAATTATTATCTTTTGGCAACCCTTAATGGGGCTAATAGATTTAAACATTGATCACCATCTGCTAACTGCTCAAAAAGAGGAACAACCAGACATTTTTCTTCTGATAGAAGGATACAGTACCATTTATGAAATGATCTTGCCAAAAGACCCTCAAACCTAAATATGACCAAAGCTCTAGATCCAGCTCTAAATTTATAGAAAACATAGAGGAATGTGTTAAATGTCACTACAGGGATGCGATCAGTAAATTCTAGCCTCTAGAAAAATTACACAAAAATAGCCCCATTTCTTCAGTAAATATATTGCAAAGGTAGAAGGTGAAAAGATTTCCCCACAGCCAACCTAGGATCTCTTCTTCCCATAACTTCTGCATACCTCTCTCACAACACAACATTATTGTGAAGTGGTCTGTTTATGGGCAGTAACATGGTACCTAATGTTTGGTGTGTGGAGTCAATAAATATTTCATGTGCAAATTTTATTTGATGACTTCAGTGGTTAGTCGGTCATAGCCTTCTTTGCTCCTTAGTTCTTTTGATTAGGAAACTGAGGAGTTATAACATTTCCATATTTGCCTTTTTCTTTTTTGACTGTTTGGACTACAACTGACTCTTCTGCATGTCTTTAGTGATTTTTAGATTGTATGCTTATTGTTATACATCTCTGTCCTCCCCCCATAGAAATTTTACTTTATTGTTTTATCTAATTATAAAGGTCATGTGTTCTCACTGTAAAAAAAAAAAAAAAATGGAAAAGTGTAGAAAAGGAACTAGAGCCTTCACCGTTAACCATGAATATCCTTTTACCCCTTTCTTTCTTTCCTTTTTTTAAAAAAAGATATTTTGTGTATCCACCATAGGTTTTTGCTTTGTGGTTACCTTGAGGCTTGCACATAACAACTTGTATCTAGAACAATGTATTTTAAGTCAGTAACAAGTTTGATAGAGTTTTAAGGTTCTTCCTTTTTGGGCATCTGGGCGCCTGGGTGGCTCAGTGGGTTAAGCCCCTGCCTTCGGCTCAGGTCATGATCTCAGGGTCCTGGGATCGAGTCCTCACATCGGGCTCTCTGCTCAGCAGGGGGCCTGCTTCCCTTCCTCTCTCTCTGCCTACTTGTGATCTCTCTCTGTCAAATAAATGAATAAAATCTTAAAAAAAAAAAAAAAGGCTCTTCCTTTTAATCCCATCCCTCATGTTTTCTGTTTTGTTTTGTTTTTTTTAAAACAAAAAACAAAAAAACCAAAACATTTTCCTGAGATCCTGAGATCATGACCTGAGCCGAAGGCAGCGGCCTAACCCACTGAGCCACCCAGGCGCCCCATGTTTTCTGTTTTTGATGTTGTGTTTTACATCTTTTTATCTCGTGTCCTTAACTATTATCTTTTTACTACTTTTGTCTTTTAACCTTCATATTAGCTTTATAATTGATGAATCTGCTACTTTTACTATATATTTATCTTTCCAGTAAAATTTATTCTTTCATGTTTTCTTGTTACAAATTAAAACTTTTTTTTTTTTTTTTTTTTTTTTTTTAATTCCAGCTTAAAGAACTCCCTTTAAGTTCTTGTTAGGCTAGTTTAGTGATGATAAGCTGCTTTAGCTTTTGCCTGTCTGGAAAATTCTGTCTCTGCTTTACTTCTGAATGATAACTTTCTTGGGGATAGTGTCTTTGAATGAAAGTTTTTTGTTTTTAAGATTTTATTTATTTATTTGATAGACAAAGATCACACGTGGGCAGAGAGGCAGGCGGTGGGCGGGTGGGGGGGGGAGCTCCCTGCTGAGCAGAGAGCCTGATGCAGGGCTTGATCCCAGGACCCTGAGACCATGACCTGAGCAGAAGGCAGAGGCTTAACCCACTGAGCCACCCAGGCGCCCCGAAAGTTTTTTCTTTCAGCACTTTGAAAATATCTTACCACTGGTTTCTGACTTGCAAATTTTCTGCTAAATGGTCTGCTGACAGTCTTATTGGGATTCCCTTATGTGTAACAAGTTGTTTTTCTCTTCCCACTTTTAGGATTCTCTCCTTTTTTAATTGTTAAATTTTTGTTATGATAGGGCTTGGTGTGAGTCTTTTTGTGTTCATATTTTTTGGAACTGTCTGGGCTTCCTGAATCTGGATGTCTGTTTCCTTCTCAAGGTTAGGGAAATTTTCAGCTATTATTTCCATAGGTAGTATACGCCACTATACATTCTGCTGTGGAACCTGCTGTTTTTCTTCACCTAACATGCTGGGTATCTCTACATCAGTAACATTGCTGCATATTGTCATTTTTAGACTCCATAGTATTTCTTCTTATTAATATGCCAAATTAATTAACTGGAACTGTGCTGGTGAACATTATATTTCTTCACAATTATTTGTAATTATTCTTTACTACAAAAAAATGTAGTGAATTTTTTGAACATATCCATTTGTAAATGTGCGTAGTTTTCTCCTTAGACTAGAGGCATGTTTCTTAGGTCAGAGGTTGTGTTTATGTAGAATTTCTGTATTGCCCTATCATATTCCAGAAAATTTTGACCTCTATTTTCATTGCTTCATCAGTTGCTTAGCAGGGCTTTATTATACTTGAAGTCTTGCTCATCAGCTCTCAGCACTAGTCTTCAGTAAGTAATTCTCATTCTGTATCTTTTCCTTTTTATTTTTTGAGCCCTCTCTTTTGGTGTCTTTTCTTGAATTATTTATCTTCTCTGTGGTGGCATTAGGGACTATTAAAGTTGTGTGAGATGCATGATCTTGAACTGGACGTGAAGTAAAATAAATGCAGACTAATCTGTGATTATCTTTTTTTTTTTTTTTAAGATTTTATTTATTTACTTGACAGACAGAGATCACAAGTAGGCAGAGAGACAGGCAGAGGGAGAAGGAGAAGCAGGCCCCTGCTGAGCAGAGAGCAGGATGCGGG
Source organism: Mustela lutreola (assembly GCF_030435805.1). Lineage (NCBI taxonomy): Eukaryota > Metazoa > Chordata > Mammalia > Carnivora > Mustelidae > Mustela > Mustela lutreola. Next base: position 50,898,575 of record NC_081299.1, on the reverse strand, counting down.
GCTCCATCCCAGGACGCTGGGATCATGACCCGAGCTGAAGGCAGAGGCTTAGCCCACTGAGCCACCCAGGCGCCCCTAATATGTGATTATCTTATAGCAACTACAAAATACTGTTACACCTAGCATATTGTCATATGTGTTTTTGAACATATACTGTGGAATGTTACACCTCTTAAATCCTTGATATTTATATAAAAGTTTCATCTGTAACTGTCATCCACTTTATATCTGCTTGGAGGAACTAACATAATACATTATTAACTTAAAAAAAAAGATTTATTTATTTTAGAGGAGAACAAGCACATGCGGCAGAGGGGGAGGGGCAGAGGGGAAAAAAGAGAGAGAAAGAGAGAATCTCAAGCAGACTCCCCACTGAGTGTGGAGGTGGGGCTTTATCCCATGACCCTGACATCATAACCTGAGCCAAAAATCAAGAGTTGGCCACTTAACCGACTGAGCCACCCAGGTGCCCCTGCAGTTAATTTCTTAGTAATGGTTTAGTCCATACTCATTTATTTCCCAGAATCCTCTTGTAGAATAAAGAACTTGTGTTTTTAAGACTGACCGACTTATATTCTGATTTCAGCTTTGCTGCTTACTAGTTGTATGTGAACCTCACTTAAGTTTTCTGGGCTTCAGTTCATCTGCAAAATTGGGGTATATTTGATGGCTATTTTGAATGATTGGATGTGAAAATAGCTTAGGGGCTAGCAAAAAGTGTTTATTCCATCTTTTCTTTTGTGGCATGCAGTTGTACATACCAGTTTTAGATATATATATTCACTATCATGTATACTGTTGCCTTCACAGAAATCTTCTCTACATATACCCTCAGAGTCTCAATTTTGCCAATCGTCAAGGTTCTGCAAGAAATATTACAGTGAAAGTACAATTCATGTATGGGGAGGATCCAAGCAATGCCATGCCGGTAAGAAATTTTCTTTACTTTTCCTGTTCTTCATATATGGTTCAAATAGACTTTTTTGTTATTGTTGTTGCTGTTGTATTACTTAGTTGGCAGTTCTAAACTGGAAATTAGTATGATCTTGTAAATCAAGTTTCTAACCGTATTACTTCCTGTAGAGATAATACAAGTTTACTTTTTGAAGTCTTTACTTTTTGAAGTCTTTTTGAAGTTTTTATTTAAATTTCAGTTAGTTAATATACAGTGCAATACTAGTTTCAAGTGTATAATATAGTGATTCAATACATCCATATTCAAGTCTTAATTATTGAGGACTTGGTATATGCTAGTCACTTCCAGAGATACAAAGATGAATAAAACACATAACCTAGAGGATATAGATAAACACATAAAATTCTAAAATAGTGACTTTCAAGAGAGGACCAGAACAGAATCACCTAGGGTACTCTAAGAAAGCACAATTTTTTTTTTTTTCTATTCTCGTCATCTGTGATTCTGATTCTTCTCCTTTAGAATGAAACGTATGAGGTTGTGGTGTAGGTTGGAAAGTGTTCCCCACATGATTCTAATATGTGTGGTTTCCCCCATGTTTGTTAAGAAATCCTGCTAATGGTGTGTATTATACCTAACCTAGGGAGCTTTTAAAAATACCAGTGCTCAGACTGAATCTTACTCCAGTTAAATTATAATATCTGGGGGTGGGAACTAATCATGTATCAGTATTTTTAAATCTTCCCAAGGGATTACATTTTGCAGTCAATATTGGGAACCAAGGTATTTGCTAAGTATTAGAAGATTGCTATGGGGATTCAAAGGCATTGATGTACAGTAGTAGGAGAGAGTGCCTTGCTGAGGTAATAGGCAGGTATCACCTGGAGGAGGTATATCTGAACTAAAACCGAAGGTGGTAAATGTAAATGGCATTGGGTCTTAGACAGTGGGGAAAGAAAGCAGCTCTCTCCAGTTGGAGAATGTCCTTCAACATTCGGTATAGTGGTGAGTTACCAGTGAGCCAGCGGGATGTAAGATAAGTCAGAAATACTAGATTGAGGCCAGACTGGGGAGATTCTTGATTGCCCAGATTGTCATTTAGGATTTGTGGGACATTAATGCACATTCTGAGAAATACATACAAGTTCCATGAAAGTAGATTTTCAGGCTCAACTAAAGTTAGTAACATATGGAGTAGGAGCACAACTGTCACTGTAGATGTTCTGCCTCTGAGAATAGGGGAATGAAAATGAGCTTAAGAATAGGTGCATTGTTAACAGAGTTTTATTTTAGCTTTCTGTGTCAGTCATTAAATCAAGTTGTGATTTTCTACTTACTGAGAAAGCTGTGTATTTTCTCTTTTCCTATTGTGTCCATTTAATCAGAATTTATAGATCTCGACAGCAACAGACACAAATTATTCATCTTTGTATTCTTCTATCTACGGCAGCTGTTTCAGATCTTTGTATATCATACATGCTAAATAAATATTTGTTCATAAATGTAGGATTTATTTTTGCAGTTTGGAATTAGCATTTCATGTTCTTTATTAGTTTTTTATTTCTGCTAAAGGAATGAATGTACTATTGCAGTTGATGAAAAGGGATTGGATTGTGAAAATCGGTGATTTGTTATGTGAATTGCCACATGGATGAGCTAATGCAAATGTAGTATATGTAAGATAATCTATTATTGTTTGCCTAATAAACTCTTCCTTATCTTAGCATATATATGGCCTCCTCTACAGATTTCCAGCTGCATCCAGCCACATTGGCAGTTAGACCACTCCCTCTTTTGGTGCTACCATAGCATCTTCTCATTTCTTTTCTGGGCCTTATCACCTTAAGATTATATGATTATTTCTTCATCTTGTCTACTAGATTGTGAGCTCCTTGAGGGCAGGGGCCATGTCATGATTGTATCTTTTTTTTTTTTTTTTTTTTTTTCATGATTGTATCTTGATGCTTGTCATAGTGCTTGGCACAGAAATGATGCTCAGTCTGTATGGGTGGATGGTTAAAAATACCTGTCAAATGGTCAAAAAAGGGAACACTTTCTACTTTTTAATCATTTGTGTTATGAAACTAAATGAGATACTTTGTGAAAAATGATAATTTCTCAGGAGGAAAAAAGGTACTGCAATTCTTTTGCTTGTGTATTATTAGTCATATGAAAATATAATGCTTTTATGTTTATCCTAGTGGCTGGTTGAAAGTATAGAAACATAGACACGTTGTCTTTGCTTAATTTTTTAAAAAATAAGGACTACTCAAATGGATCCTAAGATAATTTCTTGATCGTATAACATTGATATGATAAAATCATAAACTTCAAGTTTTGGCATTGGAACAACATTTTATAAAAACCTGGTAATGTATTCTTAGCAAATTGATGAAAGTAGATGTATTTAGGAGAGTCATAATTATTGTACCTTTACACACCCTTAAAATAAAAGGACCTGCTGGAACTGTTAGAAAAAGAAACAGAATTATCTGTTAATATGTTCTTTTTATTTATGGATGGTACTAATTAATCCCTTTGTTTAAGATATAAAGTTTGAGTTCTTTTACCAGCTGTGTTGATGGAGGTGTGATAACATGTCCATGTACTTATTTCTGCATATGTAGTGATGGCTGGCCAAACGTAAGAGTTTAACTTATGGCTAGATAACATTGCAAGCCTTACTGTCACATAGGAATCATAAGCCATTTCTCTAATCAGCTGTCCTAATTAACTATGATATTGCTATTAGAAATCAAGAGGCAGATATACAAGGCTGAATTATTTTACCTCTAATCCTTCTCCAATTGTATTGTATTTTTTTTTTGTTGTGGTGGTTTTTTTTTTTTTAATATGTAAGAAAGAATATGAGAATGGTGCTCCTCCTTCTTTATAGAGTAGCTTATAAGGAATACTAGAAGCAAAGGATACATAGCTTGACCTAAAATAGGAATTTTAAATATTATTTATAAATAATTTATATTTGATTTACAGAATGATTACTGTTTTAGTGGAGAAGCCACTAATTTGTATAGTAGATATATACTACCATTCTAAAACCATATTTCTTACATAAATTCCAAATGATATTTTACATCCAGATTTTAAAATGAATTCTTCACCTTCTTTAAGAAAAAGATAATATAATGGGTAGAAACTTTACGAATGTTTAAATGTCAGATGGGTCTAGAGTTGAAAAGAAATTTACAACTAAGCAATTGAATTTATTAATGAGCGTCAGTAGGCACATTGTTCTTCATTGGGCTGATTTTGCCCATTGTTCTCCAGTAGTTATTAAATCAGACAAATTCTTACATAGATTTGAACATCCAGCATTTATTACAACAAAGTTTCAACATGCTGTTATTTGTTACAGGTAATCTTTGGTAAATCTAGCTGTTCAGAATTTTCAAAGGAAGCCTATACAGCCGTAGTATATCATAACAGGTACTGAATTCAAATATTTCTTTCAAAGTTACTCACTTCTCAGTGGCATTGTTAGCACTCACGTTAGTGTGTTTACCAAATGCTTTGCTGCACTGAATGTGCAAATTCGAGACAGCTGACATCAGAGTTATAATTTTCAACCTGTAGATGCATATTTTCCATAGACATCAAATACAAGACTTTATACACAAAACATCTTTCATATCAAATTCTCTGACCCTTTCATTTTTATTATATGGTTATTGATTATCATTGTGGCCTCTGGTCCTTTGGACTTTCCCTGTTATTTTTTCCTGGACACTTTGTAGTTTTACTTAACTCTTTACTAAGCTTATAGCCATTAGTCAGTTACATTGGTAGTATTCCCAAAATCCAATAATCCTTTGACTTAGGACCTTTCCAATTTACTTCTTTCAGAAAGTTTTAATTTTGGATAACTTTTCATCTCTGCTTACTTTCTTTTCTTTTCTTTTTTTTTTGATTATTGAATGCTATTGGAGAAAAATCACAAAATTCTACCATCAAGATGATGACAAATTGACGTCATTTTATCCATATAATCAGGCTCCAGGAATTCATTTTATTTTATTTCATCTTCTTTTCAGCCCCACCAATCTTTGGTAATCTTGTCATCGCTTTTTTTACTCTCTGTCTTTTGGCAGGATGTATTTTAAGCCTTTCTTTTCCTTTCTCTAGCTCCTACTTATTCTCTGTTTGCCTTACTCTTAGCATTCCTACTTTAGTAAGTGGATTGAGATCATCCAACTTGAGAACAATCCACTTTGTCTACTCTTTACCTCTGATGATCTCTGCATGGATCTGCCTTTTCTTTTGGTTCAAGGGCAGTTGGGATGCACACCTGGCTTAGTGTCTTTTCCCTCTGCTTTCCTCCAGTCTCATTCTTGCTCTTCAGAGTGTGACTCCATCACTTAACCCTTCTCTTGTCTGCTTCCCTGGCTCCATCTCTTACTGTAAAAAAAAGCATAAGTCTCCTGAAAAACAAAACAAAGGTCTCTCTTCCTTGTTGTTGTATAGCATGGTTTTTCCTTGCCCTCCTTAAAACTTTATTCTTTCTCACCCTACTTTATGTCACTCTTTGTTTCCTCCCATCTCTGTGGACAGGTTTTGTTTTGTTTTTGTTTTTTGTTTTTGGTAATTACTCTGATTTTTCTTTCTTTCCTTTTTTTTTTTTTTTTTTTTTTGAGTATAGACATTCCATGCAAAACACTAAAGTTTCACCCATAACCTTCTTTTTCTATACTTTACTCTCTGTTAATAATCTTTTTTGTATTTCTCAGAGTTACAGTCAGTGAAAATGCTACTACTTTTATCTTTATGTGGATTGTTCCCAGCTCTTTATTTTCTGTCATAACCTTTGTGAGATGCAGACATATATTTTTTAGTGGTCTATTGGGATGTTCAGGGTGCCCTGCTGACTTCTCAATATCCATATGTTTTTCCGTGATTCTCTTCTGGACTGTATCTCTGTCCGACTCTATTTATTAATGGTACCACAATTTTTCCAGTTCCTTTGACTCAGAATTTAAAACATCCTTGCTTTCCTTCTTCTTTTCTCTAATATCTTTTACATCTTGATGATTTTCTTTTTGCCTGATTACCAAACATATCCTGTACTGTTCTGTTTCTGGGCCTTTCTTGGATCTCTTTTTTTATTATAATACCGATTCCCTGTACTGATTGAACTCCTATTCATTCTCTAAGGCCCATGTCATATAGTCTTCCTAAACACAATTCCCTGATCCAAAACTGGAAATAATCTGTTCAGCTCTCTTCCTGAAGCACTTAACCTTATATGCTCTATAGCAGGGGTTGGCAAACTTTTTCTGCAGAGGACCTAGTAGGTTTGTTTTAGGGCTTGTAGGCAATATGGTCTCTGTTGCAATTACTCAGCCCTGCTGTTATAGTGCAAAAACAGCCATAGACAATCAGTAAAGTCACAAATGAATGGGCATGGCTGTCTTCCAATACAATTTTATTTATGGATACTGAAATTGGAATTCTATGTAATATTTCAAGTCAAATGTTATTCTTTTTATTTTTATTTTTTTTAACAACTTACAAAAATCATTCTTAGTTTGTGGGCTATACAAAGCCAGGCTATGGCCTGGATTTGTACTATGGGTCATAGTTTGCCAACCCCTGCTTTATAGCATTGCTATTGATCTATTTCTACTAAATTATATATTTTTTGAGGGTAATTATTTTTTCATGTTTATCTGTAAAACCACCACAAAAATAGCACAGTGCTTAGCATAAGGGTGAACAATTAAAAGTACTTGTTGATGAATAACACATAGATGCTTGATTTTTCATAAAAGCCTCCACCTAGTATGATTTCCGAAAAAAAAAAAAAATGAACTAAAACATTCAGTACCAGGAAAGATACTGATAAAAAGGGAAGTAATTTCTTGAAGTATTTCAATTTGTGGATATATCTTTATTTTTGCTATTCTCTGCATTAGTAGAATTAAAATGACAATACTATCTAACATTGTTAGTAAATTCAACTGTCTCATAATTCAGTGATGATTAGTGAGATCAGTAATAAGATGCATAGCATTTTCTCTTCACCAGAATCATCAAATTCTCAAATGGCTAGCATTAATTATCTTTCTTGTAGGTATTAAAAACCTCATCTACCTAATATTTTTTGTGATCAGATCTACAGTTAGTTGTTAGTGTTTTTGAGGCTTATTTGAAATGGAACGATATTAGACTTACTAGCATCAGAGGATAAAGAGCTCCTAATTTGTGGAATAGCCTTCACTTTTAATTAGTTGGAGCCATATGGTTTGGATGAATTTTCATTGAATATAATTCTAAGAGATACTAACTGAATATGGAAGATTGGAATGCTGAAGTTCTATCCTTTTTAAGTCTATACCATAAAGAGCAGCAATACTTCTATAAAAATGGTCCTAGGGACCACTCTCAATGGATATTGAGGTGAAAATGCCATTGGTTTGATCAAATATGATACTGGTTGTATTCTTAACAGTGGCTGGGACACTTCTAAACTGTGCGACAAATGCATTTTGTAGGTGTTCCCTGATTTTTTTCTTTTCTGTTTGTTTCTTTTTTTTGAGCTGTTAGTACATTAGTTTATGTTTTGTTAACATCTACTTCTTTAATTGATACAAAATATTCCATAGAGAGCCCAACTTGATACTAAGTTGTCTAGAGGTACTTGTTTTTTTCTTTTATAAAAAGATATTAATCTTTAACATGAAGCTGCACTCCTATAATAGTAAAAAAAATTTATGGAATGGCTTTAAAATATTTACTTATAAAAGACTCTTATTATTTTTTCTATGTAATGTGTATCAGAGTGTAGAAAGTTTTGCCTAGTCTGCTCTTTTATATAATTTCCAATCTAATAAAGATCTTGGCATCATGGTGGTGATTAATAATGAATTTTAAAATAGTAGGACTAACCAGCCCATTGATAAAAATGGGATGAGAAATTTCAGAAACAGAGGCAGCTTCCTCAACTGGAAATAAGAGTTAGTTACTTAAAGTTTGGGAATAGAGAAAAATACTTTATACTAGAAGAAAAATTAAGCATGAGTCCTGAAATTAATTTAAAAATTACTCAAATATACCAATGGAATAATTACTTATTTTGAACAAATTACTCACTATTGATCTGTTTTGTTTTGTTTTGTTTTGTTTGTATGAAGGTCTCCTGATTTTCATGAAGAAATCAAGGTTAAACTCCCTGCTACTTTAACTGACCACCATCATTTGCTTTTTACTTTTTATCATGTTAGTTGCCAACAAAAACAAAATACTCCTCTTGAAACTCCTGTTGGATATACAGTAAGTATATTTTTGTTTAATACTTAGCTCTTTGATCTTAAAATAATTACAGTATTTGAGATATAGTTGGTGCTCAATATTACTTGGGTATTCCTTATCTGATTCTTCATAAGGGTTAGGAAAAGTTATCATGGATAAGAAAATACTCATTAATTTAATTAACTAATGTAATTAATTAGCTAATATGTGTGAATACTTAGGTGTTGGTCCTGATTATTATGTGTTTACCCAACAATACAGTATAAAATATATTTTAAGGGTTCTTCAGAAGAGAATGGTTTCAGTATAAAATGATTAAAAGAGACCCTTGGCCATTAAAACTCTTTTGGCTTTGATTAAAGGCAGTTAAAACTCTTGAGTATTTTTTGAAAATCATTATGATTGAATTACAAAGGTAAACCTAAGGTGAAGGATATGGAGGTCATGATGTGTTATCACAACTTTGTCAGAAAAATCATGCTGCTACCCAAAAGAGAAAACATTGGACTTTTGACTTTTTTTTTTGTCTCTTGGAATTTATGAGTGAATTTTGCTCACTGTAACAAAATAAATTTATGTTTATGCTTTTTAGTTTTGTCGTCAGCATCCATAGGTAGTCAAACCTTTCCCTGTATACAGTGGCACAATTACCCCCATTTAAAATGGATTCACTTTGTGGCCTTTTTCTTCTACTCCAGCCTTTTCTGGGATAATAAGGACCATCTGTAGATTTAAATATTGCATGGTTAGTTAGTAATAATAATGTTTTAAGGATTGTCCCTAATAAAATATTGTCAGGGAAGCTTTTCTTTAGAGAAATCATGAAAGCTGTTATTATTACCTAATTAAATCTTTGGTGTTTGGTGGTATGAGACAAATCTGGCTCATACCAAGTTCTTAAAACAGATTTTCCAAGTAATTCCTTTTGTAACAAACATATTTAACTTAATATTGTTTCCTTTTTAATTAAAAGTGGATACCAATGCTTCAGAATGGACGATTAAAGACTGGGCAGTTTTGCCTACCAGTATCACTGGAAAAACCACCACAGGCTTATTCTGTACTGTCTCCTGAGGTCAGTATCTCTCATGACGAAACTCTCCAGGTTAAATGAAACGAATTTTTTATTACAAAAGTGTTTTTCTCAAATGTGACCTTACTATTCTATCTAGAAGTATATAGATAAGTATAATAAGTGTAGATAAATATAATAAATAATTCTCTTAGAATTTAAATTACTCTATGGAATACTTAAAGCTTTTAATCAATGTGTATTGATTTTAAAAACAAAATCGTATATGAAATACAAACTTAAAAGGCACATTTGGAGAATTTTCAAATTGTAACATGAGAAGCTTTAAATAAATGAGTATTTCTTTCTTTTTTTTTTTTTTTAAGATTTTATTTATTTATTTGACAGACAGAGATCACAAGTAGGCACAGAAGCAGGCAGAGAGAGAGGTAGAAGCAGGCTCCCCGCTGAGCAAGAGAGCTGGATGCGGGGCTCGATCCCAGGACCCTGGGATCATGACCTGAGCCGAAGGCAGCGGCTTAACCCACTGAGCCACCCAGGCGCCCCATGAGTATTTCTTTTAATAGACAACATTTCACCTGAAGTCAGGAAGGAGTACAAACAAACCCAGTTTTTTAGAATATTTTTATAATTGATGATCATGTAGGTGAAAATGAAGTAGCTATAAACACACAATACAAAAAACATTAGCAGCTGTGTTGATAACGGATGTAACTTGAAAGGAACAAAAACACTGAAGAAATTTCAATCAAGAATCAGGAGCCACTATTTAGAAACCAAAGTGCTGTTTGAGAGAACTGTCACATGATGATTTGAATGTGACTCTTTGTATGTATTAATCTTAACTATGTCTTGGCAGTGTTCTCCTGGTGGCTTTTATTTTTAGAATAGAACTCAAAAAATATTCACAAATAAATTTGTATTGTTTTTATGTTTAAGAAACAGAGGCAGCAGAAGTCTCCTGCTCCGACCTCCTTTCTTACTGTTCCCTGTCACTTCCTCTACCCTGGCCGCTGTTCCTCAGATGTGCAGAGTGGAAGCCCATGTCTGGCCCTTTGCTCTTCCCCTGCTGCCGGTGCTCTGTCACCAGGCCAGGTTCTTCGTTTCATCCAATAGCCTCTCAGATCCTGCCTCTCCAGAGAGGGTGTCTCTGTTTCAAGTGCAGCCTCCACCATTTTTTATCCCTTTACTTTGCTTTGTCCTCATAATACTTATCATTGACTTTATACTTCATGTAACTTGTTTATTATCTACAGAATAGAAATTCCAGGAAGGTAGGGATTTTTTCTTGTGCATTGCTCTCTCTGCAAGTACTTAGAATAGTGCATGGCTCATAGCGGGGGTGGGGGGGTCAGTATCTGTTAAAGGAATGAATAAAGACAGTAGGAAAGAAAGATGACTCCTTCCTTCCCCTCCTTACCCACTCTACTCCCTGCCAGACCTTTCATTCAGTTTTCCAGGACTTCTCAGTAAAATCAGCTAGTATTCTGTCAGGGATTACATTATATATTTCAAAGGAAATAACTTTAAAACAAAATCTGATTTTATGGAAGTTATGCATTTATTCTTAATTGATTTGCAAATGTAAGGTCAGCTTTCTAAAGGGAAGCTGATGGTTTTCTTTTAGCTACTGTGCTGTGTATGCTCATATATAAAGAATGTAGTTGTAATTTGAAATTTGACTATAGATGTATACTACGACTCATGTGATTAAGTGCTTAAGCTTTTGTATTTTTAAAAAATTTTATTTATTTATTTGAGAGAAGAAAGGGAGCAGAGGCAAGGGCAGAGAGAAAGGGAGAAGCAGACTCCCTGTTGAGCACTGATTCACACCACCACCCCCCAACGTGGGGCTCAATCCCAGGATCCCGTGATCATGACCTGAGCCAAAGGCAGGTGCTTTAAAAAGTTGTGATAAAATATACAAACATAAAATTTACTATTTTAGCCATTTTTAAGTGTCCAGTTCCATGGCATTAATTGCATTCACATTGGTTTAGAAGCTAGCCTCCTACATCTAGTTTTTAATTGTGGTATATGTATGTCTAAACAATACGTTTTTTACTTTACTTATTTTATGAATTTAATGGAAAGGGTATTATACTGTATATAACCCTCTGGGGACTTGCTTTTTTCATTCAGCATAATATTGCCAAGACTTAGTGTTTCTTTAGGATTATATACACTATGACATAGTGTATCTATATTTTGCTGGCATTTTATTGTACTTAAAATATAATAGAGGTTTTTCCCCATGACCTCCAAATATCCAAAGGATCTGAGCTCTCCACCTCTTTAACATCATCTTCTAGCATCACTGAGCCCCTTCTTCTGCACTTACAGCTTCTTCTAAACTTTTTCCTACTTCTAGGCCTTTGAATTTTCTTTACTCTTCCTGAAATTCACATGGCTGGATTCCTTTCATTATCTGATTCCTGTATTGAATATTACCTCCTCAGAGAGGTCTTTGCTTACTTCATGAATTTCCAGCCCTTCCCTCTATCAAACTATTGATATATTTTATCATTTTTAATCTAATTGTATTACTTAATATACTTACCACTATCTGAAATTATCTTATTTTTTTCCTTATTGTTCTCTGTAAGAAACGGTCAGCTCCCTGAGACCAGACCTTATGTTTATCTAGAAAACTGTCTAGAGCCCTCAGTAAATATTTGTTGTATGAATTTAAAAAGTTACAGGATTGTTGATACTTGCAAAAACTAAAAAATGAAAATTTTGTTGAGACCATATAAAGTTTTTCAAAGTGATTAGCCATTTGGCAGTGAGGAATATCTGTTGTGTTCTCTTCCTCACAGAAACATTGGCCATTTCTCTGCATCTCCCTGGTATCATTCCACCATTAGGGGAGAGCAGGCATTTCACTGGCGTGTGGAGAGGAAGGACTCTGGGCTGTGAAACACAAACGCGTTTGCCAAATCCAGCCATAGTTCCTCCCATTCCAAGGCTTGAGTGTCCTTTTGTGATGGACCACCAGTGACATGCAGTGAAGGATATTACCTAGTGACCTTTTAAAAAAGTATTTTTAATACCTCATTTGCCCGAGTTCACTGGGTATTTCACTTCTCTGATCTAGGTTAGAGATGGGCTAAATCTATGACATCCTGAGGAGCTCCTTAATTTTAACTACATTAGTTGAATGCAGTTGATACATCTATGTCCTCTGTTCTACAAAGAGCATACCAGGTTGTACCAAGCATAGTCATGCCATGCCATGCCGTGCCATGCCAACATAGATGTATTCAACTGTTAACACTATTGTACACTATTAAGTGTACAATGTATGACTGTAATTTTTTTATTATTGTTTTTAAAGATTTTATTTATTTGAGAGAGAGAATGAACAAGAGAGAGCAGGAGCCCGGTGTAGGGGAGGCGTAGGATGGTGGGTGGGGGCGTGGGGAGGAGGAGCAGAGGGAGAGGGAGAAGCAAACTTCCTGCTGAGCAGGGAGTGGGGCTCGATGCTGGCTAGATAGGAGACTCCAGGATCATGACCTGAGCCGAAGGCAGATGCTTAGTTGTCTGAGCCACTTGGGTGCCCCTCATTTTTATTTAAAAATTATTTTATTTTAATTCAAGTTATTTAACATATATTTTTAAATATTTTAAGATATATTCTGTCTAAAAAAAGGAAAAAATTTTAGAACTGTTGGTATTGCAAAATATAAAAAATGAAAATTACATGGATCTACCAAGAATGTACTTAATTAAATTCTGGTGCATCCATGCAATGATGCGGTAGTTTAGAGGAGTAATACAGATTTCAGTAGCCCACCTCAATATTCCAGTAGAACATTCATTCATTCATTGAGAGGGAGAGAGAGAAAATCTCAAGCAGTCTCCGCACCCAGCATGGAGCCTGATGCAGGGGTCATTCTCACAACCATGAAATCATGACCTGCGCCGAAAACATAAGTAGGACACTCTGCCTAGTGAGGCACCAAGGTACTGCCCAACAGAACATTTATAATAAAAATACAAAAACAATGTAGTGACAACCAAACTCACACCTCAGGTACACATCAGTAATGGGGTAGTAAATAGTTTAGAAAATATACATCAAGTTTAGCAAGGTTAACTTTTGAAGGGTAAGAATTGTTAAAGTTTTTATTGAGTATGTCATTATTTTCAGGGTTTCACTCCTGGCCTCACCATTTATTAGTTGTAACCTCAGCTAAGTTTCTTAATCTCTCTGCTAGGGACTGAATTCTGTCTCCCCACCTCATCCCCCCCTATTGCAACCCCCAAATTCATATGTTGATGTTCTAACCCCCAGTGTCCTAGTATTTGAAGATGAGATCTGTGGGAATTAATTAGGTTCAAATAAGTTTTAGATGAGGTCCGGGAGGGTGGGGCCACATGATTAGTGCTTTAAGAAGAGACATCAGGGGCGCCGGGGTGGCTTAGTGGGTTGAGCCGCTGCCTTCGGCTCAGGTCGTGGTCTCGGGGTCCTGGGATCGAGCCCCACATCGGGCTCTCTGCTCAGCAGGGAGCCTGCTTCCTCCTCTCTCTCTGCCTGCCTCTCTGCATGCTTGTCATCTCTCTCTGTCAAATAAATAAATAAAAATTAAAAAAAAAAAAAAAAAAAAAAAAAAAAAGAAGAGACATCAGAGCCCTCTCACTCAGTCTTGGCTGTGTAAGGGCACAGTAAGAAGGTGGCTGTCTGCAAGCTAGGAAGGATTTCTCACCAGAAACTGATCGTGTTGGCACCTTGATTTTGGACATCTCATCTCCACACTGTGAGAAAATAACTTTCTGTGGTTTAAGCCACCCAATGTATGCTATTTTGTTATGGCAGCTCAAGCCAACTAAAATATTCTCTGTGCCTGAATTTTCTCATCTGTAAGTTGAGAATAATTAAAGCTTATAAGAAAGGGTACATTGGTGATTAAACAATAGTAGTCTGTAGAGCACTTAGTGTTCTACATGTTTTGCACATGAAAAGTGCTAAAGAAATGTTTGCCAGTATTATGGCATTCCTATTGCCACACTGCTTGTTAGAATTTTAAGACTGCAGTTCATACCTTAGCATGCATCAGAATCCCCTGGGGATTTGTAAGGCCAGCTGTTGAACTTCACGCCCAGAGTCTCTGATGCAGGACATCTGGGTTGGGGCTTGTTTATGTAAATTTCCAACAAGTGCCCAGATGACATTTATTAGACTTTAAGAACCACTATATATTTAGGGGCGCCTGGGTAGCTCAGTGGGTTAAGCCTCTGCCTTTGGCCCAGGTCATGATCCCAGGGTCCTGGGATTGAGCCCCACATCGGGCTCTCTCCTTGGCGGGGAGCCTGCTTCTCCCTCTCTCTCTCTCTGCCTACTTGTGACCTCTCTGTCTCTCTCTGTCAAATAAACAAATAAAATCTTTAAAAAAAAAAGAACCACTATATATTTAAAGCAGTCGGTATTCATTTTATTTGTGTATCCTATTTTTTTTTTTTTTAGCAGAAAACAAGTGTTTGGGGTTGAAAGAGCTAGTACTATTCTTGCTTTAAATAGTTTTGGATTTACGCACCATCTTTCTTTTATAAAATTTCTTTTTTTCTTTTTTTTAAGATTTTATTTATTTGACAGAGAGAGACACAGGGAGAGAGGGAAAACAAGCAAGGGGAGTAGGAGAGGGAGAAGCAGGCTTCCGGCGCAGCGGGGAGCCCGATGCTAGGTGATCCCAGGACACTGGGATTGTATTATTAGTTGATTTTCTTTTCTACATGTGATAAAAAAATAAAACCATGGGAAAGAAATCTCTAAAATATTTTTTTTTGTGACACTTTTATTTTGTCATTTATTTCAAGGATATTTGTAATTGCTTGTTGAAGCTTGTTTTATTATTATTATTTTTTAAAATAATGACAGTTTAGCATCTGTCATCTTCGTGTTTGTTGATTGCCTTTTCTCATTTGAGATTTTTCTGGTTCTTGGTGTAATGCAAGAGTTCTTATTCTATTGAAGAGCTCTTCAGTATTATGTTATGACCTCATCTTATTTAAGCCTTAGGTTTTTAGCAGCAGGGGGAGGCACTATTGCCACATTCCTGCAACAGGTAAAGGTTCACATTCCTCACTCTGCTGTGGTTTTAGGGTGCTTCTTAATGGTTAGAGGTGGGATTTCAGGCTCCCCACCAGACCTCTGCTGACACGTCCCTATATGTGAGGAGGAAGGGGCACCTTGGTACTGCTCCCTGCTTGACTTCCACTGATACCACAGTTGGTGGGGGTACTTGTTACCACTGGGCTGGGACCAGTTTCCATCTCTGTCTTCTCTGATACCAACCAATGGGGGTGGGTTCGGGAATCCGGGCACCTCATTACAGCCAGCTGAGGGTGGACACCTGCACTCCCTACTCAGACTGTGGAGGAGGGGTGGGGCTGCAACTTGTTTCCTTGAGTTTGGCCAGAGTAGGGCAGTTGTCGGCTTTGATTAGAGAGAGCAGGCTTCTTTAGGAGCTTGTTTTTGTCAACTCCTTTTGGTGTTTCTGGGTTGCCAGCTTCTCTTGCACCTAATCCAGGATCGGTGAGGCAAAAATAAAACCCAGGAAACACTACTTTTTATTTCCTTACATCCCGAGGTCCCTAGTCGTTTGCATTCTTCTTTCTACCTTTCAGTGTTTATTTTGTGTATCATATTCAGGGTTTTCAGCTGTATTTAGCAGGAGGAATAGAGAGAAGTGGGTATTCTTTTTAAAGATAACTTTATGATCTAAATTTAATAAACATTCCTACCAATTTATATCAGAAAAGTTTTCTAACCCTTATAACAGAATTCCTTTGCTGTGAATATTTTATAGCCTTATTAAAACAAAATAAGCATTTTTACAAGAAAAAATATTTTAAACTGTTAAAATGATACTGTAGATATGAATATATTGATATGAAGAGAGATTCATAATATAGCATGTGAAAAACAGGTTCAAATAATGTTTTATATAAACTAAGCAAGGGTAGAGTGTATATAAAAATACATGTGCACAGAGGAGTTGGAGTGATATAAAGGGGTATGTCTTTGGGGAGATAGAATTTTGACTGTATATTTTCTGCTCTTTCCTCCTTTTAATTCTCTTGTAAGAAACAGTGACTTTGTGGGCACCTGGGTGGCTCAGTGGGTTAAGCCACTGCCTTCAACTCAGGTCATGATCTCGGGGTCCTGGGATCGAGTCCCGCATCGGGCTCTCTGCTTGGCAGAGAGCCTGCTTCCTCCTCTCTCTCTCTCTCTGCCTGCCTCTCTGCCTACTTGTGATCTTTCTCTGTCAGATAAATAAATTCTTTAAAAAAAAAATCAAAACAGTGACTTTGTAATAATGAAATAAAAGCTTTACATTCATTTACAGTGTTTAAAAATATATTTCCACAGGATTTTTTTTTCTCATTGAGGTATTATAATTTTTTTTGTTTTCAGAATTTCTAATCAACTTAAATATCTGTGATCATTACATTTAATATATTTAATATTTACTATCTTATAGGTTCCTCTACCTGGCATGAAATGGGTAGATAATCACAAAGGTGTTTTTAATGTTGAAGTTGTTGCTGTTTCATCTATTCATACACAAGTAAGTAAGTTTTAATTTTATTATCAATTTTCACTTGAATGAACATACTTGTCTAGTACTTATATCAGTTTCATTATCTGCAGTAACTTATGGGATTATGTATCAGACAGTTTAAATTTAGAAGTTACTTTTTAATCCACTGAGCCACCCAGGCACCCTAGAAGTTACTTTTTAAAGGAATTAACCAAGGCCTTTTAATATCCATAAGCAAACTTTTTGCTCTTCAAAATGTCACTATCTTCATTTTGAAAATTCAGTGGCTTTCTTTTTTTTAATATAAGTGTCTGATACATTGCAGAATTAAGAGTTAAAAACCATCATCCAACCTATTTTATTTCTCATAGACTCAGATATTTCAAATGGTAAGAGTTTTTAGGGATTATTTGCTCTATATTCTTTACTGTTTATCTGGACTATGCCAGGCTCTCCTCAAAGCCTGTATATTTAATCTTTCTTTAGCTGGAATACGTCCCTCCTGATATGTACTTCTTTTCAGTAAGACTTCTGCATACCTCAGGCCTTTCCTGGGGACTTATAGAAAAATTTTTGTTTATTTATTTGAGAGAGAAAGAGAGAGAGTGTATGAGCACACAGAGGGAGAAGCAGACTCCCTGCTGAGCAGGGAGCCTGAAGTGGGGCTTGATCCCAGGACCCCTGGGATCATGACCTGAGCCGAAGGCAGAGGCATTAACCCACTGAGCCACCCAGGCATCCCTAGCTGGTAATTTCTAACCTGAATTGGAAAGATGAGAGAAGTAAATTTGGTTGCATGCTAAGAGAGATTATGGAGATGACTCTGGAGCTATAGTGAGTTTATTTTTGAGCCTGTTGGGTTTGAAGTGCCTCTGTACTTCAGATAAAAATACCTGAAAGCAGTTGTAATTAATTTCAAGTTTAACATTGAAGGTGGCAGAGTAAAGTGATAGCTGAAACTATACTGGTGAGTGATTATCCAGGGAGAAAATGTAGAGTGAGAAGGGGCAAGTGTTTAAAATGGAATTCAACTTGAAAAGGGAAGGGGCGGTATACAGGGACTTCCAAGGCCACGCTCAAGTTCAAGGATTTTCTAGCAGAACTCACAGGACCCAGCATGTAGTCATATTCACAGCAATGATTTATTTTAGTGAAAGATAAAATAGAATTGGCTAAGGGAAAAGAGGTCAAGTCCACAGGAAAGAAAGCACAAGCTTCCAAGATCTTCTCCTGGTGGAGTCCCATAGGGTGAGTGGAAGCAGCATGTATGAAATGTCTGCCGGGGAAGCTCATTGATTAGAGACTTAGTTCCCAGGACTTTTACTATAGGTTGTAACATAGGCACCCTCTGCCTATCACATACCAAAATTCTTGATTCCCAGAAGGAAAGCATGTTTTCAGCATAAAGCATATTGTTTGCACAAACAATTTAGGCATGGTGAATTGTCCCCTCTCAGTTGGAAGTCTCTTGAAATCCAAGTTCCCAGATGCCATCCAAGGATCAGTTGTGTAAGCTGGTCTTTCAAATGATAGTAGCTTGCTATGTTAACTCTTTTCTGCAGTGAAGTAGGGAAAAGTAAGACCAAGAACCTCTGTTTTAAAACAACAACAACAAAAGGTAGTAGTAGATAGATTTTAGCATTATACAGGTAGCTCCCAGTAAAAGAGTGGCTCCAGTGGAGTTTTTCCCTTTCTGATACTGGATGTGTTCTGTTTCCTATAGTCTTTACCCTTTTGATGAGATTGATGTTATATGAGAGAGAGGAAAGGAAGCGTAACAGAAACGAGGCCCACCGGGACTACAGCTGAATTTATGGTAGTTTTGTTTCTCAAACTAGATGGCAGTTACGTTGGTATTTACCATCTTACTTGCAGTCTCTTCTTAAATGTCCCAAATCAATCCTATACACAAGACTGGTGACAGAGGGCGTTACATTTTAAAATTTATACGCAAGCGCTCCATGATGTTTTGGATGTTTCTATCTAGATCTTAGGAGGTAGGGACGGTCATTAACCCCATCTCACAGATGAGAAAGCTGAGCCCTGTGTCTGCTACTACACAGCCAGGAGGTGGTAGGAGATAGGATTCAAACCTAGGTGTGTTTTGGAATCCCAAGCTCACAACTACCACACCAAGACTAATCGCTGGGAAACAACTAAATACACACCAAGAAGGGAGTGGGTCAACGCATTCTGATCATGTGGCAATTGCATGTCACACCGTGATGGGAGCTGGGAGTATTGTAGTGGGCAAGAAGACGTAGACCTTCCAAGTTCCTGAGTGCCAGATGTAGGCACTGTGGGACATAAACCAGGGAAGGGAAAGGAGGGAGTCATGGAAGGCTGCCAACAGCAAAATTAAACTGTTATATCAAAGTATGCAAAATTAATCTATGGTGACAGAAGTTGATATTTTCAATAAATATTTTAATTGTGGCATTAAAATAAAGAGTACAGTTGTAAAAGTAAAAAAAAATTGATGTTACATTTATACTGTTAAAATGTATTCTTTCCCTTAATAGTATCATATTTTCTTAAGTATAAAAATAGATTATTCTTCATGACTTTTTAATTCCTATTGTCATTACTAGTTTTCTTTTTGGAGTTGGTGGTATATTTATCTTTTGCTCCTGAGTTTGTTTTTGTAGAGGTGGATACAGGTGTTGTCTTAAGGTGACAAAGAAGGATTGGGGCAAAATATATTATAGAGATGATTTAGAATCTGTGAATGTTGGAGAAGATAAAGTGGAAGTATCTACCTTGTAGCACTTTGGCATTCACTGACCTGATGAGTAATACTCAAGATTTTATAAACTTTTGCCACTATGTAAGACAATTTCATCATGTATGCCTTCTTAAAAGGATCAACTGAACACAGTGTTTCTTATGATGTTTTATACTTTGCTTGTAGCTCTTTAAAATTTACTGGATATCAATAATTTTTGTATTCATTTAAATCCTACCTATCAAATCAGAACAGTATTAGAACTATAAATGTGAATGAAGCTGTTCAGCATTATTGTCTTAAAGTTCATTTTCACTATTAACTAAGTAAAAGTCTTCCCGGAGTTCCAGCCGACTTCTCATATCTCCGTGGACAGCGCTGTGTACCCAGTCACCACTGTACACGTCTCATCAGTAGGGATAGAGCAGGCTGGGGGAGCAAGCATCTGCCCTGGGACTGGGCACATGATTGCTTTAAATAAGACTGTGGTTCTGTTAGTGTAGGAGGAGGTTAAATAGTAGCAGTCAGAATGTAGTCAGGAGATGGAAATTGCCAGTAATTCGAATGGAGTCAGTTTAGATACAAATAATTGTTAACTGGGTTAAAGGTAATTCACTACTAAATGGGGTAAAAGAAAATTCTGTGGTTCTAATAGAGAGCAGTTGCAGAAAGTGATAAGGAAAGAACTTAGAAACCTAGAGGAGGATCCTGAAGGTGAAGAATCAGACCTCCAAAGAGAAGACACTGCAGCTTCAGGCACACGTTGTCTGCCATGTTAGGGTGTGGAGGGTACCTGCTAGCGGACAGGAGCCACCATTGCTGCTGTGAACACTGCTGTCACATCCCTCACCTTTGAACTCCAGCGTTCGCATCTGCTAGCTGCCATTGGGAAAACAAATAAGAAGAAAGAAGGCTGTTTCTTGTACCCTCTGGTTGAGCTGTAACCACAGGCCAGCTGACAAAGATGAAATGCAATTCAGAGAGCCAGCTTCGGTATTACAAACTGTGGCAAAGATTGTGGGTTTGGATGGAGCTGAGTGGTAATAAATTGATAAGGGACAGAGGCCTTGTATGAACAGACCTGCACAATCATTAAGTTCTAAAACAGTAAGATGGTCTCACACTGGGAGAAAAAAAAATCCTTAATTAGTATCAGTAGAGTTCTGAGTAATCAGTAGTGTTCAAAATGGCCACTTTACAATAATAAATGAGAATAGGTATAGTGTTTAATTGGAAACAGTGTTTGTATATATTTATGTTCTTTTTTGCATTACTGATTTACATGAGCTATTTTATATTATATAAAATGTTTTACATATTTTATATGTGCTATTTTATATAATATATTTTATATTTATCTGGTCCAAATTTGGGGGAATTAACAGTTGTAATTGGTTAATGCTTTTGTTCATTCTTTGTTTCAGGATCCTTATCTTGATAAATTTTTTGCTCTGGTCAATGCTCTGGATGAACACATGTTCCCAGTCCGAATTGGAGACATGCGAATCATGGAAAATAACTTAGAAAATGAATTGAAGAGCAGTATTTCGGCATTGAATTCATCTCAGTTGGAACCAGTGGTCCGATTTCTTCATCTTCTGCTTGATAAACTGATACTTTTAGTTGTTAGACCTCCTGTCATTGCTGGCCAGATAGGTAATTTTTACTTAATGTTTGGGGAATTAGGAGGTTTGTAACTTGGTATTTCTGGATTTTGCAGAAATAGAATCACTTACTGTTTGTTATCTATAAGGACTGTGTTTGATTTGGGGAAGCAGAGGGCACGGTATTTCTGATTCCAGAAAGTAACTTCCTTTTGTTTGTTTTTATAAAATGTTCCAATGTGCCATATAGAGTTGAGCTTAGATTATGGAAACAAATTCATTTATCCACTTACAAATATTGATGAAGCACTTACTATGTGCCAGACACGGATAGGCTCTGTCCAAGCCTTAGTTCTTGATTTTAAGGCTCTCAGAGACTATTCTGGAAAACGGGCAAACAGATAAATTATTTTGCTTTTTACATGATGTTTGATTTACCTAGCCTACATTTTTACTCATCTGCTATCCTCTATTTAAGATAGCTCTTCTTGGGGCGCCTGGGTGGCTCAGTGGGTTAAGCCGCTGCCTTCGGCTCAGGTCGTGATCCCAGGGTCCTGGGATCGAGTCCCGCATCGGGCTCTCTGCTCAGCGGGGAGCCTGCTTCCTCCTCTCTCTCTCTCTGCCTGCCTCTCTGCCTACTTGTGATCTCTGTCTGTCAAATAAATAAATAAAAATTTAAAAAAAAAAAAATAAGATAGCTCTTCTTTTCTTCATTGACTGAAAATCTTTATTCTCTTTTTCTTCTGTGTTATTCTGGAATTAGAAGTATTCCTGTTTCCCACTATCTTTCGAAGATTTGTTCCTCTGCTTTTGCTAATAGCTTCCACCCACATCCTTCAAAGTAGTTGAGTTTGTATGAAAAACACATTATAAAAATCTGTGTTAAATGGTTGAACAAAGGAGAGGAGTGTTCAGCTCCTTGGAATTTTATTTTATTATATTTATTTTTATATTTTTAATTTTTAAAGTTTTTCAAAATTTATTTTTATTGTATTCAGCTAGCCTGCATATAGTACATCATTCGTTTTTGATGTAGTGAGTTGTGTATAACCCCCAGTGCTCATCATCACATATGTCTTCCTTAATGCCCATCACCCAGTTACCCCATCCCCCCACCCCCTCCCTTCTGTAACCCTCAGTTTGGTTCCCAGAATCTCCCATGGTTTGTCTCCCTCTCTGATTTCTTCCCATTCAGTTTTCCCTCCCTTCCCCTATGGTCCTCTGTGCTGTTGCATATGTTCCACATATCAGTGAAACGGTATGATAATTGTCTTTCTCTACTTTAGGGGAGACTTGTTAGTAGAGGTGATCCTTGGATCAAACATTTGAAGATGAGTAGGAGTCTGACAGGCAAATAACTAGTCCAAGGAGATGAAATAGTATGTATATGGTATACAGACAGATAAGTGAACTGAGAAATTTAGGGGGAATTATAAGTGGTCATAAATTGGAGGATTGGTGATTAATGATGATATTGGCAGTGAGGGAGATGAAGTGGGATCTTCTATGACACTTTCGGGAATTGGGACTGTTATTCTGTAAGGAATCAATAGCTTTTGAAGGGTCTGGTCTTAATTGGGGAAATATTGTAACCCCGTTTGGCTTTTATAAAGATGAGTGTGCTATGGGCAGATGGGTTGAAAGTGAGAAAATCTGGAGGCAAAAAGACAAATTAGGAATCTTGCAGAATTTCATACAACAAACTATGGGGTCCTGCCAAAATAGCAGGTGACAATGAGAGAAGAGGGGCGGGTTAAGAAATACTGAGGAGTTGTTGCATAGCGTATTGTCACAGGAGTCCTAGGAGAGGGTTTTAAGAAAAAAATTCAGCACCATTCATTTTTGTAGATTATGTAAGTAAGATAATAATGTAATAGTAACAGACATTTGCACTTACTATATGCCATCAATACTGCTATGTGCTTTATTCATAGTAATGTATGAAATGCTCACAACTGTGGAGGTATTATTACCACTGTCTCACAAATAAGTAGAGTGATGAACACAGTGCTTGAAAATTTGCCTCAGGATTCAGACCCAAGCATCTGATGCTAGAGTCTCAGTCTTATTTACTAAAGAAGTGTCCAGTGGTGAAACTAATAAGAGTTTTAGTCAAATAGTGAAAGTAGAAACCAATTTATAGAGAATTAAGTAGTGCATAGTACCAAGTAGTGCATAGTATATGATGAAAGGAATACAAAACTTACACACTGTTTTTTAAACAAATTTACTTAGAAGAGGAAGGAGGGTTGACTGTGGCATAAGAATGGAATCATTTGAGCATGTTTATGTGCTTTGAGAAACTAGTGGAGAGGGGAGAAAAATATAAGAGGCACTGAAAGATTTAATTAATGAAGCAAGCCTGTAGGAAAAAAGTCAAGTGATCATTGTTATATAGGAGAGGAGCACTGCTTTCGTTGGTAGGGAAATTAAAATGGTTTCAGATTGGATAAATTTGTAGTACAAAGGTGAGGACTTTAATACTTTATAAATTTCTACTGGGAGATAAAAAGCAAAATATTCTGAGAAGGGGCTAAAGTGGGCCTGAGTTTTGAGAATTGGTGGACCTCATGGTTTGGAATAGCTACTATGAGGAAAAGGAAAAGGGATTTAAGCAGGAACACAGCCCACTTAAGCCTCTGCATCTCTAGTTTCTTTTCTAGTTCAGTATATATAGATTAATTGTCCTACATGACCACTTTTTTTTTTTTTTAAGATTTTTATTTCTTTGAGAGGAACAGAGCATGAGGGGGGGTGGGGATGGTGATGGGAGGGGCAGGGGGAGAAGGAGAAGCCTTGAGTAGGGAGCCCAGCAGGAGGCTTCATCCCAGGATGCTGAGATCATGACCTGAGCTGAAGGCAGATGTTGAACTGACTGAGCCACCCAGACACCCCTTCCTACCTCACCACTTTATCGGATTATTCCACTTTTAGGAAAATTTAATTGGCCTTATTTCTGTGCATAATTTCGTGTCTTGATTGAATAAATCAGACTCTGAGGCTTAATTGCCCAGAATGGCTGTTTGTTTTATAAATTTATTTAGTGCGATACCAGAATTTCCCGAACTTTGCGAAATTCTCATTATGTATTCACTTGAATGACTGGGTAGATATTCCTTAGCCTGACATTGAAAATGCCATACCATCTTACCTCAGCTTGTTCCTCTAGGTGCCCAATTCTTTTACCAATTCACTTGTGTCAGTCATGATGCTTATTCGCTATCCTCTTTTCTTAATATTTTAAGTTGCTATTTTTTTAAAATTTTTTATTTTTTTAAAAGATTTATTTATTTGACAGAAATCACAAGTAGGCAGAGAGGCAGGCAGAGATGGGGGTTGGGGCAGGCTCCCTGCTGAGCACAGAACCCGATAACGGGGCTCGATCCTAGGACCCTGAGATCATGACCTGAGCTAAAGGCAGAGCCTTTAACCCACTGAGCCACCCAGGTACCCCATTAAGTTGATATTTTTAATAATCTGTTACATTGTTAATATTTTTTTAAGCAAGAGTAACACGTGCTTATTGTATGTTACTTGGGTTTTCAGAGTCTTAAACAAGAAGTGACTTTTCAGAGGTGATACAGAAGATAGATGTCTTTTTTTTTTTATGTGCTATGTATTGTTTTACAAAATAATAGGTACCTGTTGGTTGAGGTTCTGTTTTTTAACTGAGCAAACCTATACAGTTTTCATGTTAAATTAGTAAAATAAGTATTTTGAAATTTTGTGTAGAAGAGTAATTTGGTTCACCTAATTAATACAAGATATCATTAAAAACAACCTCAAATATCATTTTTATACACTTACTGTGCACAATCACTATACTTAACACATACAGAGATGACAAAACCTTGATCTCTTTGGAATTTACAGTTTAAAAACATTAATACAAAAATGTGTTCCTCCCTCTTAAAAGTTAATTTAGGTCAAGCATCCTTTGAAGCCATGGCATCAATTATAAATCGGCTCCACAAAAACTTGGAAGGAAATCATGACCAGCATGGCAGGAACAGCCTTCTTGCCTCATACATCTATTACGTTTTTCGCCTACCAAATACTTATCCTAATTCACCATCACCAGGTATTTTATTCCTTTTACTTGGAGATTCTGTTGCATAGACTGTATGTTCATGGCCAGTTTGAAATAATCTCATAGTCCCAGTGGGATGCATTCATTCAACAGCAAGTGTTTATTAAGTGCCTGCTGAGTAGCATGGCCTATGCTAGGTGCTAGATAATTATTTTACATCTTCAGGCATCATTATTTATATAGATTCCTTTAATTTGAATTAGAGCTTGGTTGAATTAATTCTTGGAAACCTTGAAAATAAGTTCTTTGTCTCTGGAAGCATTTTATCATTCCTTGTTTTGATGAGATAAATAGAATGTTAATTTGTCATTTGGAATGTTGACATTAAAGATGAAATAGGGTGGCTTAGTTCCCTGATAACTTTGTGAAACCTACAATAATGTAAAAGGATATTCTCTAGAAAAGTCCTGATCTCTTCATGGTCAGTGAAATAATACATCCTTTGTGAGTATCAGCGCCCAAAGTGGTTACTTGGTTTTATATGACATTGGTGTTAGTGTGGTGGTGGGGTGGAGGGATGTCTCAGTTTCAATAACTCTTTAGTTGTTAGTTAATGATTATGTTGTGCGTACCTTTCAATCTGCTCACACATTTGTATGAATCATCATTCATCACTAATGCTAATGGTAAGTGTCCTTTTCCAGCTGTTGGCAACATTAATAATGATGATAACTACATATGACATTGATTATGAAAACTAGACATAATAGTAATCTGGCTCTAAGTTTTAGCTCATTTTATTTCTTAATTGCAAAAAGAGAAGTTATTGACTCATATTCTGGGTTATTCTCTCGATTTTTTTAAATTATAATACTTGAGGCTCTGAAGTTGTATTGTGGATATGTACAATATTCCTCCATTTTACCCTTTCATTCAGTACACTGTTAGAATTCCACAGATTTTACAAAACATCTTTTTTACATGCTGACCTGAAAGACTGTGTAAATCAGTTACTTGACAGGAGTGTGTCATTTGCAAATATGAAGGATTTTTTTAAGAAAATGGGGATAAATTATGGTTACAATTGCTGGGTATTTTTATATTCATAGAATATGTTGAATGATGGTTGAATATAGTTGATTTTAAACAGAGGAATTCTTGCTTTTATAACTCGGGCTCTTAGAATTGTGTGGAGAATACATACATAAGTATATCATAAGGATGCCATTTTGGTATAGTTCAGATTGTCATTGATGAAGATGCAGAAACAAAACACAGTCTCATTCAAGAGATGTTGACAGTAAATTGGCTGTCTTCCAGTGACCGTGTATCAGGACAGAGTAGGAGGGATGGCAAAAAGGAAGAGCCATCAGCCAGAGCATTTCGAGTCCTAGATACACTCATATCTGAAGAGAAAGAAATGTATATATGTGTGTGTTTTCTATCTTGTTTTTTATTGTACATTTAATATATAATCAGAAACATTGACAAGGTAGTGACTTTATCATTGCCATGTGGTTTTGTCAACTGCTGTAAAATAGGATATCTTGGGGTAGCTGTCATTGTTTTGAGGTTTTTTTTTAATTTATAGTATTTTTCATTTAGAAATAATTCATTATTTATGTGGAATTTTGCAAAGTGGCAGAGATTTTTCCAGGTCCTTTCCTGACTAATTTTCTTTGTTTAATTATGTGCTATTTTATATACAACTCTAGGTCCTGGGGGTTTGGGAGGATCAGTGCATTATGCCACAATGGCTAGATCTGCTGTGAGACCTGCAAGCCTTAATTTAAATCGTTCTCGGAGCCTTAGTAATAGTAATCCAGATATATCTGGGACTCCCACGTCACCAGATGATGAAGTACGGTCAATCATCGGCAGTAAGGTAAACTGAAGAAAATATACATTTGGTTTTTGGTTTATGGAAAGTGAGAAATGCCCGATTTTAATTTATTAATTTTAAAATGTTTTTGAGTTAGTAACAGGTAAGACATTGTACCTTTCAATCAGTCTGCACTAAGTGCCTCATGTTTCTATTAATTAAGCTTGCTGTTACAAACTGGTTTGTGCAGTCTGCTCAAGGAAATCTGCCAAATTAAGAAATTTGTCCAGGATGACCAGTCCATATAGCACTTTTGTCTGTATGGTACTCCATCCTGTGAAAAATGATTAATTTCCTGTAGAACTCAAGAGACCTGACTGCTGTGTAGAAGGGACATCACATCATTGATTTAAAATATGACCCTCCATCCTTTCTCTGAAAAATATCAAGACCATTGATTAGCCTTGATTGGTAATAGAGCTGCCTTTCAGTGGAAAACTCTATATAAAGATGCCCCAGAGCTTGAAAAATGTGATTTATTTAATGATGATTAATGATTATTCCAGGTAACAAGTGAGAGGCTAGCTAGTATAAGATCTCACTGTATTTTATTTACAGCATCTTTATTAATGCCACCTAAAAAATTAAGGAATAGTTTTTACCTTTTTATAGGTAATATTCAAGAATAACTCCAAATTTAAACAAGCTGGAAAAAAATAGTAAGACTTAGGCCAGTAAATCGTTTTATATACAAATGTATAAAAGACCATTTCAGATGTATTTTTTGCTGTTGGAAAGGAGGAAGATACCATTGCTGCAGAATCACAGCCAACTTTTCTTTGGCACTTTTAGTCTGTTGACTAAAATCTAAGGAAGAATTAATAAATATGTTCTAGCCTCTGTGTTTCACCCTCAGCCTGAATTACAGTATTTCTTTTTTTTTTTTTCCAAACAATCTTGGTTTGTTACATGAAATACTTGAACATTGACAAAAACATCGGGTCTTCTATCTGTTCATATAGCTATAGAAATTTTACATTCAGAAGCTTCTAATGAACTTAAGCATTGCTCTTTTAAAGTAACAAGTAATTTGTAAAGTAATTGCCACAGATCAAAAATATATTTTGTAGTCTATTTCAAATAACAAACATGGATTTTAGTAACTTACAGATCCATACAGACCTTATTCTAGTTAAACGACTTTCACTTTTTGTGAACTCCCTGAGAGTGATGTGCAAATGCCTGTATGTGGGCTTGTGCAAAAGTAACCTGAGTAACACAGCAACTGTCAAAGGGAAGGCTCCTGCGCCCTTCCCCCCCATATATTTCCATCTTTAGGAAAAGAACTCAGATTTTTTTTTTTTAATCCTTGTATTCATTCTTGAATGTATCTCATTTTAATAGAGCTAGTATTTAGGATTATTTGTATACTATAAATATAATTCTTCTGTAGAATGAATCTGACTTGTGAATAAGAAATTTTCCTGTTAAAGAGCTACAGACATGGACACTGGGGAGGGTATGTGCTATGGTGAGTGCTGTGAAGTGTGTAAACCTGGTAATTCACAGACCTGTACCCCTGGGGCTAATAATACATTATATGTTTATAAAAAAAGTTTAAAATTAAAAAAAAAAAAAAGAGCTACGGAGATGAAAAAGACACCATTGTCCTCAAGGTTCTACTTTTAAAATGCCTCTTAACTTCTATAAGATTTGCATTATGTCTCATCTAGCATAATTCTAGAGTTTTCCTTTATATGGTGTATTGGACAGATGATAACATCAAACTTTATAACAAAGGTTTACATATATTTGAATAATTATTTGCCTTTTTTCATGTAGTTCATAGAATGAGACATGATGACATTAACTTCTGCTGATATGTAGTATCTATATAATTACATAAACTTCTGAGAAAGCTATCGTAAGATGAGAATGTGTCTCTATCATAGCCCCTTTCTAGTCAAGTTTTGTTTAAATGGATTTTGTGTTTCCTCTTGGAAAATTTTTGATAGTTACTTTATTTTGGAATATCATTTAGTCATAATCACTAATAGTGTGTATAATTTTATCTCATTGTTAAAATCATAAGGAATCTGAAGTTTCTGACTTCATTGGTCTGGAAATTCAAGAAACTCTGTGTGTGTGTGTGTGTGTGTGTGTGTGTGTGTGTGTGTGAGAGAGAGAGGGAGAGAGAGAGAGAGAGAGAGAGACAGAGAACAAGACAGAGAAAGCACGCACGTGTGAGCAAGCACCAGTAGGGGAAGGGTCAGAAGGAAAGGGAGAAGCAGACTCCCTGCTGGTCATACCCTAGATGTTGTCATTACTAATAACGTTAAACCTCACAATCTCAGTTTCATGAATTGTGTTCTCTATTAGCTCCAGTTTTTCTCTCTAGTACCTCAACTCCCAGCACTTTTCTGTAATGTCCCATCACTTGATCTAATGACCTTTCACTGTGTCTCAATCCCTTAATGTTCTTTCTACCAATCTAGCTAGCTTAAACTCTATGACCAATCTTTTTTTTTTTTTTTTTAAAGATTTGTGTATTTATTTTAGAGAGTGAGAGAGTGCACACACAAGTGAGGGGAGGGGTGGAGGAAGAGGGGAAGAGAGGCAGAGATGCAGACTCCCTGCTGAGCACAGAGCCTGACTCAGGACTCTGTCCCAGGCTTGTCCCAGGCTCATGAGATCATGACCTGAGCCAAAATCAAAAGCCAGACGCCCAACTGGCTGAGCCACCCAGGTGCCGCTCCATGACCCGTCATTATAGTTATCCCTATTATAATTAAATCTCAATTGCCTTATCCTTCTCCCATTTCATTTTACTTGCTTAACCAAATCTCATACCATAGTTGAACCCAGTCATCCATCTGTGCCATGTTGGCACCTGTGCTAATGAACATGACTTGAGAAGTATCATTATTGGTCTCATTTGAAATGAAAAGCCATGGAGCTCAAGAGAGCTCTCAATGCTTTTGGGCAATTATGCTATATTTTTTTTATTCCAGTTACTTTTCCCATTCTCCCAGAAAAAGATTTCGTGCCTTTCAAGCCCCACATTGGATGTAAAGATTACTTAAAAAAATAAATAAATAACTTTAGATTATATCATTCCTCTGAGCAAGATAATCCTGTGACTAACTCCTTCTCCTCCTTTAAGCCTTTATTCAGAGGACTACCTTCTCAATGAGGTCTACTCTGACCACCTTACTTAAATGTATAACCTGGGCTGCTTTCTCTTTAGTCTTATCGTGGGGGCTTCTGATCGCCTCATTCTCTGTCTCATAACATTTACTGCCTTTTAATGTAGCATATAATTTAGTTATTAATTATTATTTGGTGTTTGTTTACCTTACCTTTATCACAATATGAGCTCCATGAGGACAGGCATAGTTGCTGAATGATAAAACCTAAGCACCCATGGTGGCCAGCGTATTGAAGCTGCTCGATAGATACTCAGTGAATGAATGTTAGTGAGGATGGCGAGAATAAACTCCTCCATTAAGAGTTATGTTTGGTTTGCCTTCTTGCTGTCAGGGTTAATTATGTGTTTAATGATCAGAAGACATTTGGTCTTATATTTTGTTCTTTAATATAAAATGCAGAGCTCCTAAAATTCAAGAATACTTAACATCAGTAGGATTTTATTACTCTGATGACTGTAAAATCAGATTTGCGAGATTTTCTTCATAATTATTCTTGCCAAAACCAACCTCTTTGCCCTAGCAATGTTCTTTTAACATTCAATTATGTAAATATATGATTATGACAAGTTTGAATTTTATTGTGTTTAAACAAATGCCAGTGCAATTTTACGTGAATATGTAGTTTCTTTGTAATACATTATCTCCTGTTTTTAAATTTAACCTTGAGAGCTTACTGTATGATAGGCACTATGCTGAGGACTAGTGGATACAAAGCCAAAACTTTGAATTCTAACAGCAGTGTTGATGTCAAATCAAATACAATATGAGCCTTGCTCAAGGAAGGAGCCTATCTATATTTAAGGGACAAAATAATGTTACAGAGATGTGACAGAAACAAAAGCTCTTTCATGCACATGTGCACACACTTGGTTAATCTGTTCTGTTCATTGGAGATCAGTAAACATAGTTCTAACATTAGTAAATATCAGTGATGAATTTGCTTAACTAAGTTAAGATATAATTCTTAGCTTTGTAACACTTAAATTGTGGCAATTATTTGCTTTACAAAATAATGGGCCATGGGTTTTCTTTAAATAGTTAACTTCAACTTGATGTAATTGTAACCGTTTAGTCTCAGTATTGTGGATATAATATACAATGACAAAGAGATTTGTTTATTCTCACATTACTGATTAACATGTGCCTTAATTTTAAAGGAAATTAAGGAGCTGAAAAGTGTATTTAAGAGTACAAGAAAATTATTGGTATTGTGGAAATTTATGGTAGAAGAGCACAGTTATAATGTTGCAAAAATCAGATGCTTATGTATTATTTTTGTAACATGAATAGTGGTTGTAAAAATTGCAAATAGCAGAAAGAACTTTATATGGTGGAGACATAATTTGGGAGACTGGTGAAAACTTTTGTTTTAACATATCTGAAAAACATTGTTTGCAGATTTGCTTTTGTTTGAAATAATATGGGGTTCTGAGAAGGTAGGTATTTTATTTTAAATAAATCTGATTACATAATTTTACTAGTATTTGAATATTGTCTCATTTACTTTTCTAGAAAGCATTTTAAAAAACATGCTTGGGAAGTTTTTGTTAGAGTTTTTTTTTTTTTTTTTTTTTTTTTTTTTTTGAAAGATTTTATCTATTTGTGAAAGAGAGTGCAGGCACACGAGAACGAGCACAAGTCAGGAGAGGGGCTCAGGGAGATGCAGACTCCCCACTGGGCAGGGAGCCTCATGTGGGACTCAATCCCAGGACCATGGAATCATGACCTGAACTGAAGGTGGATGCCTAACCGAATGAGCCACCCAGGCACCCAGAACTCTTTTTTGAGTGTTTACTATATTTGAAGCATTGTATTTCGTAATTTACTTCCATTTTTAAATTTGATCTTTGCAATATGAGGGAGACTATCATTATCCTATTTTATGCTAGGGAACTGAAAAAGAGATTAGGTAATTTACCCTAGGTTTTACCACTAATAAGCAGTAGAACCTGGATTTGAATTTCAACACTCATCTTACACATTATCAAAATCAATATAAAAAAATGAGTGGAAATGGATACTTACTATATCATTCAAGTACTCTGTATTTTTTGAAAAATAGGGGGGAAAAGGAAGAGGAAATACTCTCCCTAAAAACCTATGCTCTTGAGAGGTAGCAGTTTGTCTTGCCTCCTTCTCCCTAATCCTCATTCCCTCCCATAGTACTGATACATACGCTTCACTCTCAGAGATTCTTAAATTGTTTATAGCGTTAATGCCCTGCATATTTATTGTTGTTGACCTTCCCAGATGATACACATGTGTCTACACAGTTGATTATTGTTGTTACTACTGTTGTTTTTCCTTTACCTATCCTTCAGTGCTGTCTGGGGTTGGGTCCATACTTTGTCACCTTGTCTTGGGTTGTCTTCATTATTCTTATTCCAACAATCTTCTAAAAATCCCTTATAACTGGCTCCAGTTCTAATAGATTCCCAGGCCACAGCCCAGGTTGCTGAATCAGGACTTCTGGGGATGGGGCCCAGAATCTGAAGGTTTTAAAACTTCCCGAGTGACTCTAACGATCAGTCACATTTAAGAAATGAAAGCCCCGGTTCTCTTCACCTGGGATAGTAACTTCTTTCAGAGAGGAACAGATGTAATTCACTTCTGATCGTACACATTGGTAGCATATTAAATTAACGTCGGTGATCATGATAATGAAGATGGAATTCCTACAGACCAGCCCCATCGTAATGCTTTTGTTTATGATATTTATATAAAATAGTAGCCTATTATGTTTAATTACAACAAGCACAGTAAAACAGCCCAACCTCAAATCCACCCTCATTTTTAGGCAGGAGCAAGTATTAGTGATCCCTTTTTTCTTTCTTAATTCTTTTGTTTTCTTAATTTCTCTTGTTGGTCTGTTAAAAGAAAGCAAAAGAGGAAGCAAGGTCAAATGGAATTATGGAATATCAATACACAGAAATTTCAATTGATGACAAAATGCAAATAAAGTCTTTCAGACAAGAATGAAATTATTTTCTTCAATTCTTTTTTTTTTTTTTTCCCCTTTTAAATCCTATTTAGATTCAGGGGAAATTATGTTGCTAACTCGTGCCATCTTTAAGGAGGGTTTGGGAGGATGGTGCTGTGGGAACTTTAGTTGGTACTCCAACTAAAGAGAAATTGTCTTTAAATGCTGTACTTATTATTCTTCGTGATTTAAAAACAAATTATGTAATAAGGTAATTATGGTGAACTAATACTTCTTGATGCCTAGAAATTTTGGTTGCTTTAACAGTACTAATTAAAAACATGTTTGCATTGGAAAGTCTGGATTTCTTTAAGAATAATTTATAGCATGCCACATGTAATATTTCTTTCCTTTCCAACTGCTTTCTATTATATGCTTAGGGTTTAGATCGCTCCAATTCCTGGGTTAACACTGGTGGTCCAAAAGCTGCCCCATGGGGATCCAACCCCAGTCCAAGTGCAGAATCAACACAGGTGGTGTTTATATTAGAGGTTTCTTTATTGGCTGCTGATGTTTCTTTTTAGAACATTACTTTTTAGTACATACTATGATTTCAGTGGCTTGCTTTTTAATCATTAAAAAGTGTGTATTTTTGTTTACTTAGCACATTTTCCAACTACTATGCATGAATACCACCAGTTGCACCAGTAATGCTGTCCTTTCCTACTTCCTGTCTCTTCCTCCCACTTCCTCCCTGTATACTCTCTTGGTATTTCAATGCCTGCTGCTTATGCAAGTGATGGCTTTGATAACAGTTTCTACTGTAAGGGTAGCACACTTAGTAAGAATTAAAAAAAAAAAAAATTTGTGTGGAAAAAACCTGGCAGTTTTCCATTTGCTTTTGGTTTAAAGTGTAGCTATTATATCCTTTTCATTTAGCATTTACTGTCTTGCCTTTTTTTTTTTTCTCCATAATTACTGATTAGAAATACTGGGACTAAGCTGAAATTAAGTGTGAACAGTATATGATCCCCATGCTGTAAGGTTTAATACCAGAAGCAAAAATCCATTTTAATTCGTATTGTGTTGCAAAGTATGAAATTTGTGTATAACTTAGTTGAACTAGGTTTTGCTTACTTAAGTCTAGTTGCTTCATGGCTAATATTGCATGGCACCTCAAAATATACTTCTCATCTGTGTATTGGCTTTGGAGGGAAATGCTCTTGTTCTTGAAGAATTTGATTTCATGTTTAGTATCATAAATGTTTTATATTTGAAATACATGGCAGATCTGAATAGTAGTTTTTGATAGTGAAAAGTGAAAGAAACCATTCTAACCTTTTGATTTCCTTGATTGAATATAAAACTCTTGATTTCTTCTTTTTGATCTGAGACCAGTGAGAAGTATGTTTTTACTTTATACATTTTCTTACTGGATGTGTGCATGTGTATAGATCACACAGATAAAAGTTTCATTCTTTGCAGCACTCTGAATTTATATAATCATTAAAATAATTCATCTTTTTACTAAAAGTACATAGAAGCCATTTTGATACTTCTAATGCACTGTCATTAAAGCAGCTTAAAATGGTAAAAATGAGATGAGCAATAATAAAACAGTTGTTGAAACCAAAGTAAGACTGTTTAAAAAATTGTATGTAATCCTTGAGCTGCAGCGCCCTCCACAGCAGACTTTAATGTTATCTCATCATTCATTCACCTCCACTCCATAGGCTATGGATCGAAGTTGTAATCGTATGTCTTCGCACACAGAGACGTCAAGTTTCTTACAAACATTAACGGGACGCTTACCAACTAAAAAGGTAGATTCATATGAAGACAATCCGTATAGGGGGAAAATTCCAACAGTTAAATAGATGTAAGATTTCTTTATGTAGCCAGTATGTTACAATAATTGCATTTAAATTATTTGTTTAAAAATACATTTGAGCAAGCACTGCTTGTCTGTTGCCTTTTTGGGCATACCACTCCAGTGTATGCTCTTTTGTTAGTGAAATGTTTTATCTTTGGGATTGACTGTTTGAAATCAAATTTGATAATCAGATTTTAGTACCAAAAAATGTATCAATTCTGAATTCTGTTTCTGTAACTGCTCTGTTTTGTGTTTTAAATCTCCAGGGAAAGGAAGATGAGTTAGAAAAATTATCACTCTTAGTAAGATATGTTGATTTGCTTCCCTTATGCACAGTTTTGTTAGTCCTTTTCATATCGATATACCCTACTTTGCAAATGCTTTGTATGCATATCCATTATAAGGCAGGAAATTTCCGCTATGTTTATAAAAAAGACTTCAGATACTTGAAAACTTGAAAATTAATGGCTTACATCAAAGTTTAAATTTCTAAAGGTATTTCCTAAATTGTACCAGCAAAGTTCATGAATGTATTTGCATATGTTGGAATATGTATTTAAGGCACAAACAAGATCGTATTTGTAACTGTGAGTTTTGGTCTAGTTTCTGTTTGCAGGTACAATTTAGGAGGCTGTTTCCCACCTGCCCTTTTAAAATTACATTTTACTGCAAGATAACATGTAATTTTTTCAGCTGTTCAACATGCCACTGTCTTCCATGTATAAACAGCCGTTTCGTTAATGGGTGTCCTCACTGCATCATTGAATGGTTCACCTGCCTTATTTTGCTTATTCTCATTATATCTTCATTTGTAATTGCATTATGGTTTGGTTTGTGTTATCAGCAGATATGACTTTGATAATAACTTTGGATTTACTTCTGGATAGCTTTTTCATGAGGAGCTGGCTTTGCAGTGGGTTGTTTGCAGTGGCAGCGTGCGGGAATCAGCTTTGCAACAAGCCTGGTTCTTTTTTGAGTTAATGGTGAGCAAGCCCAACACATTTTTAATACTGTTTTCCTTAGTTGGCAAATTTGTGTTAGCTCATTATTTTATCCTAAAAAGCCTTTTCAGTTGTCCTTCTTAGGGTTTGACACCTGCCTCCAATACAAAATTAACATTTGTTACATCTCTGCATAAACACTGTGGACACTGAGCATAATTCAGGTGGAATTAGAAGGCTCTGCTTAACTATTATTTTAGAGATGGTTGCAGAACCAGCTCTCTTTTTAAAGAAAAACATGGTACCTTATTTCTTAGTCTGGATGTGGCTAGCACATAATGTATTTTAGATTTCATCCCAAACATAGATAAAAAGGGCTTTAAAGATTCTCACTGCTTTCATGGTTCGAAAGCTTAATAACAACACTTTCGGCTCAGTTTAATACATGATATTAAAAACAAATGGATTAATATCTTAATATTTATATACATATAAACTCATATATACACAAGAGCAATGAAGATTTGCCAAGTATGTACTATGTGTAGCACTGTCCCTGTGGGCTAGGGGTTTTCAATGCACAGAGAGACAGAACTGGGCTTCAAACTCGGGCGTTCTGACACTAGGGACTCTTCCTCTTCAACCTCTAGAAAGCTGAAGTCATTGAAACTTTTTCTTCCAAAAGAGGAATGTGTAAAAATATAATGGAAAACAAAACAACAATAACAAAAAGGAAGGCAGGAAGACAAGAAACAGAAGGAGCTTCCAGAGTATGTCATAGGGTCATTCTCAGCATTGAGTGTTACCTATATTGGGGATAAGAAGACAGTTTTTCTAGAGATTTACTAATCTACAGAAGAAAATAAGTCAGGGACCCTATGTAAGTGATAGGCTTCTCATTTTTCCCCCTCTGGAGAATAAACACCAAGTTTGTAATTCTTGTGCTTTTAATATAAGATAAAATTGTAATTTTGATTTTTTGATAGTCTTACGTGTATGTTCAGATTTCTTAAGAATAGTTAAAAAGCTACAGTTTAAAACGTAACTCTGCTGTTTACTAATTGTTGAAACTTTGTTTTGCTTTCCCTGAATTCTTTATTATTATTACCACATTGTTGTAATAGTCAATATCCAGAGGTATTTTTTAATTAGAGAGCGGGAACGAGTGTGCGCATCAGCATGTCGGGGGAAGAGCATAGGAAGAGACTCTCCAGCAGGCTCTGCACTGAGCACAGAGTCTAGTGCAGGGCTTGATCTCCGGACCTTTGAGATCATGATATAAGCTGAAACCAAGAGTTAGATGCTCAGCAGGCTAAACCACCCAGGTGCCCACAGAAGCATTTTGTACACGTGAATCACTTTGTTAATTTTTGCCCAAGAGTTTACTATTCATATTGAGTCATCAGTGTTTACTGTACACTCACCATACGTCACTATATTATAGATGCTGAAGAGACCACAGTGAAGTCAGTGTGTCTAGTGTCTCAGAGCTTACTGTTGGGCATATATGGAATGTCAAAATGTTACATCTTAGAAAAGATTTCATTTAAAACAAATTTGAAAGGTGAACTATTTTTCTGTTCATATCCATAATTCTTTTCGTATTGGTAGCCAGAATAATTTTATGAAGGTGATGCAGTGATTGAGTTGTACGGTGTTTGATACTTCTTGGGAACATAAGCTACTGCAGGGAGAGTCTCAAAGTATTTGAGGGGCTAGAAGTATTTTAGCCATCTGTTAAATAACATAGTGTAGTGAAAAAATAGCCCGGATATGATTAACTGTTAATTGCATTCATAAAAAATTAAACTAATGCCTTATTTATTTTTTCAGGTAAAGAGCATGGTGCATCATTTATATTTTAATGATAAACTTGATGCACCAAGGAAAAGTCGTTTTCCAGAACGTTTCATGGATGACATTGCTGCTCTTGTCAGCACAATTGCTAGTGATATAGTTTCACGATTTCAGAAGGTAATGATAACTTGTTAAAAAATTAAATTTCTGTCGAACTCACATTAAGCTGTCATACTCTTATTTGTTTTTTTGCTTTTTATTCTGTTTTCCAGGACACAGAAATGGTTGAGAGACTCAACACAAGCCTTGCATTCTTTCTCAATGATCTGTTGTCTGTTATGGATAGAGGATTTGTCTTTAGCCTTATTAAGACCTGCTATAAACAGGTAATGCATAATTAGTAATAGTTAACAAATAATTTAAATACTGTGTTTGCTGTTTTTAGAGTTACAGCTTAGATATCTTCCAGAACGCATTCATATACTGATGTTTTTAAAAAACAGCATTTTTCTTTTTAAAAAGGATTTATTTGAGAGAGAGCATGAACAGAAGGGGTGGAGGGAGAGGCTCTGAGAGAGACTCTCTGGGGAACCTGCGCGGCTTAGTTGGTTAAGTATCTGGCTCTTGATTTCAGCCTAGGTCATGATCTCAGGGTCCTGGGATCGAGCCCTGCCCCGTGTCAGGCTCCCTGCTCAGCTGGGAGTCTGCTTGTCTCCCTCTCCCTGTGGCCCTCCCCCTATTCTCGCTCCCTCTCATTCTCTCTTAAATAAATAAGTCTTTAAAAAATAAAAGCAGGGTATTTTTATTAGTAAGACAAAAATAAATTTCATTAGTTTTATGAGGACACAGGCCTATGGCAAGTTGATATCTGTACAGCTGACTTTTCCTTGGTTTTACTGGCCCAGCAGGGACCTTTGATTCCCATTTTGCAGCAGATCAGCAAGTCACTAGACTGAATGTTAAATAGCCCTGGGGGTGCCTAGCTGACTCAGTCCGAAGAGCATGTGACTCTTGATCTTGGGTTTGTCAGTGTGAGCCCCTCATTGGGTATAGAGATTACTAAAAAAATAAATAAATAAAATAAACTTTAAAAAATATAATAGAAAAAAATAATGTAAAGCAACCCCCATGATGCCATGTAAGAGTACCAGTTACAATGTATAGCCAAATGAACTTGTTTGTGTATTTATTGGGTGATTTTTAAAGCAACTGCATTTTGCTGTGTAGTCCTCCTAATGTAGACTTAGACATTATAGAGTTTAGAATCATGGATGGATGTTTACCCAAATCCCCAGTCAATCACTTTGTCGCTTTTATTATTTTTTTAATTTATTTATCTTTTCCATTATGTTGCTTTTACTAAAAAAGCATCCTGGAACTTTTCTACAAACAGCTGACTTTAACATTTTTATCAACTGATGAATATGCCTTTTGGAAAACATTAGTTATTGGTCCTCTTAGGCCATGTGGGTAGTGAGCTGTATAATCATTCTGGAATTACCTTCTTTTTTTTTTTTTTTTTTTTTAAAGATTTTATTTATTTGACAGGCAGAGATCACAAGTAGGCAGAGAAGCAGGCAGAGAGAGAGAGGAGGAAGCAGGCTCCCTGCTGAGCAGAGAGCCCGATGCGGGACTCGATCCCAGGACCCTGAGATCATGACCTGAGCCGAAGGCAGCGGCTTAACCCACTGAGCCACCCAGGCGCCCCCTGGAATTACCTTTTAAAGGAAATTTAAATATACACAGCTCTTGGGTCCTATCCCAGAGTTACTGAGGAGTTTGAATCCTAGGGGTAGAGGAGGGACGTGTGGGACACAGTGCTTGTGCAACGTTTCCCACTGGTCCACAGGCTCGTTTCTGAGAATTACTGGTTTAGAATGCTGTTTGGCAGTCTAATATTTAGAATTTTGAAGATCTGTTCTATCAGCTACTTTTGTTGTGTGTTCCACAGATTGACCGATTTATTTTAGAGAGTGTACATATGATTGGGGGGAGGGGCATACGGAGGGGGGAGAAAGACTCCCAAGCTGACTCTGCGATGAGTACAAGTCAACATGGCGTTTGATCCCACAACCCTGAGATCATGACCTGAGCTGAAAGCAAGAGTTGGATGCTCATCCAACCAACTGATCCATTCAGGTGCCCCTGTATGTTCCTTTTAATAGAGAAGTTAAAACTACATGTGGTCACTGACCCACTTGGAAGTATTTGCAGTAGTATGTATTATTTTTACTTTCCCCCCAGAATTTCATGTTCTGTTGCTCCTCAGATCTTGTCGTTGTTCTTTAAGCATTGACTTTCTGTGGTTGCCAAACATCGAGCTAGACCCCAGGGATGCCAAAACTTTCAAGTCAGTGTGTATATGTCTCCTCAGCGTAGCTTACCATGTAGCTGGGTGAATAGACAAATAGCTAATCATAAATATAGGTTAACACAGGGTGCTAATTATCCAAAGAATGGATCGTTTTCTTGTTATTTTTTTTTAAAGATTTTATTTATTTATTTGACAGAGACACAGCGAGAGGGGGAACACAAGCAGGGGGAGTGGGAGAGGGAGAAGCAGGCTTCCCACCAGGTAGGGAGCCTAATGTGGGGTTTCCATCCCAGGACCCCGGAATCATGACCTGAGCCGAAGGCAGACACTTAACGACTGAGCCACTCAGGGCACCCCCAATGGATCATTTCTTTTATGAAGTTATTTTGGTCATATACTTTTCCTTCATAAAGTGTATCTTTGAGAAGTGGAAATATTAATGCTATATTGTAAATATAGAGAATATGACTTTTAGCCTGGTCAGTGGATTTGTACATCTTAAGTAGATCTTCTAGTTCCCTATTTTTTTATTCTAGCAGTAACTCTGGAAAAAGCTGATACTGTTGTTTAAACCACAAAACCCAAAACTGCTCACTCAGTACTTCATCTGTCCTTCTGGTGTTGGCTTAGAGAAATGATGAATTCAATTGGTATTCTTTTATTTATGTAATGCTTACAAGGTATCTTCAAAGCTATATTCATTACCAAATCCAAGTGTGCTGGTGTCTTTGAGACTGGATTTTCTACGAATTGTCTGCAGCCACGAGCACTACGTTACACTGAACCTGCCCTGCAGTCTGCTCACTCCCCCTGCATCACCGTCGCCATCTGTTTCTTCGGCAACATCTCAGGTATGCGGTGTCTGAAAAAGTTTTTTATAGAGCCCATGTTTGTACGAAAGCTTTCTGAACACTGGAGAAAATGGTAGGAAACACTGTTGAATAATAGTTGTGTGATAGGCTCCATGCTAAAGGCTTTGTAAGTATTAATTATTTGCTCCTTAGAGTAATTCTGGGGGGTAAATTCTATTATTTTCATTTTGCACATGAAACACAGAAAAGTCATGAGCTTGCTCAAGATTACACAGTAATAATTGGCAGAGCTAGACTTTGAGTTAAGCCACGTGTTGACTTTATTCTAGAGCCCGAGGTCTTAACTACCGTGTTGTCCTCTTACAGATCTGTGCACATCCACGTGAGTGAATTCACTTAGATAAGCCCATTGAGATGTTTTTTTGCAGATCAGGTTTTCTAGAAGCAAATGCAAAGTTGTCTTGAGTTTGGGCTAGAAGATGTTTATTTGGGACCAATACCTGTGAAAGGAAAAGGCATGAGGCATAATGTAGCTGGGAAAGAAGTCAAACTGCAGGGCAGTCCGAGGAAGCCCTGCCTACATCTCTTGTACCTTGAAAACCCAAAGGAAAGTAGGTGGATGTCCGTAAGGTTTTCTTGGGTGGCAATGGACTCTTGGGTAGCGAGTGGTCTCTGTCAAGACAAAAAGGGGTTATCAAAGCAATTACTTCGTGTCCTGTCATACAGATTGAGATAAAGGGATTTTCTGGTTTTAATATCAGAGAAGCTCCTTCTAGTGAAACATTCTTTCTGCTTTGTAATTCCTAAGGCAGACAAGCTGCTTTCTTAAGCTTTCTTAATCTCTTAATGTTTAAAGTTAAAATTGATCTTAACTTTTTGTAGTGTTATTTTTGAGTTATTTAATTCCTGGTTGTAATTCCGTAGCCTAGATCAATCTCAGATTCATTATAAAAATATGTATTTTTTTTTAAACTTTACCTAGATTAGAAAACATTTTGCCTTTATGAAAAAGCTTATGGATTGGCCTATTTTCACATACTCTTTGACCTGGCTAGCATACACCTCTTTCTATAATGGATAAGGCTAGTCTTTTGCTTTCTTCCACATCCTCTGCCAGATATGTGGCTGTCCAGTGAGGAACAGATTAATCATAGTATAGTTCCTAAAACCTTTAATGAAACACATTTGTTTATACCTTAC
This sequence comes from Mustela lutreola, assembly GCF_030435805.1. Classification (NCBI taxonomy): domain Eukaryota; kingdom Metazoa; phylum Chordata; class Mammalia; order Carnivora; family Mustelidae; genus Mustela; species Mustela lutreola. Next base: position 50,856,569 of record NC_081299.1, on the reverse strand, counting down.
TCCCTTTTGAACATCTCATTCAGCCAAGAAATTAACAGAATTCCTTCCATTCTCTTGTTTCCCATATGGTTGGTCTTGAATATGAATTAGAGGGGGATGAGATTGTAGACACTTTTGTCCTGAACTATATCTTGGGAGGATGCTATTTTGCAGTATTAAAACTCTTTTAAAAACTGTGAGTGAATGACAAAATGATAGTAATTTTCTAAAGATAGTATTTTCTCTGAAAAACAGTTTTACTGGTATTTGGACTTTCTCTGGAAATCAATAGCTTTGACTACCAATATATCTTTTGTACTCAGCAGTAAATACATAATATATCATTTGGATTTAGTTACTTTTTTTCTCCTTTAAGGTATATTGAAACATTAAATGGCTAAAAGAATAAAGATTTTAAAAAGATGGAAAAGTTTCAATATGAGAAAAAGGAAATTGAAAATAATTTAAAGTGTTATTTTATCAGAGCTTCCTATACCAAAAGTAAGAGGAGTTACTTTCTCCAATGTGAATAATAGTGATGTAAAATAAGCTACCCTAAGCGAGGTGTATCTTACTTTGAGATAATGCTCATACTGCCTTTATTGTAATGTTCTGTCTGTAGGATGTTTTGTTGCACAGCTATTGTAGTTTTCTTCTACCTCACTCCCAAACAGAGTTCTGGATTTTCCACAAACGTACAAGACCAGAAGATTGCAAATATGTTTGAATTGTCTGTGCCTTTCCGCCAACAGCATTATTTGGCAGGACTTGTATTAACAGAACTGGCTGTCATTTTAGACCCTGATGCTGAAGGGTGAGTAGAGTTACTTTGCCTCGTGGAGTAGCAGTTTGCTTTTGGATAATGGGACAGAAGTATTGCACTTACTTTCCTAAGAATCAAAAGACTAGTCTTCACCACTCTTCATCTACCTCTGTATTCACTAAGTCCCATTTCCATGGTATTTCTGCATTTCACTGATTTTTAAGAGAGCCATTTTTTTCATACTTTATCATCTCTGAATTTGAGGTTTCTTTTGAAATCAGTGGCATATCTTGGTTTATTTGGTAGTTTTCCTTCTTAATGGTTACAAAAAATACTCTGTGTATTAGTAGGTAGACTCATAGATTTGGTGATGTATAGTAGGCACATTTCAGTTCGAAGGAAATGGATTGGGTTTTCTATTCCTTGTAAAGAAAATATATTGTTTGCCATTACACTATGTAGCATTTTACTTCAAAGTATGCCCCATAAACAAATATTCTTAGGTTTTAAGAACTTCCAAAGTTGTATACACTTGTACAGAATTTTTGGAAATTGACGTAGTAAGGAAGGGGCATACTGTCTGATGATTGAATTTAAATAGCTTAACAGTCTTTATTTAAATTCCAGTATAGTTAACATACAGTGTAATATCCATTTAGGTATACAATATAGTGATTCAGTACTTCCATATAACACCCAGTGCTCATCACAAGTGTAGTACTTAAAACCCATCACCTATTTTATCCATCCTTCCGCCCCCTCCACTCTGGTAACCAACAGTTTGTTCTCCCTAGCTAAGAGTCTGGGTTTTTTGTTTATCTGTTTTTTTCTTTGTTTGTTTGTTTTGTTTCTTAGATTCTACATATGAGTAAAGTCATAGAGTATTTTTTTTTTCTGACTGACTTATTTTGCTTAGCTTTATACCTTCTAGATCCATCCATGCTATTGTAAGTAGCAATAGTTCATTCTTTTTTATGGCGAATATTCCTGTGTGTGTGTGTTTGTGGGTATATACATATATATACCCACATACATACACGTACATATATCTTCTTTATTCATCTGTTGATGGACATTTGGGTGGCTTCCATATCTTGGCTATTATAAATAAGGCTGCAGTAAACATAGAGGTGCTTTTATCTTTTTGAATTAGTGCTTTTCTATTCTTTGGGTAAAATCCAGACTTTTAAGATTTTATTTATTAGAGAGTGCATGTCTGTGTGTAGAAAGTATGGGAGGTGTTGAGAGGGGGGACAAAAGGAGAGGGAGAGAAAGAAGAAAAGAATTCCAAGCAGACTGCGCTCAGTGGCAAGCCCAATGTGGGACTCGATCTCATGACCCCAAGACCATGACCTGAGCCGAAATCAAGAGTAGGACAATTAACTGACTGAGCCATCCAGGTGTCCCTAAAATCTAGACTTTTAGTAATAGTCCTCAAAGCCCTATTTATCTGATTCTTGTGTAATTTTGTCACTATCTTCCCTCCCCACATACTAAAATCTAGCCATCTCAATCTTTTTTTCTGTTTAGTATGCCAAAGTTACTCATAACTTAGGTTATTTGCACTTGGATTTTTTTTTCTCTGCCTAAAAAAGCAGTGCTCATGTTACCGTAAGACTGTCATGTACCTTTTAGCTCCTTGTGATTCTTCAGGTCTCCACTCAGATAGCATCTTCTAGGCGAGGCTTTCACTGGCCACCCAATCAAAATGATAGACACACTGCCCTGTCACAATCATTCTTATACATATGGCCCTCTTTTATTTTCTACAAAACCTTTCTCTGAAATTTGCTGCTTTATTTCTGTCTCCTCCCATTATAAAGTGATTTTAGGAGAGCACACACTTCTTCTTTTTTGTTCACTGTTACACTTCCAATACCTTAAAATCATGTATGGCACATTTATAAATATGTTAATTCAGTAACATATAAGTAATTGACTTTAAGAGATTCTCAGCCAATCTCTAGATTTTCTATTCTTTAGTGGTATATAGAAAAAATACAACATATATTGTCTTGGATAGGTCCTTGAGAATAATGATTTTCTTTTTACTTAATCTGCTTGCTAATAAGAATAATTCCTTGGAGGCAATAATATGTTTTAATAGTGATCAAACATTTGCTCTCTAGAAACTTTCATTATAGTCAGAAAATTAAGACTATGAAACAATATGATTAAATGCTAATTTTGTAGCACATAGTTGTATAGAAGATTAATACCTTTACTGCATTTGTGACACTAAATTATTATTTTTGTCTGTGTTTCTTTCTTGCAATAGCAAACTCTTTAAGAACAGTGTTATCCCTAACACTTAAAAAATAGTATGTTGCAGGTCCTACATAAACATTTTTTTAATAACTGCATGTGACTGAGTAATGTAGACCTATGAAAGGCTTATAAAGATGAGTGTGGGGCGGGGGGTGGATACCTGGGTGGGTCAGTAGGTTAAGCCTCTGCCTTCAGCTCAGATCATGATCTCAGGGTCCTGGGATCGAGCCCTGCATCGAGCTCTTGCTCGGCAGGGAGCCTGCTTTTTCCTCTCCCTCACTGCCTGCCTCTCTGCCTACTTGTGATCTCTGTCTGTCAAATAGATAAAAAAAAATCTAAAAAAAAAAAAATAAAGATGAGTGGGTAGAGCTTATTGGTAGGTTAACATTGGGCTGGTAGCTACAGAGTAAGGAATACACACCCAGGTTTGGAAGTCCTCACTGGTAATGGAAAAATTCAAAATGGAGAACATAAAAAGCAAATGACTGGAATCTGAGATTTGGGTAAAATGAGAGAGACTATGAGGAAAGGGAGGGAACTATCTGGAGAAAAAAATTGAGAAAAGAGAAGATGACAGCATCAAGTAGAGAACTGGAGAATAAAATCTGAGATGTGTCAGTTAGATGTGGTTCTTGACAGTGTTTAAAAATACACTTCCTGAATAAAAATTTGGAAAGAAGAAGAATCTCCAGCTAGATTTCATATGTAGCAATGTGAAGTGGCAGATAAGATGAATGGCCCAGGTTTCCAATCCCAGCTTTGAAATTGGCATTGTGATCTCAAATACCAAGGAAGGCAGTGTGCTAATAATATGCTACATAAATTATGCAACATAATTCTCATAGCCTCCTTATGAGGTAGGCGATTACCCCCCTATTGTAGGTAGGAAAACAGAGAAGGTACGTACTCCTAAGAAATTTAGCTATTAAATGGTGAAGCTAGTACAGTACCATGTTGTAAGCATTCAAAAACTGTTTGTTCCAAAGAAAGGGAGTAGATACTAGGAAGTAAATGAAAATAGTTGCTATGGACTGGACATTCAGGAATTATTACTGGAGAAATTGTTGTAATAATTTATTATGAGGAGACATTATATAAGGTAGAAGAGACTAGTTTCAAGTGAACTTGTGTTTTCAACATAGGAAAGGCTTATTTGAAAGAAGGGAAGAGTTTAGTGGGGGGCATGGAAGCTGTTGAAGAAACATGGGGTTCATTAAACATAATGGAGAAATTACTTTTGGGGGAGAAGTACAACTTTTTCTGAGACAAAAGGAATGACAGAGATATAAATGTGGAGGTGTGTTAAAGATCTGGCTAGAGCAAATCCAGAATGGTTTTTCTTTCCTAAAAATCGGAAGTCGGAATCAAGATCTTTTTCTGAGATGGGTGGTGGGAGGCTGAAGGAGAGAGAATAAGATGTGGGACTGCTGCCAGTTGTAGCCTTAAGGACCTACGTTGACCAAATGTTTACTTAGAATGGTTCGCATAGTCAAAGTTTCTTCAATTTGAGAAGAGGTGTAAAAAAAAAAGTTAGTGATTATGAGTATTTTAACCCAGTTGAAACTCAGGATTTGGGGAGTCTACAGAAGGTGTAGGACCCAAATGAGGTAGATGAGCAAGGAAGCTAAATTTAAATAAGAGAAGTCAAAAGACAATACCCACCCTCCAGCCTATGGACTGCATAATCCATTAGGTAGAAGATTTTTCTTTTAGAAAAAGCACATGAAAGTTTATTTTTGATAAATGTGAGAATACCTATTTTGAAATAAAATTTGAAGCTACTTAAGATTTTTTTTCTTTAAAATATAACCATAACGGGTCTTAAGTTCTTTAATGTGAATATGCACTAATGAGTTAATGTAAAAATAATTCAGATTTTCTCCTAGGTGAATTTGTTTAGCATTTCTTTTTCCCTCCATCTTTACTTTATATAGAGAAACATTTGTTAATTTTATAATGAGAAGTGTTTCATAGGAATACATGCAAATATTTGGCAAAGTTTAACAAAGTTGATTCAGTACTGTGAGTTACTGTTTGCTTTAAAGATATCAACTAATCTCTGTGACCTTTCTGCTGCTGCTGCTGCTGCTTCATCTTCTTTTTAAATAGACTGTTCGGATTGCACAAGAAAGTCATCAATATGGTACACAATTTACTATCCAGTCACGACTCAGACCCACGGTACTCTGACCCCCAGACAAAGGCGAGGGTGGCCATGTTGTATCTGCCTCTGATTGGCATCATCATGGAAACTGTTCCTCAGCTTTATGACTTTACAGGTACTTCGTGTATTTAAAACACATCCTAAAGGAAATCTCAGTGTTTCCAAGTTTTAGAAATATCTCGAAGCTTAAAGATCTTATTTTAGGAAAAACAATACAAGGAAATGTGCACTGACATAAGTAAACAGTAAATATTTAACTATATTACTGAATAACTTTTGACTACGTGAGAGAATTCACTGCAGGCTTTCCTTAAGTAGTTCTTATGATGAGTTTTTAGATGATTTATAACACTTCAGTACCTGCCTATTAGAAAATAGGTTTTTTGGTATGAGACTGTACTATGCATCCGAAAATATGTATATAAGAAAAGACAGCAGATGTCTACCACCTTTAGTCTCATTTTTATTCATATATATAATTGAAATTAATATTTACCTGAATAACAAGAATTAGTTTTGTTGTTAACACAGGGGTAAGAAGTTGAAGTTACGTTGCTTTTTTAAAAACTAGAACTCACAAAGTTTTATTGCTCTTGCTTTCCATATTTAGAATTTCTTGGATTCCTTCATTTGTCCTAAATAAAACGCTGTAGTTTGCATTAAAAAAAAACAAAAACAGACATTTATTGAGTACCCATTACGTATTAAGAACTTGAACAGAGTGGGTGATACAAAGATAAGCAACTCAGTGTCTTGAGGGACTGACAGTGAGTAGTTCAACCAGTATTTTTATCTCCAAAGTGGGCTTCCTAATCTGAAGGCAGAAATGTTTATATTATTATATCTTCTTCGACTAGCAAGTTCTCTGCAAAACTGTAAGTTATTAGTAGGAATGAGTTAATGTTTAAAATATTGTTGAAAATAAAATCTAATGATAAATATTTCAGGTTAACAGGTTTTTTCTTTTAATGAGTTATAGAGAATAGGAAGTTGCTCAATAACTGTTAATTAATAGTTAATTAACCAAGTGGAAATGTTGTTATTTGTTTTGGTTTTATTTTTTCTAGAAACTCAAAATCAACGAGGAAGACCAATTTGTATAGCCCCTGATGACTATGAAAGTGAGAGCGGAAGCATGATAAGCCAGACAGTTGCCATGGCAATTGCAGGAACATCAGTTCCTCAACTAACGAGGCCCGGCAGTTTCCTCCTCACATCATCGGTAAGAACAACCCTCCTGCAGAAGTTTTTTCTAGGAAGAAGGTATTTACAAGGATATACCCTTAAAGAACAGGTTGTTGTATTAGCTGATGCAAGAGTACTCTGGGTTTCATTCACTTTGTGGAAACTTAAGATTCTGAGAATATTGTTTATCTTGTACTGAGTTGTTTTCAAAATTACTAATACCTCAGGGTTTATGGCATAAAGCTCTGGATTCCATCATTCAGAATTTTGGAAGTTACCTTATTGTATATGACCCATTTTCTTTATTTTCAGAATCCATTTTGTTCTTCAACCCTAAGAAATACTTTCAGTTATTTAGCAGTTGAAATGCTTTTTTTAAATCTCTGAAGATTTATGCTGTTTCATGTTTAAAAGAAATCAGTAGGTACTTTGCCCCTATAATTATTCTCCCCTTAAAGAGGGAAGGATATGGGAACAGAGAGGAAACAAACTGCCGATAGAGCAAGATCAAGTTCTAAAAGACTTCCTTTCAGAAAAATGCAGTATTTGTGGAAGCTGTCCTGACAACTACAAGTTTTATTGAGATAGTTTACGTATCAAAAGATTCACCCATTTTAAGTGTACAGTTTCATGGTTTTTATTGTATTTACAGAGCTGTGTGGCTATCACCACAATCTAGAGTATTTCCATTACCCCAAGAAGATGCTTTGCCTATTAAGAGCCACTCTCTATTTCCCCTCAGCCCTAAGCATCAACTCACCTACTTTCTGTCTGTATATCTTTATAGACTTGCCTATTCTGGACATTTCATATAAATGGAATTATACACTGTGATCTTTCATGTCTGGCTTCTTTGACCACATGTAAAGTTTTTGAGATTTAACCATGTTGTTATGTGCATCAGCACATCTTAATTTTTTTTTTTTTTCTAGTTGCCAAGCAGTACTCTTTTGTATTACTATACCAGATTTTTATCCATTTGTCAGGTGATGAACATTTGGATCCTTTCCAGTTTTTGGCTGTTAGGAATAATGCTGCTATGAACATTTGTGTGCTTGTCTTTGTGTGCATGCATGTTTTTGTTTCTCTTAGATAGGTATCTAGAAGTCAACCTGCTGGGTTATATGGTATCTCTGTGTGTAACATTTTCAGACACTTATAAATTCTTTTAAAAGTGGCTGCCCCATGTTACATTCTCACCAGCAATAAATAAAAATTCTTGTTTCTCAAATCCTCCCCAACACTCGTTACTGTCTCTTTTTTTTATCATAACCACCTTGGTATAGAGTAGTATCGCAGTGTGGTTTTAATTTGCATTGCCCTAACGTCGGCTGATGTTGAGCATCTGTTCATTTGTTTATCAACGCATCTCTTTTGTATGCCTTATTTAGAGAAAAGTTCATCCATCTTTGTTACCATTTATATATTCTGAGTACAAATCTCTTACATGATTTGCAAGTATTTTCTCACATTTTATGGACTATCTTTTTGCTTTCTTGTTGGCGTCATTTGAAGTGCTGAATTCCAATTTATCAGTTTTCTTTTATCACTGGTACTTTATATATGTAGTATGTATAATATGAAAAGTACATGCACAATTAAGGTATCATTAATAGAAGAAACAATAGTGTACCTACCACCCAGCTTCAGGACAGAACACTGCAAATTCCTTGAAAGTTTTCAGTCTGCCCTCTGTTCAGTCCCTGTCTCTGCCCAAAATGACCACTGCGCTCAAATTTTTTTGACCTTCCGTTTCATTTTTTTAAATTTCTTGTGTGAAATATATATGTTAAAAAGTATATGAAACATAAATGTACAAATTAACAAAATATTGTGAAATGAACACCTTTGTAACCAGCACTTAGGACAAAATACAGAACATTGGCTGCCTTTCAGAAATCTTTAGCATGCCCTTCCCTACTACAGCTATCCACCAAACTGCCCTCTATCCTAACTACTGAAGTAATTGCTTATTTGCTTATACTTTTGCCATTCAACTTTGCATCCCTAAATACTGTAATTTATTGTTGTTACATCTTTAGTTTTCATCCGTGTTATAAAATGTAGTTATCATTTACTGATTTTTCATTTCTATATGTCATTAAGTTGATTGACTATAGTTCAGTTTATTTACCCATTCTGTTCTTAGATGCATGAATGGCTTCTGATCTTTGGTTATTTCAAATAGTAATCATATGGATTTCTTTTTTCTCCCCCCTGTAGTTTTCTTTACATGTATCTTGTATATATATGCACTTTTATTTAGATTATTTCCTAGGAGTTGAATTTGCTGTGTTAAAGAATATGTATGCATCTTTATACCAGATATACCTGGGTATTTTTCCAAAGGGTTTGTCTCAATTTATACTTTACCTACAGTATGAGAGTTCCCGTTCTTTCACATGTTCATCAGCATTTAGATTTTTCAGACTTGAAGATTTTTTTTCAATCTGATACTTTCTAGTTGTATCTCACTTCAGCTTTCGTTTCCCTGGTGCCTTATGAGGGTGTGCACTTCTTCATATACATGTTGGCCATTTGGATTTTCTCTGTTGAGGTGCTGAGGTTCTAGCGGTTTTTGCCCATTTGCCATTTGGTTGTCTGCCTTTGTTTATAATTTGTATGAGTTTATATGTTTTGGATCAAATCCACTGTCAATTATAAGTGGTTCAAATATATCTTTTTTTTTTTTTTAATTTGTGACTTGCCTTTAACACTTACTTAATGGTGAATTTGGTTACTGGAGTGCCTTATTTAAAACACTTAAAAATTTTTAAAATTTTAGAAGTTATTTAAAATTTTAAAAGTCTTTTCCTTTACAACTAGTGTTTTTTGTATCTTTAAAGATTTGATCCCTATTCTAAGATTTTGAAGATATTTCCTGTTACTTTTCCAAATGTTTTTTTGTTCTTCCATATTTAATCCTAAAATATACCTGGAATTTTTTATGAACAGTAGAATCTGGGGATTGAGTTTGTTCATTCATTCATTTATATTAAACCAAATTATCTCAGCACTGTTTATTAAGCAAAACTACCTCAGTATGGTCTGTCATGTAGAAAAAGGCCTCATGCATATAAAAAAAGGTTTTTAACATAAATTATAAAATCAGCTTATGATGTTCCACTAAAGTAAGTAAACAAAAACCAATGAACCTGTGAGGATTTTGGCTGAGATTGTAATGAGTATATGAATCAATTTTGGTGAAAATTGGTATTTTTGCACTACTAAATCTCTTAATCCTTGAACATGATGGATCTCCCTATTATTTAGATCTTCTTTAACATCTGTGAATATAGAAACTTTTATAGGTTGTTTTTTTGTTTTAATATTTTATTCATTTGGGAGAGAGAAACAAAGCACAAGCAGGGCAACAGGCAGAGGGAGCGGGAGAAGCAGACTCCACCCTGAGCAGGGAGCCTCATGTGGGGCTCAGTCCCAAGACCCCAGAATCATGACTTGAGCCTAACACAGAGGCTTAACCCACTGAGCCACCCAGGAGCCCCTCTAGTTTTCACTACGCCTGGGTGGTTCAGTGGGTTAAGCCTCTGCCTTTGGCTCAGGTCACGATTTCAGGGTCCTGGGATCGAGCCCCACATCGGGCTCTCTGCTCAGCAAGGAGCCTGCTTCCTCCTTTCTCTCTACCTGCCTCTCTATCTACTTGTGATCTCTCTCTGTATCAAATAAACAAATAAAATCTTTAAAAAAAAAAAAGAAGAAGAAGAAACCTAGTACATCTTTTATAGATGTGGTTTTGGTCCTTGATATTTTTTATTTTTATATTATAAAATTACATGATATATATATATATATAAAATCTTATGAGTGTCCTCTTTTCCAAAACTTCTTTTTTCCAATTGTTGATTAATTTTGTGTGGAAATAGAATTAATTTTTTACAGTGATGCTTATTTCCAGCAGAATTGCCAAACTAATAACATATGTGTAGATTTTTTCTATCATCCTATCATCTGTGTATAATGGCAGTTGGTTTCTTACTTTCAAGTTTTTTCCATGACTAACTTTACTGGCCAGAACCTCCAGTACATTGTTGAATACAAGTGACAATAGTTGGCATCCTTAAAAGTGCAAACTTGCAACATTTTGTTCTTACACGTAAATGCTATAGTTTTGGGGGGATCTTTTGGTTTTTTGGTTTTTTTAGCTATCCTCTCTTACACTATGAAAGTCGTCTTTCCGTTCCTGCTCTGCTAAGAGTTCTGTTTTTTAATTATGACTAGGTGAATTTTATGCTCTCTTTGGATCCATTGAGACGCTTGTGTTATTTTGCTTTTAAATCTTTTACTATGACCCCTTTCAATTGATTTCCTGGTGTTAAACCTGCCTTCAGTTGCCAAATTAAACCGACTTTTTCTCGTGATTGTATATTAATGGATTTTGTGTGACATAATTTAAGATTCATGTATTTATGCTTGTAGGTAAACAACTGCTTGTGATATTTTTCTCATAATGTTCTTTACAGGTTTTGAAATCAGGGTTAGGTTAGCCAATTTAAATTTAAAAGGGAGTTTACCCTTTTATTCTGTTCTCTGGAAGGACATGTTTAAAATTGGAGTTATTTCTTCCTGGAATATTTGGAGAACCTGTGGGTGATGCCATCTGTACTTGTAGCTTTCTTTTTTGAAAGTTTAAAAATTACTGATTTAATTTTTTTAATGACTGTAAGACTGTTCAACTGTTCTGTTTCCTTTTACACTGATTTCTATAAATTTTACTCCAGTAGTGGATATAAATAGTTTCATATCTGTGGTTGGCTTTTTGTACCCTTTGTCTTGCATCAGACTCAACAAAAATTTGTGTATATCTTTAGTCTTCATAAAAACCAGCTTGGGGCCTGTTAATCCTCACTTTTTTTTTTTTTTTTTAAGATTTTATTTATTTGTTTCACAGATAGAGATCACAAGTAGGCAGAGAGGCAGGCAGAGAGAGAGGGGAAAGCAGGCTCCCTGCTGAGCAAAGAGCCGACGTGGGGCTCAATCCCAGGAGCCCGGGATCATGACCTGAGCTGAAGGCAAAGACTTTAACCCACTGAGCTACCCAGGCACCCCTTGATCCTCACTTGGAATGTTTATCTTTTTTTACTGTCTTCTATTTTCTTTGGGTTTATATTGTTCTTTTTCTAACTTGAGGTGGGTGCTTAGCTCACTAATTTTCATCATTTCTTCTTTAGTACATATTATAATCCTGTACATTTTCCTTTAGTTAATTGTTTTAGTTACGTGCCACAGTTTATATGGAGCATTTTTATTATTCAGCTCAAAAATAGATCTAAAGTGCATTATGATTTTTTTTAGATTTTTAGGCTCTGAGTTTTTGTTCTAAAATGTTTAATCTTTCTCCAAAGAAGACCTACAAATGGCCAAGAGACACATGAACAAATGCTCAACATCATTTGGCATCAGAGAAATACAAATCACAACCGCAATGAAATAACCACCTCACACAGGTTGGAATAGCTTAAATTAACAAGTCAGGAAACAACTGATGTTAGCGAGGATGCAGAAAAGGGGAACTCTCTTACACTGTTGATGGGAATGCAAACTGGTACAGCTACTCTGGAAAACATAGAGGTTCATCAAAAAAGTTAAAAATAGAGCTACCTTATGTCCCAGCAATTGCACTATTAGATATTTTTCCAAAGGATGCAAACATAGTGATTTTTTTTTTTTAAAGATTTTATTTATTTATTTTACAGAGAGAAATCGCAAGCAGATGGAGAGGCAGGCAGAGAGAGAGAGAGAGAGGGAAGCAGGCTCCCTGCTGAGCAGAGAGCCCGATGTGAGGACTCGATCCCAGGACCCTGAGATCATGACCTGAGCCGAAGGCAGCGGCTTAACCCACTGAGCCAACCAGGCGCCCCACAAACATAGTGATTTGAAAGGGCACATGTACCCCAGTGTTTATAGCAGCATTGTCCACAATAGCCAGACTAAGGAAAGAGTCCATCTATCTCTTGACAGATGAATGGATAAAGAAGTTGTGTGTACATACACTAGAATATTACTGAGCCATCAAAAAGAATGAAATCATGCAAATGGAACTAGAGGGTATTATGTTAAGCAAAATAAGTCAGAGAAAGACAAATACCATATGATTTCACTCATGTGGAGTTTAAGAAACAAAACAGATGAACATAGGAGAAGGGAGGGGAGAAAATAATATGAAAACAAAGAGGGAGGCAAACTGTAAGAAACTTTTAACACTTGGAAACAAACTGAGTGTTGTTGGAGGGAAAGTGGACGGAGAGATGGGGGACAGAGGGATGAACATTAAGGAGGACATGATAAAGATAATGATAATGACCACTGGGTGTTGTATGCAACTGATGCATCACTATATTCTGCTGTTAAAACTGCTAATACAGTATGTGTTTATTAAATTGAATTTGAATAAAAAATTTTTTAAAATTCTAATCATAAGGTGAGATGCCTGGGTAGCTCAGTCAGATAAGCATCCAGCTTTTGATTTTGGCTCAGGTCATGATCTCAGGGTTGTGAGTTCAAGCCCTATATAGGCTCCTCATGGCAGAATGTGGAGCCTACTTAAAATTTGCCCTCTTGGCTCATTTGGTTGGGCAACTGCCTTGGCTGAGGTCATGATCCCAGGATCCTGGGATTGAGCCCCAGCAAGGAGCCTGCTTCTCCTCTCCCTGCTACTCTCTGCTTGTGTGTGCGCTCACTCTCTCTCTCTCTCTCTCTCTGTCAAATAAATAAAATTATTTAAAAAAAAATTTTTAATTGCTCTCTCCCTCACCCTCTTCCTCTCCCTCTTCCGGCAACAAAATGTGTGTGTGTGTGTGTGTGTGTGTGTGTGTGTGTGTGTGTGTGGTGTCATAGGAGAATTTCTCATGATCCTGTGCTTCTGATTTTGGCCTGATTCCATAATCAGAGAACTTTGTGTAATTTTATTTTGTTATATTTGTGGCATCTGGTTTTTATGGTCTTATATATAGTGAGTTTTTGCAAATAGCTCATGTATTTGAAAATGCATAGTCTTCATTGTTCTGTATTTGTCCATTACACCTAATATTTCCAATTTGTTAATCTTACTGTTTAAACCTTTGTTTCTTTTTACTGAATTCTTTCTGCTTATTCTAATACCATACTACAGTCATGGTTTTTTAATAACTTGTCATTTTGTCAGGTTTAGTTTCATTTGAGGCCTTATTATGAAATATCTAATTTTAAATTATGTTTTTTTGATGGATTTCATCTTTTATCAAAGTGAACTATAATACTTTTTTTTAACTTTCAAGTCTACTTTGTGTATTAGTTTAGTTATGCTAGGTTTCTTCCAAGATACGAGTTTTTCCATCCTTTACTTTCAGCATTTTTTTCTTGTGTTTTAAAAATGTTTGAAATTTATGTTTTAGATGTCTTTTATAAATAGTATGTAGTTAGATTTTGTCTTAAATTTTAAAAATCTGATTTATTTTTGTCTCACTAGAGTTTTTAAAATCATTTAATTTAGTGTAACTAAATTTAATATGGATTTGATGTACTTAACTTTTTTTTTAAGATTTTATTTAATTATTTGACATCACAAGTAGGCAGAGAGGCAGGCAGATAGAGAGGGGGAAGCAGGCTCCCTGCTGAGCAGGGAGCCTGATGCAGGGCTCGATCCCAGGTCTCTGGGATCATGACCTGAGCCGAAGGCAGAGGCTTTAACCTACTGAGCCACCCAGATGCCCCTGTACTTAACATTTTAATGTCACTTCATATTATCCCATCCCTTCTGTCTCTTTTGTCTCCTTATTTTCTTTTGTTTTTTTTTCTACTTCCATTTTTTCCTCATTCTACATTTTCTTTTCTGCTAGTTTGGAAGTTATACATTCTGTTTGTATTCTTTTTGTGATTGTATTACAAACTACAGTGCCCTTCCTTAAATTAAATTCCACTCCAGTCATTCCATTTACTTTCACATTGGTTAATAGAAGGCTCTCAGAAAAGGTTGCATATTTATTTACCTTTTTAAAAAAATTTTTTTTTATCTACCTTTTTAAAGTAGGGATTTATCCCTACTTAAATGTTATTTTTAGGCACTTTTAATTGTATATATCATTAAACCTCAAAAAAATTGTTATTTTTGTGGCTGTATAAATTTAATTATCATTTGAATTTGTTCACATGTTCACCACTGTATTTCCTCTTCTCCCAAATTTGTGACTGTTCATAAGAAATATTTTTCTTCTTTGTGAAATACCCTTTAGAATTTCCTGTTCTATGCTGATGAATTCTGTTTCCTTGAAAAATGTGTGATCTTCATTCTTAAGGTTTTTGTTTTTGTTTTTTCGAAATAGCATCTGAGTTTCCTGTTTTGTTCCAGCATGCTAAGGTCATTGTTTCTACTGTCTTCTCATTTCCATTGCTGATATTTTCCCCCTCTTCTTTATGATATTCTCCTTAGAATTGATCTTCTGCGGTTTTACTCTTCTATCTAGTTTTAAAGGTTTTTGTGGGTTTTTTTTGTTTTGTGTTTTGTTTTTTGTTTTTTTTTTTTTTACAGAGAGAGAGAGGTCACAAGTAGGCAGAGAGAAAGAAGGGGAAGCAGACTCCCTGCCAAGCAGAGAGCCCGATGTGGGGCTCGATCCCAGGACTCTGAAATCATGACCTGAGCCAAAAGCAGAGGCTTAACCCACTGAGCCACCCAGGCGCCCTTCCATCTAGTTTTAAATTTATTTATTTATTCTGCTTGGTATTTTTTGGACTTCTTAAATCAGTGGTTCAGCATCTTTCTTCAGTTCTATGAAATTTTCAACTATTATGTGCCCAAATATGTCCTCTTCTCCATTCTGTCTCTCCTCTTTTTGTATTCCAATTCAACATCTGTTAGTCCTCTTTATCCTATCCTCTGTGTCTGCTCTTGTTCTGTGTAGTCCATCTTTTTGTTGACTTGTGCGTCATGCTAGGTTGTTTATTTTGATCTATGTTCCAGTTTATTCATTTCTTCTAACTGTATCTAGTATTACATTAAAGCAGTCCATGGGGTTCTTAATTTGGTTATTGTGTAATTTGGTTCAATGAATTTATGTAGGTGACTCATATACAAGTGCATGCATCCGTGAGAGGCGGTGAACATAGAAAAGTGCTCAGACTCTCTGTGGAGCACTCTTTCTGCATTTGAATCTCAGTCCTGGTATTTACTGCAAAATACATGTACAAAATACTTCTCAATGTCTTGATTTTCTGGTCTATAAGATGGGTTATGTAATAATATTTATCTCTTTGGGTAGGTGCAAGGGATAAATAAGTTCATATGCGTGTTCGGTACAGTGAAGGGCACAGAGTAATAAGCATCTTACGAGTGTCTTCTGACCTCATTTTCATCATCGCGGACAGCAGAGTGATTAGGTTAGTGGTTAAGATCTTGACCCCAGCAGCTAACATCCCTTCCACTGCTTTCTTCTTCTTATGTAGTATATTTACTTCACCAAATGTTAGAAGAATATAAGATTTAGCGTCTGGTTAACCTGGACTAAAATCCTGGTTTACTCTCTAGCTTTCATTTCCTTACCTATAAACTAGAAATAGCAATAGTTAGTACCAACTCCTAAAATCATCATGAGCATTAAATAAGAAGAAATGATTAGCATAGAGTCTAGTACATTGCAACTTTTGTTGTTTTTTTTCATCATCATCATCATCATTATTATCATCCTGTGTTCTTGTTTGTAAAACTTAGATGATACAAGCTGCTTGGTAATATTGTTGGAGGCCTGAATGAAATAACGTAAGAAAAAAGAGCTTAGCATGATGACCCGAGCAGAATAAATATGGAACAAATGGTTCTGTAGACAAGTTTTTGTTAGTTTTTCCCTTATAGTTCACATACTATATAGTAATGCAGACCAAAGACTGAAAATAGCACCTTCACCTTATCTGCTCTAACAGTGGCCCTTGAGAGGAAACTGTGGTTCTCTAAACCTGGTAAACATTTTGTTACTACTTTCTATTCTTACATCACTTTTACTGAATGCTTTTTTCCTTTTACCATATTATATCAGACATGATGAGAATAGATGTATCAGTTTTAATAGTAGGATCTTTTAGCTTTTTCCCTCGATGTTTTCTATTAATGTTTATTTATTGTCTACTGGAAACCCTACCATAAATCAAAACAATCTTTCAATGCCAGGAAAAGTTTATTAAACCTCAGGACTTGAAGTTTAAGGTTCTATGTGACTTATTCAAGTATTGTCTAAATCAAATGGTGGGTTTATTATTTTTTTTAAGATCTTATTTGGCTGAGAGAGAGCAAAAGAGAGAGAATGCACCTCTCACAAGTTGGGGGGGACAGAGGGAGAAGGAGAAGCAGGGAGCCCGAGGTGGTTCTTGATCCCAGGACTCTTGACATCATGACCCAAACTGAAAGCAGACTGAGCTACCCAAATGGTGTCCCTCAAATGGTTCTTTTTAAATATTTGCTTTTTTCAGCAATTTTTGTTTTATTGCATTTAGCAGGAAACACCTGACAACCCCCCAAAAGAAAGAGCCATTGATCAATCTGTCTCATCCTACTGTTCTTTATTTTCAGAGCGGCAGGCAACACACTACCTTTTCAGCAGAATCCAGTCGGAGCCTTTTGATCTGTCTGCTTTGGGTTCTCAAGAATGCAGATGAGACGGTTCTGCAAAAGTGGTTTACAGATCTCTCAGTCCTGCAGCTAAACCGGCTACTGGATTTGCTTTATCTCTGCGTATCTTGCTTTGAGTACAAAGTAAGTGATCACTGTGCAGGGAAGAATGAGAAAGCAGCCATCACTTGAAAAAGGAAGAAGAAAATTTCCTCAATGTCTCTTCTTTTCTAATGTTTAAATTTTAGGGAAAGAAAGTGTTTGAAAGAATGAATAGTTTGACCTTTAAGAAATCAAAAGACATGAGAGCAAAGCTTGAAGAAGCTATTCTTGGGAGCATAGGTGCTAGGCAAGAAATGGTGCGCCGAAGTCGAGGACAGCTTGGTACGTACACAGTAGCTTCTCCTTCTGGTGAGAATTTTTTCAGTTTCCTTGAACTATATATTATAGTGATCATTGTTGCAAGTCTTCAGAGATTCTATACTTTTTTAAGTGTTTTTTACTGTTTTGTTTGTTTTAGAGAGGAAGGGGGGTGAGGAGCAGAGGGAGGACAGAGAGAATCTTAAGCAGGCTCCACGCCTGGAGCCTGACATGGGGCTTGATCTCACAACCATGAGATCGTGACCAGCGCCGAAATCAGGAGTTGGATGCTTAACCGATAGAGCTACCCAGGCACCCCTTAAAAAGTGTTCTAAATGAAATGGTGCATTAACTTGAGGAACCACTTCTCTGTAAGAATTTAAGTTAGAGTTCTAAATAGGGTGAACATATTTCCTGATTTATTCTGAAGAGTCCCAGTTTATTCCTGTTACCCTTGTGTAATTATTAATAGCACCCCCTCTCCTTTTTCAGACTTCTAAAAAGCAGTTTTAGGTTCACAGGAAAACTGAGCTAACAAGACAGAGATTTCCCATATGCTCCCTAACACACATGCATTGCCATCCCCACTGTCAACATCCCCCGTCAAGTGGTGACTTGTTAAACTTGGTACTGAACCAGCACTGAGACATCATTGTCACCAAAGTCCATAATGGACCTTAATGGTTCAGTCTTAGTGCCATACTTTCTACACAGCATCACTTTTTACACTTAAAAACTTCCTATTTGGCACAATAAGTTAATATACCCTGTATTTAAGGGAAATATATTGTCCATCAGACTCCAATTTATCAGGGAGAGATACGGGTTAGTAGCATTTGAGGTCTGTTTCTAATCCCAGCTACTGGTATCCATTAGCCATATAAAACCTTGGCCAAACCACTTAACCTCACTTTCCTTTTCCTCATCCACTTGTGATTGTTTTGAGAACTTAAAAGGTAGTTTAACTAACTGATCTTATCAACATTGTAGTGACTGTGTGTGTAAACATTTCATAAATTCTAAACTGACAAATAATAGTGTTGCTGAGAGCTCCTTAAGGTCAGGGACATGGCTCAGTTGTCTGTGTATATGACACAAGCTAATAGTTCAATATATATTGCACATTTGTGAATATTTTTAATGTTTCTGATAGGCCATAAACACATAAACACTTAAATATCATTTATCTGTGTAAACTTAAATATCTTTTATATGCTATCCTGGATGTTTGGAGTTTCATAAGAATACAAAATCTTTTTTCTTTAGAATTAAAAGCATCATTTTTCTTCACTTTTTGTTTATGTACAGTCTACAGGGTACGTAACAGATTTTCTTTTAACTCCTTTATTACAACAACCCTCTATGAAAGCATGATAATTAACTTTTATTTAGGTCATTAATTTTCACCAAAATATAATGAATGATTATCCTTACCTTTAAATTAAAGAAAATGAAACTCACCAGAGGTAAATAACTTGCCTAAGGTCATAAACTAAGGGACAAAACCAGGCTCTTTTGACTTCCAGTGTAGTTCTCTATATTGTACTACAGTTCTTTCTAAGGTTTAATGTCAGAGAGAGTGGCACTGTTAACAGTATGTTACGTTTTTAAAGCCTGTGGCCTTAGGACAGCTATCTGTGTATGAATATAAGAACTGAAGTTCTCTATGTAGAATCTAAAATAAATAAGTGAATAAACTCATAGATACAGATAACAGATAGGTGGCTGCCCTGGGTGTGGGGCGAGGTATGGGCAGAATAGGTGGAGGAGGTCAACCAGTATAGACTTCTGGTTATAAAACATGTAAGTACTGAGGATGTAATGTACAGTGTGGTGCCTACAGTTAATAATACTGCATATTATTTTGAAAGTTCCTAAGAGAGTATATCTTAAGTTGTCATCATAAAAAAATTACAATGCATGATGATGCATCCATTGGTGATGGATGTTAACTAGATTTATAGTAGTGATCATTTAATAATGTATACATATATCGAATCATTATGCATCTGAATCTAATATAATGCTATATGTCAGTCTTATTTTTTTTTTTAAATTGAAGTTCTTGGGGTGCCTGGGTGAACTGGGTGAACTCTGAATTTTTACTTTTTTCTTCCCCATTCTTCCAACCAATTTTAAGTCTTAGGTTTTTCAAAAAGGAGCTCTAGTTTTCTACTTAAACTGAAATCATGGCTGATTCTATCATTTAAGTGTGTATCTCTGACAATTCTAAATGGCTTCTTCATTTCTGCTGGATTTGCATGAACCAGTTCTATTGCTGCTACCCCTTATAGGAGCCTCCAGCATTCAGGCTGCTTTCCATCCCAGAAACCTTGGGAGAAAGCCCCCAACTTTCTCCCATCCTGCCTTCTGTGGACCAAAGGGAATAATTACTTTAGGAATCCTTCTTATTTTGTTTATATATTAAACAAAAACTTGTTGAACTCTCAGTATTGCCAGACACATTGTCAACCCCGAACATAAAGGGGTGAACAAAATAGGCATATTCTCCATTCTTAAATAGCTTATATTCTTGTGATCATAAGGGCTGTGGAGAGAAATAAAGCCAATTAAGAGGAAAGGAAGTGTTGGAGAGGGCTGCCTGGGTGGCTTAGTGGGTTAAAGCCTCTGCCTTCGGCTCAGGTCATCATCTCAGGGTCCTGGGATCAAGCCCCACGTCGGGCTCCCTGCTCAGCTGGGATCCCACTTCTCCCTCTCCTTCTGCCCCTCCTCCCTGCTTGTGCTCTCTCTCTCAAATTAATAAATAAAATCATTTAAAAAAGAAAAAAAAAAGTGTGGGGGAATGGAGGAAGACGTTTCTGTGGAGGTGATGAATAACTGGCCTGTGAAAATTTGTGGGAAGAATAATCACATGAGAGGAACAACGGCCACTGCTAAGGTCGTCATTCAGGAACATGTAGAGGGAGACTGTACCTACACCGAGAGCACACACACAATAACTATGGTATAGGCGGGAGGGAGAGTAAGGTCTTAACCACATCGGGCCTTATGAGCCACGGTTTAGGTTTTGAAAAAAATCAGGGTTAAGGTTTGCTTATAATAAATGGGAGTTGGTTTTTTAATATTACATGTAACAAGTGTATTTCTTCTATAACTGCTGTAAAGAAGTTTTAATGAAAAGTACTACTGTTCTACTTGTGCTGAAGATAAAATGGCTATGTATAAAGTTGGCATTATGCAGTATTTCTTGTATACTTGCAAATATGCATATAGGTTGTCCAAATGAAATAACATTTTAAAAATGGTTTTGAAATTTATTTGACAGAGAGAAGCCCATCTGGAAGTGCCTTTGGAAGTCAAGAAAATCTGAGGTGGAGAAAGGATATGACTCACTGGCGTCAAAACACTGAGAAGCTTGACAAGTAATATAGCCTTCTATTTTATGTTACTGATGGGCTTTTTGGATTTCAAATGCAGGAGGAAAATCACTAATTTTAGTGGGCTTTTTTTTTTTAACAGGTGTTCAAATCTTAGACAACAAAATACTTACATTTAGTTTTTAAATTTTAGATTAAAAAAGATTTGAGGGAAGAATTTTTCATGTGGTATAGTAAAGCAGAATGTTTGTTTTTGACAGTTATCTCTAAATATCTTCTTTTGAAATATAGTCTGCAACAATTTCTGAATATGTTTTGGGAGTCACACTAACTAAATATTTCCATGTCATCAACAATTAGGAAGCTAAACTTCGCTCTCTTGGAGCTTAAAATTTAATTGAAGAAAGACAAAATACTCCAGGTCTTCTGTTTCTAGCATGAGATAAATCTGTTGGCTAACTGACCCTACTGCCAAAAACAATTAAAAATGTACTTCCTGGCTCCGGGATCCCAAAGGGCTATACCTTCAGTGTAATAAACCCTTCTCACTGGCTAGGGGACCTCAGGTAAAATTGCTTGACATGAAATGTGACATTGAGTCAAGGGGCTAAAATTTTTCTCTTGAGTATTTGTAATTACAGGTTAGCCCTCAAGTACCTTTACTCACCCAATAAACTCTGAGAATAGAGTGACCAACTCATTCAAGTTTGCACAGTACACCCATGTTGGTATTCCAGGGAGTCCCTCAGTCCTGTCCTAAAGCAAATCAAGATACTTGGTCATCCTATGTGAGAACCATCTTGTGACCAGGCTGTGGAGGGTTTTCACAGATAAACTTGCAGAAATATTAGCTCACACACAGTGACATCATATACCATAGGAAAGACTGCCTTGTATAAGCCAGCAAAGAGCAGGTCACAGACTCGGTTCCATATGGATGAAGGTTTGGATTACAAGAAACTTATCTTAGTCTCTTAAGGCTGCTATAACACAATAAAGCACACTGCATTGCTTATAAACAACAGAAATTTGTTTCTGACCTTTCTGGTGGCTGGGAAATTCAAGATAATGACATTATCAGATTTGATGTCTAGAGAAAGCCCTCATCTGGGTTACAGACTTTTTTTTTCCTTTTAAAAAGATTTATTTATTTATTCATTTATTTAGTGTGAGAGAGTGAGGGAGAGGGAGAAGAATCCTGAAGTAGATTTGAGCATAGAGACCAACACAAGGTTTTATCCCAGGACCCTGAGATCATGACCTGAGTCAAAATCAAGAGTCAGATGCTCAACCAGCTGAGCCAACCAGGTGCCCCTGGATTACAGATTTCTTGCTGTCTTCTTAGATGATGGAAGGGCAAGCATACTCCCTGAGCCTTTTGCATAAAGGCACTGATTCCATTCAAGAAGGTTCTACCCTGAGGACCTAATCACCTTCCAAATGACCCGCCTGCTAGTAGCATTGTCTTGGACATTAGATTTTCAACACATGAATTTTGCAGGGACACAAATATGCAGACCATAGCAGGTTTTGAATTCAGTATAAACATTTAACAGTTCTAAAGCTTTAAGTATGTCCGCTTTTCTCTCTTTGTCCATTTCTTTGATTACTTTTCCAGATGTGTTTTGTTTTTTAGAATTCACAGAGCAGAGAGGTATTATACTATATTGCTTCCTTTTGCATTTGTATAATGTGTTTTCTCTGCATTTCTCTGTTTTAAGGAAGCTGTTGGTGGTGGTGGTGGTGGTGGTGATGGTGGTGTTTTCCTGATTCTTTTTGTTTAAGCAATGATGTTATTGTCATGTTTCTAAATAAAATCTTATGGGAATTTTAAATTTGATCATTATATATGTATTTCCCAATTTAATTTTATGTTGTATTTTCTCCTTATTTCATTTATAAGAGGCACCTGGGTGGCTTAGTTAAGCGTTAGCTTAACCGGTTAAGCATCAGCTTTCAGCTCCAGTCGTGATCTCAGGGTCCTGGGATTGGAGCCCACATTGCATCAGGGCTCTCTGCTCAGCAGGGGGTCTGCTTCTCCCTCTGCTCCTTCCTTTACTCCTCCCCCCGACTCGTGCTGTCTCTCTCACTTATTTTATCTCAAATAAATAAATCTTTAAAACATTTTTTCGTTTATAAAATGTAAATTCGGGACGCCTGGGTGGCTCAGTTGGTTAAGCAGCTGCCTTCGGCTCAGGTCATGATCCCAGCGTCCTGGGATCGAGTCCCACATCGGGCTCCTTGCTCAGCGGGGAGCCTGCTTCTCCCTCTGCCTCTGCCTGCCATTCTGTCTGCCTGTGCTTGTTCTCTCCCACTCTCTCTCTGATAAATAAATAAAATCTTAAAAAATAAAAAAATAAAAGAAAATAAAATAAAATGTAAATTCATATACTAAGTGCTTAGTAATAAAGACTCAGAGGCTTGAACATCCAGAAACTTGGAAGTTAGCATTTACTATGTTCTTGTAATTCCACCTTTATTTATGTGTTTTGTCTACGTTGGTATAATATAGTTTCTATATATGTATTACCAATAAACAAATGTCAGTTTTACCCTTTAAGTAAACTACTTTGTTGCATCAACTTGTTTTATTTCTAATGGGTGATTCAGTCCAGAGTTTTAGGGAAGAGTTCAGTTGTTTTCTGTATCAGAATTTTTGTAGGAAAATTTTTTGTATTTTTGATAAAAAAATATTGAAAATTTAGATGCTTTAGAAAAAAATAAGTACTTTTATCTTAAACAAATAAATAGAAAATCCTTGAAATGGTAAGATGAGTACTGAGTACTAAACATTTGAGGGTTGCTTTACTTGAAGCAACCCTACATTTAAGCCCCCGTAGCACCACCTAGTGTCAGTGCTTTTCGGAATAAAACAGTGTCCTCCTGTAGCAAACATCTCTGAAAGCTAAACATTTATGCTTTCAGTGGTATTATGAGACTGAATGGGGTGAGAAAGTCTGTATTGACATGGTTGACAAAAAGAAAACACTTCTTATTGTGTAAAATACTTCGTTTTCTCTTACAATTTTTCTTTCAGTCAAGTATTGAAAAATAGTCCCAAGTTTGTTTGTTTGTTTTCCTGTGTATCTTAAGTCTTTTTTGAATGGTGGTTCTGTGTAAATGTATTTTCTTATGATATTTTGTATTAGATCAAGAGCAGAGATTGAGCATGAAGCACTGATTGATGGAAATCTGGCTACTGAAGCAAACCTAATCATTTTGGATACATTAGAGATTGTCGTCCAGGTAAGACACACATGAGGAATTTAAAGTATAGATTTGGTAAATTGGGGTTGTGCCAAAAGTATTTATTGAGCCATACAATTACATTGAACTATCAGTAGTTCATAAAAATTTTTCTTTTTTTCTCACTTAAATCCTATTCATTCTTTTTTCCCCTCTGTTCTTCCCTTAGTCAAATCAGCTGCTTTTCCCTAAAGTCCTCCTAGGTCTTTTCCTATTTTTTAAAAAACTGTTTCCTTCTATTCTGTCTCCCTAGCCAAATTGCAGGTACATCTCTATTTTATTCATCTGTTTTTAAATTGTAGACAGTTTCTGTAACAGAATCCAAAGAGAGCATCCTTGGTGGGGTCCTGAAAGTCCTACTACATAGCATGGCCTGTAACCAAAGCGCAGTTTATCTACAACACTGCTTTGCTACACAAAGAGCCCTGGTGTCAAAGGTAGGTCATTTCTGAACATGCAGTTTCATCAGACTTTGCTTTCTCTCTTCATGTTGTGTAAGATCATCTAACACACTCATTGGTTAATATAGTTAAAATTTTAATAATAACCTAAGATGTATGATTCTTCTTTGCCTCTTTCTACTATTTGCCTTTTGTAATTTCTTTCTTATTTGGATCACCCTTAACCACTTTTGGGCTTAAAAAACAATAGTTCTGTTGTGGAGAAGGGCCCAAAATTCATAACTAATTTTAAATATGGAGCTTTCCTTGTTTTCTGTTTATCTCATTCTGTCTGTTCCTTATTTGATTTGTTAAAGAATTTAAGGTGTAAGTAGTTCATTCCATTGGCATTAACTTACCCCGTGATGAATGGAAAAGAATGTACTTTTGTTTGTTCAGCTGCTGCAAATATTTATTTCCAGTGTTCATTTTCCCCAGGAAATAGGTATATTCTGAAATCTTGAAGGTACCTATTTTATCATAGTCATCTAATAATATGGAATGCAGAGCTGTCGATGAAGGTTTAACCAGTGAGAATTACTTTTATACCATTTTATAATAAAAACATTGAAGAATTATTTCGTGTTGGTTACCACATTGTTTTGTGCATAGTATCTAATCTCAGATAGTCCTACAATCCCCTGTAGATAACAACATTAGGCCCTTTTTATGGCTGGGAAAACTTGTCCAGCATCACACTACTAGCTAATGAGTGACATAATCAGTATTCAGACCCAATCTGCCTGGCTCTGTGGTCCACATTATTAAGCATTATTAAGCATCAGCAAGTAGCACTTTACCATCTTGAAAACTGGGCTATACTAACAACTCTCTAGTTCAGGCTATATTAACACGTGTTGGTGGTGTTTTGTTGTTACTGTTGTGTGGTGGTGTTTTTTACAGTTCCCTGAACTCCTGTTCGAAGAAGAGACTGAGCAGTGTGCGGACTTATGCCTCCGGCTTCTCCGACACTGCAGCAGCAGCATCAGTACGATACGCTCACACGCCAGCGCCTCACTCTACCTCCTCATGAGACAGAACTTTGAGATTGGCAACGTGAGTATTTATCCCCGGGTTTATAAGGGAATATAACTTCTGCAGATATCTTGTAAATGTGTTTTGGGGAGAGCGTGGCATTTTGTTTAAGTCTAGACTTCCTTGGTATTTCTTACTATGCAGCTGTCTTACAAAAACCCAAGTCTCCAGTCTTACTTCCTGTACTACAGATAACACAGAGTAGCACAACTTAGAATGTATATGTATCTTGAGCTTTTGGAAAACTCACTTATTACGAGTAAGTAAAATAAAAATGCTAATAAAGAAAATCAAGCAACTGGGTGGCTCAGTGGGTTAAGCCTCTGCCTTCGGTTCAGGTCATGATCTCAGGGTCCTGGGATCGAGTCCCACATCGGGCTCTCTGCTCAGCGGAGAGCCTGCTTCCCCCTCTCTCTCTGCCTGCCTCTCTGCCTACTTGTGATTTCTCTCTCTGTGTGTCAAATAAATAAATAAAATCTTAAAAAAAAAAAAAAAAGAAAAGAAAAGAAAATCAAAGGTTTAAATGTCTTATATTGATATTCTATGATTATGGGCCAGTCTGAAAAACACGTTTTTATTAAAGTGTTTTATTTGATAATCTGTTCACTTGTAGTATTTTTCTTTCAGTCAAATGTAGAACTCATTTATTTTTACTTATATAAGTATTTAAGGTCTAGAATTGTCCTTTGAGCATTGTTTTTGGTATCTCATTGTTTCTGATATGTAATGTTTTCAGTATTTTTGTTTTATAGATATTTTGTAGTTTCAGTTTGTATTATTAATCCAATGAGTTGACAGCCCTTTTTGTTTTGAAGTTTGGTTGTTAATTTTTAGTTTTATTTCATTATGATTATACAATGTTAGATAACTATGTCTACTTTTTTGTGCTGTGGATGTGTAGTGTTACTTAAACCCTTAAAAAGAGTGTTCTTTATTTCAGAGTACTGAGTTAAAATACTATATTAATTACATTATTTTTCTATATCCCTGCTATTTGGTCCACTTGGTGGATTGAAAGAGGATTTAAAGCCTACACATAATTTATTTCTCCTCTACCTCTTATTTGGTAAATTGATATTCACGACTGTTATCTTTTATTATTTTTTGTTTTGTTTTGTTTTAATCATTTTCTTATTTAGCTAAATATTATCCTGTAGTTGTTTGTGCAAGACAGGTCTTGGGAATAATATTTCCCAAGTTCTTGATTGTTGTTTTCTGCACTTAAAGGACAGCAATGAAGTTTTTTTGCTTCAGTCTTTGAGTGGAAAAAAAGGAAAAAGACTGGTGAGAAAGATCAGTAAAACACACAAGATAAAGAGCACATAATAGAAAAAAGAAAAAGAGCTATTTGAATACCATTTTCTTCTGGCTTTAAATATTGTTATTGAGATACCTAAAGGTAGCCTGATATTTTCTTCCCTTTTAAATAACTTTTCCCCTCCCAGTTGCTAAAGGGATTCTCTTTAAATTTAAAATCAAATACCTTTTCTAGAATGTGTCATGGTATTGACCAGTTTTTGTTAATTTTCTCAGACACATGATATCTACTTTCAATTTATTTCAGAAAGTTTTCTTGAATATAAAATTGAGTATTTTCTTCCAAAGTTTGGGGTTTTTCTGCTTGGTACCAATTGTACATATGTTGAATCTATTTGGCTTTACTAGTTTTGTTTTGTTTTACTTTACTTTTTGCCCATCGTTTTCCTTTTCCTTTTTAACATTTAAAATTTCTATTTACTGTGGGTTTTTTTCCTCAGAATTTCTCGGTCCTATATACCTAATGTGCTCTCCATGACATCCTTTCTTTCTTTTTCCAATTTTATCTTTTTTTTCTATTTCTTTTTAAGTAGTGTTAGAGCACATGTAAGCTCCTATTTTATGTCCTCTGATTTGTGCTCTTTCCTTGAGTTTATTTCTGCCTTGTTTTCCTTTCTAAAGTTCATATGTTTTATAATGTATGGCAAAATATTTTATTAGAATTTTCATGTTTCATAACATTTTTCTATTAAATGTTTTTTTGTCTGGTGAGTTTCACTGATCTTTCCTTTTTTATCAGTCAACATAGAAGGAGTTGGATTGTCTTGGCCCACGTATTTGTAGGACATTCCTTCAGGGATGTATTTCTCATGGGAATTTGCTATTGTACATACATCTTGCCTAACTTCCTGAAGTTTCTGGTTTGTCCATTTCTATCCAGTTTTCCCCGTACCTGAATGACTAAAAGAATAGTAGTACCATTTGTGTAATCAATAGGAAAAGAAGGTATATTAGCAGTGTTAAAATTAGGGTTCTCCTGAGATCCAGATGGAGCCATCTAGTGAAAAACAATGGCCTAGAGCTCTAGAGAGGAATACGAGCTGAAGAACTAGACATACATCTATACTAATTGAAGCCAAAGAAATGGATGAGGCTATTTAGAATAACAAATGTAGAGGTTTCTTGACAGAATCTATGGGAATACTGGTATTTAAGAAGGGCAACCCAAAAGAAGTAGATATATTTAGGAAAATCCGGATAAAATGGAACCACTGAATAAGGCAGGTGATTTTCAAGGAAAAAGTAATCATTACATTTAAATACACAGAATGTCAGGTAGAATGTTTATCAGAAGGTATCCTGGATTTGGCATTTACTAGGTTTTCCCTGATTAACCTCTTAGAAGTGGTTTCATAGTGGGAAAAGGTGGGACAGAAAGGAATTCACTCTGAAAAAGGAGGAATGTAACTACTCCTGAGCCTCATTCCAAAGATTCTGCTTTAAGTTACTTGATGCATGTTGTGTGTTAAAATTACTTTCATTATGGTAATGGACCTAATGAAATGGGCTGGAGTTTGAAGATGAGATGTCTACCACTTAAGAATTTTATACTATTGGTCAAGCTCTATAACCTCATGTGTAACCATGGTTTATTATTTATAATATATACCTCAAAACAGATTAATGTAAAGTCCTAGGCACAACTTCTAATTCAATTCTAACACATGGCTTTTTTTTTTCCCACTGTTTTGTGGCATATTATTCTTGGCATATTATTCTGAGTGTTAGGTCTTCTAAGGTTTTAAAATAATTTGATTTTAATATGCATATTTCATTACTTTTTTAAAAAATTATCTTTCTTGAGATGGTTTTTTTTTTTTTTACTGAACTTTTCCTTTAGCAAGTACAAAAAGAAGACTTTTTTCTTTAAGTTTTTCTATGTTAAATGCTTACCTGACAATTTTTCTATTACAGAACTTCGCTAGGGTTAAAATGCAGGTAACCATGTCACTGTCGTCCTTGGTGGGCACATCTCAAAATTTCAATGAGGAATTCTTAAGACGTTCTCTAAAGACTATATTGACATATGCTGAAGAAGATCTGGAATTGAGGGAAACAACATTTCCTGATCAGGTCAGAAATGTGACTCTTTAGATCATTAATCGAAACAGGATCCTAAATAGGCACTTTCCAAATTGTTAATTCAAACTTGGGTTTGAACCTATAGTTCTTCCTATAGGAGGAACCTATAGTTTTCTTTCAGTCCATAAATCATATGCAATAGATGGGGTGAATCATTTTGTTTCAATAAGCCATGCTTCTTTCATGGAAAGCTTAATATCTTTGGTATGTAATTCTGTGAATTAGTAACAAATGGAACAAATAATAGACCTAGGCAGTATAAACAAATATTATTTAAGATGAAATATTATTCCCACTTATTAGTGAAACTGTAATTTGC
This sequence comes from Mustela lutreola, assembly GCF_030435805.1. Lineage (NCBI taxonomy): Eukaryota > Metazoa > Chordata > Mammalia > Carnivora > Mustelidae > Mustela > Mustela lutreola. The sequence goes on along the minus strand of NC_081299.1, from coordinate 50,827,482 downwards.
CTTAAAAAGTGAAGTTTTTACAAACTGCCTTTGAGAGAATCAGAAAAAGAGAAACAGGAGAGAATTTCCTTTTGTATTCTCTTCTTGTATCCTCTACATCCCTGTATTTTATTTCTACTTCTAGTTCTATTTGTTTCCAGGTGAGAGAACTGAAAACAAAAACAAAAAGCCAAAACAAACAGCCTGCTGAAGAATTAGTATGAAATTTACTATTTACTACCCTTCACTCCCCATACCCTAACATACCCATATCCTTTAGAGCTCTATATCAGTATCATTTTATTTGTTTTGCAATCTTCAGATGTTTATCTGATAATCTTTCTTTTTTTTAATCTGATAATCTTTTAAAGTAATTTAATGATTGTGAATGATTGATAACTAAGGATATTTTTAAAATAAAATTCTCTGCTGCAGGTTCAAGATTTGGTTTTCAATCTCCATATGATCCTTTCTGATACTGTTAAAATGAAGGAACACCAGGAGGATCCTGAAATGTTGATTGATCTAATGTACAGGTATCATTTGTTTAATTCACTTATACCTTGTATAACAGGTTTAAATTGGTAAAAGTTAAAAATAGAGCTACCCTATGATCCAGCAATAGCACTACTAGCTATTTGCCCAAAGAATACAGAAATACTTATTCAAAGGGATGCATGCACCCTAATGTTTATAGCAGCATTATCTGCAATCGCCAGATTATGGAAGCAGCCCAATATCCATCAACTGATGAACGGATAAAGATGTGGTGTGTATATAATGGAATATCATTCAGCCATGAAAAAGAATGACATCTTGCCATTTGCAACAACATGGGGGGAGCTAAAGTATATTATGCTAAGTGAAATAAGCCAGTCAGAGAAAGACAAGACCATATGATTTCACTTATATGTGACATTTAAGAAACAAAACAAATGAACAAAGGGGAAAAAGAGGAAGATGAGACAAACGAAGAAAGAGACTCTTAACTGTAGAGAACTGATGGTTACAGGGGGCGGGGGCAGGGGAATGGGTGGAATAGGTGATGGAGATTAAGGAGTGCACTTGTGTTGAGTCACTGAATTACACAGTTGAAACTGATCCTACACTGTATGTTAGCTAACAGGAATTTAAATAAAAACTTTTTAAAAATTGGTAAAACATACAGAAAACATTAGATAAGAGAATAAACATACCAGAATTACTTAAGTCATTTTCTGATGGTAGATTGAAAAGTCAGAATGCACTTCTTCCATGCTGCTTTTCAGAAACAGAGGATTTTTAAAAATAATTATGGCACATATTTACACTTTATTATCCTGTGCCCTGGACTTCATGCAGAAGGCCTAAGACCCATATTTTAAGTGTAAAAATCAGTCCTTTAGGAAGAAAATACAGCATGTTGTTTTACCATAACAGTAAGTTTTCTGATTTTAAATATTGCTGTGCCTATTATGTAATATTTCTAAGAACACAATTTGAGACATTTTTAACTCCTATTCTGTCTTGAAAGATGCAAGTAAAATTTGAGATTTCTTTGCCATATGAACCTCTCTTTATAGTTTTGGAATTCTTTAAAGACACAAAACAAATATTTCTTTAAAATAAATATAACAGTAAAACTCCTAATAAATCTTTTTCTTGATTGTGAAACGTCTTCATATTCCCATAATGAACACATAAATTTCCATAGTTTTCCCTTACTGGTGGCATGTCTTTTTTTTTTTTTTTAAGTCCCCCTACAAAAAAACTGCTGTCAACCATTTCATGGGCCCACAATTATTTCTTTAAGCATATTCAAAGACATTTTCATACCATTCAAACACTTGTCTTAATAGGTTGTGTTCAGTAACAGAAACCTTTCTAGGTAAATACTGAACGAGCAGTCCAAACTCCCTTCCAGCTTGGGAAGGAAATGTTGATTGAAATCAATTTCTCTTCCGATTAGAATTGCCAAGGGCTACCAGACCTCTCCAGATCTGCGACTGACCTGGTTGCAGAACATGGCGGGCAAACACTCGGAACGCAGCAACCATGCTGAAGCTGCCCAGTGCCTGGTCCACTCAGCAGCACTTGTCGCTGAATATCTAAGCATGCTGGAGGACCGCAAATACCTTCCTGTAGGGTGTGTAACATTTCAGGTAGGAATTGGCTGGGTTTATATTATATCAAGGTATGTCCTTCCGAGTTTTTTCTCACTGGTGTTAAGATTCACTCAGCTTGTAAGGAAAACATAAAAAGAGTAAAGCTAACACTTCACAAGATAAGTTAATACTTCACTATTACTAGCTTGAATATATTAGTAAAGAGCATTTCTTGTTAATTTTCCCCCACTTCCCACTTTTTTTTTTAACCTCTAAATACCAGTGTTTATTCTCTTTGCCTATACCGCTGTGGACTTCATAGCATCTATGAAATACATGTGAAATAATGGAGTACCCGAATATAGGAGAAACTCTCAATTGGCTTTTACTTAAAACATCAGCTAACCCAGCTTTCTCCATTCTCCATATAAAATAGGCAGATAACCATGGTTGAGATACGATAGTTTACTGCCTCGTAGGACTCCGTACCTCTGACCCACTAGTCGAATTCTTTGCTTGCCAGGAGTCAGTTATGCTTTGCTTTTCTTCAAAACTTGTGAATGCTAGATTTGGGAAATTACAAAACTTAATTAAATGTTATGTTCTCCTGTGAAATCTGAAGACCGAAAGAAAGCTAGCCACTGTTTCTCTGAAAACTAAGTTAAGTGTTTTGCCAAGACTTGATAAAAGTGAGTCTCCCAAACAGTTACTATTGAATTAATTTTGGACCAACTACAAAAAGACTGAGGGGAAAGCTCCTAGAAATCTAGGATAATTGGATAACCTTTTAAATTCAAGTTTTTCTTGAAGGTTTTCTCTAAAGAAACCAGAGCTGGAAATCATAAGAAGGTTGTCTTATGGGTATTTATTCAAAAATCTGATTTGGAGACCTGTACACAAAGAGAAGGCCTTAGATCTACTTTGAAAAAATGTCAAATGAGTGTATGTTTACTATAAATGTTTAGGTTAAAATATTTAAGGTGGTATATATTATTTCTCCTTTAGAAATAATGGCTGATCCCAATCTCATTGGCTTTTATTATACCTGAGTTTGTTCAGTAACTCAATGTGTGTTAGGCAAGCCAAGCCATATTGCATCTTAATTTTCCTAATGGGGAGTTTTGACAAGATCATTTAAGTTAAAAATAAAGACTGTTTAAGTCTCCTGAGTAGTCCTGTATCATATCACTATTTTCCTTAGCCCATGATTTTTCTTAATCTTTTTATCTCCCGACTTTTATTAATGGAAAAGTTGCTAATAATGTTACCATTTACTGTCATCTTCAGAATACAGAAAGATTTTGGAGATTTGTCTTTTATTTCTGTGTTGACTACCCCTACCTTTTTTTAACCCAAGCTGGTATTAATATTTCATCTTCAGTTAGTTCCTCATATACATCTTTCATGCTAAGAAATTAATCCCATTTCAAAAGCCATTTCAATTTTCTCCCCCAGAATATTTCATCCAATGTTTTAGAAGAATCTGCAGTCTCAGATGATGTGGTATCTCCAGATGAAGAAGGTATCTGCTCTGGAAAGTACTTTACTGAGTCAGGACTCGTGGGATTACTGGAACAAGCAGCTGCTTCTTTCTCTATGGTAGATGACTCCTGTTCATTCTTTTCCACAAATACATACCTCTGAATTATTCATGATACGTGTATTCTCTCTGCCTATGACCCTGCTTTTCCTTTATGATAGTTTTCTCTAAGCACTTTGAAAACTGTCTAGGAACAGATTTTCTCTGTAGATTCATCAGTTTCACTCCTTTTTGTCTTAATAATCTGTCATTTCCTCTAGTGTTTTTCATTTGCTTATTTATGAATTATCACTTAATCTATAGCAGACTTTTTTTTTTTTTTGGTTTATAAAACTTTGACCACCAACCATTTTCTAAAACCTTAAAATTAAGAAACAGAAAACCTCCGGATGATTTTAAGTTCCTGTTTGAGTAGACTAATGTGGCTCTAGCTTTAGAACTGGTCTTCCAGATGAAAGGATCTTCTTCTGAGTGTTTTGAATGTTGCCCTGGTGCTCAGGAAAATTATGGCCCCTCATCTCACTGGTTGCACAGTGAGCCCTGTTAGGAAGTGTCAGAGACCTGGAGCTTACCAGGAGCTTTATGAACTGCTGTACCATGTTAAAATGTCAGTCCTTGTCCCTTCCTGTCTCTGTGTGAAGAACTGAAGCAGTCTTGTTGATCCAAGATGGGATGATTATTGGAGAAGGGAAAGATAGCTAGCTGAAACCATGCTCCTTTCTTAAACTGTGGACATAAGGACATCTACTGTCTTTGACATTTCTGTTGGGTATTTAGTGTCCAAGTTTTAGGAGACTGAAAGTTCACGTTAGGTTAAGGGGGAAGCTTGACATAATATGCAGTGTTGCCCTTCTTCACCATTATACTGCTATAGGGGATGGCTTATTCTCCTGGCCTTAACCCTACCCAGCAATGTATTGGGTAAGAGCATCTATTTAGAAGGCATACAACCCGAATTCATATCCTGGCTCTGCTGCCTTAGTAGTTCAGTCACTTTAGGCACATATTACTCAACCTATCCGTGCTTTGCTTTTCTCATCCATTAAATGCATAATAATGAATAATGCATAATAAGAATTGCATAGGAATGCTGTTAGAGGATTAAATGAGTTAATATATATGAAGTGCTTATCACAGTGCCTGGCTCCAAGTAAGTATTAGTGTTTGCCACGACCATCCTCTTCTTCATCATTCCTGCTTATAACCAGCTTATTTAAATATAATTATTCTGAGATTCCAAGAATGTTAGGTGATGGGCCATTTTAAAATTTCCCGTCTGAGGGGGCACCTGGGTGGCTCAGTGGGTTAAAGCCTCTGCCTTGGGCTCAGGTCATGGTCCCAGGGTCCTGGGATCGAGCCTCACATCGGGCTCTCTGCTCAGCAGGAAGCCTGCTTCCCCCTCTCTCTCTCTGCCTGCCTCTCTGCCTACTTGTGATCTCCGTCTGTCAAGTAAATAAATAAATAAATAAAATCTTTTTAAAAAAAAATTCCCATCTGAGGACTTTGACTGTCCTGGTTGCTCCTCTGGATCCCCGCTCCTTGAGTTCCATTTTAAGTGATTTGAACTAGCAGTAAGAAAATGCTTTTACAGTTAATGGAATATTTTAATAAATACACACTCTGTGTTTGTGTGTATAATTTTAATAATTCACAGTAATACAGTGGCCTGTATTATGGAAGTTCTTTTGTAATAGCATACAATTATGAAATCCACTATTTTTCAACTGGTCTGTTTAATCTTTTCTTAAAAAAATAAAAAAGAAAAGAAAAGGTTTCTTTTTTTTTTTTTTTAAGATTTTATTTATTTATTTGACAGAGAGAGATCACAAGTAGATGGAGAGGCAGGCAGAGAGAGAGAGAGAGGGAAGCAGGCTCCCTGCTGAGCAGAGAGCCCGATGCGGGACTCGATCCCAGGACCCTGAGATCATAACCCGAGCCGAAGGCAGCGGCTTAACCCACTGAGCCACCCAGGCGCCCCAAGAAAAGGTTTCTTTTAAAGATTTTATTTATTTGAGAGAGAGGAAGAGAGAGAACATGAATGGTGTGAGGGGCAGAGGAGAAGCAGGCTCCCTGCTCAGCAGGGCTCGATCCCAGGACCCTGCAATCATGACCTGAGCCAAAGGCAGACGCTTAACCAACTAAACCACCTAGGCACCCCCCTAATCTGTCTGATCTTAATTACAATAATTACTGGGGCATTTTAGTTAAACTATATATATTTCACTATTACAGTTACGTGATCGCTTAAACTCCTGTGAACTTCTCTTTAAAAACTTAAGAACCACATATTTATGCCCTTCGGAAAATGTTTGCCGATTTGTGAGGTAATAGGAACTTAGCAGCTCTTGGAAAACATCTCTTTCTTCCTTCACTGCAGCCACCAACCCATTATTAAGGACAAGGAAATGGAATAACAGTACAAACACATGTTGTCCCTCACTCTGATTATAAGCAGATCAGCCCTTGGCTGGCCAGCTGGCCCCTGGTGGAATAAAGTCTGGTAGCTCAGAACCTCCTTAAATTTGGTGAAAGATCACAGATTTTTTTCCCCCACAGGATATTTTCAATAAGATTCCCGGTGTCAATTCAGTATTTTAGAAATGTAAATAATTTTAGTTTGTCAGGATACCACAGGTCATCTGATACCTGTGACCAGTGTAGTAATTGGATTTCTTTTATTCCTCTGCTCAGAATTAATTTCTGCCACAGTGTATATGCATCTGTAAGTACTCACACGTACATACTAGTAAGTAATTACTCCATAGGTAGTAGAATGTTCAATTTAAATATGCATATATATATAGTGTGTATGTTAAATATACCCACACGTACATATCCAGAAGAGATAGTGTATTGTGTAAAATATTCTTCTTTTATTAAGGCCTAATAAAATTAAAAGTTAGTAGTGTTTGTTTTTATGTCCTACTGGGAAAGCTTCAGTGGTATTGCTTTAGTGGAAGTATTGTGAATTCTTAAATTGTAATTCTTTCATATTGATGTAAGAAAAAACAATATAACATTATTCTTACAGGCTGGCATGTATGAAGCGGTAAATGAGGTTTACAAAGTACTTATTCCTATTCACGAAGCTAATCGGGATGCAAAGAAACTATCCACAATTCATGGTAAACTTCAAGAAGCATTCAGCAAAATTGTTCATCAGGTAATGATTGCACTTTCTAGCTTCAGTGTAAATGGAGAAAACTGTCTGAAAGCTGTCTGTGTTGCTTTGTATTGATGTCAAACTGGATTGGATGAAATGACCATTTTAATCATGTTACAAATGAACAGTGTCAAAATGATGGTTCATGGTGAGAGCAAGATTCATTAACAAAAAAATGAATTTACCTTAAGTAGACCATGATCATCATAAACTTTGTACATAGCATTTTTTTCTTCACTTTTTAAAATTATTAGTAGTTGGCAAATTTTTAAAAATTGTTAGTTCTATTCTGTTTCAATTGTGGGTTAAAATTGTGAATGCGATTTTTAAGTTGATTCTTTTGCTGCCAAAAAAGATTTTTATTTAAGTTAGATTTTTATTAAATTCATGAAAGTTTAATAAATTAATACTGTTAATGTTTTCAGCTCAGCTTCATTTTCCTAGGTGTTCCATTCAAACATCCCTTAATATATTTCTAATATGAAAATAATATTTAGTGAAAATAATAAAACTGTTGTCTTATGTTTATTTGATTATGATAGTATGATTTTAGTGCTTGCTTATAGTTTATGGGATCCACATATTATCACCTAAATTAAAATCAAAATAAGGCTTGGTTTAAAAATGAAGCAGACTACTAGCAACTGATTTCCCTGAAACTAAATTCTTGGCTCTGTTAAAATACTCTGAGATAGCCTGTTGAGCCTCCTCCTTCCCTACTTTCCCTTCCCTTCCCCGGGCTACCTGCGCTGTTATCTGCTGCTACCATCATCCAAGAAGAAGGTGGAGTATTGAGTGTCCACTTTTGTATTCATGACTAGTCCTGCTCTACTGTCTGTCAGCTTGACCTCCTCTTTCTCACTGTGGACTAAGCTGTTCTGGATGAATTGATACAATTTGAAAAACTTTAATAGTCTTAAAACAGGGCTGCTGTACTGATAAGCCAATATTTTATTGTCTTTTACAAAAACACTGAAGTTGCCAGAGATTTATTACAATTCATGAGGGTAACAGGTGGGTCTTATTCTAATCAGTTGTACATACACTGTCCGTTACATGTCCGTTCTGGAACACCTGGAGCTAGTAGTTTGCAAGAAATTTTCCTCCATTTGTATAATAGACATTTGAACAAAATTGCGATTTCTGTTCCAGTTTACCCTGGGTAATTCAGTGAGGCACTACTGCCTTTAGTTAGAGGTCTAATTCAGACACATTGATGAAATATGAGCTGCCTCTTTTTCACCAAAATTTAGTTTCCCTTACTAAAGTTTTTAAAAGTGAAATTTTAACTACTTAGGTTTTGAATAAGCAATTCAGGAAATTATTACAAATCTTAAATGAAAGAATATGGTGTTTAAAATATCCTGCTATCTTCTATTCGAGGAGGAGAATTTATGGTTTATGGTGCCTTACCTATGGTGCTCAAGTTCCTTTGGCCTTTTTTTGTTCTTTTAAAACTTTTTTTTTTTTTTTTATGACCTGCCCTTTTTTACTTTTTATTATACAGAGTACTGGCTGGGAGGTAGGTAATGTTTTAGTTAGTTAAAGACACTAATAGATTGATTTGACCAGATTTCTTATGCCAATGCTTTGCCCACATGTGCTAGCTGTGGGCATTCTGTTGCTGTCTGCTATCAACTGAATTCATTAACCAAAGAAATTTTGTTAAAATACTATAAGTTATTTTAAACAATTTATTATTAAGAGGTTGTAGGCAGTGCATGGAAATTCATGTTACACTAATGAGATTCTTTGGTAAATGAGCCACTTTGTCATCACTTTAGTATGTTTTTATCCTTTGAAGCATTTTCTTTCATCAACATTTACACACAGATTTCTTTTTTTAACCATATTGTTTCACCTCATTATACAGAGGTCGATTTATGTGTTATTGCTCAGAGGTGTAAATAGAAAATACCATATTTCATCTGATCAAAGACGCCATCAATTATAAGACCTACCATTATTTTATATGGCTTTAGGAAAGAAAAAGAAACCTATTGACTCACAACATCCTATCAGTTGAAAGATGAATGCCAACTACAGGGATATTAAAATGTGGTCCCAAAAAATGTGCGTCTCAGAATTGATGAAATAATGTGTTGATTTGATCTTGAGTCACTTCACCTTGAGTATGAGCACTCCTGAGGGAAGAAACTCACTTTGTCATTTAAATTTTGTTGGGGGGAGGGATACAGAGACTGGCAGAACATGAAATTTACTTTGACCTCCTATACTGACAGTTTAAAAGTTTGTGTTGAAGACTACATATAGACTTCCTTTTATGTAGGAGGTAGGCTTGTGAAAAGTAATGCATGAGTCAAATTTTACCTGAAAAAAGCCAGAAAGATTTGATTGCTATTATTTTAGAACTTTCTGTAAAGAAAAGAGCTCTGGAAGATGTGCCCTAATCTATATTGATGCGGTAAAGCCAGGGTATTAATAAATCAGGTTTATTTTAAGCAATGCTTATTTGTACAGGTGTCTGCTTTGCCTTTCACTTTGAGGTCACATTTACATTGGCTCAGCACCTTACACTTTCTCTGGTTTTGCACTGCGGTCCTTATTTAGGGACCCAAATAGAAACCCACAGAAAGAAATGTTACTACTGTGTTTCTTCCATCTCTGAATTTGTCCCTACCTCTGGTTTTCTTCAGAGGAAGCCAGTACTTGTACATCTACCTTAATTCTCCAGATTCAATGTATATGGCCTTATTAATATCTAATATATAATTCCTCATTTCTGTGGCTCAGTTAAGAGATCTAGAAAGAGGCTTGCCAAGGTTAATCTAAGAGTGGTAACGTTCCTTATGGATTTCCTCACATGAAATGAAATTAGCTGAAAAGTAGGCATGAAAGAAGATATATTGAAACCTCTGAGCAGTTTATTTCTAGTTGGCTTGATGCTAAATCGACCCCTGAAAGGTACAATTTTCACTGGTTATGACATTAATATCATTCTGTCATCATGTTTATTGCATGGTAAAAGTCGCACAGACTTTATTTTTCTGTTTATATTCTTGTCACTGCCTTTCACTGGACTTTTAGCTTTGTAGCTTCTAAAATTGTTGCACGTTTGTTTTTTGCTTTTCCCTTGTAAAACTTAAATGGATGCTTGCATTTTAAAAATGTGTTTGCCACCATTTGCTGCTTATTTGTTTTGATATTTCCCTAATTAAAATGCTTTCTGTTTTCTCTTCTCTCTTGCCCCTGGTTGCTGACCCTACTCCCTACTTTTACTATTGTCTATTGTGGTAAGTTCCTATCTTGTGAATATTTTTCTTTTTAACTCTGGGAAAACTTCAGTAATTTTGTTTTTTTCCAAAAGCTATGTTTCCTAGTATTCTCAGAGAACTCACTGGTTTAATTTCCAGTAAGGAGGACTTATCCATTGTGTAGAAAGGCTCTTTGCATTGATAACTGACTACCTGATTTACAGGAAAAGACTTTCTGGGCTTATGTATTAGTTTATTATGTTTCATTTTTCATTATGCTCTTTGATTTGGTATAAATTATTTGAGTTGGCAAAGCGTTTGAGGTGGGTGTGTGTGTGTAAAAGATAACTCTAAAACTTGACACTTAGCAATTTGGTTAAGTATTTACCATGCAGATGAACAAATCAGGGACCTGTCACAAATCTTGGCGGCTCCTACCTGTTCTGCTGGTCTCAGTACCTTAATGGCTATTTAGCGTTCACCTTTATTTTCTCTTTTCTCAAGCCCATTTCTTTTTCTGGCAATAATAGGAAATAAAGGGTGTTTTAATCATTTCTTTCTTATGATTGCATTTTTAAAAATATTTCTAGGAAAAGAGAAATACTGAATTTCTGTATGGAAGTTTGTTTTTGTTTTGTTTTGTTTTGTTTTGTTTAGATTATTTATTTTTTTATTTGACAGAGAGAGAGAAAGAGATCACAAGTAGGTAGAGAGGCAGAGAGAGAGGGGCAAATAGGCTCCCTGCTGAGCAGAGAGCCCGATGGAGCGCTTAATCCCAGGACACTGAGATTATGACCTGAGCCGAAGGCAGAGGCTTAACCCACTGAACCACCCAGGTGCCCTTTTTGGAAGTTTTTATACTGATTTTGTATTTGTTGTGGGTGTGGGTTTTTTATTTTGTTTTGTTTTGTTTTACTTTTTTGGTGTGTTTCATTTTTTTTTTTTAAGATTTTATTTATTTATTTGACAGAGATCACAAGTAGGCAGAGAGGCAGGCAGAGGGGGGGTGGGAAGCAGGCTCCCCACTGAGCAGAGAGCCCCATGTGGGACTTGATCCCAAGAGCCTGGGATCATGACCTGAGCCAAAGACAGAGGCTTTAACCCACTGAGCCACCCAGGCGCCTGATGTGTTTCATTTTTAAAAGAAGCATTTATCCAGGTATCCAGCAGTGATCAATTTCAGAAATAAATTAATGCAATTTTGGGTTTTTTAGAATAGTTAATCCCCAAACATCAGTAATAGTCATGTGACACTTTCTCCATTTTATTTTTCCTTAAAGATTAGAAGATATTTCTTCAAAGGGAATATCACTGGTATATTAGGTATATCTCACTATCTCCAGAAAGGCTAGAGAGGGTGGACTTATTAGCTTTGTGAAGCTAAATTCTTCCCGCTGGAATGCTTAACAAAAGTGGGGCACCTTACTGTTTGAGATCAAAACATACAAAAGGGCTATATCTTAACTCTTGTCATCGGGCTAGATGGACACGAATATGAGGCAGTATTTGGGTTTTATATGCTCAGAAATACTGGCCATAGTTCTGGTGCTATGGTTTCATTTGATTTATTATGCTTTTAATCCATGTTCAAGCTAAGTGAGATAAATTAACTCATCTAAGCAAGCAAAGGTAGAGCAGAATTAGAAACAGCCATATAACGGAGGTGGGGGAGTCTCTGAAAGAAAAGAATAAAATAAATTCCAAGAGTATAGGCTTTACATCAGGAATGTCAAGTCAGATATAAAGAACGTTAAGGAAAACATATGGGTAGGAAGAATCTTATCTCCAGGAGGAGACACTTTGTGGGTAGCTGGTGAATCCGTGATAATTGCTGCATATCCATGACGGAACACCTGATGGTGCCGTTCCGCTGATCATATTCTGCCCTTTATGCTGCTTTTCAGAAAAAGAAAGACATGGACAGCAAACCTGTACAATGTAGACGATATTAGATGTGATTTCTTTTTTTTGGACTATGACATGGAATGGTTGAAACTGAACTTCTGACAAGAAATGTAGCAGGGTATATCTTAGAAGAATATATTTCATAGGTGAACCACCAATCTGCTTATTGTATTAGAGTACAGAAGACAGTATTGTAATACAGAGAAAGACAAACCATAGGGTAGGAGGTACCCATTAATTCTCAAAAGACTTACTCAAGGAAATTCTCAAAAATTCTCAAGGAAAACATCAGAAGTGGGAGATGGTTCAGAGATCATACTTATGTCCTAACGTTGTATATCAGTATATAGGGTATGGGAATTTTCATAACTTAATTAGAACTTGGACTTCAGATGTCAAATATATTGGTATTTAACTCTTAGTCCTGCCACTGATTAACTCTGTGACCTTGAACAAGTTATTTTTCCTTACCTATAAAATGAGCCCCCCCCCCAAAATGGTATCCATCTCATAGATGTGATAAGAATTAATAATGTGAGTAAAGGGGATACTGGTGTCTGTCACATAGTAAGTAGTTTTAAAATGGAGATTATTATTTTTAATGTTACTATAACATCATCATCATCATTATCATTATTGCTACTTGAAATCTTAATTTGGGGGGCACCTGGGTGGCTCAATGGGTTAAAGCCTCTGCCTTCGGCTTGAGTCATGATTCCAGGGTCCTGGGATTGAGCCCCAAATCAGGCTCTCTGCTCGGCAGGGAGCCTGCTTCCTCCTCTCGCTCTCTCTCTGCCTGTTTCTCTGCCTACTTGTGATCTCTGTCTGTCAAATAAATAAATCTTAAAAAAAAAAAAAGAAGAAGAAGAAATCTTAATTTGGCTAATGAAATGGAAGAGGTGTTATGTTCCCAAGTTGACATCTATTACTAACTAAACTGATAAAAGTGTTTGTGTTCTATAAGAGGAACAGATCCAATAGAAGAGGAGGGCAATTACCATTGTTTGAAATCTTGGTATGCCTATTTAGAAATCAATAACCTTGAAGGAAGCCTAGGAGAAAGCAATTGGATGAGGATACAAGTTTTTAGTAGTGATGTGGTTGTAGAAATGCACAACCAGCCCAACAGAATGTTCTTGCTAAATAAAGATAACAAAACTAAAAAGGATCTGGGATCCTTTTGTCACAAGGCATTTCAGCCATTAGAGAAGTGGAGAGATGAGCCTATCAGTTTTGCTCACCGGGGATGTGGTCTCATCACCCACAAGATGGGGGAATCAGTAAATAGAACTGCTAAGGAAGAATCAGTTAGAGTGTGGGAATGATGGGAAATTCAGAAAGAATTCATGACCGTAAGGAAAGGTGATGCTAGGAGAATAGAGACTAGGTTATAGGAAAGCAGAAAACAGGTGTCATTCTGCCGTCTAAAGAGGAAATACGATGAAGTGATGTGGGTTTTTTTCCCTGAGGAGGAAACTATATGATTATGGGTTCGTGAACATGATAGAGTCGGAGGTTTCACACTAAAGAACTTTTTATAAATTGGAAATAAATTTACCCACACTCTTAACCTTCCTTCTGCTCCCTCCCCCATTCCAGTGCACACGCATTCATTCTCAATTCCGGTAACTCCTTAGAGTTATCTCTTAATAACTCCTTAGAGTTATCTCTTTGATCTACTCCATTCTACCTCTGGCACACTCCCCTTCTACTACCCGGGCCGCCTTCCTGGTCTTCTCGTGTACTGGGTAGGCTGCTCTCCTAGGACCTGCGCACTGGCTCGCTCTTCTGCAATGCTTTCCCCAGAGATCCACATGAGTAACTCTCCCACCTCCTCCACATCTTTGCTCAGGTGTCACCTTTTGGTGAGATCTACCCTGACCATGCTCTTTGTCTCTTTTGTTCACTGATCTGTCACAAATGTCTGGAACCACTTGCTGGCATATATGGTAGGCAGTCAATATGTGAGTGGATGAGTGGTTTCCCTTATATTCTGTTTCATGGCTTTGTATCTTCTTGTTTTCCTTTCTCTCTCTGCTGAAATGTTCTTTCCTTCCTTCCCACATCCAGTTAGCCGTTCTGAGTTGTAGAACCCTGTGCGTCACCTCTTCTGTGACCTGGGTCCAGCAGGATTAATCTTTCCTTTCTTGATACCACTTTTTATTATAACACATAACCCTTTGTATTGTAATTACTTGAGTATATCCTTTACTTTCTTGAGGAGCCAAATCTTTTCATTTTTATTTTCATATTACAGAGGATGAACAGTGTAACGCATTATAAGCACTCAATAATTTTTTTCCTTGAACTGAATGTCAGTATGAGAAAGTAAATAAAAAGAGCTTTAAGTGCTTAGTACTAGTTATATGCTGCACTAATAAAATTCAAGTTCATATCAGCAGTGAGCCTACTGATCCCTGAGCTGATGACAGCACATCTGCAGTATTGTGTCTGTTTCTGGGATGCCACACTTGGAAAGGTGGCTTTGAAAAACTAATAAAATGCAAACAAGTTAGTAATTCCTATCATATAAACATGATTGAGAACTGGAAAGTTTAGTTAGCTAAGGGAAATAAGTCCTAATTGGCAGTTTTCAAATATTTTAAAAGGCCACAATATTAAAGACTTGGAATAGTGTTTTATGTTGGACACCTCTGAGAGGGGTTTAGCCAGAATAACAATTTTAATATTTGTGGTTTCTCAAAGTAGAAATGTATGTGTATATATGTGTGGCATTTTTGAAACATAACAATCACAAAGTTTTTTCACAGATGCCATTTTTGTTTTCCATGCAGTGCCTTCATTCCTTGATTATGTCAAAACTTGCTGTTACATTGTTTCGTTGGCTTATGGATGGTTTTAATCAGAATTTTGATTGAATACTTTTTTTCTAGAGAGATTTCATTTGCTATAGAAACTCCATTAATTTTTAGACCTGTTAAATTTTGAAATAAATTTGAAAAAAATTTTTTAGATTAGAGACCTCTTTGTTTGTTTTTGTTGTTGTTGTTTTTGTTTTTAGCTTCAAAGACATTTTTTTTTCTTCAGAACTTTATTTTTCCTGCGTAGAAATGTGGGGTATTTTTAGTCACTGTAATTTTGAGAGGAGGGTTTATTATGAAACTAGTAAATTAAGAATTAGAGTTTCCGGTTTTGCTTGATTATCTGTTTCATTTGTGACTTATTTTACATGTCCTTCAGCCTTTCCAGTAAGAACTCAGTAGGAAAAGTGAGTGTAAGACACATTAGGCTTAAAGAGAATTCTGAGGTTTTTAAATACTTACATGTGGCTGTGTATATAGGCACTACCACAACATCCTTCTGAAACATCCTAATTTTTAAAAAATATTTATTTATTTGGGGCAGAGGGAGAGAGACAATCTTTTTTTTTTTTCTAAGATTTTTTTTTTTTAATTTACTTAGAGAAAGATACAAATAGTGACAGAGAGCATGAGTGGGGAGGAGAGGGAGAAGCCGGCTCCCCGCTGAGCAGGGAGCCTCACGTGGGGCTCAGTCCCAGGACTCTGGGATCACGACCTGAGCTGAAGCCAGATGCTTAAATGAATGAGCCACCCAGACGCCCTGAGAATTAAAGAGAATTCTGAGAGCGAGAATCTTCCATAGGCCCAGCACGGGGCTCCATCTAATGACCCTGAGATGGAGACCTGAGCCGAAACCAAGCATCAGATGCTTAACCAACAGCACCACCAAGGCGCCCCCTTCTGAAACATCTTTGTAAATAAATTGTAAGAATTGCACAGAAAGCTTCCAAGTATTTTATCTTTATTGAAGGAATGTGTTCTCAAAATGCTTTGTGTAAGAGTTCAGATGGTCTCTGTACTTTGTACTTGAATGTGTGGTTAATGGATGCACGGGGTGGTTTGGGGACTTTATAAAGAGTAACCAACTCGTGTCAGATTGTTTTCTTTTCATCTTTCACACACTTTTCCCTTACTCTTCCATATTTCGATACTCTTCCACAAAGAAGTATTTTTATTGCCAGAATGACACCCACTGCAAGTTGTTTGCTTCAGGACTCCTGGATGGTCTTGCCATTTACCGGCTGTCTCCTCCATGCCAGGTGCTATGTACTTGGCTCCTGACTTTTATGATCTCATTGCTTACATGTATAAGGATTGTATAAAGGCAAATGCTAACTAAGAATGTTAGTGTTATTTTTAAATTTCACTTTATTTAGTATGCTGTAATTTCAGAATAATTAAAACACAGTTCATGTTCTACCAAGCATCTTTTCTTGCAATAAGGAAAATAAGTTAATTTATCTCAAAAGTATAGGGACTTAAAAACATAGACCAATGTGAGGTAATCACTTGGTACAAACTCTGAAAAACATAAACCATATGTGATTTAGTCACTTGAAAAAAGCCCTAATTGCAGAACGTTATTTATTAAAAGTAATGAAAAAGAAAGAATATTTACTTCATTTTTACCTTCATTTGAGAGACAATAAAATTTTGTAATTTTGAATGAAATCTTTTTGCAGTGTTTTGAGAATTTTATGCTATAGCGATGTAAATGTGATATGAAAAACAAAAAAAACTTTGTATTAATGTTTCTTTGTTTTCCTACACCTAGGATGGTAAGCGGATGTTTGGCACCTATTTTCGTGTTGGTTTTTATGGAACCAAGTTTGGGGATTTGGATGAACAGGAATTTGTTTACAAGGAGCCTGCAATAACCAAACTTGCAGAGATCTCTCACAGATTGGAGGTGAATGCTGTGGTAGTTTATGAATGTCTTATTTATTTATTTATTTTAATTTAAGATTTTATTTATTTGTCAGAAAGACAGAGAGAGAGGGAGTCCAGCAAGGGGAGCAGCAGGCAGGGGGAGAAGCAGGCTCCTCACTCAACAAGGAGCCCAATGTGGGACTCGATCCCAGGAACTGAGCTCAATTATGACCTGAACTGAAGGCAGACACTTAACCAACTGAGCCACCCAGGCATCCCTAAATGTCATCTTAAATTTGTATTCTCTATGATGCATAGACTTTCAGATCCAGATCAAATTGTTTAATAAGCCAAATCCTGCTAAATAAACTACTCCTTTGGAGAATAAGCATTTTTTTGGTAGCTACAGTAATATTCTTTCTATTCCTTCAAATCTTTAATGGCAACAGTAAAATAATACTAACTTTTTTTTGTGGCTCTATCTTCAAACATATTTTAGATACCCCAGAGCCTTCAGAGTTACTGTAATTTATAGAGAAATGTATAGTATTACCTATATTTTGCAGAAAAATGCATAAGGAATTAAGTAACAACTAATGATGAAATTGGGGTCCCTAGAAATTTCTGATTCAAGTGCATTATTTCTTTGGCCTGATTCCCAATGAGAATCCTTTAGAAATTAAAAGCCTGAAATCATACCCTGAAAAATACTTCTTAAATTCCCTTAACCTTTAAACTTCATTTTCACTATGAATGTCTAATTTTCTTATTTATGGCATTTTCCAGTCTTTCCTGCCATAGTTACTCTTTCCAACCTCTCCTTATTCATTTTACTCAAAATGCAGCCATGGACCAGCAGTACCGGCATCATCTCGGAGACTGAAATGTAGAATCTCAGACCCTGCCCCAGATATTCTGAATTTAAATCTCCATTTTAACAAGATCCCCGGCTGACTTGCATTCGCATGAGAGTTTGAGAGGCCGTGTTCTCGGTTTAATTCTCAGCTCCTCTTAATTTCTTGAATGTTGTATTCTTATTGGTGACTTCCCTGGGCTCACCTTCCATAAATTGGCTTAAAGTGTGACTTCTTATTTTTCAAGAGCTAAGTAAGTTTTGGGAAACATGGACACAATGTTTTCCAGATTTACTCTATTGTTAAAAAACTATCTTTGAGGGAAGAGTAGGGCTTCTCCTTTGAAGATTCAGATGTAATTTTTCCTGTGGAATAGCCCCCTCTGTTGCCTGTGCTGCTCACGGAAGTCACTACATTGTTGACTGGGTTGCCTTTTCAAAATTGAAACCAGTGTAAAACTTTCGGCAGATCAGCACTTTTATTTGAAAATTCTGGACTATTAAATCATTCATAAAAATGATTTTTGGTTCATTGACCCATGTCTGCAAAATCAGGCCACATCCAATAAAAGTAAGATCCTATACGTCAAAGATACCGAATTTCTTTTGTCTCTGCTTTTTGTTCCCTTTTTATTGAGAATCTCTTACGGAATCCTGTACTTCCACTGTGGAAAATTGTTCTATTTTGTGTTAAAGTGAGTAGATGTGGGGCGCCTGGGTGGCTCAGTGGGTTAAAGCCGCTGCCTTCGGCTCGGGTCATGGTCTTGGGGTCCTGGGATCGAGTCCCACATCGGGCTCTCTGCTCAGTGGGGAGCCTGCTTCCCTCTCTCTCTCTCTCTCCCTGCCTGCCTCTCCATCTACTTGTGATCTCTCTCTCTCTCTGTCAAATAAATAAATAAATAATCTTAAAAAAAAAAAAGTGAGTAGATGTGAATAATATCAAATAAATAGACTAACACAATTTTTGTGAACCTAAATAATTATTTTATAATTATTCAGACGGTTATACAAGAACTCACTAAATGACCTCGTGCTCAGAGGCCTTCGCTGTTCTTCACTTGATGTTAACTTCATGTAAAAGGTTTCTTTTGCTTCTGTTGTAGGGATTTTATGGAGAAAGATTTGGAGAGGATGTCTTGGAAGTAATCAAGGACTCTAACCCTGTAGACAAGTGTAAATTAGACCCTAACAAGGTATGGCGGATGACAGCAAATGCCCTGTAGGAGCAACTCTGAGACCATGATTTTCGGGAAAAGGACTGAATGATGATTTAACAGTGAGAAAATGAAGGCCTTTTTCCCCCCCCCCAGGCATACATTCAGATTACCTATGTGGAGCCGTACTTTGACACGTATGAGATGAAGGACAGAATCACCTATTTTGACAAGAACTATAATCTTCGCCGTTTCATGTACTGTACGCCCTTCACTTTAGACGGCCGTGCCCATGGGGAACTTCATGAACAGTTTAAACGGAAGACCATTCTGACTACTTCTCATGCCTTCCCTTATATTAAGACAAGGGTCAATGTCACCCACAAAGAGGAGGTAAGTCCCCAGATAGGAATAGGATGAGCAAAACAAAGACGGGTGCCTCGTGAGAACTGTGTGGGTGTGTTATCTTGTCCCGCCCCTCACATGGCAGCATCAGCGAACTTTGCCCATTCTTGAGTCATTAATTTGGGCTTCTTTTCTAAATCCCTAGTTTATCCTCGCTTATGCTTTAAAAGGCTGGGTTTTGGTTTTTTTTTTTTCACCCATTTAGGAATCTAAAGTTTGGATTTCTGTTATTAGAAAACAGTTTATAGTTCATTTCCACTTTAAAAAAAAAAAAAAAAGATTCTCTGTCAGGCTCATTAAATAGTTTTCAGTCAGCGCATTGACCTAACAGATGTTATTTCACCCAGATCATCTTAACTCCAATTGAAGTTGCCATTGAGGACATGCAGAAAAAAACCCAGGAGTTGGCATTTGCAACACATCAGGATCCAGCGGACCCCAAAATGCTTCAGATGGTGCTTCAGGGGTCTGTAGGCACAACGGTGAATCAGGTACGTGGTCCTCCATGATTTCAGGCATAAATGGAATTGGAAATGATTCCATGAGTATGTTTCACAAAGGCCACCAGTATCAGATTAAGTGGAAAGAGATACATGTTAGGAGCTGTTTGCAAAAGACACAAAGTATAAATGAAGATAGACTGAAAAAAATCTTTTTAGTATAGATGCAGTTATTAAGGTTTTCATGCTGCCCTCTGTGCTGCTTGTATTTTTCTACTTATCTGGTTTTTTTTTTAAAGATTTTATTTATTTATTTGATAGAGATCACAAGTAGAGAAGCAGGCAGAAAGAGTGGGGGAAGCAGGCTCTCAGCAAAGAGCCTGATGTGAGGCTTGATCCCAGGACCCTGAGATCATGACCCAAGCTGAAGGCAGAGGCTTAACCCACTGAGCCACCCAGGCACCCTGCTTATCAGTTCTTAAACATTCTGTTAAGAAGGAACTGATTCTCTTGACATGGCCTTTCCTTTAAAACCTTGTACTGAAAGAACGTGATCTAAAAAAGTCTTGTTTTTAGAGCTCAGTCGGTACATGTGAATGCCTGCTTCCTTAGATACTCCCTGAGATTATCTTCTCCAGCTCTCCTTCACAGTGAGTCATGAAGAGGAAATAAGTAATGTGGAATCGCTTTGAAAATTTTGATAATATATGAACATAAGATACAATTGTTGCTTTGTTATATGCAGATTAGGAGCCATCCCGTTATCTCCTTGTAGTGGGTTCATTCAAATTCTCTTACTGATGATTAGGAAATATTCTAGGGTAAGGGAAAATCCAGAAAGACTTCAAGTAAGAACTCATATCACATATCTTACCTATATTTTAGGTTAAACAAAGCCAAAAAGTGTCCTCCCAAAGTAGAAACAAATATTTTTAATACCTTTACCCCTCAAAACACAAATGATTTTGGGGTTTTACTTCCAAATGATGCAACATTCCAAGGGATCATCTTTAATTTGCAGTGTTAGAACACATTTGGAATATTGAGGGGAGCTATTTTGGCAGAATCAAGTATCTGATAACCAGTGGCTTGACAACTGATTGCATCCAGGGTAAATTAAGGAATGTAAAATGTATAAGGCAAAAATGCATTGATGAATATAATAGTCCTTGCACTCCTACTCTTTTTCATTGAAAAATACTCATCGATTTAATTACAGTACCTATGCATATAGATTTGGCATTAGGAGAAGCTTAAGATATATGGCCAGAATCTGTCTGAGAAGGTTTTCTTGTATTTTGTTCTTAAAGATGTACTTATTTTAGAGAAAGGGAGTACACTCAAGGGTGGGGAGAGGCAGAGGTAGAGAGAGGGAGGGAGAGATCTCTAGCGGACTCCTTGCTGAGCCACAGCAGGACAGCAGATTCGATCTCATGACCCTGAGATCATGACCTGAACCAGAGTCTGATGCTTAACTGACTGAGTTGTCCGGGTGCCCTGAGAAGTTTCAATATAGACATAGACGCATTAAACTTAAATGCAGCCATCTCAGTGCTAAGAAAAAATCATTTAGGCATATTCTCCCTCTGATTTTAGAGAAGACAAAAACACACTTTTATTTTCTTATTTTACAGGGGCCTTTGGAAGTTGCCCAGGTTTTTCTGTCTGAAATACCCAGTGACCCAAAGCTCTTCAGACATCATAATAAACTACGACTGTGCTTCAAAGACTTTACTAAAAGGTACTGAAGGCTTCCTGCATAAAGACCCTCAAATTGTGAATGTCCAAACCACAGAATGGTGTGGGGGCTTAAGGGACCATTGAAGGGAGAAAAATCTAGGAAAGTTGCTAACGATAAGGAGCAGTTTGTGCATGACTTACTATTCCTTCAGGGTGTATGTCCCCCCCACCTCTAAAACTTTATATTGCCATATTTTTAGTTTTAAAGATTAGAGAAGTGTAGTCCCCCAATTTTTTTTAACATGAAACTATTAGACTATTTAGCTGTTTAACCTGAGAGTTGTTGTTTATTGTGAACCTTCAGTGTGAAAGTTTTTGCTTCCCTTCCCTCAGGAAACACACAAGCAACAAACTTGGAAGCAGCAAATTTGTGTTCAGATCTTGTCTCTGTCATTGTGTGTCCTATTTCAGGTCACTTAATCTCTGTGATCCTTGATTTTCTAATCTATTAAATATGGATGATAGTAATAATCTCCTTCCCAGAGGGAGGTGTGCACGTTAGGTGAAATAATATATGGGTGTCTCAGGGTCCCCGGGACACCCCCAGTTTTAATGCTGTAGGAGGACTCATAGGAGTCTGCGTATAGCTGTAGTCACACTGATTGATTTCTATGGAAAGGGACAAAGTAAAATACTCACAGAGAAAAGGCACTGTGCTTAAGCCTGGGGGGCTCTAGGTGTGGGCTCTGAAATCCTCTCTCGGGATTCACACAAGAGCCCCTGACTCCTCCGTCCGTGAGCTGGGATAGCGTGTGTGAAATGTTGACCCAGAAGCTCACTAGGGACTCCGTGCCCAGATTGTTGTTGGGGGCTATTCCTGTGGGCACCTTCTCCTTGGCAGATACCAGAATCCTGAAAGCAGGTGTTCAGCAGAAGCCATGTTTGTATAAATAGTGTAGGCACAGTGAGCCACTCTTATCTTCTGAAAATGATTACCTCCCAAAATCCCAACTCCCAGCTGCTAACCAAGGACCCACCTTGCAAATAGGCCTTTGAAGGATACCAGTCTCAGGCCTGCAGTTAACTCTCTTCTGCACAGATAATACTTGGCACATAATAAATAGGTGTTTGGTAGATATTAAATTTTGAAACAATAGGAAACAAACAGTCATTTATCAACTTGAGACTGATTTCTGCTTTACCAACACTGTAAGCTTGACAGTAGAGGGAATGATTAATTTTACAGGGGGATGCCCGGGAAGGTTTCCCAGAGAATTCGACATTTGATACAGACCTTGAAGGATGAGTATTAGTTTTTCAGGCAGAAACGTGGAGGAGAAGGGTCTACTTAATAGAAAAGAAAAAAGCACATTATGCACAAAGTTTAGAGACTGTTCTGAGAAAGGTGAATAGTTTAATGAAGCTGGAACTCTGTAAAGTTTTGTAACTCTGTAAAGACAAGCAGTCGGTTATAGGGTAAGTCAACCTAGACTGGACCGTAAGAGAGCCTTGTGTACCATTCAGGAAATGATGTGATGGTCACCTAACAACGTGGCTTTGGAACCCGGTCTTTGACTCCTTGTTGTGGTTTCTCTTATCAAGTCAGTCACTGAACAGCTTTATCAGGGTTAGAAATAATATCACATCTGTTTTGTCATCAGAAAATTATGAGGAATGCTAACATGTTCAAGTATTTTAGAATGGAATTTCCCCCATACTCATTGCAATAGCTGTCATGAATTCTTGTCAGCTTCTCCCACCTGAACATGGTGACTGTCTTTTAAAAGGCTTCAGAAAGTTTCATTGGAAATCTGAGATTCCAGAATCTTATTATTAGGCCAGATTATCTTCTAAGTTTGGTTTTAGGAGACAACAGGAAACATAGCTTCTAATGTATGGAGTAGATGAACTGTGGTGGTAAAATAAAGAAATCTACTTTATACTTGTAGAATTGACTGATTTCTAGCATTGTTTTTTTTAAGATTATTTATTTATTTATTTGACAGAGATCTCAAGTAGGCAGAGAGGCAGGCAGGCAGCGTGGAGGTTGCGGGGGGAAGCAGACTCCCCGCCAAGCAGAGAGCCCGATGCGGGGCTCGATCCCAGGACCCTGAGATCATGACCTGAGCCAAAAGCAGAGGCTTAACCCAGTGAGTGACCCAGGCATCCCTAGCATTATTTTTATTATTAGGGAAGTTTTGGATAACAACCAAAAACACCCTGCTATCTTTGTGTGCCAGATGATCTTGGAACAATACATACTAGTTTAGATCCTAGACATTTAAGCAGAGACAGTTATTTCTTTTTATGCTGTTGTTTTGACTACATTTTAAATCACATGTCCTCCTCCTCATGTATGTTGTTGATAAGGTGATGAATTTCTGTAGTCTGCTGGTCTTTTTAAGTATTACCAACTGGAGAGAAGGTTTTCTTCTTAAATGACAAAAAGAAAACCCTCTACATGATATAAACCT
Source organism: Mustela lutreola (assembly GCF_030435805.1). Taxonomy (NCBI): domain Eukaryota; kingdom Metazoa; phylum Chordata; class Mammalia; order Carnivora; family Mustelidae; genus Mustela; species Mustela lutreola. Next base: position 50,803,899 of record NC_081299.1, on the reverse strand, counting down.
TATCAAGAAAGTTACAGCCATTTTTGTTACTGTTTTGTTCAACTCATGCTATCTTTTTAATTTTTGTGTTACATTTTATTTTTTATATCATATGGACATGTTTATAAAGCTCACAGTATATATATATAATCTTTTTATTTTTCAGTTAAAGTTAAAACTTTATAATGATTATATATTTTATCAAATAGTTGAATTTAAGTTGAATTTAAGTGTGCTGTGATTCACCAGTGCATTGGATCTTTCTTTTTTTTTTTCTTCTTTTTTTTTTTTCTTGAGTATAGTTGGCACACAATGTTACATTAGTTTCCAGGGTATAACATACCTTATGCTGTGCTCACAGGTGTAGCTACTGTCTGTCATCGTACACTAGAACAATACCATTGACTATGCTCCCTAAGCTGGGCCTTTTATGCCTGTGACCTACTCATTGCATAAAGGAAAGCATGTGTCTCCCAATCCCCTTTACCTCTACTGCACTTCCCCCTGGCAACCATTAGTTTGTTCTCTGTATTTGTAGGTCTGATTCTGGGACTTATTCCACCTAGGAAAATACCCTCTACGTCCACTCATGTTGTTACAAATGGCAAGATATCCTCCTTTTTATGGCTGAGTGATATTCCTGTGTGTGTGTGTGTCTGTGTGTCTGTGTGTGTCTGTGTGTATCACATCTTCTTTATCCATTTATCTATCAGTGGACACTTAGGTTGCTTCCATATCTTGGCTAGTGTAAATAATGCTACAGTAAACATTGGGATGCAAGTATCTTTACAAATTAGTGTTTTCATTTTCTTTAGGTAAATACTCCGTAGTGAAATTATTGGATCATATGGTATTTCTGTTTTTAATTTTTTGAGGAACCTCTATTTTCCACAGTGGCTGTACCTCCTTTTTTCTTTTGTTAAAATTTTAATCTGAGGGCGCCTGGGTGGCTCAGTGGGTTAGGCCGCTGCTTTCGGCTCAGGTCATGATCTCAGAGTCCTGGGATCGAGTCCCGCATCAGGCTCTCAGCAGGGAGCCTGCTTCCCTCTCTCTCTCTCTGCCTGCCTCTCTATCTACTTGTGATTTCTCTCTGTCAAATAAATAAATAAAAATCTTAAAAAAAAAAAAAAAATTTTAATCTGAGATGACTGAGGCAAAGTACATTTTTATTGGCCCTTAATACATCGTGCATTGCAAAAAGTTTCTAAGTATTAAAAGTGTCAAGTATTTAAGTGTACTTTGCTTTAAACAATGCCGTTTAGGTAGGGTGTCTGTTGTTAATCAGTTTAAATGGTACTTTAGTTTGCATGATTTATTCCTAAAAACAATGAAAACTTTTGTATGTGTTCACTTTTTATATTTTGGGGTTTATCTTTTAAAACTTGTTTTCATTAAATCTTGAATAGATTCAGTATAGTATTTATATTATTTGCTATTAAAGAACAGGAAAAAAATCACGTACCTACCCACCCTGCCTAAGAAATAGCGTTCTCTTTGCTTTGAGATCTCCACCTCAAATGTTCTTCTCTGATAGCATCTCTTCTTTCCTTTAGAGGTAACCACTATTGTGAATTTCATATTATTTACTTTATTGTCTGTATTGTTTTATTATAAATGAGTATTATTCTTTAATACACTACTTCATTTTGCATGTTGTTTATATAAATGGATAGTGAATATAATTCTGTGACTTGCTGTCTTCAGTGTTTATGAGATATACCCATAATGTTTCTTCGATCTATTTTTATATCTTATGTTGTATGAATATGCCCTGATTTATTAATTTTTCTGTTAGTGGATATTTGGTGGTTTCCTGTGTTTTTGTTTTTAGTTACAAAGAGTACTACTCAAATATTCCTCTGTTTCTGAATTGACCAGAGATTTTCCAGGAGTTATAAACCTAAAAGTAGTGTTGGTTCATGGGTTTAACTTCAGCCAGATAATGCCACGTTTTTCCCAAGGTGTGTGAGCCATTATACATAAAGGAGCTGGAAAAAGAACAAATAAAACCCCCAACCAGCAGAAAGGAAGGAAGTAATAAAGATTAGAGCAGAGATAAATGATATGGAAACTCAAACAATAGATCAATAAAACCAGAAACTGGTCCTTTGAAAAGATCAGAATTGATCAATTTTCACACAGATGCAGCAAGAAGAAAAAAGAGAGGACTCAAATAAGCAAAATCATAAATGAAAGAGGACAAGTAACAACCAATACCACAGAAATATAAATAATTAAAGGAAAATATTATGAAAAATTACGTGTCAACAAATTTGAAAACCTTGGAAGAAATGGATAAATTCCTAGGAACATAACAACCTACCAAAACTGAAGCAGGAAGAAATAGAAAATTTGAGCACACTGATTACCAGCAATGAAATTGAATCCATAACAAAGAAACTCCCAACAGACAAAAGTCTAGGACTGGATGGCTTCACAAGTGAATTCTACCAAACATTTAAGGAATATCTGTTCTCAAACTATTCCAAAAAATAGAAGAGGAAGGAGAACTTCTGAAATCATTCTATGAGGCGGCATTACCCTGATACTAAACCCAGATAAACACCACAAAAAGAATCACAGGCTGATATCTGATGAACATACATGCAAAAATCCTCAGCAAAATACTATTAAACTGAATCCAACAATATGTTTTAAAAAATCATTTGCCACAATCTGGTGGAATTTATTCCTGGAATGCAATGGTGGTTCAGTATTCTGAAATCAATCAACATGATACATCACATTGATAAGAGAGGATAAAAACCATAGGATCATTTCAATAAATGCACAAAAAGTATTTGACAAAGTACAACATCCATTCTTGATTAAAAACCCTCAACAAGGTAGGTCTAGAGGGAACAAACATAACATAAATTGGTAAGGAAGAAGTAAAACTTGCACTGTTTGCAGATGACATGATACTATATATAGAAAATCCTAATATCACCACCAAAAAACTACTAGAACTGATAGATGAACTCAGTGAAGTTTCAGGGTGCAGAATCAATGTACAGAAATCTATATTTTTATACATTAATAATGAAGCAGCAGAAAGAGAAATTAGAAAAGCAGTCTCATTTACAGTTGCACAAAAAAACAATAAAATACCCAGGAATAAACCAAAGAGGTGAAAGACCTGTACTCTGAAAACTGTTAAGCATTGATAAGAGAAATTGAAGTTGACACAAAGGAATGGAAAGAGGAAATGCTCATGGAAGCGCGCACACGCGCGCGCACACACACACACACACACACACAGCTACCCAAAGTATTTTACAGATTTATTGCAGTCTCTACCAAAATAACCACAACGTTTTTTAAGTAATCTCTGTACTCAGCATGTGCCTTCAACTCACGACCTCGAGATCAAGAGTTGCTCACTTTTCCAACTCACCAACAGCATTTTTCACAGAACTAGAACAAATAATCCTAAAATTTGTATGGAACCACAAAGGACCCCAAATAGTCAAAACTGTCTAGAAAAACAAAACTGGAGGTATCACAATTCCAGACTCAAGTTATATTACAATGCTGTAGTAATCAGAAGAGTATGGGATTGGCACAGAAGTAAACACATAGATCTATGGAACAGAATAGAAGACCCAGAAATAAGCCCACAATTACATGGTCAGTTAGTCTTAAGCAAGGAGGAAAGAATATGCCATGGAAAGAAGTCTCCAATAAATGGCGTTGGGAAAACCCAACAGCTACATGCAGTGAATTGGGACCACTGTTTTTCACCACACACAAAAATAAACTCAAAATGGATTAAAGACCTAAATGTGAGACCCAAAACCATTAAAATCCTAGAAGAGAGTACAGACAGTAATTTCTTTGACATCAATCATAGCAACATTTTTCTAGATAAGTTTCCTAAAGCAAGGGAAATAAAAACAAAAATAAACTATTGGGACCACATTAAAATTAAACATTTCTGCCCAGCAAAGGAAACAACAAAAACTAAAGGCAATCTGTGGAATGGGAGGAGATATTTGCAAATGATGTATCTGATAAAGGGTAAGTATCCAAAATATGTAAAGAAATGATACAACTCAACACCCAAAAAAACCCAAATAGTCCAATTGAAAAATGGGCAGAAGACATGAATAGGAATTTCTCCAAATTTCTCCAAAGAAGACATCCAGGTCATCACCACCATCAGGGAAACGCACATGAAAACTAACAACTGTCAGAATGGCTAAAATCAGCAACAGAAGAAACAACAGCCATTTGCCATGATGTGGAGAAAAAGGAACTCTAGTGCATTACTGATGGGAATGCAAACTGGTGCAGCCATTATGGAAAACAGTATGGAGTTTCTTCAGAAAGCTAAAAATAGAACTACCCTATGATGCAGTAATTGCACTACTGGTATTTACCCAAAAAAGAATGCACAAAAACACTAATTCGAAGGGATACATGTACCTCTGTGTTTATTGTAGTATTATTTACATTAGCTAAATTATGGAAGCAGCCCAAATGCTCATAGATAGATGAACAGATAAAGAAGAGGTGGTTTATACACACACACACACACACACACACATATACACACACACCGGAATATTACTCAGCCATAAAAAAAAGAATTCTTGGCATTTGCAACAACATGGATGGAGCTAGAGAGTATAACACTGAGAAATAAGTTGGTCAGAAAAAGACAAATACAACATGATTTCACTCATATGTGGGATTTAAGAAACGAAACCATTAAGCAAAGGGGGAAAAAGGGAGGAAGTCAGGGAAACCAAGAAACGGACTCTTAATTATGGAGAACAAACTGATGGTTTCCAGAGGGGAGGAGGATTAAAGAGTATATTTTTCATGATCAGCACTGAGCAATGTATAGACTATGTTGAATCACTATATTGTACACCTGAAACCAGTATAAAAGTATATGTTAACTATACTAAAGTTAAAATTAAAAACTTTTAAGAACTTAAAAACCAAGTGTTTAAGACAAATTTAAATCTTACCGGTATTTGAGAGTTCATCTTGCTATATAACTATACTGTTACTTTGTATTCTCTAACGGTTTAACTTTTACCAGTTTGATGGGTATGATTATGGATTATGGGTTAAATTTGCATTTCTCTCTTTTTTTAAGATTTTATTTGATGGAGAGAGAAATCACAAGTAGGCAGAGAAGGGGGGAGCAGGATCCCTGCTGAGCAGAGGACCCAATGTAGGGCTCGATCCCAGGACCCCAAGACCATGACCTGAGCTGAAAGCAGAGGCTCAACCCACTGAGCCACCCAGGCACCCCTGCATTTCTCTTTTTCCAAGAGGTCGAATATCTTGTCATGTGTTTGTTAGCCATTTTGCCTTCCTCTCTGTAAAGTTACATATCAGGTCCTTTGCTTTCCTAATGGATTCTTTTCCTTACTGACTTTTGAGTATTTACATAATCTGGATATATACTTCATTATTTGCAAGTATCATAAATATCTGAATTTGGGGCTTACCACTTTTTTTTTTTAAAGAAGCTCTTTAATGTAGCTAAAGGATTCAGCCTTTTCTTTATGACTACTGCTTTTTGTTTCTTAGATTACTTTTTGGGTGAAGTTGTAGTAGTAATTTTTATTTTTAGATTTTTTTTTTTTTAAAGATTTTATTTATTTATTTGAGAGAGAAACAGTGAGAGAGAGCATGAGCTAGGAGAAGGTCAGAGAGCGAAGCAGACTTCCCAGGGAGCTGGGAGCCTGATGCGGGACTCGATCCCGGGACTCCGGGATCATGACCTGAGCCGAAGGCAGTCGTCCAACCACCTGAGCCACCCAGGCGTCCCTATTTTTAGATTTTATTTGACAAAGAGCACACACAAACAGGGAGAACAGAGGGAGAGGGAGAAGCAGACTCTCTGTGGAGCGAGGAGCCTGCTACAGGGCTCTATCCTAGGAGGACTCGGATCATGACCGTAGCTGAAGGCAGACGCTTAACTGACTGAGCCACCCAGGCGCCCCCGTCATAGTCGTCAGGTATCTCTAAAATTTCAATATGGGTTAAACAAAAGGGGGAAAAGGCAAAAATAGTTTATTTTTTTAAATCCACTTGCAGTTGATTTTTGAGTATGGTTCAAGTGGATTAGTTTGACTTTTGTGCATACTGATAATTGATGATTATCTGGATATCATTTATTGAATGTGGTGTGAATTGGGGTCAGATTTCTTTTCCATATGGATATCCAGTTGACACAGCACCACTTATTTCAAAAATTGCCCTTTATCTTCTGCTTTGTGGCATTATTATAAAGTATAATAAATATTATAAATCAGGTGCTCATGTTGGTACGCATCTGTTTCTGTGATCTTATCTTCCATTGTTCTCTTCCTCTCTCCTTGAGCCAATATCATGGTCTCTTAATTACTGCAGCTTTGATATCTAGTAGGGCCTTTTTCCTTTTGATATATAGAATCAATTTATCATTCCCTCCACCTCTCTACCCCCATAAAACTAATAACCTGAATCTGTAGATAAGTTGGCAGAGAGTTGGAACTTCTTTAGAACTTGACTATTCCAGTCTGTGAATGTGACCTAGTTCTCATTTACTTAGATCTTTTGTTTTTTTAATATTTTGATTTTCTGTAGAGGCTTTACATATCTTGATTTTATTCCTTGGCATTTCATACTTTTATGCTTTTGTTAATATCTTTTAGAATTACATTTTGTTTGCTGGTGTACAGAGTGCAGTTGAATTCTATATTTTTACATGAGGATATTGCCAGACTCACTTGTTAATTCTAATAATTTATCTTTAGGATTTTTCCCCCTTTTACAGTGATGTTTCGAAGCTCCAGTACTATGTTGTTCTGAATAGCAATATGATAGAGGACATCACTTTCTTGTTCCTGATTTAAAAGGAGAAAAAATGCTCACCATCGAGGATAGTGTTTTCAGGTTTTTTGTAGATGCTTTGAATTAGGTTAAAGAAGTTCCCACCTATTTTTGTTATGCTGAATTTTCATCATGACAGATTTTAGAGTGTTATCAAAGGGGTGTGTGTGACATTGGTGGAACAGTTTGCTATTGTCTTGCTTGTTGGAGTTTTGCAACTGTGTTTATGGGGAAATTAAAATACACTTTTTTCTTTTTAGTTCCATTAGGTTTTGGTATCCCAGCCTTGAAATAGGAGTTGGAGACTCTTCTCAGAAATACACTTCCACCTCACCACCCCATACTGTAGAATAATTGTGTTACACTGGGGCCCGTTCTTAAAATGTTTAGTAGAATTTGCAGATTGTTTTCTGTATGTAAAGACTGTGATTTGACTTCAGGTTTGTTCTGTTCTTTTTAAGTTGCTAAGCTCTTCGCTTTTAGCTTTAAAAAAAAATTTAAGACTATACATTTTCCTCTGAACGTCACTTAGCTGCAATTCTGTTAGTGATAGGTGTACATTGGTTTGTTTTTTTGGGTTTTTTTTCTGTTAAGTGTTTGAAACAGCTAGCTATGTATACATTGTTTAACATCCTACTATTTGATCTGTTAGGGTCCAGGTACTTTTTCTTAAATATCTGAATAAATTGGACAAAGGATTGTTACCAAGGACTATTCATTTAAGCAGCTTATTCGAATATTGGCAGACCACTGTGCCAGATGCCATTGTTGGTACATGAATGAGTAGGGTAAAATCCCTTAAAGAGCTTTTAGGCTGATGGTGATATATGAGAAAATGACAAGATTTAACATGAAAAAATATATAATTTTTAACTAAATGAAGACTGTAAAGTGAATGTTAGTGTAAAAGAACTCAAGTTCATCTCTGTCCACTGCCTTACTCCCAATGCAAGAGTGGATATTTAATGTTCCACGGAAAAACTGAATGACATCATCATGGTGAATATGTGTAGTAGCATCCAGCTTTCAAACTATGCCAGAAGAAATCTTTTGGTAACACACTGTTTTTCCTAGGTGTGAGGATGCCTTAAGAAAAAATAAGAGCCTAATTGGGCCTGATCAAAAGGAGTATCAAAGGGAACTGGAGAGAAACTATCATCGCCTTAAAGAGGCCTTACAGCCTCTGATAAACAGAAAGATCCCTCAGTTATACAAGGCAGTATTACCTGTCACCTGCCACAGGTATGCTCATTTTTTCCTATTATTTTGGATATCTTCAGGAAAATGAAATCCGCTCAGATTGTTCAATAATAATGAATTAGTGTAAATTTTATTACCTGGTTTCAGATACTGTCTCTTGAAACCTAGAAAGTTCAACTAGCCTGTTATGAATAACTCTGTTATGAATCAACCTTCAAGATAGAAGTCAGTTCTTTCTGAATTTGAGAATAATAAAGTTGTGTTAAAGAATAATAAAATTGTGTTAAATATGCATACTAACCAAGACACAATAGTCTGGCCTCCTAAAACTATTTCTTTTAGGCCTGTTATACTTTATTTAAATGGCAGAATTTACTAGAATGTATCAAGAGCCAAATACTCATTTTCCTTGGCCCTACGAGTAAATAATATTACAGTATGTTCTTCTATATTTGTGTTAAAGCAGGTGGCCCCACTGAGTATTTTTCTCCACTAATTGTGAGAAATAATACTTACTTTAAGAGGTTGTTATAGAAATTAAATTTTAGGCATGTGAATTTCCAAGGACAGTGTTAAAACAGTTAGCACCTGAATTCTGGAGAGGGCATGGTAACTGTTAAACTTTAACTGCCCTTTTTTTTTTTTTTTTTTGCATTTTCAAACCCAAATATACATAACCACTGAATATTTTAGCACCCTTTTCTTTAAACTAACAACAGTCAAGCTATTACATTGTTAATAAGTTAATATCTGGAAGACCTTTGAAGTTGCTTATATGAAAATAGAATGTACGTGCATGGTATAACATGCTACAAAAGTGAAATGAGCTATTTGATCATCTGGAAATTAGTCCCAGTTCTGCAGTGATGTAGAAAAAAATAAATCACACATGCATTCAAAGAAGGTCTGCTAAGTGCCTGCTGTAGGTCATGTCCCCTACATGGAGCACTGTTGTAGCTGTACAATAACAGAGGGAGACAGGGGCCTTTCTAAATTCCTGACTCTCTTAAGGATAGAGAACAAACCGAGGGTTGATGGAGGAGGTGGGGGATGGGTATTAAAGATGGCAGTCGTTATGATGAGCACTGGGTATTTTAAGTGATGAATCACTGAATTCTACTCTAGAAACCAATTTGCACTGTATATTAACTAAAATTTAAATTAAAAAATCCTGTCTCTGGCAAAATATAATTTGCATCCACCATCCTATAACTGATACATTTCCTCTTAAAATTCTCAGTGGGAAGCAATGCCAGTTCCCACTACTTTGTGCTTCCCTTCAGTCTTCTTGGAATTTTTCCTCCTTGTTGCCTTTACCCACCTCCTCTTAACTCACTTGCCCAAGGTCCTGGGAAAAGGGTACTGAGTCCTTGACATAGTCAGGCCCTTTGGGAATGCTAGTCTTGCTTCCTTCAAATTTGCAGCCCATTTTAGTGGAAACATTGTATCATTCCAATCTAAAGAAGTTTTTCCCTTAACACCATAATCCTGAGTTTTGCCTTCCTCTGTGATCTATATTATGGTCAGTCCCCCAAGCTTTTCTTAATATTGTCATTTTGGAATTATCAAACACACTTTGGTGGGGGGCTGCTGGTGTGGTGAATAGTGTCTAGCTTTCAGGGCTGGTATTTTCCCTGGAATCAGAAAACCAAGCTTTGAGATTCAAAAATGATCTTTTTTGTACCTACTCTCACTTTTCTTGGAGATCTAAGCCTTGGGGTTTAACCTTAATTGGAGGAAGGATAAACTGAAGGAAATCAGTTTCAGAATAGAGAAAAAGACATTAAGAGGTATTGAAGAACATTATCCTCTTCACTGTTAATTTCTTGAGAACTTAGAAAATAGCATTTTCATTGAATCTGAATTTTGCTGATTAACATAACCCGGAATATTATTTTGCAGTAGGCTTAAAAGCTATTAAGGTGGTCGGTCTCAAAGTGTGACCTTGGAACACATGGAAGGGTGTCCCAGAAACCCTGTGAGGTTTCTACCAAAGGTTTTTCACTTTTTTCACTCTCATTCTTAAGAGTACCATAGAGTTTTCCAGAGACTACATACAATATGAATATTGTGAAAGATTGAATGCAGAAGCAGATATGAGAATTTAGGCTCTCTGTGAACTAGACATTTAATAAGAATGCCACTCTCCTAAAATTCTTACAAGTTTTTAAAAACAGTGCTATTTATAGTAACATGTAATGGGTTACTTTATTAAATAATGTAAAATTTCCTTAATAATTTCTAGCATGGTGAATATCAATGTAGAATCCACTTTCAAAAGCTTCTTGGGGTCCTCAATTTTTAAGTATAAAAAAGACCTAATGCCCAGGAGTTTGAGAACTGCTTAACTCTTACGATTTAAAATTTTAAATAACTAGCACCTGCCTTTCTCTTTTTAATAATCACAAATCTTTTCCTGAAATCTCTCCCCTTATTCCTTTGCTCGTTTCATCACAATATCTAATACACCTATTCGACAAATGAGTAAATGCTCAATGCACTTGGCAAAGTGGTTACTGTAATATACTTTTAATCTATAAAACCAGAATATATAAAGCAGAATGTATAGGATGGACATGTAACTTGAAAGTTAGTAACTCTGATGGCAAAACTTTGAGATAGCTCTGCAGAAAGAAGTATGTAAAGCATAGTTTAAAGAATATGCAAAAATTATTTATACTTATATCCTTTCATTTTCTCCCCAGAGATTCCTTCAGTCGGATGAGCCTACGCAAAATGGATCTTTAAAATAAATGTACTTGTCTTACTCATTTGAAGAGAGCCATGTATTCAACACTGAGTGTGAAAAGATTTATTGAAAAACAGGACTTGGGGCTAAATTCTGGAAATTCTAGCATTAATTTACTACTCATTGAAGAATGTGGTGGCCAAAACAGTATCAAATGTAGATCACTGAAGTTTGAGAATCATGGCCATGGTTTCTCATGTTCTGGTAATATGCTGTTATCTTTTTTTAAGACTCAAAAGTAATGACTCACTATACATTTACTATTATTTATACCATAGCTAATGTTAAATTTATTTACTTTAAGTTTGTATTTTTTAATTTATATTACCATTTATAGATTCATTTTGGAACCATTTTAAATGTAGTATTATTTTAACGGTACTATTAAATATGTGAACGTTTACACTAATTTTACTGAGTGAGACTTTAAAAATTTTTATTGACAGAAACAGAGAATCTTGAGTTGATTCAAGAACTAGTTCCAAAACTAGCAAAGTTTTAAAAATGAAAATTGATATTGTATGGGCCAAAGAGCCCAATATTAAATAAATGAATAAATGGGTATAGATAGATATGGATAACTGGTTTGTGAAGTCTTAAAACAGGTTTCTAAGTTATTTTCCACTTACAAACCAAAACCAAAACCAAAAACCCAAAAAAACCAACCAGGGATTTGGGATAAATTATAGAGTAACTTTACCTGATGAAACTTTTGTCTGTAACAATTAAATACTGGGATAGCTGCTACCAGTCACAGTAGCTTAATCTTTGACTCTGAGTCTTGTTATACTGATAATATGAACTTCATGACTTTCAGCAACTAGTGAATGATTCCTGTCTTTCAAATTAAACAAGCCGGTCATTTTATGAGTTTGGTCATCTAAACTGGTAAACTAGAAATCTACTTTACATCACCATAAAAAGGACACCAAGAGCTGGTATTTGATTTTAATCTACCAGCTGAATGAAAAGTTTAATTTTTTAACACCTATATAAACTTAATGTAAAAGGTAAAATTAGCTGTTTTAATTGAAATTAAGATTTAAAGTAACTTTGTAATTTAAAGTAAGTAATTTAAAGTAACTTTGACATGAAAAACTAAGGCAAAAATCCTTTTGAAAATATATATTGCAATTACTTTGGGCCAGGTTTGTCAAAAAACTACCTATTAATGATTTTTGGAAGTGTTTTCAACACTTTTTTCTTTGTGTAATAATACAGCTTATAGAAAGGCATCATTTTTAATATGTCCCTTTGATCTATTGACCAATGACATGAATCACTCAAAAACCGATTAAATATGGTGCCTTCATTCTGTAGTTGATATTGAAACAAGATCTCAAAAATGTCTGCCTCTCCTAAGACTATAGGGTATGGTTGATACAGCCTACCTTTATAACTGGCAGTATTATCTCAAATTCATCTTATCTACATCAATCCAAAGACTGAAGCACAAGATTTTTCAGATGGGTCAACAGTGTTGGACGAAAAGGGGTAGACTGGAGTCAGAAAGGAATAACCCCCAAAACAAATTTGGGGACAGAGGATCCACATGAACAATAAGGAAGTACAAGGAGTCAAGAATGGAAATTCATTAAAACAAATATAAGGTAACACTCTCTCCTCTTAAGGGCAAGGGATGGGGGAGGTATATATAAAGGAGAGAATATAAAGTAATCCTTAGGTCATTACTTACTAGATTATATCATGTAAGAGCTTGGAATATTTCACTTAAATCTCAGTGATAGTATCAAGAACTTCAGAATTTATATAATTGTGATTTAATTACCATGCAGTAGTTTTCTGACTTGAATTAAAAACAGGCTTCCTCTGAGAACAATGGTATGATACTGAACACTTCTTACTTTCCACATGCTTCCGTTCTCTTAAAGCTTTCTCATATCAAGAATCTATACCAATAGTTCTTGGCTATCTCTTGAATATGAAACCCAGGCTATATCCTGGAACTACTCCATCAGAAGCTTATGAATAGTGTTCAGGGCTTTTGCATTTTAAAAGTTCCATTAATGATTCTTACTCTATCAGAAACTTAAAGGTAGTGTTCAGGGCTGTTTCTTTTTAAAAGTTCCATTAGTGATTCTGAATGTAGAATGAGGTGAGAACCATGACATTTTATATCACACCATCCTGTGGAAGAACAGAAGACATGATTTAACTGTGTGACTAATTTATTAGTTAACAGGTACTCTTATTTGTTGAAATGGGGGTATAAAAGTGTTACTCTAATGGCATTATATATTCTTCAGATTTTTTTAATTTCTTAAGCCATAAGGTAACTGATCGTTTACCAATATAATATACATTTAGAATGAAAATTTAACATTTTTGTGTGTGCACAAAGCATTACCTTTACGGATTCCATAAAGTTATGTCTACTTTAAAGTTATGTCTACTAGAATGCAGCAGTTTTTACTATAAACTTAAGCATGACAACATGGATGGACTAAGAAGTTTCTCCTATTTGAAAAATCTCTTCACCTCCAACTGTCACAGTATTATTAAAGGTAATTATGCATGTTTTTTCTCTTCTAGGTATGTATGTGCATATATGCATATATTATACATACACATACATTTTCTTACGAGAACTCAGCTACAATTATTAAAAAATATGCAAGTAAAAAAATTTGAGTTGTATACATAGTTGTTAAGCAGTTTAAATTTTATTGACCTCCTGGTTTTTAAAAAAAAGTTAAACTTAAGGTCACAGCTCTAAATTTGATATACTATATATACAGATCGTGCAGAATATGACTATGAAGAGATACAAATTAGTCCATGCCCAAGAAGATTTACTAGAATACAGAATCATTTTCATAAATACATATAAAATTCTTGTGAAGATAAAAGGGGACTAGCTGTCCAGGTTTTCTGAGACTTTTCAAAGTGATTCAAGGCACAAAATATACACTACTGTGCATACACACATATTCCAGACTTTGTGCCTCTAAATACAACCCATTAAAGATTTGGCTTCATGACTTATAAAACTAAATGTACTGAATGAGATTCTGCTTCTTAGCTGAAAAAACACAGGACCTATAAACATCATATAATTACTCCAAAGTATGGAGATACAAATACAAGCACTTTATTTTAAAAAGCAAACACAAAGATAGGTGTAAATTCAAAAGTGTTTAAATGCTTTCCATTTGAATAATTAAGAACCTATACAAGTTTATTTCCAGAAGCTAATGCATCACTAGTCTCTACTATGAGAAATGAATTCTAAAAATTAACATGGTTTTCAGTAATTCAAATTTCACTATATAAAAACCTAGAGAGACCAATAATAACCAATAGCTTCAAAAGATAAGCTAGACTCTTTGATGTAATCAACTTTACCAGCTTTTGTCCAGGTCTGTTTAATATATACATAAGGAAAATACTCACTCTATAATTTCTTATAAAATAGCAAATAAGGAGTAGATGTAGGAGATGTAGAAGGGGAAAGAGAATTCAGAAAGTCCTTCTCTTCTGTAACTTTTACTTCAGAATCATCAAAAAGTAACCACTTCCCTTCATACTCCTTTAAGCTTTGCACTATATATGAAATTTTGTTCTCAAATCCACTAAAGTTAATGCCTGTTTGGTCACTCGATTCCTTGTTTGTATCACATTCATGGGTCCCGTTAGTATTGTTAGTCTCGGAATTTCTATTTTCAGCAAATGCTGTACTGGCAACTTTATCGGAATTAGATGCTTTGTTGTATAGCTCATAATCTGCTTTGCTCTTTTGTCCTCCGAGAAGTCCAATAGCTTCTACATTTTTTTTGTTCAAAACTTTACTTGGCTGTGTATTTCCACTGACTCTAATTGACACTTCTTCATCATCATAATTTTCAACCACACCCCTTGCTTCCTCCTCATTCAATGGTTCTGGCTTACCTATTTCACACATTTGGTCGATCACAAAATTTCCCTTATCTAGCTCTAAACTGTTAAGGTCGGTGACTTTAACAGAAGCAGTGTAATGCCCACTACTGATGGTAATGCCACTGTGCATCACAACTGCAAATAATCCATAGCTGTCGTTGGTTGGCTTTGTGCTCCATTCTTCTAGTGACAATTTAAGAGGTGTCAGTAAAGGAGTGTTGATCTTGGAAAGTCCACCACCATAACAATCAAACCTTTGGAAGGAAAGAAAAGAAAAGTTTTCTGCAATTCCACTTTATATATATTGTTTTACCCCCAAATGTGAAACCAAGTAGATGTCTGAATGACCCTTAATATTTAGTGCTTATACAAACATAAAAAACTGACTCTAATTTTGTACACTTAAATGTATGCAAAGAAAAACTGAAATAAGTGCTAATATTCAGCTCTTTCTGTGAAGGATATATCCTTCTCCCTTTCATATTCTTTTCTAATTTTGTACAATGAGAAAACCAGTTTCTTAAATGGCATTTTAACTTCAAATTCCTTTATAGTTTAGTAAGTTTAAAATTTTAATATGGAGGCTTTCGCTACCAAAATTTGGAAACAAAAATAAATGATAGCAAAGAAACTGTCCACAGAAAGAAGGCACTAAGTGTCATCTTCAGGCATAATAAAGTGGGTAGAGAGCTAGTGGGCAGCTCTCTTAATTTCAAACAGTTCATTAACATGTATATATGTCATGAAGATACTTGAATTTTCAACAAGAAGAGAATCTCTCATTCTTGAAAGAACTAGTTTGACTCCTGGCTTACCTTGAAAATGAAACAATCTTGCCTTTTTCTCCCCTCAAAAAAAAAAAAAAACTTAAATGTTATATAAAATCTGCTGCTTTCATCAATTCAACTTGAAACTATTTGTAATAAGGAATGAAGATTAAAAGATGTGGGAAGAAATCCTAGAATACGTATTTACACCAAAAGGATTTAAAATGATGCATTTTTATAAGTTAACTCCTAAAAGCAGAACGGACTTTTCTAAGGTAATCTTCATAAATTACTTCATTTCAGTAGTTTATATTATGCTATTACGCTTTTTTGTTACTATTATAGTATTTTGAACAAAACTTCTTATAGCAGCTCATTTTTTTCATATAGCTTTTATTTATAATACTCACTCCAAGCCACTAGCAGCAAAGCACTTCAAATGAATAGTTATAACTTCAGGCATTTTGTCAAACAAAAGACTTCGTTCAGCTTCAGTATAATGATGGCAATTTTCACAGAAATATTTATCTTCTCCTACAATCCTCTCCACTGAAGCAAACTGTGAAATTGCCCATCTCAGGGTCTTCATTTCTGTTTTTGGCTCTGGAGAAACTACATGAGAGAATTCCTTTCACTCACAAATGAAAACCTCTCAGACATTTAAAAAATTAAACACGTTCCATATTCAAAATTAGCATGATTTCAATTGACTAATCCTTTTAAATGATAAAAACATTCCTTTGAATTTCAGTAACTTTTAAGTTCATCCTCAACAGTATATATATTTAAATATTTATATTAGAGAAGCCAAAGTATTGAGGTGATAGGAACAGCAAAATGAGAATAACCTACTTTCTGAGTGTTAAGACACAGGCTTTAGTTCAGCTATTAATTTCCGATATCTGAACAGGTAAAGCCAGTCTCCTGATCACTTCCCATATCCTTTCCCTACTTTTTGTTGTTTTATACTAAACAGTGGCTCAGATATGTAGCTCAAAGACTAAGATACCCAAGAGTTATTAAAGCATTTCATTTTCCCACTACACAGATCAAAATAAAGATGCCAACAATTTTCCAAATGCTATTAACGAGTGAATCTACATGAGCAGAAAGACTTTATTACACCAGAAACAATTAAAAGCCAGCTCTTTTTCCCCAGTAATTACACAAGCCACTATGAGACCGTGTTTCGTTGAAGAAAACTGCTTATTCCATGATCAACACACGTCCATACAAGACTCCAATTCTGCTTACTTTCAGAACTCTCCTCTACTTTGGAAAGCTCATCTTCTTGTACTGGTACACTGATGTCCTGAAAATCTTCTCTTCTTTCTGTTAAACTTTCACATTCTAAGCAACGAGTCCTCAATACCAGCTGACCTTGAAATAATTTCTCTACTAGCTCAAAACCAATTTGCTCTGCACCTAAAAAAAAGGGGGGGGGGTACTTTTCAGCATAGCCCACATAACCAATAGTTCAATTACAGCGTAAATTTGCTTATTAGCATTAATAGGTGCCTTACTCATGAACTCTAAATTCCCTGTAAAGATAACTATGATTCATCTTCAAAACTATGTCATTTTAATTCCCTTCCCAAAGACATTTCTATAGGAATAACCCCAAAGAAGTACAACACTGTTGGTAAAACCCTTAACCATGTCAATACTACACATATTTGTGAGATCTGCATGAAACTAGGTAGAAATCCAGTTTGAGTATAGTATAACTACTAAAGTTCTCTAAAAATGTATTTCACTAAAATGCAATTTCTCAAGTTTATTATCAAGTACTGCTTTCAGGAGTTAAACTAATTCTCCATTAAAATATATCAAACTCCTTGTTTACAAACCATAAATTAACATTACCCTACTTTAACATCACCTTAAGATTAATAAGATTTATACACACACATCTAAGCAGTGTTTAAAACATAATTCCTGTTGTTAAAATTTCCTCTTAAAACTTGAAGCAGATTTACATTGTACATGTATCTAAGAACATTACAGTTCTGTAGCTATTAATCCTCCTACCTATCAAAGTCTAAGAATAAATTATACTGACCTTTGTTTATGGGCTTAACTTCATTAACATTAACAGGCTTAACATTATTCCCTGGAGACTCAAGTTCACAACCATTAGTTGTGTTATCATTTTCACACTTCCCCAAGTCCTCTTCAAGATCATATTCATTTTCTTTCAACTGTCCTTTGGATCCCTGGTTGGTTGTTATTTTCCCCAGACTACAGAATTTAGAAAGAATGCTGGGTTGCTTAGCTGCAGGCTTTAACCAATTTATTTTAACTCTTGATTTCTTTTGTGAGGGTCTTGCACTTTCATTTTCAGAAACATACTTGGGGATTATTTTAGAAGGAATCTCTAATGTATCACCAGTAGCTTTCCTTTTTGATCTGGTTTGTCTCTGGTTCTCTTCCAATGACTGATGTTCCTTAGATACTTTCACTTTTTTCTTCATGTTACCAAATTCAGTGTCATTTTTTCTTTTCCCATTTCCTTTTGCGAGTTTTTCTTTATAGTCTTCAGAATGCCTCAGGTTGTCCATCTCTATGCTGTTAATACCACTCATTTCCTCTTTCTGATGAGGTTTTTCTTCTACCTTAGTAGATAATTCTACCACATTTTTTACTTCTTCTTTTTTTAGGAGTTGGCATGTTTCTTGAATGTTTCCCAAAATACACTGTAATACTTCCTGTGCATCATGCTGTAGATATCCTTCATACATAGGGTTGAGTTCCCTATAAATAAAAATTTCCATTTCATCTATTCTAGTTTTAAAGATAGAGTACAAAAAACCCTTTCTATAGAGAAATTAATTCCTTTAGAGGGATATCAAATTATTTTAAAAATCTTAATTTTTATTCAACTAATTTGAAACTTACCTAAACTTATAAAAGTAAAAATAAATTTTACCACAAATACTTTTATCCTCTTCTAAATACTAGTAACAGCTACTATACATATAGTTTACCATATACCAGGTTTTACTCAAAAAAACATAATTCTAACAATAATCCTGTAAGGTAAGTACTACTATCACCCTGATTCAGGTAAGGTAGCTTGCTCAAAGCCAGGATGCAAACCTGCTCTTGGCCAGCATGCTATACTACCCTGCCCATCAACAAACACAGAACACTGTATTTACACGCTGGTTTTTGTTTTGTTTTGTTTTTTTACTCACACACCCAACACAAAGCTCAAACTCAAAACCCCTAGAGTAAGAGATGCCTGCTCTACCAACTAAGCCAGCCAGGTGCCCCACCCTAGGTCTATTCTTAAACTAAAGATTTACCCTATACCATACAGATAAAACTATTTTATATACTGGATAAAGTTTCCCTTAGGACAATACAAAGAGGGATGTCTGGGTGGCTTAGTCGATTAAGCATCTGCCTTTCATTCATCAAGCCCCACACCGGGTTCTCTGCTCAGCTGGGAGGCTTCCTCTCCCTCTCTCCTGCTCATGGTCTCTCTTTCTAAACAAACAAAAAGAAATCTAATCCAGTTAATAGTTCTGCAAGTCCATACAACAAAACTGGATATTTGCAACTTACAGTTCTTATGCATAACATATTCTGAATAAAAACCTTTAATTCCTAATGTGAAATTTCTTAGGACCAAATATATTTGAGAAATCCAGTATTTTTCAGATCAAAAATATAGCACTTAACAAAGATTTTTCACCAACAAGACAGGACAGTATCCCATAACTAAACGAACTACTATTTCTACAGAAAAATGTATGAATATTCACTTTATAAATCAGAATGAATAAAGACTATAAAAAGCCTCCTACCCATTCAGATCTAATGAATTTATTTATACCAAACTTACCAAAGGAATGTCTAATCTCCAGAGCCTCTGAGATACTAGGGAGTAGATCTGTAGTTTCTGTTTTCCTTGCCCTTTATTCCCTCATGTATCATTCTCCTCCAAAGAGAGCAATAGCTTGCTAACACGGAATCCTAAAGTTTTATTAAAGGCTATACCTGAGTGTGTTAAGCAGTCGCCTTGGCTGAGTAGCAAGTTCATCAGTGTAGTTCTCTGGATTTAAGAGAAAGCTAGCCTGAAGCTGTTCAACTGAAATGATCAAGGACTGTAAGCTGCATATTAGTTCATAACTTGCCAAAGAATCTTCTTTGCAATTTCCCTGTCAAAAAAGAAAGCCACAAACCATTAAACAAATTAAGTTTGTTCCCCCTTTTCTTTGTCTCACTAGCCAATATTAGCTTTGCTAAATTTCATTTCATTATTAACACTAATTTTGCAGAGGTATACAAATAAATTAAAAAATTTTAAGAGTATTTTTTTATTACTTTGTAAGAGAATGGTTTTCTGATTGACTAATAAGTCCAAGGCTTCTTTATATTTACTTAAATTTTAAAAGTGACTACTTGAAAACAGTAGGTTAAGTAGCAGATAGTACAAGGGTATGATAAACTGCTGGCTATGGCATATAAATGATAGTGTTTATGCATAAGCAATAACTAGAGGGCAGGAGAAGACATTGTAAAAGGTGATAATGTAGTTAGCTAACCTACAGGAATGGGGGGAGGAAAGCCTTTCTGAAAACAAAGGATACTGAGAAACTTATTTCTCAGTTATCCTCCTCCCAAATCTTCTCTGTATCTGTTACTTCTTCATTTCTAAGCAAGTGAATTTCTACTACTTTACTTTTTATATATTCTTTTTTTACCTTATCTTTTTGATTGGTTTCATCTTTTAGGGCTTCTTTCTTCCTTGAAATAATGTTAAATAAGTGCTTCACTCCAGATTTAAAACCAGGACAAAAATATAATACCTATAAAAAACAAGAGTGTCTGAGTGTTTATCTGCATTTTTGGTAGAGCACTTTTAAATGTGCATTAGTTAAAATTCTGAGATTAACATATCAAAAATTGTTTTCTATTTCATCATTGTAGCCAACTGTCTACCCTCGCTGGCATCAAAGCACTGAGGCTGGGCACATACTACTAAGACTTATGGTTATAGGGTACAGCATAAAGCAGAGTTCCAAAGGTTAAAATTCTTATCACCAGAGCACTAGGAATCAAGCACAAAAACTAAGGGTTTGGCATCTTCCAATTAACCAAAGTCAATTCAATTTTGTTATCCCAATTTCATCTAATGTATTACTTTATCTCACCCCAAAGGAAGCTGATAACATGCAATTTAGAATCATTACTTTAGCCCAATCCAGTTTATTTACAATCAAAGGCAAAGACATATATATGGACAATTAAAATACTCCCAATAATCTGAAATTCTCAGAACATTAAATATGACATCATGCTTTGCCTACTAAAGCTTTATTATATAGCAAAACCATCAATTTACCTGAAGTATACTATTAAGATAACAAGTATTGCCGAGATTATTCAGTCCCACAAATGGTAACAAGTTTTCTCTCTTCTCACAGTTTATAGGGGAGGACTGTGCTGCAGGAACAACTTGATCACTATAAAGTATAGAGCAGAGAAAGGTTTTATGAAGTGTAGTATCTTACACAAAGTGGAAATAATACCTCCTTAGATTTAGTCTTTTCCCCAAAACTGGATGAGCTGAAAAGCATGTGGACTTTATTCAGTTGACACTTGAGGAGAAAAAATCTGTACAGGTGTAAATATTGCTACCTACCCAGAATAAAAGTTTTACAAGCACTTTATTATTTTTTTAAAAGATTTTATTTGACAGAAATCACAAGTAGGCGGAGAGGCAGGCAGAGAGAGAGAGGAGGAAGCAGGCTTCCCGCAGAGCCGAGAGCCCAATTCGGGGCCCGACCCCAGGACCACGACCTGAGCCAAAGGCAAAGGCCCCAACCCACTGAGCCATCAGTGGCTACAGTGTAGGCGCCCCTATAAGCACTTTAAAAATATCATACACAGGGACGCCTGGGTGGCTCAGTCAGTTAAGCTGCTGCCTTCCGCTCAGGTCATGATCCCGGAGTCCTGGGATCGAGTCCCACATCAGGCTCCCTGCTCAGCGGGGAGCCTGCTTCTCCCTCTGCCGGCTGCTCTGCCTGCTTGTGCTGTCTCTCTCTCCCTCTAACAAACAAACAAATAAATAAATAAAATCTTAAAAAAAAAAAAAAATCATACACAACAAGCCTCTAAAGGATTCCATCATGAAGCTATTAATCCCATTTTAAAGAGAATAGAAAACTGAACAGGTACTGTGATTAATGAACCAAACATGACATTTTTAAAAGTAGTCTAACTCTTGGGAGCCTGGGTGGCTCAGTCGTTAAGCATTGCCCTTCAGCTCAGGTCATGCATGGTCCCAGGGCCCCGCTTAACGGGAAGCCTGCTTCTCTCTCTCCCACTCCCCCTGCTTGTGTTCCCTCTCTCACTGTGTCTCTCCATCAAATAAATAAAACCTTGGGGCGCCTGGGTGGCTCAGTGGGTTGAGCCATTGCCTTCGGCTCAGGTCATGATCTCAGGGTCCTGGGATCGAGTCCCGCATGGGGCTCTCTGCTCGGCAGGGAGCCTGTTTCCCTCTCTCTCTCTCTCTCTGCCTGCCTCTCCGTCTACTTGTGATCTCTGTCTGTCAAATGAATAAATAAAATCTTAAAAAATAAATAAATAAATAAATAAATATAATCTTAAAAGAAAAAAAAAGACTAGTCTAATTCTCAATAAAAACCTGAGAATAAGCTACGACCGTATCTAGGAAAGGCAGTATACCTAAATGAGGTTCTGTTAACAAAATTAAAAGGTAAGGGTCTATTAAAAAGAATCACACAGTTGTCCTTCACTTTAAAACGAATTGTTCAAGTTTATAATTCTTTTACCTCACTTTAACAAATAGTAGGTCCTCATAGCATTTTTATTTATTTTACAGCTGTGTTTAACCCCTCAAAGTGTTTTATACATAAGAGTCACATCCCCTAAACTGATTATTGGTAAATATTAGGAAATTACACATGACCAAATCCAATTTACTGAAACAGCAGTGCATCTATTTGTTGAATAATGACCTAGTATAGAGTACAACTAAAACAATAGTATTAAAGTATTCCATTTTGTTAAGATCTCAGTCACTGAAGGATTTATCTGCATCAAAGCACTTCTTACTTTTAAATTTATCTTAAATAAGCAACTATGCAACAGGTTTGATAATTCATACCTATTAGGAATGACTATAAAGTTTAGATATCTCAAGAACTGTTAAGTCTTCTGAACCACACACACATACACAAACACACAATTTCTTTACCCTTTACACAGAATGTTAACTACAAACAAGTTTGAATTGAAAGATAATTTAGCCAACACATAGTTCTCCAAATGAATCTGATTAGCTAATATGTTTGTCTCACTACTGTGTGTTTTTGCCTTCAGAGACTATCAGGTCAGAATGTCTGGAGATATCAAAGTTCACTGCTGCTTCACTGATAATGGAATTTTTAAAATACAGAAATAGACTTAAAATAAGATACATACATTTCAGATCCTCTATATTCAGAAGCCTTTTCTTCATTTTCTTGAGATTCTGTGAAATCCAAGGCTCTCTTAGTTTCCTTTTTCTGAAAAAACTTCAAGGAAAGTCTGTTTTTCTTTGATGGGCTACCTCTTGAAAGCCCATTACTTTCAGTAGGTATGACACCAGGCATTTTCTCTTCAAATCCCAAGGAGTTGACAAGAAATAATTTATATAAGGATGTTGTAATCACCAATCATATCTGTTAATCGCAGAGAGAAGATTTCATTACTTTCCAGTTTATCTGGTGGAAATATAAAATCATTAATTTTGAAAATTTACTAAGGAATGGAACTAATTAGAACTTCACATTTGAAAACCCATTTCTTAGCCAATAAAAGGCACTCGATGCTTACTGCTTAAATGAAGGCGCTTGCCATTTGTCCGTAACTTTCCTAAACAAAAAAAATACGAGATACTGAACTTTTCATAAGTCTACTAGATTAAGGGTCACATCACAAAATAACCCCATTTTAGTACATCTACAGTAAAGTAGTCTTGAGTAAAAAGTTAATTTTTATTTTAGCTTATTCAGAAAACACTGACTAACAACCATCTCTAATTCTTAAGTACAAGGGGAGAAAGAGAAAGGGATGAATGGGAAGACAACAGTGCTCAGAGTGAATGAATGAGTCTTCCTTCCAAGGTCTCTTCTAGTTATTAATATGAATACATGAAATGAATTCTTTTTTTTTCTTTTTAAAGATTTTATTTATTTATTTGACAGAGATCACAAGTAGGCAGAGAGGCAGGCAGAGAGAGAGAGAGAGAGGGAAGCAGGCTTCCTGCGGAGCAGAGAGTCTGATGGGGGGCTCGATCCCAGGACCCTGAGATCGTGACCCGAGCCAAAGGCAGCAGCCCAAACCACTGAGCCACCCAGGCGCCCCTGAAATGAATTCTTTAAAAAAACTTCTTTCAGGTATAATTTGCACAAGTCACTATGCTGTACACCTGAAACTAACATAAAGTTATGTGTCAGCTATACTCCTAATTAAAGTTTAACTGCATATAAGCAAAGGCATACATCTGATGTTCAGTTATACCTAAAAACTTGAGTGAAAAGTAGTAAAACGTGTAGCTGGGATAGTTGTGTAAAGAACTGCTGCACTTTGTGCAGACCAACTTTTTACGCACTAAACACAATACATTACTGATTTTCCGAGCACTTTTTAAAAAACTATAAATTTTTTTAATGCTCCTCAGAGTAGAAAAAAATATGATTTTGACTTGTGCAACTTTTTTAACTTGTTAAAACTTCTGAATAAAAAAAACTCTAGCAGTACTTGTGATAGTTACTTTAAACACCCGTCCTACTTTCATGAAGATATCTGGGGGGAAATTATCTGACTGGAATATTAGAGCACAAAAGCTCGACAATGACTGTCAAATACACAGTAATAGAAGGAATAGATAAACTAACAAAATTCACTCAAACTCCATCTTTACTAATAAGCTAATACAATAATAAACTAATGCTTACTAATAACCATTTCATAATAAGATCGGCTGCCGCTGATCTGGGAATTCGCAACTTTGAACTCAGTAGTGAAACCACATTTTTGAGACAACTCAGAAGTAACTGGAAAGTTGACCATTTCCCCATCCCCCCTCCCAACTCAATTTACCCTCCTAGCCACTTAATGCTACTGATGGAAAGCTTATCACGAAAATAAACCAGCTTGCACCAAGTTGTCAGGGATCTCTAAGCATTAACGATTCTTGTCAAAGGTTTTTCTTGGGAGCCAATTCTTAGATATAATGGAAAGTGTATTCTCTAACCGGATTTAAGTACATATTAGAAAAAAATGAGGACGCAGTTGAAATAACGGATAAATCCTAAGCAATATACCCTCCTGGCTCCCTCAAATCACTCACATTTGACATCACTGACAATGTCACATTTTTACCAGGTGCCGTATGTCACACCGCTTCTTGC
The DNA here is from genome assembly GCF_030435805.1 of Mustela lutreola. Taxonomy (NCBI): domain Eukaryota; kingdom Metazoa; phylum Chordata; class Mammalia; order Carnivora; family Mustelidae; genus Mustela; species Mustela lutreola. The sequence goes on along the minus strand of NC_081299.1, from coordinate 50,779,039 downwards.
TCCTGGTTTTCCTTAAGTCTAAATCAAATTTCGCACAAAACACAACAAATCGAGCATTAACTGCACTTGAACAAATAAATGACAGTGTGAACATTCAGTTTCTAAATTAGTTTTAAGTTTTTCCCTTTGCAAGACGACACGACTTAATTCCAATTTTTCAGGAAAAACGTAAAACAAGGATAGCATCCTCGACAAAGGTTTAAAACACGTGGCCTTCTAAATACTTCTACAAATACTCAAGAGTGCGCGATAAAATTTGTCAATTCCCGACACTGGACAACGTGAATGGAAACACTTGCTCCAGACCCCGCACCACTCCGGGAACACAAAAGTGGAGAGACTAAGCTGTGCTGCCGTGCGTGCCGGTCAGACACGGCCCGGGCCCGGCGGGAGGTTGGCGGGTGGCGGTGGAGACCCCGGCCCCCCTCGCCCGAGAAGCTGGCCTATTTACGCCCAGCCCGCACCTGCCTCCCGGAACCCCTGCGGCGGCAGGAGAGGCACCCTGCCCCCGCCACACACACACACACCGGTGCCCTTTCGTCTGGCAGCTCGGCAAGGGCGCCGCAGCCAAGTGGTCCTGGCGTCTCCCCCGCGGCGCTGACACCGGGGTCCCAGGACAGAGCCCCTCGGGAGCCGGCCGAACTTGCCTCGGCGCCCAAGCTCCGGCCCCTCCTCCCCAGGCCCTCCCTTACCTGGTCATGGCCCAAAGCGAGGTCCGCGGCGGTGACGCCCCGAGTGCAGCCGGGATGGGTGTGGGTGCGACAGGTGAGACCCTGCCCGGGGCCCCGGGGACCCCGGACCCAAGGAAAAGCTGGCCGGATCGCCCTCCCCACAGGGGAGTGACCATTCGCTCTCAAGAGCGGGAACCCGGGCTGCCACTCGGTCCTGCCCTGCGCCGGCACCAACTACATCCCGGGAGCGACGCCCGCCCCCACCCGCCCCCGCCCCGGGATGGCAAGGAGCACCAGAAGTAGCCCCGTTGGCCCAGCGCCTGAACCGCTAGGGTCTTTCCCACTCCACCACCGAGGGGAACTTGGCGCGTTTTCCTCACTCTCAGGACCCCCGTGTTTTAGCCTCCGCCCGCGCCAGCACCGCGATTGGAGGTGGCGTCCTTCGAAAGTGCCGGTTCTAGTCTCCACGCTGCAGAGACGCGAAAGGCAGCAGCCGCCTCGCGACCGCCGCTCGCCCCCCTGGTACGCACGGGCTCGGGAACCAGCTGGAACGGTAGTTTCCCCAAGATCCTAACGGGTTCTGCAGTTTCAAACAGCGCAGGCAGCGTCACGGGCAGCTCGCGCGGGTCCTCGCTGAGGGCGCGCGCTAGGTGCTGGAGGCCTGGCTGGCGGGCTCGAGCCTCACACCCTTTTTTTTTTTTTTTTTTTTTTTTAACCATTCGTGCGCGCGAGTTGAGGAAAAGCGTACGGGTCGGGAGACGGGACAGGGAGAGGACGGGACGGTCTCCTTCCCCAAGAAGACGACGCTAGATGCTCAAATCCACCAATCTGCGATGAGAAATCTCCCAAACCTTGCCCCTCCCACCACCACCCAGGAGGAGCCAATCACAAGTACCTAGGCAAAAGACAAGTGGGTGGGCGGAAGAAGGCTGTCTAGCCAATACCAAAAAGAAGAGAGGAGAATTCCACCAATCATTGCTAGATATGCAAAGTACCCTTCAGGAGCTGCCCCCTCCTTCCGCTCTGATTGGCGTTCGAGTGCGCGCTTTCGCCGCCGACTGTTAAATCTGGCTCTGCGTTTTGTGAATCCTCGACGGTGGGACGCCTCCGAGGGTGCGGTTTCCGGAGTGAGGCCCTCACAATAACTCCCGCCCCGCTTTCCTGCGTACGCACTCGGGCGGGGTTACTAAGGGAGACTAGATTCGGAAAATGGCTGACGGGAGTGCTAGGTGCTCGGCGCCTGTACTTTCTGACTGGAATCGCGGTCCCGGCCCCAGGGCCCAACAGAAACCGGAGCTGCCACGGATAACAGCAAAGTCTGTAGCGCTGAGGCTCCTTCCTCAGCCCTTCTATGCCTCATTTTCGCTCGTTTACCCCTTCCCTTTCTCGGCCAGACACGGAAAAGAAAAGAGCATTTTCCAGACCCAGCTCTGACTGAGGGAGCTAGAGAGCGTTTCTGCGCGAGCCCTTACTAGGGCTCAGATGCGGCAGGGCAGGCTTTACTTGGTTTTTGCTTACCTTTGTTGGTATGCTTACGTTAGTGAGGTGACCCCACAAAGCAGGTAGTGCAGTTAACGCAGGATAAGTTCAAATTCATTTAATCAAGCATGATTTTAGGTGCCTAGTATGGTGCCAGGCATGCGTTTTTCAAGGCGCTGTGGACACGGTGTGAATGAAATACATTTCCTGCTCCACAGGGTTGGAAGTTAAACGTAAAATGATAGGAAATAATGAGTGTTAGGTAAAGGAGATCTAGAGTGGGCTGTTCTAAATACAATAGTCTGGAAAGACCTCTCTGAGTTGACATTTGAGCAGAGAGCTGAATGAGAGTGAAACCTGGAGGAATCTCAGGGAAGAATGGTTCAGGCAAAGAGAAAAAGCAAGTTTAAAAAGTCCTCAAGTTTAATGTGCTCGGTGTTTGGGACAGAAGCAGGGAAGCTAGGGTGCTTAGAGCACATTGAGTCTAGATGTGATGATTGTGGGAAATGAGGTAAATAACGTCAGCAGGACTCTGAGTAATTAAGCAGGGTGAGGAAATGGAACGGAAGTTATTGGATGGTTTTGAGCTGAGGAGTGGCATAATTTGTAAACTAGCTGCTCGAGGTGGATAGATGGTTGACCTTCAAAAGTGCAAGCAGAAAGGTTAGCTAGGAGACTGTTCCACATACCAGGAAATAAAGTATTTGGCTTGGAATAAGGTGGTAGCAGTGGAAATGTTGAGAACTGGTAGGATTCAGGATATAGTCTGAAGTAGAGCCAAAAGGATCCACTGATGGGTTGTAACAAGAAAGAGACAAAATGACAAGGATTATTTTTCCCCCAAAGCAACTGGATAGTGGTTGGTCCTTGCTGAAATGGGGAACATTAAGGTACTAGTGGGTTTCTTGTGAGGGTCTATTGTTCTTGCACACTAAAACGAAGAGGCCTACTTTACATACAAAGATGAACCAATAGATAAGTTTGGAGCTGGGGGAGGGGGGGATTTGGATTGGGGGGTATAAATCTATTAGGAGTCACCAAATGGTATTTGACTGGTACAAGACTGGAAGAAATCACCTAGAGTGGACATCTTTATCCTAAAAACTCTGCAGGGCATTAATGACCTCTTCTTCCCTTGCCAAGCCAAGAATCCTAAATCCAGGTAACTGCCTCGTAATTTTCTCACCTTAGAATCAATACCCTTTCCAAGTACTCATTTGAAGAGTGAGACTTCAAAGCTCCTAATCACTGAATTTTTACAAAGAACAGTATGACACACACAGCGACTCTGAGCTACGTAAAGAGAAATTAATGCTGCTATCACTTGGTAAAATAAACTCAAAGCTAGGGCGTGAGCTGCTTTCGAGGGATTGAGAATTCCTTATTTGAGCACAGAAAAGAAAGCACCGCAACTCATTCTGAAGTCGGTATAATGTTGATAACCAAAATAGACAAGGACAGAACTAGAAATACAACTATAGGTCAGTCTTAGTTTGCCATTGTGTATCATGTACTGGGGTGTCTCATTCTCTAGTATTAGCAGAATCGTTGCTACTTTCAAACTCTACCAGGACAGATAACCAATTCTAGTTTCCTATTGTAATTTTCCTTTTTCTCTCAACTGACTGAGCCACCGAGGCCCCCCTGTGCTTTGACTTAAAGGTATAGAAGTGTTGGGTTTTGGAGCACCTGGGTGGCTCAGCGGATTAAAGCCTCTGCGTTCGACTCGGGTCATGATCCCAGGGTCCTGGATTCGAGCCCTGCATCAGGCTCTCTGCTCAGCAAGGAGCCCACTTCCCCCTCTCTCTCTACCTGCCTCTCTGCCTACTTATGATCTCTGTCAAATCAACAAATAAATCTTTAAAGGGGCACCTGGGTAACTCAGTGGGTTAAAGCCTCTGCCGTCGGCTCGGGTCATGATTCCAGGGTCCTGGGATCGAGCCCCACATAGGGCTCTCTGCTCAACAGGAGCCTGCTTCCCCCCATCCCTCTCTGCCTGCCTCTCTGCCTACTTGTGATCTCTGTCTGTCAAATAAATAAAATCTTAAAAAAAAAAAAAAGTAGTTTTGGGTTTTTCAGCCCTTCCAAATTATGGAACTCTTAATCCACTTAGATTATATGCAGAGTTTCCCTCTTAGCAAAGCTGTATACTTTTCCATCCCCACTTGCATTCTGAGTAGCTCTGGCCTGAGCTAATCAAAGAACTTTGGTGAAACTGGTGAAAATTTAAAACTAGCATATTAAGTTTATACCTTTTTCCAATTATTTTCCCTCATGCCACAAATATCTTGCAACAGGACAACAAGGGTCTCTGCGGTATCTGAGTCTTTACCACACACTGCTACTAGGTTTCCACTAAGCCAATACCACATTTATGTTAAGGCGTGTTATGCTGTATGAGTTTATAGGGATCAAATTCTGCATCAGATAGGAATAGGTTAATCTATGAGAAGCAACATTTTTTAAGCATCCTTAGCCAAGATGTACACATTTCCTTATCACATAAACAGAGTGGAGAGGTAGGCAGTATAGATTAGTGGTGATTCCAAGACCATGAAGGACCTAATTTCCTCCATTCTCAACATGTGGCTTCTACGTTACGGTCCAGATAGCTACTTAAGTTCCAGCCATCATGTCTACATTCTAATAAGCAGAAAGGAAGAAGACAATCTTTCCTCCTCAAAGGATACTTCCTAGAAGTTATACACACCATTCCTGTTTACAACCCATGGGCCAGAACTTACTTTATTCTCAGGGCCTGTATGTCCAATAAGTGATCATAATATCAAGGAAGAAGTATACAATAGATGTTAGAGGACAAATATTCTCTGCTCTGCTTCTACCTTCCTGACTAAAAGATTTCCCCAGCTGGGGAAGCAGAAGGTTTAAAAAAAAAAAAAAAAAAGTAAGGAGATGCTGCCCAGAACACGCTTCAAGGAAGGAGCTGCTCCCAACCTGCAAGGAGTACTTCCAATTGTCAGCTCCATCAGGGTCTACTTCAGCTACAGAGAGAAGCCTTGCCCAAGGTCATGCCCTTTCAACAGCTAATTGCATGAGGCTGGAGTGGAAAGGTTCTGCCATTATGGCCCACCGTGGGACATATGATTTGCAATATTCACTCCAGAGCTTCTGTGCAGATTATTCAAAGCTTTCTTGCACCCATGGGGTGCCTGGGTGGCTCAGTTGATTAAGCATCCAACTCTTGGTTTCAGCTCAGGTGGTAAACTCAGGGTCATGAGATCCAGCCCCACATCAGGCCCAGGCTCAGTGCAGCATCTGCCTGAGATTCCCTTTCTCTCTCTCTTTCTCCCTCACCCTCCCGCACTGCCACTCCCTCTGCTTATGCTCTCTCTCTCTCTAAAATAAGTAAATCTTAAAAAAAAAAAAAAAAAAAGCTTTCTTAAACTGTATTAAAATTTGACTTCTTTCCCTATCTTCTATGTTCTGTCCCAGTGTATGCTTCCCAAGAACCCTACCTGTGATAACTGACGGTAGGACTGGTTGGAGAAAGCAGGCAGTAAGATGCAGTCTGGGAGATGGATTATGGACCACCTGGTTGGTAGTAGATGAAACACAGGCAGTGCTGGCACAGGGTGATGGTCTAACTGAGGTGCTAATACGAGATGAATAGAATACTAGAGGTGTGACACATCAGGAATTTGAGACATATAGTAAAAGTAACTGATAAGGATAACAGAATTAGCTGACTATTGCTACACTCCATTGGTTACAAAAAAAAAAGAATGAACAGTTGAGGGTAGGTAATAGGCAATTGCAAGCGAGGAGAGAGCCCGTTTGTTGCACACAAAAAAGCTCTCATTAGCAGGGAAAGAGTGGAGAAAGACAAGTAATAAGACCAGACTTTAGAGTCTTAAAGGATGGTTAAATGACCAAAAATGGCAGGTTTGTTGTGGCAAGGTCAGGGTCATGATTGAGAAAATCTAGGATTCCAGCACATGGAGGAGACATCTGCGTGGTGCTCCTGGAGATTTTCATTCCTCAGGCTCCTCAAATGCTTGCAGTGTGGGCTCACTCCTCTCTACTAAGATCTATCCTTTCCTGTGCTAGAAGCCTCTGCAGAGGCTTCTAACTGGAAGGCAACATGTTCCCCTCTCACCCAGCAGACACCGCCCACCACACACACACACACACACACACACACACACACACACACACGCCTTCTGCCACTAGGCCTATAATTAGGGTTGAATCATAGCATAACCCAGTTGGGAGGAACTGTGTCTAATAAAGGAGGTAAAGGCCTAGCCAGCATGAACCACCAGTAGCTTGAGGGGTAGGCCTGGGACTGGATTCAGAGAGGCCTTGGTCAAGGAGGCCAGACCATAAAATGGGATAGGGAAAATTCTATTGCTGGTGGAGCACTCTCCCAAAATATCTAACATCCTGACAAGGGCCCAGAGAGTTGGTGTGAACTCACTACTGTGATTGCTCCCAGAAACATGGAAAAAAAAAAAAAAAAAAAAAAAAACCTAACTCACTAACACTGAAATGCCTGAAATGCTAGGATGGGTAGGTAGGACAAGATTGGATAAAAAGATTCAAGGAAGTAGGTGTGTTAGAATGGATGTACTATCTACAGCCAGAAGGTTATGATCATTCTGTTCTGAAGAACAGCCCAGAGGATACCATTTATCAAGCCCACCAGAAATGCATTGGTGCAAAGGGCAGGAATATCACTAAAAAGTCCAGTGGTGGCTCTCTGCAAGTCATGGCTGAAGGTAGCAGAGGCCTCTAGAACCTGGCCCACTGATAGCAATGCTAGCTACGACAGCAATGACAATGATAGCAATGACAGGACCCCAGAGCAATAAAGACCAAGTGACAACTCAACTACCAGAAGCCAGGGAATTACACACATTATAATGTGAACCTAACCCACACAGTTATGGAAATGTTTAATAGACCATGGTAACCCTAAGGGCAAAATAGGTAGGCAGCCAACAAAAGTCCTATTTAATCTGTATCAGCAGAAAAAAAAATCAAAAATAGCTGACCAGGAGACTAAGATCCCTCACTCAATAAACTCACCATTCTTTAATCCATGTTTATACCTGAGCTAGTTACGATCTGGAATCACTGGCTGAAGAGGTCCTTAGGAGGAAGGGCCCCGCTACATTTCAAGTATAAATAATGATTTTCCCAGTTCATCCCCATTTACCTGGTCATTTACCTGGGTAATTGTACCTGGGGGAAATGGGAATACCCAGACATTTCAAGGACTGTTAGACACAAGGTCTGAATTGACACTGATATCCGGAGACCAGAAGCATCATCATTACCCTGTTAGAGCAGAAGCATAGAGAGGAAAGTTAATAAACAGGGTCATGACAAGGTCTAGCTCAGAGTGGGTCTTTTGGGTCTGTTGCCCCACCCAGTCATTTTCCCAGTCCCTAAATGTATAATGGGATTCACCTGTTGGGTAATTGGTACAAATCCACTGGATCCTTTGCCTGTAAAGTAACAAGCCATCATAGTGCAGAAGGCCAAGGGAGGGTTCCCTGAAATAGCTTCCCTTCCCCAGCCAAACATGGCACAGGAACTTAAAATAATACTGCACCTCAGGAAGGGATAGCTGAAATTAGAGTCAGTCTCAAGAATTTAAAGGACACAAGGTGCAGATTCCCATCATATCTCCATTTAACTCCCCATGCGGTCCTGCAAAAAACCGACCACCCCTGAAGGATGACAGCAGATTACTGTAAAGCTCAATCAATTAGTAGGGCTGACGGCAGCTGCTGTGGCAGCTGTAGTCTATCTGCTAGAGTACATTCACACAGCCTCAGGTACTGGGTGCACACCATTCTAGATTGAGTAGATGCATTCTTTTCTATCCCAATCGTAAGAAAGGATCAGAAACAGTTGGCATCCGCATGAAACAGATAAAAGTACACATTTGCAGCATGGCCCAGGGCTATGTTCACATTCCTGTCCTATGTTATCAAATAACCTGAAGTGATCTGGACCTTTTGGAGATCCTGAAGAACATCACATCTTCTACGACATCAATGACCTCCTGCTGATTGGGCAGGATGAGCAAATTATGCTGTAACAAGACCTGGAGAATGAAAAGGCTTAAAACGCACATGCGTGGTGGAAGTGCCGAGAAATGTACAAAAGAAGGCTTTATCCTTATCAGAAGGCTATATCCTTAAGTCGGCAGATAACTGACTGAAAAGCAAGAAGTAGAAACATGAATGTGTCATTTAGATAAATGGGGATGAATACCAAAGATTCAGCTTTAAGTTGAAAGTAGTTGCCTTGAGGGAAGGGAAGCCTTGCTGAAACAATTTATTTACCTTTTAAAATCCTGTACAACTTTGAAAAAAATAAACTTAAAAAAATTGTTTCAGTTTCTGTTTAAGCACTGTCAATGAATTATTTGTTCTGATTTCATCCCCTGGGAAAGGTCAGAACAAATAGGTTCAACAGGAATAGATTATTTATGATTGGGGTGACAATTCTTCGAACCTTCATCTTCTGGGTACAAGTTAAAAAAAGGTTTAGTGTATGAACCCTTGGCCTTAATCCAGCATCTTGAGTAACCACAAAAGGCAACCAACCTCAAAACAGCTAGTAAAACCACTATCCAGTAGTTAAATTTAAATAAAAGATTTCCATAAATTAAAGTCTGTTTAAAGGGTAAACCCCACTTGGCTTCAGGATTTTATACTTTGTTTCACAACCTAAAGCCTCAGGGTCAGGTGGGAGGACCTCCCATGTCTATGAAAGGAATGCCTTGCCCCACTTCCTTAATGTTTGGTAACAATTTAGTAGAGGAATGTCCGGTAAGTGGGTGGGTGCTGAGGGGGTAGCAGGAAGTCTCATAGGCCTATTTATATTTAACGGAAAGAGAGTCTTGTCTTTCTCATACCATTAAGATCCTCTTATCCTTTGTATGTTCAACTCATCCTGAAGAGCGATCTATAGTTAAACTCCAGTATTTTTTTCTACTATAAAATTTACTTCAATAAATTACTAAGTACTTAGAGAGAAAATAAGGTCTTATTCTTTCGAGTATTATTATGGACTCATGGCTTTTTACAGTCTTAATTTAATTAAATATAATTTTTATTTCCTTTTTGAAGCAAAAAAACAGTCATATTTCAACCTGTGGGGACTCCTTTTTTATTTTTTTAAAGGTTTTATTTATTTATTTGTCAGAGAGCGAGCAACTACAGCATGGGGGACGGTAGGCAGAGGGAAAACCAGGCTCCACATGGAGCAAGGAGCCCAATGCAGGACTTGAACCTAGGACCTGGGATCATGACCAGAGCCCAAGGCAGGTGCTTAATGGGCTGAGCCATGCAGGCATCCATGGGGACACCTTTTAAACAGACGTCCAGGTCTTTCAACATTTTGAAAGCATCCTTGCCTTTGAGGAAATTCTTACTGGGGCGCCTGGGTGGCTCAGTGGGTTAAAGCCTCTGCCTTCGGCTTGGGTCATGATCCCAGGGTGCTGGGATCGAGCCCCGCATTGGGCTCTCTGCTCAGCAGGGTGCCTGCTTCCCTTCCTTTCTCTCTGCCTGCCTCTCTGCCTACTTGTGATCTCTCTCTCTCTCTCTGTCCAAAAATGAATAAAATCTTTAAAAAAATTTTTTTCTTACTAACTTGATTATACTATATAATATGTTGTTTTCCCATGCTGTATGTTTAAACCACAATATTATTAAAGGCTTATAAGCCTTAATTTAAAAAATGAATCTTATTTAAGTATGTCAAAAGTTACTGTATATTACTTTATCATTTCATTCTGGGCTTTGAAAAGAGCCCACGTAGTTTTCTTTCTTTCTTTCTTTCTTTCTTTCTTTCTTTCTTTTTTAAAGATTATTTATTTGAGGGGTGCCTGGGTGGCTCTGTGGCTCAGTGGGTTAAAGCCTCTGCCTTCGGCTCAGGTCATATCTCATGGTCTTAGGATCGAGCCCGCATCGGGCTCTCTGCTTCTCAGGGAGCCTGCTTCCTCCTCTCTCTCTGTGGGCCTCTCTGCCTACTTGGGATCTCAGTCAAATAAATAAATAAAATCTTTTTAAAAATTGTTAAAGATTATTTATTTGAGAGAGAGAAAGAGCACCCACACGCACTCGCAAGCACAGGAGCAGGTCGAGGGGCAGAGGGAGAGAATCTAAAGCAGACTCCCTGCTGAGCACGCCCCTCCCCCAACAACAACTTGGCTGAATCCCACAACCCTGAGATCATGACCTGAGCTAAAATCAAGAGTCAGACTCCCAATGGACTGAGCCCCCCCACCACCATGTATTTGCAATCAGACAAGAATACCATTGGCTCTAACATGGGGATTGTATGATGATTATCTTTCAACTAATTCAGATTTAGATTTTGTGTAGGTATTGGTATGGAAACACCCCAAAATTTGGCGGTCTAAAATGATGATCTCTTATTTCTCATGATTCTATGGCTTGGCCAAGATCCTTTGGAGGCTGCATTCAGGTGGAGGGTCACCTGGGGACTGGAATCAGTGGGGTTGGCTAGGCTTCCCTCTCCCTTGGGTGCTTGTCTTCAAAGAGACTGCCTGGGGCTTCTTCACAAGGCCATGGCAGCAGAATTCCAAGGGGACGAAACCCAAACCCAGTGTGCATGTGTAAACCAAACCTCTGTATTCCTCCCTTTGGTCAAAGCCAATCCCATGGCCAAACTCAAAGTCAGGCATCTTCATAAAGGCATGGATATGGGGGAGAGAAGGGCTGAGTCACTGGGGTCAATAATGTAACAAACTACTCCAATCTTCCTGTGCATATTATCTCAAAGTAGAAGTCCTATCCCTCAAGGTGCTAACATATATATTTTTTTTTTTTCTTTTTTTTAGGAATAGCAGAGAATTATAATTTGTAACAAGCGAACTAAGGAAAAACCATAGGCAAATCTGGAGAACAAAGGAATGAAACTATTTTTAATAGAGGAAAGGTGGAAGCTGGGATGACTATTATAAACAAATAGAGTAAACTAGGATTTCAATGTATAGTGGCTTTTCATTGGCTGACTGTGACAATCACTAATTGGCTGGGCTGTTGCTGGGGGAGGAAGGAAATCTTTCTCCCTTCTGCTGGGATGGAGTAAAAATCGCATCCACTTGCAAGGTCCCTCTCCCTTCCTGTTGGGTCTGCAGTTGACAAGGAGTGCTAATGTGTGAGAGCTCTCCTTGCTGGCCTCTCAACTTCATTCTAAATGGTATCTTCTATTATTAATTCTCATATTTTCCCATTTGGATCAACAACTGTCTGAAATCCTCACTGACCAAGAGTCAAGTTCTCCATATTTAGTGGTTTTTGTCTTTCCATGCTAGGAAGACCTTTCCTGGTTGCCATGCCCCATGTCAGAGCAAAAATGCATTAAGAGTTGAAAACCACTGAAGGCCTCATTTGAGTAACAAGGAAGGTTAGGGGGGAGACCTCTCGGGCACTTCTCATCTATAGCCCATATTTTATTAAGATCGTAAGCTTTGGAGATCATCTTAAAGCACTGAGCCAGCATTGCTTTATTGGGTACATTTTTAAAAATTTTGACAGGTGACAAAATGTAAAACAAAATAATTATATAAAACAGAAGAAGTAACATAAAAATTCCAAATTGTATGGTGGTTTCCCAGGACTCTAGGTCTGAAAGTAGCCAATTAAAATATTTACTGGTATTTAATATTATGATTTTGGGAAGAAAGTTTCTCTCATAATGGCAAAAATGTAGTCATGTATGCCTCCTGGAAGTCTCTGCTTAAAGAAACCACAAAAGCAAAATAGTGAATACTGCAAAGGTACACTGATAGAATTAACTGAGTGCATTTGTTAAGATACAGTACAGGTATAAACATGAAGCAACAGTTAATGATCATTTTGCAAAATAGCAAAACTGCAGAAGTGTTTTGAAACAGTGTTATCTCAAAAGAAGATTGTTTGGAACCAAATGTGTTATCAATAATATAGCCTATAAAGCTGTAAATTTAGAAACCATGACTTCGGGTAAAAATCTAGTCAGTGAATAGTTCAGATGAGAAAAGACTTTTGTGAATTCTGAACTTTCTAACGCTTCAGAAAATTTAATTGGTAAAAATTTAATTTGTCACAGGATCATGATGGGCTGTTTCTGAAAGGCCATAAGAGATTTCTCCTTTTTGTTTTTTGTTTTGTTTTGTTTTAAGATTTTTTATTTATTTATTTGACAGACAGAGATCACAAGTAGGCAGAGAGGCAGGCAGAGAGAGAGGAAGGGAAGCAGGCTCCCCGCTGAGCAGAGAGCCCTATGCGGGCCTCGATCCCAGGACCCTGGGATCACGACCTGAGCCGAAGGCAGAGGCTTTAACCCACTCAGCCACTCAGGTGCCCAGATTTCTCCTTTTTGTGTGAATTTGAAAATGCAGAGACAGAAGCAGGAACAATGAGAAAAAGGTAGATAGGCCTAGTCTGGACATCCTGGGAATGCCTTGTCAGATGTCGTCTGCTTCAGTTCCAGGAAATCTTTACTTTTTAGGTGACCAGATGGTGTGCAGGTCCAGCTAGGGTTTGGGGCTTTCTTTAGATGTGTCATGTGAATCCAAGAACCTATTTTTGGAACTTTGGTGGCATAAGGATTGGTTAGTAGTTCCTGATAAAGGCCTTTCCAGTGAGGTTGAAAAGAGTGTTTCTGGAGGTATCTTTTGAAATCTCCAGGTTGCAAGGTATGGTGCTTTCATCTCCTGGGAGCACACTGCAAAAAGACTGCTTTACAAAGCATGGTTAGTTTTAATAGTAGTAATTAAGCATTTATAATATTGAAGTACATCTTTTATCAATTGTGGGTCAAAGGAAGCAAGGCCAAGTGTACTAGACATCTTGTGAGTATCTCAGAGGGTGAAAGCCTAAAGTTTCCAAGGGGGAGGATCCAAGATTTAGAAAGAGTAGCAACGCTTTGGGCCAAGGTATTTAGAGGTATCTACAAATTTTGCCAACTGACTCTTTTTTTTTAAATAAGATTTTATTTATTTATTTGACAAGTAGGCAGAGAGGCAGGCAGAGAGAGTGGGGGAAGCAGGCTCCCCACTGAGCAGAGAGCCCAATGTGGGGCTTGATCCCAGGACCCTGGGATCATAACCTGAGCCGAAGGCAGAGGCTTCAACCCACTGAGCCACCACGTGCCCCTTGCCAACTGATTCTTTTTTTTTTTTTTTAAGATTTTATTTATTTATTTGACAGACAGAGATCACAAGGAGGCAGAGAGGCAGGCAGAGAGAGTGGAGGAAGCAGGCTCCCTGTTGAGCAGAGAGCCCGATATGGGGCTCGATCCCAGGACCCTGGGATCATGACCTGAGCCGAAGGCAGAGGCTTTAACCCACTGAGCCACCCAGGCGCCCTTGCCAACTGATTCCTAATAGTGCTGTTAGTGTGTTCCATTAATCCTTAAGATTGAAGATGGTATGCACAATAAAAAAAGTGTTGTAAAACGGGCCAAACAGCACAGACTTGTTGAAGCACCTGACCAGTAAAAGGGTTTCCCCAATCACTATGAAGTTCAAGAGGGGTTCCCCAGGCAGGGACAATCTTTTCTAACACAGTTTTCACAACAAAAGAAACAGTATCTTGTCCTGTCCTGTCCTGCCCTGTCTTTCAAGAGAAATCACAAACTATGACTAAAACAAATATACACCCACGAGACGGGGAAGCTGTAGGAAATCCATTTAGATGAATGAGATTCTTTGGATTATATTTTGGATGGGTGGGACAAGTGAGATAAGTGCTCTATGAGGCCTTATTAATATTTTCCCACCAATATTGATTTATAAATGTTATCATTTTGTCAGTAGACCAATGATTTAATGCTTGTACAGTGTTAAGTAGTAGGTATATTACAATTTCTGATAGGGCTGGATTCTTATTTGGTCCACACCAGACTTCTCTTTTTATTAAGCCAACAATTAGATTTCCAATATTATTTTTCCCTCCCTGGTGCCAATTTTTGGGTATCTCTTGCTGTCAGTTTTTCCAAATTATCATTTGGGAGAATATCCCTTTGGACCACGACAGAGGTTTGGTTACTGGTTTCACTTGACCTCCAGGAAACTGAGAGTGGAATGCCTAGGAACCTTAATGATAGCCTGAGCAGGCAGCAAAGGTATGGCCTCTAATAAATTCTGGACTTAGGAGTCATTTTTAATTGGAGATTAGGAAGCCTTGTTGTTTCCATAACATTCCTAAGTCATGAGCTGCCCCAAAGGCATACCAACTGCTGGTATAAATGTTTGCTGGTTTACCCTTGCTGAAGGACGTACAACTCAACTTATTAGGCTGAAATAGCCAAAGGTAAGTAAATGTGCTGCCTCAATGACTTCAAAAGGAGTAGCAATAGCATACCTAGCACAAGATTTGCCATTTTCATCCCTTAAATAAGAACCATCAGTCAATCATGAAAAATCTGCATTGAGTAGAGGAGTTTCCTATAAATTGTCACAGAGACTCAAAAGGCAATCTGTCAGCATTAAGCTGAAGGGTTTCATCTGGCTCCAAGTGTGGCCCTTGTTTCAAGATCAGATCCTCTAAGTATTGAACCTGAGTTTAAGAAAACTGCAATTTTTCTCTGGAGACTTTAAGTATCTTTAAGGCCAAAAGTTTTAACAGGTGGACCCCTGTCTTCTGGTGAAGAGGTTTGGGAAGGGAGGTTGAGAAGCAAATCATCTATGTATTGTAACAAAGTAGAGCCTGCAGAAAACTGTCATCCAAACCAATTTTTAAGGTTTGTGAAAAGTAAAGACTCTGCAAAATCGTGGGCCATTACTGTCCAGCTCTATTTTCGTTGTTTCCAAGTGAAACCAAAAAAATATTGGCTATCCTTATCACCTGGAACATTAAAAATGCACTGTGTAGATTAACTGCAGTGAAAAATCTGTTTTCAGTGGGAATAGATGTCAAGAGCATATGGGGGTTTGGAATAACAGGAACAGCAGGGGCTCGAGAATAACAGGAATAACAGGGTTATTTATTGCTCAAAGGCCCTGAACAAACCTCCATCCTTAGACACTGGGTTTTCTCACAGGTAAAAGGGTGGTATTACAGGCACTGGTGCAGGGGATAATAAGTTCCTGAGCCTTGTAATCTTTAATTATGGGCTTGATGTCTTGAAGGGCTTATTTATGGGGTATTAATTGGAGGAGGGCGCTTTTGAGGGATCTGAATCTTGATGGAAAGTATACTGTGGATTCTGCCAATATCAATTCAGGATTTTGCCCATAAAGAGGATGGTAGCAGGGTGCCTGGGTGGCTCAGTGGGTTAAAGCCTCTGCCTTCGGCTCAGGTCATGATCCCAGGACCCTGGGATCAAGGCCCACATTGGGCTCTGTGCTCGGCAGGGAGCTTGCTTTCCCCTCTCTGTCTCTGCCTGCCTCTCTGCCTACTTGTGATCTCTGTCTGTCAAATAAATAAATAAAATCTTTAAAAAAAAGAGGATGGTAGCTAATCTAATAGGAACAAACAAATGATTGGTGTCCCCAGACTCGGCCATAGCACTATAGCGTTGTTGGAGACAGGGCGAATTAAAAAATGTTGCAGAGTCATTTAATTATTTCCCTGACTATTTTGATTATTACTATCAAATTCTAGAAATATTCCCGCCACCTTTGGAAGAAAGGAACTCTGGCATGATACTTTTCCAAGAAATCTTGGCCCAGTTAGTGAATAGAGGTGGAGAAGCCAAGAAGAAAAGGCTGTGTATCTCTCAAAGGGCTTAGACAAAAGGGAATAGGTTCAGAGACAAGAATCTGTTGAAGTTTATTAGAGAAGCCTGCTATTCGAACTGCTTTTATATTCTGAGGAAGGGGCTGCTTTATAGTAGTGGAGCTGAGCACTGAGGGTGTAGTGATGGTGTCAATACAGAGATTCATTCCCAATCTGGAGAATGGATTCTCCAAGCTGATTAAGAAAGAGGATTGAGGGGATGCCTGGCTGGCTCAGTTGGCAGAGCACGCAACTCTTGATCCCAGGGCTATAGGTTCAAGTCCCATGTCAGGTATAGACGTTACTTAAAAATAAAATCTTTAAAACAGAGAAAGAGAGAGAGGATTGGAAAGAGAGTTAGATTCCCATCATTGGGAATTAGGAGGACATTGGAAAGGCTGGCTAGAAAGCTGAAGGCACCTGGAACTCTTAAGCTGGTAGCAATCTTTTCTTCCAATGCCTTGGCTCTTTGCAATACCGGAGACTAGCAGGGAAGGGCTGGGTTTGTACAGGGGCCATTTGCCAGAGTTAAAAATGAAAAATTTTAGTGATCTCTCTTTTAGGTGACTCATCTAGGATGTGAGCAAACTAGTTTATCAAACTAACTATATTTGGGACTGGGGCGCCTGGGTGGCTCAGTGGGTTAAAGCCTCTGCCTTTGGCTCAGGTCATGATCCCAAGGTCCTGGGATCAAGCCCCGCATCGGGCTCTCTGCTCAGCAGGGAGCCTGCTTCTTCCTCTCTCTCTGCCTGCCTCTCTGCCTATTTGTGATTTCTGTCTGTCAAATGAATAAAATAAAAAAATCTTAAGGGACGCCTGGGTGGCTCAGTTGGTTAAGCGGCTGCCTTCGACTCAGGTCATGATCCTGGTGTCCTGGGATCGAGTCCCACATCAGGCTCTTTCCCCCGCGGGGAGCCTGCCTCTCCCTCTGACTCTGCCTGCCACTCTGCCTGTGCTCTCTCTCTCTCTGACAAATAAATAAAAATCTTAAAAAAAAAAAAAAATCTTAAAAAAAAAAAAAAACCTAACTATACTTAGGATGGACATAGTTTCCCATTTCATTCTGGTCCTTTTTCTTTTTTTTTTTTAAGGTATTTTATTTTTTAAAAAATTTTTATTAATTTTTAATTTCTTTTCAGTGTTCCAGAATTCATTGTTTATGCACCACACCTAGTGCTCCATGCAATACGTGCCCTCCATAATACCCACCACCAGGCTCACCCAACCTCCCACACACCTCCCCTCCAAAACCCTCAGTTTGTTTCTCAGGGACCACAGTCTCTCATGGTTTGTCTCCCCCTCCGATTTCCCCCAACTCACTTCTCCTCTCCGTCTCCCAATGTCTTCCACGTTTTTCCTCATGCTCCACAAGTAGGTGAAACCATATGATAATTCATTCTCTGTGCTTGATTTATTTCACTCAGCATAATCTCTTCCATCCATGTTGATACAAAAGTTGGGTATTCATCCTTTCTGATGGAGGCATAATACTCCATTGTGTATATGGACCACATCTTCCTTATCCATTAGTCCGTTGAAGGGCATCTCGACTCTTTCCACAGTTTGGACACTGGGGTACAGATGGCCATTCTTTTCACTACATCTGTATCTTTGGGATTTAACTAAAGGAGAAGGATCCTGGTTCAGCCCACTTATAAACATAGAGTTAAATGCTACCCAGGTGGATTCAACATCTGGAAGACCAGAATTCTTAAAAAGCAATTTGGACTCTTTTGTAATAGTTATGAACAGGTTCATCAGGCTTTTATGTGCAATCCTGAAATTCGTTTCAATCAGAGGCTTAGGAAAAGCTATTGTAATTGCTCTATGGAGATGTCCAGCAAGTGTTCTTGCATCTAACTTCTTGCCAAAAGTTAGGGATCTGTTTCTCTAAATTCTCTTCAGGATGTTCCCATTGGGTTAGTTCCATCCAATGTTTGGCCTCGTCCTCACCAACAAGCATGTGGACTAGTTGAGAGAAAACTGAGAAACCAAGTTGGTAAGTTTGAATACCTGTGTTAAATTCTTTAGCAAACTTATAGGGCCCCTAGTCCAGGGGACATAAAAAACTTAAGTTTATTTAGATCCTCAAGAGTTAAATTTAGAGAGACAGGTTTTAGTAGGTTCAGGAGAGGAGAAAGTAGAGAGAGATTCAGAGGAAAAGAGAAATTCAGCAGGGAGAAAGAGGATAATGGTGCTGGAGACAAGGCCTGAGCACAGGGAGGCTGCCATGTCCACAGATGAAGATGGAGGCCTCAAAAGCCATTTTGATTCCTTTCAATTATTTGTTTGACTCAGTTAATTTAGAAATAGTATTTTGTAAAGAGGCAAACTTTGAATCCTGAAGAAGTCTGGAAGCCTCAAGTTACAAATTAAAATAGGCATCCCCATTCAGTTATCTTTTTCTTGCCTTGTTTTCTTTTTTAGGAGCCATAGCCTTCTAATTCATTTTTGAATAAAACAACTTCAAGAAGATGAAAAATTCCCCATAATGGATGTGAGTGTCCTAAACTGCTATTGGTTAAATTAGTCCATTTAGTTACATATATGCATGCAGGAGCACCATAGTTCTTTAGACATAAAACTGGCCAGAGGCACCTGAGTGGTCCAACTCTTGGTTTCAGCTCAGGTCATGATTTCAAGGGTCATAGGAAAGAGCCCAGCCTAGGCTCAGTGCTCAGCAGGGAGTCTGCTTGAAAGACTCTCACCCTCTGACCCTTCTCCCACTTGCATTCTCCTTCTCTCTCCCTCAAATAAAAAATCAATCAATAAATAAAATCTTAAGAACTGGCCAGAGTCCCAGGAAGGAGAAGTGGGGCCCCCTCAAACATTTTGATGACTGGGATCCCATTTCTTGAAGGTTTCTCTTTAAACCTCTAAATAAATTCCTAAACAGCATAGTTGAAGAAGACAAGCCTGGTTCCAAAAGGAATCAGAGCAAAGGCCACCACGGTTCCAGGAGAACAGTGTGGTTCTGAAAAGGAGTTGGATCAAAGGCCAGCACAGTTCCAACTGGCACAGTTCCAGCACAGTCTGATTCTGAAAGGAGTCAGACTGAAGGTCAAATTAGTACTCAGAAGAGACAAGGCCTTAAAACAGATCCTGAATAAGACCTGGAGGACTCGAACACAAAGAGAGGGAAGCTTGCAATGCAGAAGAAAAGTCACTCTCAAACTCCAGGGTCAGTGAGAAAGCAGTGAGTCCAACTGATCGGTCCTTGGATACCAGCACCAATTTGCTCACCAGCCTTGGAGTTGCTGGGGGTCCTCTCTGGGTCACAGTTCTCATCACCAAGTCATGTAACCTGAAAAAACAAAACCACCAGCTATTTTTTTTTTTAGAGATTCTATTTATTTATTTGACAGACAGAGATCACAAGTAGGCAGAGAGGCAGGCAGAGAGAGAGGAGGAAGCAGGTTCCCTGCGGAACAGAGAGCCGGATGCAGGGCTCAATGCGGGGCTGGATCCCAGGACTCTGGGATCATGATCTGAGCTGAAACAGAGGCTTTAACCCACTGAGCCATTCAGGCACCCCAACTGCCAGTTATTTTATCAGCAAAAATAAGTTCATTTGGGAATATCAGAGAAGTGCATCCTGGAGCAAGGAAACTAAGGCAAATCCATAGGCAAGCCCTGAGAACACAAGACTGCTCTCTTAGAGAGAGGGGGAGGCTCTTATAAACAAAGTCCATGGGATTAAACTGGGAGTTCAACATATAGTGGTTTTTCATTGGCTGAGTTGTGACAGTTTCTCATTGGCTGGGCTGCTTCAGGGGGAGAAGGAAAAACTTTCTTCCTGAATGGAGATAAGGTAAAGTAGTACCCAAGTGCAAGGTCTTTGGGTCTGCAATTGACAAAGAGTGCTAGGATGTGAGAGCTCCCCTTGCTGGCCTGCAGACTCCATTCTAAATGAGTTTCCTTTATTAATTTTCAAAAGGACTATATCAGACAGATGACCTAATATCGATACAGAATATTATCTGAGATTTGTTGTAAATATCCCCTTCACTATAAGTTTTTTTAAATATACAAACACACATTTTCTAGTATCATTTTTAATCTTTTACTGCAGGCAGTTAACACTGAACTCAAATACTTTATTTTTTTTTTTTTTTTTTTTTAAGATTTTATTTATTTATTTGACAGAGAGAGATCACAAGTAGGCAGAGAGGCAGGCAGAGAGAGAGAGAGGAGGAAGCAGGCTCCCTGCTGAGCAGAGAGCCCGACGTGGGACTCGATCCCAGGACTCCGAGATCATGACCTGAGCCGAAGGCAGCGGCTTAACCCACTGAGCCACCCAGGCGCCCTCAAATACTTTATTTAAAAAATTTTTTTTCCTCCAAGTTTTTATTTATATCCCAGTTCATTAAGCAGAGTGTAACATTAGTTTCAGGTGTACTTTAGTGATTCATCACCTACGTACAATACCCGGTGCTCATGTCAAGTGCCCTCCTTAATACTCATCATCCATTTCTTTTTTCTTTTTTTTTATTTAAAAGATTTTATTTATTCATTTGACAGAGAGAGGTCACAAGTAGGCAGAGAGGCAGGCAGAGAGAGAGAGAAAAGGAAGCAGGCTCCCTGCTGAGCAGAGAGCCCGATGCGGGACTCGATCCCAAGACCCTGAGATCATGACCTGAGCCAAAGGCAGCAGCTCAACCCACTGAGCCACCCAGGCACCCACCCATCATCCATTTCATCCATCCCATCACCCAGCTCCCCTCCAGTAACCCTCAGTTTGTTCTCTATAGCTGAGAGTCTGTTTTCTGGTTTGCCTCTCTTTTTCCCCTGCCACGTTCATCTGCTTGTTTCTTAAATTCCACATATGAGTGAACTCACATGGTATTTCTTTCTCTGACTATGTCGCTTAGCATTATATTGTCTAGCTCTATCCATGTCATTTAAAATGACAAGATTTCATTCTTTTTTATGCCTGAGTAACATTCCATTATATATATACCATATCTTCTTTATTCATTCATCAGTTGATGGGCATTTGGGCTCTTTCCATAATTTGGCTATTGTTGATGCTGCTGCAGTAAACAGTGGGGTGCATGTGCCCCTTCAAATTAGTATTTAGGTAAATATGTAGTAGTGCAATTGCAGGATTATAGGGTAGTTCTATTTTTAACTTTTCAGGAAACTCCATACTGTTTTCCAGAGTGACTGCACCAGTTTGCATTCCCACCAACAGTGTAAGAGGGTTTCTCTTTCTCTGCATCCTCAGCAACACCTGTTTTTTCCTGTGTTATTAACTTTAGCCATTCTGACTGGTGTGAGCTGGTATCTCACTGTAGGTTTGATTTGCAGTTCCCTGATGATGAGGGATATTGAGCATCTTTTCATGTGTCTGTTAGCCATCTGTATGTTTCTTTGGAAAAACTTCTATTCCGCCCATTTTTTAAAAAACTGGATTACTTTGAGGGGGGGTGTTTGGATACAAACCTTTTATCAGATAAAGTTGGGCTGACTTACCTAGTTTTGCTGAAAACTTTGACCTGGCCTTCTAGATTTTTGAAGTTTCCACAGCTGAGATTCCTAAGTACTTCATTGTTTTCTCATACATTATAAACTCCAGTCCACCAGGCTTTCTTGTAGTGTCCTGCTCCCCTGAGTTTCAAATGCATCCTCTGAATAGTGACATCTTGTCCCAGGTTACCTGTGGTGCACAGATTTCTAACATTTGTGAGTCAACATTTATGTATACTTTTTTTTTTTTTTTAAGATTTTATTTATTTATTTGACAGAGAGAGAGATCACAAGTAGGCAGAGAGTCAGGCAGAGAGAGAAGGGGAAGCAGTCTCCTGAGCAGAGAGCCCGATGCAGGGCTCGATCCCAGGACACTGAGATCATGACCTGAGCCGAAGGCAGCGGCGTAATACACTGAGCCACCCAGGCGCCCCAACATTTATGCATACTTTTAATCAATTTATCAGCATGTCCTTGGAGCTACCCTCTATCTCAGTTCTCACAAGAAAAAATACCTCCTCAAAGTACTTGGCCCTAGGGGCGCCTGGGTGGCTCAGTGGGTTAAGCCTCTGCCTTCGGCTCCGGTCCTGATCCCAGGGTCCTGGGATCGAGTCCCGCATCGGGCTCTCTGCTCAGCAGGGAGCCTGCTTCCTCCTCTCTCTCTGTCTGCCCCCCTGCCTACTTGTGATCTCTCTATGTCAAAGTACTTGGCCTTGATTTACCCAGGATTTTTCCTCTATTCACGTGGTGGTGGTGGGGTACAAAACACTGAAATCAAACAATCTGTTCTTAACTTATAACTTTTTAACTTATGACTTTTTGGTAAAAACCAAAGCTTCTAGATCCTCATCTCTAAAGACCCCTTGAAAAAAGGCAGCCAGGCTGACAGGTGCACCTCTGGGAGAATTCAGGAACACTGCCTTGGTGAAGTCCCCAGTTTTGGAACCATTGCTTCAGCATCTTCACATAATCGTAAGTGACTATATTTCAAGTCATATAGGGAGGCCCACTCATTGGTATCACATTCTTCTGGAAGTGTAAACATTTTTACACTTTTCTTTTTTTTTTTTTTAATTGACAGAGAGAAATCACAAGTAGATGGAGAGGCAGGCAGAGAGAGAGAGAGGGAAGTAGGCTCCCTGCCGAGCAGAGAGCCCGACGCGGGACTCGATCCCAGGACCCCGAGATCATGACCCGAGCCAAAGGCAGCGGTTTAACCCACTGAGCCACTCAGGCGCCCCACACTTTTCTTATCTAAGCAGCTATATTTGTTAGAAATCCCTCCTGTTCTTTGTAAGAGACCTTTTAAACACAACTAGGACCAGTTTAGCCAATCCAAATTTAGCTAGAGTTTGCATGAAAAAGCAGAACTTCACAGAAGGAAAAAATATGTATCTGGTAGAGCAAGATGAGTTTCAGGAATTTTCAAAAAAATACCCATAATATGGGGCACCTGGGTGGCTCAGTGGGTTAAGCCTCTGCCTTCGGCTCAGGTCATGATCCCAGGGTGCTGGGCTCTCTGCTCAGCGGGGAGCCTGCTTCCTCCTCTCTCTCTCTGCCTGCCTCTCTGCCTGCTTGTGATCTCTCTGTCCAATAAATAAATAAAATCTTAAAAAAAAATACCCATAATAAACTTATACCCACTACAGTAACTTTTGTTACTGTGCCAGACTTTCTTTTCACCCATTTAGCCTGCTTTCCAGATTATTTTTTATTATGAACTATTTGAGAGATATGGAAGAACACACAAGACAAATATAACTTGTGGTGCATGATAATAAAATGAGTGCCCATGAAACCAACAATCAACTGAAAAGCTAGATGTCAATAGCTTTGTAGGCCCCTTCTCCATCCCATCCTCCAGCCTTCCTCCCTAGGTAACTACTGCTTTGTTTTCATTCTCTTCTTATCTTTATAGTTTTTTAAAAGATTTTATTTATTTATTTGACAGAGATCACAAGTAGGCAGAGAGGCAGGCAGAGCAGAGAGCCTGATTCGGGGCTCGATCCCAGGACCCTGAAATCATGACCCGAGCCAAAGACAGAGGCTTAACCCACTGAGCCACCCAGGCACCCCTAGACTTGTCTTTTTATTTATTTTTTTTAAGTATTTTATTTATTTATTTGACAGACAGAGATCACAAGTAGGCAGAGAGGCAGGCAGAGAGAGAGAGAGGAAGGGAAGCAGGCTCCCCGCTGAGCAGAGAGCCTGATGTGGGGCTCGATCCTAGGACTCTGGGATCATGACCTGAACCGAAGGCAGAGGCTTTAACCCACTGAGCCACCCAGGCGCCCTATAGACTTGTCTTTTTAACACAGTATCTGTGAACCGTAATGTCTGAACTCCCATATATGGTGTGTAAGCCCCTGCATGAAGTGAGTTTTTCTGTTTCTCCAGTCTTATATCCCACCACTTCCCTAGTCCTTCCCTATACTTCAAATACACCAAGCTACTGGCAGTTTCCTCAATGGGCTATGCTCATTCACAAATCCGCACTAATTCCTTTGCTCAGATTCTCTCCTTTGTCTTCTTTTTTCCAATCCCATCTCTACCTGTTGTTAGACTTGAAAATTCCTTACCTTGAACATCTAGTTCAGTCTTTTCCTTAATGAACCCTTCTTTAGCCTTTCCCTCTCCTGAGCACAATTTGCTCAGCCTTGATTGGCAGCTATGGTGTAGGCCCTGTGCTGACCCAGGGGTTACAAAATAAATAAGACCAAGTTTCAGCCTCAAGGGATTCATATTCCAGTAGAAGGACCCACCAAGTTGTGGGGTTTATCATGCCATCTTTCTGTTACCATCATAAACTAGATGGTCTTATAATGGCATTTTATACCGGATGCTGAGTCTTTGTACACATAAGTATCTGGGTCTCTTGATGTTTATATTTCCATTCCAATTACCAAATTTTATTCTACTTTTATACAAAGACAGGGGGATAACTTGAAGTATCTGCTTCCCGCACTAGGCCATGGGCTCTTCTAGAAAATGAATCCTGTATGACTCATCTTTGTGTACACAGTAGGCACTTTATAAGGAATGGTCAAATGAATTAGTTCCCCCAGTTCTTGCATTTTGTCATTCAAGTATCACTTCTGCAGAAGCTCACACAGAATGAACTGCTGCCTCCTCTCTATTCTGGTTTTACTTCCTACAGACTTCTGTAAGGGCCTATTCAGCCAGAGCAGCCCCACCCCGGTTGAACTGCCATTTTGCTGTAAAGCTTAAATTGACCTTGCCCCCCACCAGGGGAACTTATTTACAAGCAAGTCCGGGAAACCAGTCCCAGGTCTCTGTAGGGGCCATCCGGACCTGTTTGTTTGACGGTCAGTTTGATTCCTGATGCTTGGCGGGAAATAAAGCTTTGCTTGACCTTCACTTTGTATCAGTCTCGCTCCTTTAATCACAGACCCATTATTGGGGTACCCAATTTGGGGGGACCCAACACTTCCATTTTAACCTCTAACATTTGGTAATACTTTATATTTTTGCTCTCCACGGAGATAATTTTTTAAAAACTGTATTCCCTGTGTCTCGTGCCTGGCATAAAGAAAGTGATCAATGGGGGCACCTGGGTGGCTCAGTGGGTTATGCCTTTGCCCCAGCTTCGGTCATAGTCTCAGGGTCCTGGGATTGAGCCCCGCATAGGGCTCTCTGCTCGGCAGAGAGCCTGCTTCCCCCTCTCTCTCTGCTTGCCTCTCTGCCTGCTTGTGCTCTCTCTCTCTCTCTCAAATAAGTAAAATCTTAAAAAAAAAAAAAAAAAGAAAGAAAGAAAAAGAAAAAGAAAAGAAAAGAAAGGAAAAAGAAAAAAGTGATCAGTGAAGGGAGATTGAAGTTTTTTGTTCTAGCTCAAAAATGCAACCCCACCAAGCTAGTCTTTGAAATGCCAATTGCTGAAATCACTCAAAGTTAAAGTAATTTAAATTGTAAAAACTTAAAGCTTAAATAGTTAAAAGATAAAACCTTCTAGTTAAGAGGGGTTATATTTGGCCAGTTAATGAATTAACTAGTTAAAAGTAAAATGGAACTTACTGAGTTTTAGCTAACTGAAAGAAGTATCATCTAGGTTTCATGCATCAGAAGGATCTCCAGAACAAGGAATGGCTTTAAGCCAAATCAAGACGTTAGGATTAAGAACGCCTTGAAGTTTCTCCACAGTAGGTGGCGCTCACTTCATAGTGTTCACTGGTCCTTAAGCCGGCCGGTTTTCTCAAAGACTGACTTGGGGATGGAAAAGTATGGTCCTCTGCATTCACTATGTATATGCTAAGGGCAGAGTATGTAATTGCTACAAGGATTAAAAAATAAACATGGTATTAAAAATAAGTATTGTTAATATTTTATCCAGCTTCTGTTGATTAGTACTTGGAACACTTGGGCAAGCTTCTTTGGCTGAATGACTTAATAATCTGCTTAGAAGAGGGGAAGGTGAGGGTGGTAATTTAGCAGGATACGAAGTTAATTTACTCATATATTTAAAATTATTTATTTATTTAAGTAATCTCTGCACCCAATGCGGGGCTCGAACTCACAACCCGGAAATCAGGCATCACAAGCTGTCGGAGCTGAGCCAGCCAGGTGCCCAAGGACAGGAAGTCATTTAATGGAGCATTTGAAAGTTAGGAATTACGCAGAGTTGCAGTTCTATAAAATGGAGATATTAATACTACTTCACTCTATTTTTAAAGCTTACATTTGGGGCACTTGGGTAGCTCAACTGGTTAAGCGTCTGCCTTTGGCTCAGGTCATGATCCCAGGGTACTTGAATCAAGCCCCTGGCTGGGCTTCCTGCCACAATGGGCCTCCTCTAGCTCCCTCTTCGGTGGGGGAGTCTTCTTCTCCCTCTCCGCTTCCCACTCTCTCTCCGTGTGCCCCCCTGTGTGGCTCTGTGCGTGCATGTACTCTCTCTCCCAAGTAAATAAAAAAAATCTTAAAAAAATAAAAATGAATGCAGCTATGTTACAGAAGGAAAGGAAAAATCAGAGCAATCCTTAGTTCCTTTTCTTTCAGTCCTTCCTTGCTCATCAGGGCGAAGTGAGGGCAAAAACTTGATAGAATGTATATATGGAGAAATAAAATTAAGCCAGTGAAACTTGTTTTGCGCACTGTTTCCACTGTTTTGGTAAGAACAAAATATATATTCATGTATGAGCTATGAAATATGAATTGGGTAATTTCAGTGATGCCATGGATTTAAAAGTTCTTAAATTTGCATTTAAAACTGCCACTGGACAATATAAGATTAATGGTAAAATTCATGTTAATAATTTAAAATTTTAGTATTTACTTACTTAGAACGAAATTAAATAGCAAATTAAAAGCACCATGGCAAGTTGAGAGACCTTAGGAAAAAAAACCTCGAAGTTTAGTACTTAAACAGCGCATTATTCTTACTTTTCGAACAAGGGGCCTTGCACTTTTATTCTGCACCAGCCCTGCAAATTACCTAGCTGGCTCTGTTCACAGTCCTGACTCAGGAGTGCTAAAATGTAGCTCTGATTTCTACAACTCAGTATGATTTCTGACTCTGAACTCCTATTCTGCCTGATGCAAAAAAACTTGATTGCTCCCATTCAGAGAAATTTAGTTTGATTCAGTAATTTCTTTGTCACCCTAGGTTCAGAATTCAGTTACGGGTGCCATCCAACCCAGAACAGCATCCCTTGTCTCCCTAGGCTGGCACGTAAGCATGGAGGGAAGGGGGTTTCTGGCTTGTTGCCATCCTCGGCCAGCACCTGCTGCTGTGTCAGTCCTTAGTCTTCCTTGATCCACCTCTGGATCAGTTAATGAATTAACTAGTTAAAAGTAAAATGGAACTTACTGAGTTTTAGTAAGTTTTACTGGTTTTGAAAACCACAGGCATGAGATAATGGCAACTTAATTAGGGCTCTTTTCTAAGTTCTTGATTTATTTCACTCATTTAGTATGCACAATAATCCTATTAGGTTGGAACTATTATTATACCCATTTTACAGGCAAGAAACCAAAGCAAAAAGAGCTTGGGCAAATTGTCCAAGGTCACACAGCTAGGAAGTAGCAAACACACGGGCTCTAGAACCTATTGTCTTAGTTACACGCTGGACTCCCTCTTTCAACCTTGTGTTCCCCAAAGGCCCTACTTGGTCATGATAAATGTCTTTTGTTTTTATTTTCACTAATACAGTGTTAAATGGGATTTAAATTTTTTTAAATTTAATTTTTGATATTTATAAGAGAGATCGGCCTATCGTTTTATTTTCTGATTTGAGTATCAAAAGTATACTAGTCCCATAAAATGAGCTGGGCAGCTTTCCCTCTTTTTCTAGTCTGTGAAAAGATTTATCATAAAAGGGTTTGTTTGTTTGTTTGTTTGTTTTTTCCCCCCTATGATGTTTTAGAAGAACTTGTCAGTTAAGCTGTCTGGGATGGTGGTTTTGTTTTGTTTTGTTTTGTTTTTTTAAGATTTCATTTATTTATTTGACAGAAAGAGAGACAATGAGAGAGGGAACATGAGCAGGGGGAGTGGGAGAGGGAGAAGCAGACTCCTTGCTGAGCAAGAAGCCTGATGTGGGGCTAGATCCCAGGACTCTGGGATCATCACCTGAGCCAAAGGCAGATGCTTCATGACTGAGCCACCCAGGCACCCTGGGTTGGTTGCTTTTTGAGTGGGGAGAGACATATTTAACCAGCAACCAGCAGCAGACATTGTGTGCTAGACGTGAGGCTCATGCAAGGAGTGCTGACTGGCACTGGGCCCCTCCTGTCAAAGGTGCAGAATACAGGTGGCAGAGGTGATAGCAGTGAGGTTACTGCTACAACCATCCCTTGGTGTGGTTAGGCATGTGTCCTGGGTGCATGGGCCCTGAAATCCTAACTGCTGGCCATGTGGGCTACAAGCCTGGCTCTTGGCCCTCCTGCAGAATCAAGGAGCTACCTAATATCTTATTAGGTCTTTTCTGCTTAAATGGAATTGGATAGATTCTGTTGTCTGCAATTAAGAATAAACTTCAGGATATAATATATGGTCACTTTCTGTATATTATATTCTATTTAGTACTAGTTCTTACTCCACTTGAGCACTCATGTCTGATGGGAGTGTGTTAAAATATAACATGCACCATACTGTAGGAGAAGAAGAAATTTGGAGGTCTGACACTACCCAACCTCAAGACATACTATAAAGCTACAGTAATAGTGCAGTATTAACCAAAAAACAAAAAGCCAGATCAATGGAACAGAATAGAGAGCCCAGAGATAGACTCCAATTAATATAGTCAACTAGTCTTTTACAAAACAGAAAAGGCAAAACAATGGAGTAAAGATTGACTTTCTTTTAAAAGATGTTACGTATTTGAGAGAGAGAGTGAGTGCACGAGAGAGCACAAGCAGGAGGAGTGGCAGGCAGAAGGAGATGCATGTTCCCTGTTGAGCAGAGAGCTGGACACGGACTGTTCCATGACCTGAGCTGAAGGCAGATACTTAACTGACTTAGCCACCCAGTCTATTAAAAAATAGACTTAAAAAAAAAAAAAAGTCTTTAAGTAATCTCTACATCCAATGTGGGGCTCAAACTCACAACCCTGAAGTCAAGGGTTACATACTCCTCTGACTGAGCCAGCCAGGAGCGCCGCAAAGACAGACTTTTCAACAAATGGTAAACAACCGGACATCCACAAGCAAAAAACAAAACAAAACAAAAAACAAAAAAAATGAAGAATCTAGACTCAGACCTTCCTTACACTCTTCACAAGACTCAAAATGGATCAGAGACCTAAATGTAAAGCACAAAACTATAAAACTCCTGGAAGATAACATAGGAGAAAATTTAGATGACCTTGGGTTTGGTCATGACTTTTTCAATGCAATGTCAAATACACAATCCACAAAAGAAAGAAAAGATAATCTGGACTTCATTAAAATTAAACAATTTTTCTCTGCAAAAGAATGAAAATACAGCCACAGGTGAGGAGAAAATCTTTGCAAAAAACACGTCTGATAAAGGACTGTTATTCAAAATATACAACGAACTTTTAAAAATAAAAACACAAACAACTTGATTTTTTAAAAAAATGAGCCAAAGACCTCAACAGACACCTTGCCAAACGAGATATACAAATGACAAATCAACATAAGAAAAGATGCTCCAGGGGCGCCTGAGTGGCTCAGTGGGTTAAGCCGCTGCCTTCGGCTCAGGTCATGATCTCAGGGTCCTGGGATCGAGTCCCGCATCGGGCTCTCTGCTCAGCAGAGAGCCTGCTTCCCTCTCTCTCTCTCTGCCTGCCTCTCCGACTACTTGTGATT
This sequence comes from Mustela lutreola, assembly GCF_030435805.1. Taxonomy (NCBI): domain Eukaryota; kingdom Metazoa; phylum Chordata; class Mammalia; order Carnivora; family Mustelidae; genus Mustela; species Mustela lutreola. The sequence continues at coordinate 50,749,431 of NC_081299.1, read as the reverse complement.
TCTCTCTGTCAAATAAATAAAATCTTAAAAAAAAAAAAAAAGAAAAAAGAAAAGATGCTCCATTCACAGATCATTAAAGAAATGCAAATTAAAACAACAATGGGATATCTCTACAAAGCTGGTACAAGGGCCCAGTCCAGAACACTGGGAAACACCAAAATGTTGGTGAGGCTGTGGAGCAACATGGAACTCACGTTCACTGCTGGTAGGAATGCACAATGGCATATTCACTTCCTAAGACAGTTTGGTGGTTTTTTTACAGACATATTCCTACCACACAACCCTGCGACCATGCTCCTGAGTGTTTACCCAAAGGAGCTGAAAATTCGTTTACCCCAAAACCTGCACACAATTGCCCAAACTTATGAATAAACTGTGGCACATCCAGTGGGAAATTATTCATCATTATAAAGAAAGGAGCTATTATGCCATGAAAAGACATCAAGCCAACTTAAGTGTATATTACAAAGTGAAAGAAACTCATCTGAAAATGCGACATACGGCACGATTCTAACTATAGTTCAGGAAAAGCAAAACTATGGAAACAGTAAAAAGATAAGTGGTTGCCAGGGGTTAGGGAAGACTTAAAGATGAACAGGTAGAGTACAAAGGATTTTCAGGGCAGTGAAACTACCCTGTATGATATTCTATAACGGTGGAGACATGTCATTATACATTATAAACTAGCCTAAACCCACAGAATATACAACACCAAGAATGAACCCTAATGTACACCATGGACTCTGGGTGATAATGATGTGTCAGTGTAGGTTGGTTGGAAAAAATGCAAAAAACGCACCAGTGTGGTGGGGGATGTTGATAATGGGGCAGGCTGTGCATGTGTGGGGTGAAGGGTGTATGGGAAAACTATACTTTCCATTCAGTTTCTCTGTGAACTTAAAACTGCTCTTAAAAATGAAGTCTATTTAAGTATATATACATATTTATATAACACACTATGTTATAGGGGCGCCTGGGTGGCTCAGTCGTTAAGCATCTGCCTTTGGCTCCGGTCATGATCCCAGGTTCCTGGGATCCAGTCCCACATGGGCTCCCTGCTTGGGGCCTGCTTCTCCCTCTCCCACTCCCTCTGCTTGTGTTCCTTCTCGCTACATCTCTGTCTGTCAAATAAATAAATAAATAAAATCTTTAAACACACACACACAGTGTTATAAAGTGCATTTAACTACACAATTTGGGGGGAGAAGGATTGTTCCTTTTATTATTATATACTGCCCTTCTTTCTCACTGCTTATTACTTTCAGCCCCCAATTCTATTTATTTAATGAAATTTTGCTACACTGGCATATTTTTTTTTTATTACTATTTATATTAGAATTAGGTTCACCTGCAAAGAACTGAGAAGCAAAAGAGCAGTAACCTAAGCGAGAGAGATGATTTTCCTCTCCTCAGTGGATGTGCTGAACAGGCAGCCTGGAGCTGACACAGTGGCCCTGTTGCATGCGACCGTGGGGACCTGGGTGTTCCAGCCCAGCTACTCAGTGGTCCACAGGGTTCAGCTCTCAGGCTCATAGTGCCCACCCCCACTCCCCAACCACAGCACCAGAAGCCGGCTCAGCATAATTTAAGCAGGCGCGCTCACACCGGTAGTGAGATTCCCCCGCCCAGTCAACCCTCGCCATGTTCGAGATCGTGAGGCTCTTCCTCACCTCAACTGCACAGGCAGCTCCCCTCTAATATCTCCACCCACAACGGCCCAACTGCACTCATTCCGTCCATCCCCGACTTGTCCCCTGCGCTCTCCCTGTCCTCATAACCGGGCCATCTTCTCTTGATTCCAACCCTCCCTTCCCCCACCCCGCCTGACTAACATCCCATTTCTTTACTCATTCCTGCATCTAAATCCAAAAAGTACTCATTTCGCACCGTCAGGTTTCCTCACCTCCCGTTCTCCCTCAAGCCCACTCCATTCAGGCTTTGTCCTGAGATGCCTAAATTATAACCATTACCGCTAATTCTGCTTCTTGTACCTTTGCTTGCTAACCCATGAGGAGATGGAAAAATACCAGCAGACTTCCTATAGGCACTCTGTAACCATACAACCCCCGCCCAGAATTGAACCTGGCAGAGTGGCCGCTCCCGGACCCCCACCCGTCTCTGGGCCCAGAGATAACAGTTATCTGGCGCCAGAGAAACCCCCACCTAGAATTGGATGTGACAAAATGACTGCTCCCCAACCCCCCACCCAGCTCTGGATGCAAGAGATAATAACCATCTGGCACCCCGTGGCTTGACAGGGACACCCTGGCCAATCCTGAGGTGACACATACCCTAGCGGTGCCAACCAAGCAGTTTGAAGAATGACAGCCCTTTGATCTAACCAATAATCTGTTCCCAGCCCTTTCCCGCTCTGTAGCGCGCCAGTCATATTATAGAGTTCCTTTTTGATTTTCCCGCGGTATGTGAAGATTTATTACAAGATAGTATGATGTATGCTAAGTCCCTGCCTCCCCAAAAATAGTGTATAAAAGGTGTTGTAATCCGAGCTCGGGACCTCTTAGCGTCACCGGCAACGAGTGCGGAGGTCCAGGTTCGAACTCGTAATAAACGACCCTTGCTGTTTGGCTTTGATTTGGACTCTGGTGGTTGTCTTTGGGGGGTCTTGGAATTTGGGCACAACAGTCCCAGGTCACCACTGAAACCTCTTCCACTTCGTTAAATTCGGGGTGGATTCCCGGTCTCACCAGCTGGTTGCTGGCCTCTGGGGCCAGAAGCAGCAGCACTGTCCCCCCTGGGAGAGCCTGTCCAACCTTTCCACACACACCAGTGCTCAGCCGTCAGGCCCATTCGGTCTCACGGACATCAAGTCTCAGCAGTTAATTCTCAAAAGCTACACGGTGGGGTCTGGGTTTCTGACTGCCCACAGCACCGCATGGACAGGCACCGCCACTGAACTCACCTGCCGCTCTCCCCGCGGAAAATACGCACACACACAATGACCTGGTGACCGCTGTGAGCGCTCTGGGGTGAAGCCCAGCCTTTCCTCCTGGTTCAGCCGAGGGGATGGAATCAAGGCTGCTCAGGGGACAGAAGCAGGGAGATGGGAAGGAAAGACGAGTTCTTCTCACAATCTGTCTCACAGGCAGCACCAAGTTTAAGAGGGCTCAACACTTTCAGATCCTGTGCGTTCGGAATCTGCAGTCATCTGAGCATGGGAACTGTGAGCTTCTCTTTGCAGTCTCTGCTCTTTAAAAGCATTAATCAAGTAAAATGAGAGTGGTCCAGCTGGGACCACTTAAAACCCATTCTTTAGCTCACTCAGTCCCAGTTCAGATTCTGGGTCTCTCCTGGCTTCAGGTCTGATGACTCTAAGGAGCTTTTATCGAAACTCTAGTTGTCTAACAATACAGTTCTGAGGGTGCCTGGGTGGCTCAGTTGGTTAAGGGTCTGCCTTTGGCTCAGGTCATGACCACCCCCCCCCCGCCCCCGTCCTGGAATCGATTTCCATGTCGGGGTTTCTGCTTGGAGGGGAATCTACTTCTCCCTCTCCCTCTCCTTCTGTGCTCTCCCACTCTCTCTCAAATAAATAATAAATAAAATCTTTTTAAAAAGAATACAATTCTGGGGGCGCCTGGGTGGCTCAGTGGATTGGGCTGCTGCCTTCGGCTCAGGTCATGATCTCAGGATCCTCGGATCGAGTCCCGCATCGGGCTCTCTGCTCAGCAGGGAGCCTGCTTCCCTCTATCTCCCTCTCTGCCTGCCTCTCTGTCTGCTTGTGATCTCTCTCTGTCAAATAAATAAATAAAATCTTTTAAAAAAAAAAAAAAAAAAAAAAAAGAATACAATTCTGAGTCCTGACCTGACTTTCATGACCCTTCATTGGTTGAAAGCTAGCTCTGTGCTAGGGTCAGTGTTAGGGGCTAGGATACAAATGAGACATGCTTTCCTGTCCTCTCCTCCCCCAAACACAGCCTCAAGGATATTCAAATAGGCTGACAAGTGCAATGACAGATACATGCATGGAATATATTATTTGCCAGGGAGGAGTGCCTATGTGTGGACCTTAAAGGCCTCCTCTCCTCCCCACAAAATGCACACCTCGGATGAGGCAGGTTTGGTTTCTCCTGAGGCCGTTCTCCTTGGCTTGTGGGTGATGGCCTTCTTGTTATGGCCTCACATGGCCTTTCCTGCATGCGTGCATGTATCTGGCATCTTACCTCTTTGTGTTCTACTAATCTCTTCTTATAAGCACACCAGTCAGCATGGGTTAGGGCCTCCCCTAATGACCCGTTTAAACCTTAATTACCTCTTTAAAGGCCCTATCTCTAAATATAGTCATATTCTGAGGTACTGAGGGTTATGGCTTTGACATATGCATTATGGGGCCAGGGAGGGAGACATAATTCAGCTATAACAGTGCTCAAAAGAGATAATTTTAAGATTGTTTACTTATTCTTTTAAAGAATTTTTAAAGATTTTATTTATTTGACAGAGATCACAAGTAGGCAGAGAGGCAGGCAGAGAGAGGTGGGGGAAGCAGGCTCCCTGCTGAGCAGAGAGCCCCATGCGGGGCTTGATCCCAGGACTCTGGGATCATAACCTGAGCCGAAGGCAGAGGCTTCAACCCACTGAGCCACCCAGGCACCCCAAAGAGATTTTTTTTAATGGATGAATAAAGCATTAAATATTAAGAGATGAACTAGACATCCCATAAATAAGTTTATATGGATAGAGTAAAAAAAATTCTCCTGGGTGCCTGCGTGGCTCAGTTAAGTGTCTGCCTTCTGCACAGATCATGATTCCGGGGTCCTGGGATCGAGTGCTGCAGCCGGCTCCCTGCTCCCTGGGGAGCCTCCTTCTCCTTCTGCCCCTCCCCTTAACCCCCATTCTCTCCCTCACTCTCTCAAAAATAAATAAATAAAATATTGTTTTTTAAAGTATTAAAAAATAAAAAATAAAAAAATTCTTCCGGGTGCCTGGGTGGCTCAGTGGGTTGGGCCGCTGCCTTCGGCTCAGGTCATGATCTCAGGGTCCTGGGATCGAGTCCCGCATCGGGCTCTTTGCTCGGCAGGGAGCCTGCTTCCTCCTCTCTCTCTCTCTGCCTGCCTCTCTGCCTACTTGTGATCTCTCTCTGTCAAACAAATAAATAAAATCTTAAAAAACAAAAAACAAACAAACAAAAAAATTCTCCCAATATTATCTGCCAGGAGGCTCAAGGGCATAGCAATGAGGAGAAAAACACAAAACCCACATGATGTAAGGTTAATGACGGAATCACTTACCATCTGTATTTGTGGAAATCTTCAGGACAATGTCATTGTTTGGATTCATCCTCATTGAAGGACAATCCACCTTACATTAATTTTCTCTATAAGTTTGATAATAAACTATGGGGAGTCCCCATATCAGGTCACTGGACATATTTCAGAGGCTTTAGGTTTTCCTATGGAATGTAAATGTTGCCTTGTGAATACAGGTTCTGATGTTCCCCTGTGTACTCATTTAATTTTTGGAATTGGTCAACCAACTTAGACTCATCTAAATTCAAAATCAAATTTCATAGTGTTATGTAGGCTGGGACTAAAGGTGGTGGGCAGTTGATTTTTTTAACAACATCTTCCTCAGGGGCTGGACTTCATGTATCAGCTCTTAGCATTCCAGTTTTACAAAATAAATTTCTACTGTCCTTCCAAAGTTCACTTTATAGTTAGATAGCTTCCCTTTAAAACATTCTGGCTCTATGTTCTATCACAGTTCATATATGTAGACTTATACATACTACTCATTGACCCAATACAAGTCTTTCTTAGGGCACTTCTGTAGCATGTGGAATGGACTGAGGTGGCCTCTGAGCCTATCCTTTGTCCATTCCAAAAGCAACACTCTCCAGAAGGCTATGGGGTTCCAGTCATTACTAAAAGTTGTGTCATTGGGGCACCTTGGTGGCTCAGTGGGTTAAAGCCTCTGCCTTCGGCTCAGGTCATGATCCCAGGGTCCTGGGATCTAGCCCTGCGTCGGGTTCTCTGCTCAGCATGGAGCCTGCTTCCTCCTCTCTCTGCCTGCCTCTCTGCCTACTTGTGATCTCTGTCTGTCAAATAAATAAATAAAATCTTAAAAAAAATAATAAAAGTAGTGTCATTGTTGAGGTGGGGGAGAGGAGTAGTAAATACAGCAATCACATGGGCACGTGATTTCATAAGGATTCTATCATAAAACAAGGTATATGTAGTTTCCCACCAAAACCTTCTCACCCACCTGAGACTAATCCCATCTGGTACTTCGAGCAGTTTTCCACAGTCTATAGGTGAGCTTGGGCCGGAACGAGTGGAGCAGCCATCATTCATCCATGAGTCAGCTATCAAGACCCGTGAAGTTACAGTGCTCTACGAATAAACTTACCACCCACCCTATGTGTATCACCAGAATGGTACTCCAAAGTGGGCTTTGGGCTAAGAAATCTAAGCATCATAAGGAGCCTTCAGCTGGAGCTTCCAGTTTCCCATACTGTTCAATTTCCACCAGGAAAAATACCAAGATATTCTACCAAGTAATTCCATAGATGAGAGACACATCCTTTTAAAGAAAGCAAATTCCATGGTTCTAAGTGGTAAATAATATGGTTGAACAAGGGCGGACAGACTATGACCCGCTGGCCAAATTTGCCAGCTGCCTGTTTTTATAAAGTTTTTCTGGAACACAGCTATATTCATTCATCCATGAATTGTCATTTGCTTCTTTTGAACTACAAATGCTAAACTGAGCATTTAGCTTAAAATACTTATTATCTGGACCTTGACAGACAAAGTTTGCTGATCTCATGTTTGATCATACCTTGATCTCTTTCTTCTAACAAATAATGGATTCAAGCTACCCAATATCTTACCCCAGGGCTCCCAACTTTGCCTTTGACAGCTGATTATGTGCAATTATTCTTGATCAATTTCGACTATAATATTTTTTAAAGTGGCGGTAGAGTTGATTATTAGGGTCCTCAGGGCACACTCACAGAATACACAACTTATAATGGAAGGATTCCATTCATTAGCACTAAGAGGTTGTTCCAGGCAATGGCTAAGAATACAATGACTCTCAGAAAAATAAAATAGGATGAAAATAGAGACGCAAACCGTAAGAGATGCTGAGCTCTAGAGAACAAACTGAGGGGTGCTGGAGAGGAGGTGGTTGGGAGGAAGGGATAACTGGGTGATGAGCATTAAGGAGGGCACTTGATATAAAGGGCAATGGTGTTATAGACAACTGATGAATCACTAAATTCTACCCCTGAAACTAATAATACAGTATATGTTAACTAAACTGGATTTAAATAATTTTTTAAAAGATTTAAAAAAAAAAAGAGAGAGAATACAGTGAGTTTCACCAATTTGGTCCTAGAAGCAAGTACAGCTTATCCCTCATCTCATGGCTAGATGAAATTTATATACAAATTTTTTCCTCTGTCCCTGGTTTTTATAAGATCTGGACAACTATTAATAGGTAACTCTGGGGTAACTGATTCCTTCCTGGAGCTTCCTGGGCCATGATTATCTAAGGATCCTGAAAGGAGACTGGTTTTGTAGGAATTATTTTTTTAATCATGAACACAATAGAGAACAATCCACTTTTCTATCTGACTCAAATTTTAATTATCAAATAAAACATATTAAAACATATATTATGAGGACATCAATAATCAAAACCAACTTTCTCTAGACCACTATTTCTACTTCTTGAATCTTTTTTTTTTCCCTGAATATTTTTTTTTTTAAAGATTTTATTTATTTATTTGACAGAGAGAAATCACAAGTAGACAGAGAGGCAGGCAGAGAGAGAGAGGGAAGCAGGCTCCCTGCTGAGCAGAGAGCCCGATGCGGGACTCCATCCCAAGACCCTGAGATCATGACCTGAGCCGAAGGCAGCGGCTTAATCCACTGAGCCACCCAGGCGCCCCTCCCTGAATATTTTTTGACAAATTTTTCAAATCACTCTTCTCTTCATAAAATTTTAGTATCACAAATGTACTATATATCTGTTTATGTACTGTGCCTTTTGAAGAACTGTGAACCATTGTAACATCTAAGATTTTGTCACCTCCATTTGAGAACACAAGTTCTATCACAATTATCAAACATGACATCATCACTTTTTAATCCACATCCCATTTTTTAATCTGGCCTCAGGAATGCAGTTGATACTGTGGCTCCCTTCTTGGGCCAAAGTGCTCACTATACTTGCCCCTTTTGGGTGACTGGCTAGGGACTAGTGTGGGCTGGAACCCTCTTGTATATAACAGAGGCCAGGGCACCATTAACAGCTTCTTATCACGTCTTTGTTCACTTAACTCCACCTTGAGATCTTGCCAATCATCTTTGTTAACCAGATCTACTTGATTCACTACCAGTTAAAAAATACTGGGGATGGATCAGGGGTTGGTGTTAAATATAATATGATTGAGAATGTTCCCTGTGTGTGAAATTGAAGCTATAAATTTTTTTCAGGAAAAAAATTCAGAGCTGGCACATACCCTGAGGCAATTTCCTTGAGGGCACCTCTTGGTCAGTCTCGGACACCTAACCCTAAAGTAGAGCTCATCCAGCATAAGAGCTCTTGTGGTAAGCCTAGAAAGGAACCAGTCCACAGGTGACTAGCAGAACAGAGAGATTCAGGAGAGACGTAACAAAGAAAAAATAAAGCACATAAATTGCCTCATGTGTTTGACCATCTTGAGAAGAGATTTATACTTTAGTCCCAAAGTTTGAATGTGACATAGTGATGGTTATCTAGAAAACTCAAAAAACAAAACCAAGGCAATTATTGGGGTGCCTGTGTGGCTCAGTCGGTTAAGCGTCTGCTTTTGGTTCAAGTCATGATCCCAGAATCCTGGGATTGAGCCCTGTGTCCGGCTCCCTGCTCAGTAGGGAGCCTGCTTCTCCTTTCCTCCCCACTCATGCTCCCTTCCTCTGCCATTATATCTGTCTCTCTCTCTCTCAAGTAAATAAATATTAAAAAATAAATAAAATCTTTTAAAAACCAAGGCAATTACTAACTTAACAGAAAACAAAAAGCTATATAGCTGTATAATAAAGTAATCATAACACACTGCATTGTTCAACTTGGAATAAAATATAGTTCTAATAATGTTAACACTGAGTATTAATGTTAGACTGGGATATATATTTTTTCTTTTAGTATTTCCATTTCTTAATCTCTTTCTCCAGGAATACTTGAATATGTAATTTAGCACTTGTTAATGTTTCTTATATAGAAATTATGTAGACTGGCCATTTATTCCTACTACTACCCTATGAGTCACCACGATCTTTTAACCAATGCCATCATTGGTGAGGGAGAAGCCTGGGGATTTCTCTCCAAAAAAGGAACCCTTCCTCATACCAGAAACATATCTGCTCCAGAGCTGGGTATCAGGCCATAAAGAAAGATAGCTATGCCTATCACTGAGACACCCTATGGTGTCCCTGATAGTAACAAAAGTCTGGATGTGAATGAACAGCCCTGGAACTTCCAGATTTGAGAGTGAAATCTCCCATAGTAAAATGGTATCATTGAACATGGATTGGGGTGCTGCTGTCTCATCAGGATTTTTTAAAATTTGGGTTTTAGGAGCTTGAAAGAATCATTTCAATATTCTCTTACCACATGTATTAGTTTCTGATATTGCCGCCGTAACGATTTACTAAAAATGTAGTGGCTTAAAACAACTCATATTGATTATCTTACAGTTCTGGAGGTCAAATGTCTGAAATTACTTTCACAGGGCTAAAGTCAAGGTGTCATCAGGGCTTCATTCCTTCTGGAGGCTGTAGGTGAGAGTCCTTATCTTTTCCAGCTTCTAGAGTCTGCTCATGTTTCTTGGTTTGTGGCCTCCTTTCAACTTCAAAGCCAGCAATTGTATCATTTTGATCCCTGCTTCCATTGTCACATTTCCTTCTCCAACTCTGACACTCCTGCCTTCCTCTTACAGGGACCCAAGTGATCACAGTGGGTCCACCTACCTGGATAATCCAGGATAATCTCCCCAACTCGAGATCCTTAATTTAATCGCATCTGCAAACTGCCTTTTCTTATATGAAGTAACACATTCACAGGTCTAGTGGATTAAGACATGGACATCTGCCTGCCACACCAGAGGCTCCATGGAGATTCTGGTGGGGGGAGTTGAAGAGGGTGAAGGGAGGAACTGCAACCGAGTTCTAGAAAAAAGTACTCAGGTCAACATTGGCCCAGGGTTGCCTTCATAGTATGTCCTCCCAAAGAGCTCCGACCCAGGAATTTGGATATCATTCATGACCTACCTGTGTCTTCACTTGACCCGGGGAGATTTGCTTAGACTAGCAATTTCACCATCTCTGGAGATCTGCAGTTCTCCAAATAAACTTCTGGAGCTTTGCCTCAGCCTGTGCAGAATACCATGGAGAGTCCTGAAGAGTGGCCTGGAGGACAGAGGCATTTAATTTGGCAGCTACCTTGTGACACCCTCATCTTTGCAAACTTTACCCCTTAAGCTTGTATTTACTTTGGGTTGTTCAGAGTTAAAAACCTCATTCCCCTACTGGTGGACTGCTTGAAATCAGGGCATCCTGTGCTATCCAAGCTAGATAATCCTCATCCCCTGGAGAGCTTCAGAGTCCCCAGGGCCCATGGTTCCACCTTGGGAAAGCAAAGAGAGCCACAGGAGAAGAGAGCCAAACCACCTTCTTTGCTCATCCTTTATACAGAGTCCTATCTCCTGTCCTTGCTCAGCTTTTGTTTTTGTGTCCTCATTCTGGCACTGGGGTCATTCCTCCTAGTAATACTGTCTGGTGATAGACCAATGTGGATGCTCCCTGATGCTAGGGGAAATTTTATATTTCAAATTTCTATGGCCTCAAGATGTTGGGAGAGCTCAAAGTTCTTGAAGCTGGCAGCTCTGCCACAGGATGCATTGTAGTCTTGATAGAGAACTTCTTTACTAGAGAGCTCTTGGGGTGGAGGGAACACTTGCTGTTGAGTGAAGTTAGAAGTGTGGCATAATGAACTGGGTAGCTTTATTTCTGAATTAGACTGTGTCTGACTGGCATTAAGAGTGATCAGCAAACTCCCTGAGTTTTCAAGAGATATGAAAAGAATTTCTCCCACTGAATCCATTTAAAGGGATGATAGAAAACCAAATGAACTAACATTTTGTACATGCCACAAGTTAGGTTTGTCTTGTTCAGCATACCTAATACATGAATTTCCTTTATAAGATCTCAGTGTGAATAAATTTCAACTGATTATCAACAAACAGTTCACCCACCTGCAGACTCACTAAATATTCTTCATTATTTTATCAACATTCTTTTAAATTTTTCCAATTTATGCCTGTTGGGAAATGTATTAGAAACCTAGTTCACGTGACTTCCCCTTCCAAATAGCACTCCCCCCCTCCCTGTTTCAGGCCACTTGATCACTTAATGGGTACAAGGAGTAGATTTGGAACTGGAAAGATTTCCTCCTTGGGAAACAATTAGCCAGTGTGGGGGCACAGACCATTTGGCCTAGTACAGAGGCAGCTTTCTTCCAAGAGGAATGCTGAAAACATAGACATCCTGACCCTTGCTGTATCCAGTCCTTGTTAGGATTCTCTGTTCCAGGGTCCTGTAATGGAACCTGCAGGTCAACCCCGTTCAATGTCTGCAGAGTGGAGTCTGACTCCCTGTGGCAGCTTTGTATCTTCAGACTGGAACCCAGCATTGTTTCCTGCTACCCATCTCAGCCTGGGTTGTATTTGGAGGACAGGCAGAAAGGAACAGAACCAGGGAAGTCATCTCTCAGTGAGCATTGCTGGGTGCAAGGCACTGTGCTGGGTGCTCTGCATACTTAGTGTAATTTCACTGAATTTTCTCAACAGCCCCATGGGGTGGGTGTTACTATCCCCACTTTGTAAGGAGACCAAAGTTCTATTTTGTCAGAGATCCAGCAAGAAACAGATGGCATACTCAGGGCGGTTTGAAGAGAGTTTAAGGAAAGGACTATTTACAGAGGTGTGAACAGAGGTAAAGGAAGTAATAAGAGATAATGAAGTCTCAGAGGGGTTAGCAACAGCTAGAAGCCATTATCTCCCCTAGGTCTAAAGGGGATGAGGGAGAGAGTTATTTGGGACATGAGACCTGGAGCTGAAAGAGAGTCAAAACAGTGCAGTACAACAGGGCAGGATGGTAGGGGGTGGAATTATTACCCTGCCCCCTCTTCTCCCACTGTTCCTACCCAGTGGTTTCTCCAACACCACTTTCTACTGGCCAAGCCCAACTGGAAGCCAGGGAGCAGGGATATTTGGATGATGCAGTCGATAGAGGTCAGCCTCCTGAGGGGCAAATGGAGACCAGCCAGCACAAGCTCTGAGAGATTAAGTAATTTAACTTAAGTCTTGTACTGAAATGCATACCTTGGTCTTCCTAAATTTAGACTACCATACTGCTGTCCTCTCATTATCTACAAGAATAGCAGCTAGAAATTGGAAGGAAAGATAGACAAAGAAATTAAATTTCAGCTCAGAGAATAGCCACATCCGAAGTATATCCCAAAGAACTCTAGACTTTGTTTGCCAAAACTTTTGACAAATGCTTGATTTCGTACCTCCAGTTTGAACTCCAACATGTGTTTTAGCATATTGAAGACTCTGAGAAGTAATTAAACCTAACTAATTTTTGTTCTTTTCCCTAACTCAATTGACCATAAAATCTTTTTGGTTCATGTAATACCAATTACATCACACAGACTTGTATTCTTAAAAAACACATACGGGGAGGTACTGCCTTAAGCAATGTCAGGTGTTGGTGAAGGTAAAAGAAGCTGCAGTGGAAAAGATGAATTTGAAGAGGTCCACACGGGAGACAGGCAGACCAAATAGAAGACGATTCCAGTAATCCAAGTGAGACATGAGAGGAAGAGAGGGTGTCCCTCCCCACCCCCTCCCTCTCTTCCTTCTTTTCGTCCTTTGGTGGCCTGTAAGGATCGCAAGGACCAGGTTTCTTTATGGTGACTGGGGTGAACAGCAATGTTATTCACCTGGAAGAGAATCAGACAGGGACTGCAGGCCAGTTTTGGACACAATGAGCATAAGGTGCTTTGGGATAAACAGATAGGTTTTCATTGGAAATTGGGAATGTAAGATAAGGGTTTTGGAAAATGGCTGCTCAAGGTACAGATATGAAAGCCACCAACACATGAGTGACACGTAAAGCCTGGGAGTGGCTGGCATCCCCCACACTGAGAAAGCAGAGTAAGGGATCCAATTTGGCTTCAGGGTATGAGAGAAGCTCTTGAAATTACTTAAAATATTGTGTGTCCATGAATATAGGCTTTTTTTTTTTTTTTTCGGGGAATAGTGTCCCATAACTTTTAGCCCCTTTCTAAAGGTATCCTTGAAAAAAAGAAGTTTTTCTTAAACTTCTACAACCATTGTTGTAGAATGGAAAGAGAGAAGTGGAGTCTGCAAGGAGAGACGGCAAACAAGTCTGACACCCATCGGCCCCACGATGGAGGAAAGCTGGGTGCATGGCCATGGAATCCAGAGTGGAAGGAAAGTTAAGCCATTAACAATGGGCAGTCCAGCACAGTTAGGTCTAGAGATAATCCCTTTGATTCAACAATTAGGAGGTCATTGGAGGCCTTGTCAATAGCAGTGTCAATAAGGTGCTGGGTGGGTGAGAATACAGAGTGTGGAATAGTGAGTGGCTTGGGAGGAAGTAGAAGGCATGAGAAAAGACAAACTCCTTTAAGATGCCTGAGGCCAAGATAAGACTAAGATTTGGTGTTTCTGGGGTGCCTGGGTGGCTCAGTGGGTTAAAGCCTCTGCCTTCGACTCAGGTTATGATCCCAGGGTCCTGGGATCAATCCCCCCATGGCTGGGCTCTCTGTTCAGTGGGGAGCCTGCCTCCTTTCTCTGCCTGCCTGCCTCTCTGCCTACTTGTGATCTCTGTCAAATAAATAAATAAAATATATATTTTTTTAATAAATAAAATCTTAAAAGAAAAAAAGATTTAGTGTTTCAATTAGTCTGAGAATGAGAGCAATAAAAGTAGTTTGGTATGCAGGGCCCACCCCTGAAGATGCTGTTATAAAAGGAAAAATGAATCCCACATACTAAAAATAAATTCTCTGGGTGAATAACAAATATAACTCATGAAACCCACCAACACACACACCCATGCAAAAGTAGCAAGTGAAAGTAGGGAGAATAGGTCACAATAAGGATAACTGTTAAAGATCACAGTCAAGGGGATTTGCTTTTGATTTGAGCAGCTGGGGGAATGATGGCTTTTACAGAGTTGGGGAAGACTGGGGTAAGAAAATAAGGGGTGGATGGGGCGCCTGGGTGGCTCAGTGGGTTAAAGCCTCTGCCTTCGGCTCAGGTCATGATCTCAGGGTCCTGGGATCGAGCCCCACATCGGGCTCTCTGCTCAGCGGGGAGCCTGCTTCTTCCTCTCTCTCACTTCCTGCCTCTCTGCATACTTGTTATCTCTGAAAAAATAAATAAATTAAAAAAAAAAAAAAGAAGGGGTGGAAAGCAAGAGTTCTATTCTGGAGATACATATATAATGGTAATCACTTTGCAATATATATGTATATCAGATCATCACATTGTATACTTTAAAGTTATACAATATTATATGTCAATTGTACCTATATATATATATATATGCACATTTGCATATACACATGTACATATACATATAAACACTTACATATATACATACATATAAATATATAAATACGTAATTTAATGTGTGATTTAATAATTCAACAGGAATGACAGATTAAAATGCCTAGCTTTAGCAGCAACTGAGCTGCTTCACTAAGGCATTAATCATTCATGTCCCCGATTAGTAAATCAAAACACTGAGGCTGTCTTGGAAAACTTTCAAGTGGCCTATACTTCAAAGAAATGGACTCTTCTTTTTTTATGGCCTGTGGGTAATACTAGCAAAACAGTTTATCCTGGGTACTTAGGTTTAGCTGGATTCATGTCATAGCATCCCGAACCTGAAAAGTGACCCCAGAGAAGAATGAACGTTTAACGTTTCCTGTTTCTCTCCCTTGGAAGTATTTTCACTTTCAGGAGACATATTACTGTTGCCAAGTGCTTCACTTATCAGCTCGCGGATGTGGACCCCGCAACTCCATCATTGTAGCAATCTTTTAACGGATACCAGTTTGCCCTGAAGAGAAATTCTAGCCTCTCACATATAATTGTATATTATTCCACATCATGCACCATTTCACACTGAATGAGCTTGAAGGGCAAAACATTCCAAGTCTTGTTGCGGCTGCCATGGTTTTCCTACAACTGGGTTGTGAGAAATACAGGCATCTGGGTCATTAGTAACCAAGAATGAGAAATGCAATGGCTGGTCCATTGACTGTAGTGTCTTTACTGGTTTAATTTTAGCAAAGATGAATATGTATAAGGGCTTTTTGACTTTGTTCATTATTTTGGTCCCTTTTCACATAAGATCTTCTATTCCTCAACCATGAATTCTATTAATAAATAATTTCTATGGTCACAGAGGAAATAATGCATAAATCATGGCTATAGTTTTCATTTGCAGCTGGTTTCATAGCTGATCTTTATATTAGAGCCAATGTTTCTGGTTTTGTTTCTTCAAATGGCACCTTCCAATGTCACCTGGTTGTTGGAAGGACCTAATGAGATGCTGGAGGTAATGTTCTCGTCACAGAGCCTGGCACATAGTGAGTGCTCAATACATAATGGCTGGAAGCAGAATGCACCATGGTTAAAGCACTCTGGAGCTGGAGTGCTTGCGGGTGAACCCCAGCTCTGTCACTCACTGTCTTTATGAACTTAAGCAAATAAGCTGACCTCTGTCCCTCAATTGTCTGTCTCATCTGTAAAGTAGAGAAAATGACAGTCCTGCCTCACAGGGTCGGTGTACGGGTCACAACGTTTCCATCACTGAACATCAGAAAAATATGTTTGCGTAAGTTAACATGTAAAATACTCCCCATAAGTACCTGGTACACTGTAAGCATTATTTAAATATTAGGAGCAATTCTGGAATAACGGACTGAAATGATAAAATGGCTTTATCACAAATATGCATACAAAGTATTTAGTCAAGGTATTCATAATTTGTATCATACTGCCTAATTTTTGCTGGTATGTATAGTTAACACCTATGCTTACTATGTCCTAGGCACTCTGCCAAGCACTTTTAAAAAATTTTATTTATTCATTTGAGAGAGAAAGAGAGAGAGAGCAGAAGGAAGGGGGAGAGGGAGGAAGAAACCCAAGCAGACTCTGCTCTGAGCACAGAGCCCAACACGGAGCTTGATTGCATGACCCCATGGCCATGACTCAAGCAGAAACAGAGAGTCTGACACTCAAAGCACTGTGCCACCCAGGTGCCGCCCCTGCCAAGTACTTTCTAAGCACTGCTTTACTTAATCCTCTCAACATTCCCTAAACAGATGAGGAAACTAAGGACACAGAGCAAATGAATGATTGCCCCAAGTCAGTGACATAGATCACAGTGTGTCCAGAACTCATATACCAGGCTATTATATCTCTTATAATTGCTAATAAGAGCTATTGCTAATAAAAACACAAGTACAATAGGATGCTGAATATAAATAAGGTCTCTGAGAAGGGAGCCCATAATTGAGACTAGAACCTGGGATAAAATAGTAATTGCATCAAGCATTAATTTGGAGTTAAGCTTTCCAGCAAGCACGACAAAACAGAAAACACAATGTGTCATATGGTATCTGATTTTAAAAAAACAAGCCATGTTCTCCCTTACTTCACTCTGAACCTGATGTACTCCTACTCATTTTCTCATCAATATGTGCCATGGTTTGTATTCTATTTCTTACTCTGCCATCGAGCCCAATGGCAACAGGCTAATGTGTTTTCTGTATTTCAAAGACAGGAGAGCTTAATGCAGCATTTCCCAAACTTTGATCAGAAAAAAAATCTTTGTTGGCAGCACATCTATTAATATCTCCAGAACAATGTTTCTCCCAACACACTGATCTAATGTAAGAGTATACGGAGGTGAATAAACTCTGGCCAATGTCCAAGGTAAGGGAAATAATCCTTATATCATGCTTTCATCTTGCTTTCAATTGTAAATGTTAGTTTCTCTGTAAACAGGCCTTCTGACTCATTAGGGCTCTTTGTACAAGAAGGTATGTTTGCATTTAAAACATTATGTCTCTCAATAAAGCCAAGTTCTGAAAACACATTTTGCTGTAATAAAGACCTTCCTGAAATCATAAAGCTAAACAGAAGTATGATGAACTAAAAAGTTCTTCCTTACCATGGAACTAGCCACAGGAGACCCATAAATACTTATGTATATAATCTTCTTTGTCTTTGAACCCACTGGGCCAGAACATAACCAAATGTTAAAGAAATACATCTGGTTATCCATATGTGGGTGGGTAGTAATCGAAGGGTATGTGTCCTTCAGGAATATTAACTGCTCTCCTTCAGCTGGGTGACTTTGACAAATCACTTCCCCTGCAAGCATCTCAATCTACCCTCTGAAAAATGAGGGTATTGAATTACAATGCTTCCAAAACTTCCCTAAAGGTAAGAATCCCTGGGGGTAGCAGTTAAATATTGAGATTACTAAACCCTCTCCTGAGAGTATGATTAAACAGATCTAAGTTGTTTGTTTGTTTGTTTGTTTGTTTATTGGCTTGCTGGCTTGTGTGCTCTTTTATTCATTTGTTTAATACTCCCTCTCTTGGAAGGATTCACCTTACACATTCTTAAAGGTGGCAGAGGAGGTCCCCCGTTACTCTTGTTCCTGTGGATCTAAGTATGTATAGAGGTGGCAGAAGTGGGATGATCCTGCTGTATCTCTCACACCATATCAAGGTCTTTAAAAATAAGTCAGGGGTGCCTGGGTGGTTCAGTGGGTTAAAGCCTCTGCCTTCAGCTTAGGTCATGATCTCAGGGTCCTGGGATCGAGCCCTACATTGGGCTCTCTGCTCAGCAGGGAGCCTGCTTCCTCTTCTCTCTCTCTCTGCCTGCCTCTCTGCCTACTTGTGATCTCTATCTGTCAAATAAATAAAATCTTTAAAAAAATAAATAAAAATAAATCAACCAAATAAACATTTACAAGTAACTTTTTCCAACATTGAATTATTGCATAGTTGTGGAGCACCTGACTGGCTGGGTCCCAGAACGTGCGACTCTCTATCTTAGGGTTGATCTATACCACGCTGGGTGTAGAGATTACTTAAAAATAAAATCTTTAAAAGAAAACTCTTGCATAGCTGTTTGAGGTTGGGGTGGAGGCCACAGAGGATGATGATGTCAGACTCCACAACACAAAATTTTTTTCCCCTGTCTTCATTTAAAACTTAGCCCATCTTAACATTTCCTTCTGAGACCAGAAGTATGATCCTGGGCTCATGGCCAGAACCTCTCCCCCTTTTAAAGACTGGCCTCTTTCCTCTCATTTCTTTAAAGAATGGAGAAGAGCAGAAAAACCTGGAAAACATTATGCACCTTCAACAAAAATAAAATCCAAACATAATATGTCAATTTCTCATAGACACTGTCACCAGGACCTCATTTTATTTTCAGATATGTGGAAGAATCTTTTGTGAGATGCTACCCCAGCACAGCAGGGGGGAAACAGGATATACTGTAACTAGATTGTAAATAGATTTCAATCCCTTGGGCCACTCTGCCTTTAATTCCTAATGCCCTGCCCCATAATGGAATGACTGCACCAACAGCCTGAATCTCAAAGGTTTTCAAAATTCTCTTCACACAGCCCTGGAATTCCTTATGTGCACAAACAAAACAGAAACAAAACTGAACTTGAGACAAATGCATTTTTAAATACTTGAAATAAAATAAGTATTTTTTTTTTCTGTACAGGAAGAGTAACAGATCCAAACAAAGTCACCCAAGTTGTTTTGCTCACTTGCTGAGGTGCATATCTTTATTCTGCACACTAGTTCCTGGTCCCTGGTGCCCTTTTCATTAATTTGCTGGTGGATTTGAACCAAATCTGATTCCTGTCCTTTCCATAAAACCTTCAGTCTCTCCTGAGAACCAACATGTAGGCTGAGGAAGCAGCAGTTAAAAGCAAAAATAAGTTAATACCAGACAAAAAGTATTGAGTAAATCAGGCTAAACTTTCTTCATGCCTTCTTTCTTTTAATGCCTACATATCCCTTGGAGGAGGCTGCTGGCTGCTCTTATTTTCTTCATTTCACAGATGAAGAAACTAAAGCTTCAAGGGGTAACAACTAGAAAGAGGTAGAGCTAGGACTTGAACAAATTTCTGTTTTGCTCCAATGCTCAAGCTTCTAATCACTGTGACAAACCTCTTTTATCAGGAAGCTTTGGAAGGACTTAGATATTTATGTTAAAAGTAGCAGAACTTTGTAGGGAAGATGCCAAGGCAGCAAGACAGTAAGAAAATGCACAGGCAGCAACATATGCTTGGGCATATTTTGTTCTACACACCTCCAGGGTACGTCATTCATGTTATAGTCTATGGGAATGGTGCCCTTGAAGTTGTGCTGGGCACTATTTCCATGGCTACATGCCATAAATGGGAATGGGCTTTGATGTTCAGACAAGCTTCCATGGCCTTTGAGCTTGGGTCAATGAGTGGCTTTACTTCTCTAAGCTTCAACTTCATCACAAGCAAACTGGGGTTGCCAATAAACACAGAACAGGCAATACTGCTAAGATGACTGCTACCCCAGTGGCTATTACAGAGGTTATGAATGCACAGTGTACGAGTATCATACCCAGAAAGGAACTTCTCCCAGAGTACTCCTCCTGGGGATAGATCATTTTGGGAAATGGGTTTGGCCAAATGCTAGCTCCTTCTTCTTCTCCTTAACCTCTAAATGCAGGAATGCAGAAAGCTCAGTATTCCAGCATCCCTTTTACCCATCCTCATTCTCAAGGTTATCTCCTGTTGGCCCATAACTTAAATGCCATTCAGATACAATTCCAAAGTTCTATCTCCAACCCTATCCTCTCCTTGAACTCCAGATTCTGTGTATCTATTTAGACATCCCCACTTGGGTATCTAAAAGGCACCTGAAAGTCATTACAATTTCAAATATACACACAAGCAACAAAAGCAACAATAAATAAGTTGGATTACATGAAAGAGCCCTTCACAGCACAAGAAACAATCAACAAAATGTAAGACGACCTACAAAATGGGAGAAAATATTTGCAAATCATGTATTTGAAAATGGGTTAATATCCAAAAATACAAGGAACTCATACAACTCAATAGCACCCCCCCCAGTAACAACAACAACAACAACAACAATAATCAATTGAGGAGGACATGGGATGTGATGAGCACTGGGTGTTACATGCAACTAATGAATCACTGAACACTACATCAAAAACTTATGATGCACTATATGTTGGCTAACTGAACATAATAAAAAAAAATTTTTTTTAATGAGCAAAGGATCCGAACAGACATTTTTCTAAAAAAGACATGCAAATGGCCAATAGGCAGGTATATGAAAGGCTGCTCAACATCACTAATCATCAGGGAAATGGAAAACAAAAGCACAAGATATCACCTCACAGATATTAGAATAGCTATTATCAAAAAAACAAGAGATAACAAGCTCCAGCAATTATTTGAAGAAAAGAGAACCCTTGGACACCACTGGTAGGAAGATAAATTGTTATAGTCACTATGGAAAACGGTATGGAGTTTTCTCAAAAAATTAAAAATAGATATATACCATATGCTCGAGCAATCTCATTTCTGGGTATATATCCGGAGGGAATGAAATGAGCATCTCAAAGAGATATCTGCACCGCTATGTTCAAGTATATTTACAATAGCCAAGACATGGAAACAACCTAAGGGCCCATCAATGAATGGATAAGAAAAATGAATATTATTCTGTCATAAAAAAAAAAAAAAAGAAGGGGGTGCTTGGGTGGCTCAGTGGGTTAAAGCCTCTGCCTTCGGCTCAGGTCATGACCCCAGGGTCCTGGAATCAAGCCCCGCATCGGGCTCTCTGCTCTGTGGGGAGCCTGCTCCCCCGCTCCCCCCGCCTGCCTTTCTGTCTACTCGTGATCTCCATCTGTCAAATAAATAAATAAAATCTTAAAAAAAAAAAAAAAAAAGAAGGAAGTCCTGCCATTTGCAATGATGGAGATGAAATTCCACTGAATTATTTTGGAGTGTGGCCCAGACAGGCTATTTCATCTGTAAACATTTCAGAATGTATGTCTAAAACATAAAGAACCAAAAACCCCACAACATCATTAGCACATCTAAAAAATGAACAATAGCTTCTTAATTTTATCAACTATCCATCAGGAATCACTATGTGCTCCGTATAGCCCTGAAAGTATTTTTTGACAATTTCTTTGCTAACTGGATTCCCACTGTGTCCTTTCACACCGCCCTTTCCCCTTGTCTCTCTAACAGTTAGACACAGAGTCTTGATCAGAATCACGTTTAACTCTCTTTCTCTCTCTCTCTCTCTTTTTTTTTTTTTTTTTTTTTTGGCAAAACTACTCCATAGGTGGTGGTATGAACTCCGACTGTGAGCTTTGTTGTATCTAATGGTCTTCTTTTTGTGATGTTAGTGGGTGTTGACGGTCATTGGCAACAGAGAGTAATTCATTAGTGATTATGAAGTGGTGATTCTCTGACTCTATACACCGCCCTTTCCCCTTGTCTCTCTAACAGTTAGACACAGAGTCTTGATCAGAATCACGTTTAACTCTCTTTCTCTCTCTCTCTCTCTCTCTTTTTTTTTTTTTGGCAAAACTACTCCATAGGTGGTGGTATGAACTCCGACTGTGAGCTTTGTTGTATCTAATGGTCTTCTTTTTGTGATGTTAGTGGGTGTTGACGGTCATTGGCAACAGAGAGTAATTCATTAGTGATTATGAAGTGGTGATTCTCTGACTCTATCATTCCTTTTAATAGCAGCTGAAATACTTGGGTAAAGAGAAACTTCTCATCAATAGTTTGTACAATTAATACATGTATTTGAATATTTGAGGCAAATTTCTTTTAGAAATGGCAGGATACATTTTTTCTTCAATTTACCAGCTTTCAGAATACTCAGATGTTTCTCTGGTGCATTTTCATAATCAAAGTACCATCAAGTAACTGCGTTTTAAAGTCACTTTAGAGGGGCGCCTGGGTGGCTCAGTGGGTTAAAGCCTCTGCCTTCGGCTCAGGTCATGATCCCGAGATCCTGGGATCAAGCCCCACATCAAGCCCCATATCGGGCTCTCTGCTCAGCAGGGAGCCTGCTTCCTCCTCTCTCTCTGCCTGCTTGTGATCTCTGTCAAATAAATAAATAAAATCTTTAAAAAATAATAAAAATAAAGTCACTTTAGAAATTTTCATATGATTATGCCTTAACTCTTCCCTCTTAGGTTCAAGTGCATCATTTGGTTTTATTTTCTTCAAATTTAGCAAAGCAGAGAAAAATATGTAGGGAATGCTACCATTTACCCAAGAATGTTTTGTGTGTGTGTGTGTGTGTGTGTGTGTACACATTTATATAAATTCTTGGAAGAATAAACCACAAAAAGGGGGAAGGACAAAACAGCATGAAAGAGAAAATGATACAGTCTATGTTTTTATAGATAGATCTGACTTTAGAACTATGCATACATGTTACATAATTAATACATAAAATTACATAAAAAGCAAAACTCCAAAACTAAACTCCAAAACTCCAAAAAATAACTTTTTAAAAAAATTATAAAAGATTTTATTTATTTATTTGAGAGAGAGCAAGAAAGCATACACAGGGGGAACAGCAGGCTCCTGTCAGGGAGCCTGAGGTGGGTCTCAGTCCCAGGATACTGGGATCATGATCATGATCTGAGTTGAAGGCAGATGCTTAACTGACTAAGTCACCCAGGCACCTCAAGGATACAACTTCTGAAAGTTGCTTTTGCCAGTTCATGGCTGGGAAGCCCTCAGCAAGTTATTTACTAAGCCTCAATTGATTCATCTCTAAAACTGGAATAATTTTAGCAACTCCATCACTGAGTTAATATGAAAATTAAATCATGCATATTAAATATATCTAGCATAGTGCCTGGCACAAGACAAGTATCCAAAGTATATTAGCTATTATTTGTAATCCTAAACCTAGGAGCAGAATAATCTGGAATCAAGTATCCATTTTACATAAAGATACTCCCGAAGATCCTTCTCAATATGAAGATCCTCCAAGATACTTAAATATTTCATTTATAAAAATGTAGTTTTCCAGAAATGAGGCTATTACAATCTTGAGAAGCAAGTGGCAGTCTTTACCAGCCAAGCACAGAGAATCTGCTGAGAACTGAACCTCGGAGGTGGCATTGACTTCCCCGTACTCCAGTGAAGGAGAGGCAGTGTTCACTGCACACTAAGGAACTTCCTGCCTCTTTGAGCAGAGGAAAGCTTCTAGAACTCCACACACAAAAGAGAGCAGGGCTTTTGGGGAAAGTGAGACTGGACTAGGCCAAGGCACTTAGTGAGAGGAAAGCCTTTGAGCCAGTCTTTCTTCTGACATGTTTCTGCTCCATAACTCATGTACTCATGAACATTGGCTCTTCGCATCATCAGTCTGAGAGGGTCAGCATACGGTTGGCAGGGATGTTCCTGATAGCCATTCCTAACCTAGCTTATGTCTTGAAATAACCACAAACCAAAGTGAATTTGAGCCACATAAAATGTCCCATTAAACCCAGAGTAAATGGGTTTGACCCAACTCATTCTTTTTCTGTTTTGTTTTGTTTAAAGATTTTACTTATTTATTTGTCAGAGAGAGAGGGCAAGCAGGGGGCATGACAGGCAGAGGGAGAAGCAGGCTCCCTGCTGAGCAAGGATCCCAGTGTGGGACTCCATCCCAGGGTCCTGAGCCCAAGGCAGATGCTTAACCGGCTGAGCCACCTATACAACGCAACTCATTCTTGCTTTACCTGGATCATAAAGTTCCTTTCAAGGCAGGGGAAAATAGTATAGGGGAAGAAGGTGGTAGGAACTGCAGTGAAGACAATAGCCTCAACCAATTTCAGTTAAAATACTATGTTTTTGTGAATTTATAAAACCATATGACCATATTTATTGGGGATCCTCCCAGGGCCTTGAAAGGGCGTCTGTAAATGAGGGACCTTGTGGCTTACGCTTTGTCAGGTTCATAGCAAATCTGCCTCTGCTTATCAGGAAGCTGTTTTTAAAAGGATTTTCTGGGAAGTCCTTTTTATAGAACTGCACCTCATTTCTCAATGTATTAGTCTGTGGGATGAGGTATTTCCGTGTCCGGTTTTCTAAAAATGGAGTGATGCCTGCATTTAAGAGCTAAAAGCTCTGTGAGGTGGCTCATGGGGGCGAAGGGTTGCTGGCACCAGCTGCTTCCAGAATAGTTTTGAGGGTGCCGCGGCCTGGCAGAGGCCAGGTCTGAGCAAGGAGGTAGCACTCTCGGGAGCAGATGCACCCAGACACAGGTTGGTGGAATCAGTGTGCACCGCGGCGGTTAACGAAAACAACGATGGCAGATGGGAAGTTTCTGGAACAACCTCTGCCTCTCAACACCCCCACCACATGCCCCCATCCCCCCACCGCCACTCCATCTCACCTCACACCACCCCCTTGCCAGATAGCTATAATTACACTGGCCGGGTTTAGCTGGAGAATTTTGGATGCATTCCCATTATGGCCTTATTGATATCCCCTGTTATCATGACTTGGGCCCCTGGCCAGGAGAAGCACCTGGTCTAATTTTATTTATCACTAGATCCTTAATATCCTTTGGGAGCGTCAGGATGCTTCATTCCAAAGACTGCATGAAAGAAGAGTATTATTGCAAATTACTCATCTCAGACCTGAGTCCAGACTTCTGTTTCACATTTTTATAAATGGCTAAAAGGTTAGCTTTGGTAGGATCAGTTAGAATCATAACATTTTAAGTTTCGCCTAAGGTTAAAGGTAGCAGCTTTCAAAAACTTATGATTTCAGAATATCAGGAAGTGACGAATGAATTAATTGGAAATTATTATTAGAATTAATGAAGCTTTTGGAATTGCCCTCGTGAGCCCTGTAACAAACTCCTTTTTGTTCAGATTTCAAGAAAGTCACCCAGAACATGGCTCAAAGTTCCTTAGATGAGTATCTCTGTAATGAACAGGAGGTTTGAAAATGTGCTCTGCTTCAACAGCAGACTTTATTGCTTTTCAAGATGGAAAGATTTTTAGCTTACAGAAAAACAAGCACCCTCATTTCCCTCTTCGATTCCTATCCCTCCGACAGAAGCACACAGTGACAGAACAATCAGCTGGGGGGTCTCTTAATGGCTTCCTGTGGTAGCAGCTGTACTGTGGGACAGAAAGGATATTCAAGAAGAAAAAGTGAGATTTCATCTGTACTTTCATAAGGGAGGAATGTGATGCAGTCTGCACATAACCTTGTAAGGTGTATCTGTTGTTGCAGGAATGGGCCACAAAATAACTCCACTAATGAAATTATTTGTACAATAGCTGTTTTCTCTATTAGACTGAAAATTTCACGAGGCAAAGCTCAATTTCACGTGGGCAAGCTTACCTCTATGTCCTTAGACTCTAACACAAGATGGATGCCAAAAATACATATTGAACAAGCACTATCAAGGTTCCAAAGAGTGATTAAAAAAAATAATAATAACAGGGCACCTGGGTGGCTCAGCCAGTTAATCATCTGCCTTCGGCTCAGGTCATGATCCCAGGATCCTGGGATAGAGCCCCACATCAGGCTCCCTGCTCCATGAGAGCCTGCTTCTCCCTCTCCCTCTGTCTGCCACTCCCCTTTCTTGTACTCTCTGTCGCTGTCAAATAAATAAATAAAATCTTTTAAAAAATTTTTAAGAATTAAAGGACTTTTTTAAAAAAAGATTTTATTTATTTATTTGACAGATCACAAGTAGGCAGAGGCAGGCAGAGAGAGAGGAGGAAGCAGGCCCCCTGCTGATTAGAGAGCCTGATGTGGGGCTGGATCCCAGGACCCTGGGATCATGACCTGAGCCGATGGCAGATGCTTAACCACTGAGCCACCCAGGTACCCCAAGAATTAAAAGAAAATTTTTTAAAAACATAACTAAGGCTCACATTAAAAAAAAGAAGTCCAATGATTTTTAGGGGAGAAAATGTAACTTTGATAACCTTTCATTTTGCAATAGTATCAAACTTACAGAAAAGTTAAAAAAGTTATACAAAGAACTCCTAGGTGTTCTTCATTCAAATTCTCCAAATTTTAACATTTGCTACATTCGTACTAATACATATATTGGAGAGTAAGTTGCAGACATGCTGCTCTTTTACCTCTGAATACTTCAGTGTGTAATTCCTAAGAATAAGGACATTCTCTTATGTAACTATCACATGATTATCAAAATCAGAAGATTAACAATGAGACAATATTATCTAATCTACAGACAGTATTAAACATTTGTTCATTAACTTAATATATCCCATATAGCTAGAGGAAAATAATTTTTAAGGATCCAATCCAGGAGTACACATTGCATTATAAAATCTCTTTAATTTCCTTCAGTCTAAAACAGCTCCTGAGTCTTTCTTAGTCTTTTATGACCTTGACATTTTTGAAGAGCATAGGCCAATTATCTGTAGGAGGTCATTCAACTCAGGTTTATCTGATGTTCCTTCATGATTAAATTCAGATTTTGTACCTTTGGCAGGATCAGCAGATAAGTGATGTTGTGTTCTTTACAGTGCATCATATCAAGAGGCACAGATGGAAGTTTGTTCCATTCCTAATGATGATAAACTTGATCCCTTGAATAAGGTGGTGTTTGCCAGTCTTCTCCACTATTAAGTTATTATTTTCCCCTTTGTAATTCCCCTTTGTAGTTAATAAGTATTTTGTGGGGAGACACTATGAGCCCATGTAAATATTCTGTTCCTCATCAAAGTTTTAACTGCTTGCTATAGTATCCATTAATAAATTTTGCTTGAATTAATTATTACTATGATACTTGCTAAATAGTGATTGTCTAACTCTATCATTCACTCTACATTTGTTGGTTGGCATTCTACTACAGAAAACTGTTCTTTTACTCCTCTGTTTGTTTAATTTATGTATTTATTTATATTAACATGGGCTTTAATTATTGTTTTCGGCATTGGGGTTATAATCTGTTAATATCATTATTTATTTGATATGCATATTCTCCCAGATTAAGCTGGCTTCAATGATCTTTTGATATGACCCATTATTTCTGAGCATTACCCTTCTCTGTAAGATAATAGTATGTTCCAGGCTCAACCTGAAATCATTCATTTTCTCAGGATCTCAGGTTCCTTTAATTGGAGAATGGTCTCAGATTCACTTAAAATAAAACAAAAGCAAAACAGAGAAAACACAACTACTCAATAAATGTAATAAATATTTTAAACATAGTCTGATCAATGCCATTGCCAGTTAAACCAAAGAGACACAAAGTTAGATTCATTAAGACAGTGTGGTCCATTATAGTGTGTAATGACAAAGGATCATTACATTGGACTATTCAATTAATGATGTTAATGGTTTTTTAAATATTAAAAGTAATCAACTTAGTTCCTCTCACAATTAAAAAAATAAGCTCTCCATTTATTAATGTCTTACTTATGAAAACAAAAGAGAATTATTAGAAAAAAATTTAGAAAAATAGCTTTAGAACAGAGCTACTGCAAGATTCCTAAATAGGCAATGAGGACATACAAGCTCATAGTCGTCACATCTTTTCGGTAGACTCTTCATTACTGTGCATAAATCACTATCAAATTCTTCATCTCAAAGTCCACCTTGTCTGGTGTTCATTTTCGTACACCAGCTTGCTTCTGACTGCTGTATTTGCAGTATGTCTTCTTCTGTCCCTTTATGTTCCATCAGTTCGCTGAGCCCTGACTCCTGTAAGCAACATATACCTGCATCTTTACCTTCTCACAATCTGTTTTATGTTAATACCAACTTACTTCTGGCAAAAAAAAATAGCAACTTTGCTCCAGTAAAGCTCTATTTCCTCTCCCTTTCTTTGCGCCTTTGTTAACACATCTATACGATATCTATATAAACTCAGCAATACCCGGCTACAAATATTGCTTTAAACACACATATAGTTGGATTTGAGTTACTGTCTGATGTCATTCTCTTTTGGCATGGAGGATTTCCTTGGGTATTTCTTTAGGCAGATCTTCTAGTAATGAATCATTTCAGCATTCACTTATGTGGACATGTTTTTGATTTCACCTTCATTTCAGAAAGACAGTTTTGCTGGACGTAGAAGTGTTAAGGACAGTTTTCCTGGAAATTTAATTCTTCACTGATAGTTTTTTGTTTGCATCTTAAACGTCATTCCACTGCTTTCTGGCCTCTGTTGTTTCTCATGAGAGGTCAGCCATTAGAGGGAATTTTGTTTCCGTCGGTACATAATGAGTGGTTTTGCTGCTGTCAAAAATCTATCCCTTGGGGCACCTGGCTGGCTCAATCGATAGAGCATGCAACTCGGGATCTCGAAATCATGAGTTCAAGCTACATGTTGGGTGTAGAGTTTACTTTTAAAAAAAAAAAAAAGGTAAAAAAAAATATCTCTGCCCTTTTCTTTCCTCAATTTGACTATTAAATGTCCAAATATGGTCCTTTTTAAAAAAAAGATTTTTACTTATTTTATTTGACAGAGAGAGAGAATGACAGAGAGGGAGAGCATGAGAGAGGTCAGCAGGAGAAGCAGACTCCCTGCTGAGCAGGGAGCCTGATGTGAGACTCCATCCCAGGACTCCAGGATCATGACCTGAGCCAAAGGCAGTCACTTAACCAACTGAGCCATCCAGGTGACCTAGATGTAGCCCTTTTGGTAGTTATTCTGCTTAGAGTCGATTGAAATTCTTATATTTTTAGGTGAATACTTTTTGACAGATTTGGGAGGGAAATTTCTGGTTATTATTTCTTCAGATTATTTGTTACTTTTTCTTTCCTCCCTCTTGGACTCCCATTATATATTTATATGTATGTTGGAACAATTAACATTGTCCCACAAATGTCTGAGACTCCATTTATTGCTCTTCGATCTTTCTTTTCTCTCTTCTTTAGAACAGATCATTTTATGTGATCTATCTTCATGTTTACTGATTCTTTTTTCTTTCCTCTTAAATCTGGCATTGAACCCATCTAGTGAATTTTTTATTTTAATTTTTGTATTTTTCAATTCTAGGGTTTCCATTTGATTCTTTTTTTTTTAGAGTTTAATATCTCTTTTGAGATTTCTTCTTCATTGACTCAGTGTCAGTACATTTTCTCTTAATTCTCTGAATATATTTATCATTGCCGCTTTGAAGTCCCTCTGCTAAATTCAATGTCTTGGCCCATTTAGAGACAGTTTGCATTGGTTGCTTTATTCCCTGAGCATGGACCACACTGTCCTATATTTTATAGGTTTAGTTATTATTGGTTAAAAATTGGGCTTTTTTTAAAATTGGGCTTTTTAGATAATATTTTCCAGTGATTTGATACTATTTTTCTGAGTTTTTCTCTTTTTTTGTAACTAGCCTGTACTTGTACTATGGAATCGCTCCACAGTGCGCAGTCACTGATATGTATGCTGGCTTCTTACTCTAATTATAATTATTTTTAAGCCTAACCTCCTTGGGGTCATCTTGTGCCCGTGTAGCTCACTGGTTAGCTGATGATTTGCACAGTTCAAGTTATTCTCTAACACATCCAACCTATAAAGCTTCCATTCTCTGCCCATCGATCTATATGTAGGTTGAGAATGCTTTCAACTTTGCAACCAGTTCCAAGTCTCCCCTGGCTTTCACTTTTTACCAGGCTCTCTTAAGTCTCTTTTAGTCAGGTAGGTCTGTGTGTGTGGAGAGTTCATCTCAGTACTCTGATGGTTCTCTCACTTTCAGAATCTCCTTCCTCAATATGTCTTGTCCACTGTTCACATTTGCTGGAACAACAATCTTAAACTAGCAAAGTCGTGGGCTCTCTCCTGTTCGCACAGAGCCTGCCACCATTAGCTACTCTAAAGACACTGGCAAAACTGTAAATAGGAAGTAAAAATATGGCAAAAAGCTGTCTTTTCCTGTACTTTATAAATGTTAATAATTATCTTAGTATTTTTACGCAGGAGAGCATCTTCTGACAGTATATGGAGTCCCCCAAGTTGGAGCATCATATTGGGGTCAGTCATAGACTACAAAGAAAAATTGAGTATTTTTTGGAGCCCAATGTGAGTTTTGAACTCATGACCCTGAGATTAAGACCTGAGCTGAGATCAAGAGTCAGACACCCTGAAATGAATATTTTAACTGTAGATATGATGAGCTCTTTAAAATCCAGTAATTGTTTGTTATGACTTTCAAACTAGAAATGAAAAAACTACAGACGTGCCTTACAAGGGAAATTATTGTACTTTCATTGGCTGGAAAAGTACACACAATAGTAGAGGGACTACTGAAACCTTGTATAGTTCACATTGCTGAATGATTGCTGGATGGAAGTCAGTAACAGAAATCACAGAACTTCCATCTTTCAATGATTCATTAACAAAGTAAAGACTTAGCTGCGAACAAAAAGACTGAGTTAGTATCTCCTCTATAAAGCTGAACGTTTGCCTGAAAACAAACCTAAGTATATGCCTAGACTTGCAGTCTTGCCTGTATTCAGGTTCAGCACCAGCTAACCATCAGAGATCTTCCATTATGTGAAGATGATAAACACAAGTGGTACTGAAATTTTCAAAGTGTTAAGTAACATCTGGGGCGCCTGGGTGGCTCAGTGGGTTAAGCCTCTGCCTTCGGCTCAGGTCATGATCTCAGAGTCCTGGGATGGAGGCCCACATTGGGCTCTCTGCTCAGTGGGAACCTGCTTCCTGCCCCCCGCCCCACCTGCCTCTTTGCCTACTTGTGATCTCTCTCTCTCTCTCTCTGTCAAATAAATAAATAAAATCTTAAAAAAAAAAAAAGCATTAAGTAACATTTTTGAATGGCTCGGTTTATCTAGTAAAAACTGTTGACTTTTGTCTGGATGGTGTAAAAGTAACGGTAGACATAACTGCTGGTGCTTTAGCATGAATCTAAGCCATGATGCCACCCTATACTACTAGTCACTCGATTCTTGCCACAACATACTTGGAGGAAAAAAATTTTTTTACTGAAGAACATCCTTGAAGAAGCAGTAAAAATTATTAATTTTATGAACTCTCATTCCTTGCGTACACATATATTTAATATTCTGTATTGAATGGGAAGTACACATTCAACACTTCTGGGGCATACCAAGTACGACAGCCGTCTCGAGGAAAAGCACTGTTGGCAATTGTTTGAAATGAGAGCAGACCTAGCTTCTTCACATATGGAACACCATTTGAAAGAAGGACAGACAGACCAGCATTGGTTATTCAGACTTGAATATTTGGCAGATATTTTTTTTTTTTTTTTTTTTTTTTTTTTTAAAGATTTTATTTATTTGACAGACAGAGAACACAAGTAGACAAAGGCAGGCAGATAGAGAGGAAGGGAAGCAGGCCCCCCGCCGAGCAGAGAGCCCGATGCGGGACTCGATCCCAGGATCCTGAGATCATGACCTGAGCCGAAGGCAGCGGCTTAACCCACTGAGCCACCCAGGCGCCCCGGCAGATATTTTATAAAGAATGGACAAAGTGAGCCTATTAGACCGGAGATATTTGTGAGCTATTTTGAGAAAATAAAAATCAAGCTTTGCAGCAGAACTTAAAATTTGGGGAAATTTGTATTTGCCCCCATGAGCTTGACAGTTTCCCAATTCTTAAAGACCTCTGATGAGATTAGTGGTGATACTAACAAATGTGATTTTTAAAAATCTTGTATACAGATCTTCCTCAATTTACAGTGGGGTTATGTCCTGATAAAGTCATTGAAAGTTGAAAATCTCACAGGTCAAAATGCATTTAATACATCTAACCTCCCAAACATCACAGCTTAGCCTAGCCCACCTTAAATGTGCTCAGAACACTTACAATAGCCTACACTTGGACAAAATCATCTTACACAAAGCATATTCTATAATAAGGTACTAAATATCTCAAGTAATTTATTAACTACTGTATTGAGAGTGAAAAGCAGAATGGTCATAGAGGCACAGAATGGCTGTAAGAGCATTGATTGCTTACTTTTATGACTGCCTGGCTGAGGGAGAAGCATTCACTGCTCCTGCCCACATTACCAGAGAGTATGTACTTTGTTGCTACCCTGGAAAAAGATAAAAATTCAAAGTATGGTTTGTATTGATGGTGTATCCTTTCGTAATTGCTCAGTGGAGATTTCTAGCGAATGTTCTAGCATCTTGTCAAAAGTTAGGGGTTTGTTCCTCTCAATCCCACTCAGCATTTTCCCTTCTGGCTAGTTCCAACCAAAATTTGGTCTGGTTCTCACCAACAAGCATGTGGACTAACAGATATAAACATAAGAAACCAGATTGCTAAGTTTGAATAAGTGTATTAAATTCTTCAGCAAACTTACAAGTCACTTTAGGACACTCTTTTAACTATGGTTTGTAATTCAGTCTTAGTCCAGAGAACACAAGAAACCTGAGGTTTATTTATATCTTTGGAAGACTTAACTTTAAAGAGGCAGGTTTTAGTAGGTTTAGGAGGGGAGGGCTGGGGTTTGATTTTGAAGAAAAGCTAAGTTCAGCAGAGAGAAAGAGGAAAATGGCTTTGGAGGCAGGGCCCGAGCACAGGGCGATGCTATGTGTCTGTGGATGAAGATGAGGGAGGGGAAAGAGATCTCAGAAGCCATTTTAACTCCTTTCAACTATTTGTTTGCCTCAGTTAATTTAGAAATGGTATTTTGCAGGGGCCCCTGGGTGTCGGTTAGGTGTCTGCCTTCAGCTCAGGTCATAATCCTGGGGTCCTAGGCTCAGCCCAGCATCGGGGCTCCCTGCTCAGTGGGGAATCTCCTTCTCCCTCTCCCTCTGCCTCTCCCCCCTGCTCATGCTCTCTCTCTCCCAAGTGAATAAATTAAAAAATCTTTTAAAAAAATATAAATAGTATTTTGCAAAGAGGCAAACTTAGAATCCTGTAAACCTATGAAAGTCTGGAGGTACCATTTAAAATAGGCATCCCATATTCACAAATGACATATCAGATAAAGGGCTAGTTTCCAAAATCTATAAAGAACTTATCAAACTCAACACCCAAAGAACAAATAATCCAATCAAGAAATGGGCAGAGGACATTAACAGGTATTTCTGCAAAGAAGACATCCAGACAGCCAACAGACACATGAAAAAGTGCTCAACATCACTCAGCATCAGGAAAATACAAATCAAAACCACAATGAGATACCACCTCACACCAGTCAGAACGGCTAAAATTAACAAGTCAGGAAACGACAAATGTTGGAGAGGACATGGAGAAAGGGGAGCCCTCCTACACTGTTGGTGGGAATGCAAGCTGGTAGAGTGACTCTCGAAAACAGTATGGAGGTTCCTCAAAAAGTTGAAAATAGAGCTACCTTATGACCCAGCAATCGCATTACTGGGTATTTACCCTAAAGATACAAATGTAGTGGTGTGAAGGGGCATGTGCACCCTAATGTTTATAATAGCAATGTCCAC
Source organism: Mustela lutreola (assembly GCF_030435805.1). Classification (NCBI taxonomy): domain Eukaryota; kingdom Metazoa; phylum Chordata; class Mammalia; order Carnivora; family Mustelidae; genus Mustela; species Mustela lutreola. The sequence continues at coordinate 50,715,859 of NC_081299.1, read as the reverse complement.
GATAGCCAAACTATGGAAAGAACCTAGATGTCCATCAACAGAAGAATGGAAAAAGAAGATGTGAAATATATATATACAATGGAATACTATGCAGCCATCAAAAGAAATGAAATCTTGCCATTTGCAACAATGTGGATGGAATTAAGAGTGTATTATGCTGAGCGAAATAAGTCAATCAGGGGCACCTGGGTGGCTCAGTGGGTTGAGGCCTCTGTGCTCAGGTCATGATCTCAGGGTCCTGGGATCGAGCTCCACATCGGGCTCTCTGCTCAGCGGGGAGCCTGCTTCCTCCTCTCTCTCTGCCTGCCTCTTTGCCTACTTGTGATCTCTCTCTGTCAAATAAATAAATAAAATCTTTAAAAAAAAAAAAGAAGTCAATCAGAGAAAGACAATTATCATATGATCTCCCTGATATGAGGAATTTGAGAGGCAGAGTGGGGGGCCTGGGGGGTAGGGAAGGAAAAAATGAAACAAGATGGGATTGGGAGGGAGACAAACCAAGAGACTCTTAATCTCACAAAACAAACTGAGGGTTGCTGGGGGTAGGGAGGGTGTGGAGAGGGTGGTTGGGTGATGGACATTGGGGAGAGTATATGATACGGTGAGTGCTGTGAAGTGTATAAGCCTGAAGATTCACAGACCTGTACCCCATGTAACACATTACATGTTAATAAAAATAATTAATAAAAAAATAGGCATCCCATTCAGCTTTTTTCCTTTTCTTTTCTTCTATGAACACTGGCGTTCTAATTTAATTTTGAATAAAACAAGTTTGGGGAGATGGAAAATTCCCCATAATGGAGACTGATGTGCTAAGTTACTGTTTGTTAAGTTAGTCCATTTAGTTTTACATGTGCAGGAGAGGTCAGCATAGTTTTTAGACATAAAACTGGACAGAGTCCCAGTAAGAGGAAGAGGGGCACCCTTAAAGCATTTTGACGACTGGGATTCCATTTCCTCAAGGATTTTCTCTAAAGCAAAGGGAAAAATTCCTCAATAGCAGTTCTAACAGGAACAGCCTAGTTCCAGAAGGAATCAGACCAAAGGCCAGCCAGCACACTCTCAGTTCACTCACTCACTCTCAGTTCAATCCCCAAAAGGAGTCAGACTGAAGACCAGCACACAGCCAACTGGTACAGTTCCAAGAGGAGCAGCTCCACTCTGAAAATGAACCAGACTGAAGGTCAAACAGGTCTTCTCAGAGGGAAAAACAAAAAAGGCCTTAAAACAGATCCTGAATAGGGGATGTCTGGGTGGCTCAGTGAGTTAAGCATCTGACTTATGCTCAGGTCATGATCTCAGGGTCCTGGGATGGAGCCCCAGGCAGAGCCCTGAGAGGAGCCCCCCCACGGGCTCTCTACTCAATGGGAAATCTGCCTGTCCCTCCCCCAATGTTCCTGCGAGTGCACACGTGTGTACTCTCTCTCTAATAAATACATAAAATCTTAAAAAGCAAAAAACCCAGATCCTGAATAGAGCCTGGAGAGCTCAGACACATAGGTGGAGCTTGAAATCCAAGAGAAAACCTACCTTTCAATTCCAGGGTCAGTGAGAAAGCAGTGAGTCCAGTTGGCCCTTGGGAACCGGCACCTGTTTACTTGCCAAGCTTGGAGCTGTTGAGGGCCCTCTCTGGATTGCACGTCTCATCATCAAGTTATGTTAACCTGAAAAAACAAAACTGCCAGTTATTTCACCAGCAAAATAGGTTTATTTAGAATAGCAGAGAATTGTAACCTAGAACAAGCAAGCTGCAGGAGAACCAGAGGCAAAAGCATAGGAGGGATCGCTCTGTCATTGAGGAAAAGGGGGGCATTGGGAAGTCTGTTATAAACAAAACTCCATTAGAGGGGGACCTGGTAGAGCATGCGACTAATGACCTCAGGGTAGTGAATCCAAGCCCCACATTGGGTGCAGAGCTTACTATTAAAAAAAAAAAAAAAAAAAAAAAAAAAAAGTCCATTAGAAGAAACTGGGAGTTGAAGTATAATGGCTTTTCATTGGCTGAACTGTGATAGGCTCTCATTGGCTAGTCTGTTGCTAGGAAAAGGAAAACCTTTTTGTCTCCTGCAGGGCTGATAAGGTAGTATGCAGAGGCAAGGTCCTCCCTTCCTGTTGGGTCTGCAACTGACATCAAGTAGTAGTGCACCCAAACTGCCCACCCCGCTACCTCTGACTCCATCTGAAAGGAGGTTTCCTTTTATTAATATTTGTAATATGGTTTAAAAGCCACACTGCAACCAACCTTGAAGAAATTCTCACTTGTCAAATTCTTGTGTGCTATCAAAGAAAAACAGCCTCAATTATCTGAAAAAGCTATTAAAATACTACCTTTTCCAACTACTTATCTGTATCTGTGTAAGGTCAGAGTTCACTGTTTGAGTAATTCATTTAAATAATATGTTAATTTAATAATATTATTATCATTTAAATAATTAATACACTGTAAATATGTTTAAAATTTCCCAGTTAATTTTAATATAATAAATACAAGTAGATATAACCTATGTGTAAACAATATCTCTTTAGTGTCTTCAGTTTTCGAGCACTTAAAGGAGTCTTAAGACCAAAAAACCTTGAAAACAATTAGATTTGGTTAAGAAGGGCAGAGGAGTTTTGGAGGTTTGAAGAGAAAGGAAGAGATGTTTAAGATAATTCTGGTTATTTAGCAGAGTGGGAAAGTAACTGGCCTGGATAATGTGGCAGGAGTATCCACTAATGGCCCACTCACAGTTACTAATCACAAATTTAAAGTGAGACCAGTTGGCCTGGTGGTGTAGTTTTTCTCCGGTTACATTCAAGCTCATAGTGCAGGCTTGGTGCAGGTGAAGACTTGGATTTACTTTAGTTTGGCTGTGCCAGGCTGGTGAAAAAAAGGAAGACTAGGGTAAAGAAGTTTTGTGCACAAAGGAATGATTATGGTGATATACTGTGGAATCTAATCTGGGCAAAAGAAGAGAAGGCATGAGAAAGGTAAAACATAGTAGAAAAATGGGAGAAATAATGAATAGCAGGTTCTGATAAGGTGACTGAATCGTTGGAAATGGAGCTGTATGTGGAGTAAGCTTGAAAGATGGGGGTCCAAGAGTGGGATGCTTACAATGTAGATCATAGAGGGGGTACACTTACTATTTATGGGTCTAGCATAAGACAATGGGGGTGGGTGGCTGAGGTACAGTGGAGGACAAGGTCATATGGAGAGAAGAGGGCAAGGAATCAGCTAGGGGATCTGATCTGTACATCCATTTCAGTTGTTAAAATGTTGACATTGTTTCATACCCATTGGTTAATGAGTCCATCTGAATCCCCTGATGCTCCTCCATTGCCTCGGCCACACTGGTCTCCTGCCCCAGGACCCAGGACCTTCCCATAGCAATTAAAGTGTAATACCTTGTGCAGCCTGACGCCCTCTGAGGGGAACAACTTTGCGGCTGATTGGTCTCTGCCTATGCTTTACCTGAAAGTCGCCTCTGTTTCCATGAATATTGAAATCACCAAAGTGTGACATAGGCATACTGTTGGACGGAGTGGCAATGAACATGGGCTAAAATCATCCAAGAGCAAAGACCAAAGACCCAGGGATCTAAAGACATCAGGCTACAGTAAGAAGTGAGTGCTATTGTCTGATGCTATGAGCTTTAATGCTGGAGATTTTCATAGAGGAGGGAGGAACAAAGATCTGGAACTGGAAACAAGGAAGAAGCAAACACACAGTTGGCTTCTGGGCCCAATGGGAAGAGGAGGAGGGGAAGAAAGCAACTGCCACTTGTGAGGGCTACAGAAGAAGCAGGGTCCTCAGGAGAGAGCCAGGTTTCAAGAAGGTGAAGGGAACTTTCAGAAAAGAGATTGAGGTGTGAATAGTAGCTGCCAATCCCATGAGACCCAACCAATATTATGCAATGCCCCTCTACTATTCTGAAATGGAGTTCAGAGACAATATAACCTGTGCATAAACATGCTTTTTACAAGTGAATCTAATGCCTGCATGATATACAAAGGAGGAATAAAAGTAGGGTATCTTTTAATCAAATAACATGTATTTCAATATGTAAGAGCTTGGGAATGCCCGCAATCAGGTTAAGATAAAGTAATACGCTTGCAGTCGTATACCGAATCACCATGGATGATGGACACCCACAGATGCAAACGGACAGTATTGTATTGATTCACAACTCAAACACCTTGAACTGCTTTGCCATTGGTACTGTGATTTTTTTCCCAAAATGATAAAGAGCCCCTGATAAAGTTTCAAATATAATAAAGTACAGTCTTCTCTTAATCGACATCATCATTGCAATTGTGGAAAATGCAGCATCCCTGATCCCTATCCATCCAGTGCCAGTAGGGCTTTGCAACCACTCTAACAAATTAAAAGATTCCCATGAATTTCCAGAACTGTCCCTAAGAATCAGCACCCTTCCTGCTGACTTTCCCCATACAGGGGATTTTTTGAATGGCCATTATGCGGGGCAAGGGGCACAACGTTTGACCTTGAGAAGGGGTTAGCTTTTGGGGTTAGCTGGGGAGGAACACTACAGAGTTGCGTGTCTGTGGTGTATGGTCTCTGTCCGGGAGGGGCTGGCAATCTGGTGAGCAGGTGAGACTTAGAGGAGTCTAAGAGCATCAAAAATAATAGTTATATAAAGGTAAGGTTTTGTTTTACTTTTAATAGTACAAGGAAAGACAGGAAGACTCACAATAGAAACACTTTTAAGAAAAAAATCAATCTGGTGGATTTTAGAAGCATTTTCTTGTCAATTCAGTTTTTAAAATATGTGACAGAGGCTTTTCTGTATGGAAAGAGTTACTTGCAGTGGCTTGGTTTTCATGGAGAGTCCATTTAATAAAGTTGTAAAGTTAAAACACAGCTTTTCTTAAGCCTTTAAGCTCAATTTCATTTGCCCCTTAATTAACATTCAGTTAAGTTTAACCGATAATATTTCTTTAAACAATTATCCCATTTAGCTATCATGGTTAATTAAATCCCCTTAAATGTTTTAAATTATAATCCTAAATTTAATATACTTGATTCTTTCAAGCAAGATGCTCAACAAGGCTGATTCACTGATAAGACAAAGAAAACCTCTGTAGCATGAAAATTCTAGTTATAAAGCTAAGGTATCTAAAAAGACCTCAAAACATTTCAATCTTTTAGACAAATACTGTTCATAAAATTAGCCAAATCTTCATGCATTTTAAAAGTAACATATCCAGGGCTTAAAGAAGTGCAAAGTGGGGATGTCTGGTTGGCTCAGTGGGTTAAAGCCTCCGCTTTCAGCTCAGGTCATGATCCCAGGGTCCTGGGATGGAGCCCAGCATCGGGCTCTGTGCTCAGCAGGGAGCCTGCTTCCTCCTCTCTCTCTGCCTGCTTCTCTGCCTACTTGTGATCTCTGTCTGTCAAATAAATAAATAAAATCTTAAAAAAAATAAAAGTAACATATCCAATTAAAATAATACAATTAACATGTCAAATCTTCTTAAATGGTTCAAACACCATAAATAACTATTATATACAATTTTTCATGATGGTTATAAAGCTTATTCCTAGGGCATCTGGGTGGCTCAGTTGGTTAAGCAACTGGCTTGGGCTCGGGTCATGATCTCAGGGTCCTGAGATTGAGCCCCAGGTCGGGTTCCCTGCTCAGGGGGGTATTTGCTTCTCCCTCTGCCTCTGCTCCTCCCCCTGCCTGTATGTGCTCTCTCTTGCTCTCTCTCTCTCAAATAAATAAAATCTTAAACAAACAAACAAACAAACAAACCCTTATTCCTAAACCTCACATGAAATTATTAATCCCATGGGCTTAATTTACTTTATTGTCTCTGTACTTGGTCATAAAGTTCCCTGAGTAGCAGTCACTGCCCCAGCTGCATGGAGCAGATGCACCATCTCAAGCCAAGTGGGAGCCTTGGCTAGAGTATGGTTAAGGATTTAGGTTTCAAAGTCAGAGGCTCTGGTCTGCAAGTTGGGTGGTACTCCTGGGCTGATGCTACTGAAGACTCAGGTTCACCTCCCCTACCTTGTCTTTAGGTCATGGAAATTTATGCATTTATTTATTTACCTATTTATTATTTTTTTTAAAGATTTTATTTATTTATTTGACAAAGAGAGACACAGCGAGAGAGGGAACACAAGCAGGGGGAGTGGGAGAGGGAGAAGGAGGCTTCCTGCTGAGCAGGGAGCCTGATGCAGGGCTGGATCCCAGGACCCTGGGATCATGACCTAAGCCGAAGGCAGACACTTAACGACTGAGCCACCTAAGTGCCCCTAGGTCACAGAAATTTAAATCCCCAAATTTTCTTATGATTTGGATCATGAGTTACAAGAAGTTATTCCATGTAGTCCAATTTTACAATCTTTCCTGTAACTTCTTTCCTGCCTCTTTACTGGCTGGTAAGACTCCATGCTCTTCACGTATTTTATTTCTTACTTGTCTCGCTGATCTAATTTTTATATTCATTTACGAAGCGCAGCTCCTGAATTGTTTAAATTAATTCACCTAAAATCTGTTGAGCCCCTCCTATGGTCCAGATACTATTCAAGACCCTGGAAATACAAGATGAAATAAAACAGAAAAACAAACAACCCTACCCTCATGGAACTTCCTTTCTAGTGAGACCATGACCTTCTCACCATCTTGAGCTACCACTCTGAGCTGGAATTATGTCACTGAAAACCCTGACTGGCTCAGGGTCCAGAACATAACAATAAAACGGGAGCAGTGAATATTTCTGAGTGCTTACTGTGAACCCAGCATAATTCTAAAGGCTTTCCTTGTGTCTTTCATGTAATCCTTGCAACAGCCCAATGTTGGGAGGTGGTCATTTTACAGATAAAGGAGCAGCCACACCATTGTTCAGTCATTTGCCTATGTCCCATAACTTGTAACTAACAGGGCCTGGGTTCTAAACCAATCCATATTCTGGCATATATATATATATATATATATATATATATATATTTTTTTTTTTTTTTTTTTTTTTTTTTTTTTGACAGACAGAAATCACAGGTAGGCAGAGAGGCAGGCAGAGAGAGAGGAAGGGAAGTAGGCTCCCTGCTGAGCAGAGATCCCGATTAGATTCGGGGCTTGATCCCAGGACCCTGGGATCACAACCTGAGCTGAAGGCAGAGGCTTTAACCCACTGAGTCACCCAGGTGCCCCTTCTGGCTCATATTTAATGGCTATACCACACTGCCTCCTAGAGTAGTGTGAAATAAATGTTTGAAGCAAAGAAGTCCATGGGAAATTCTTGTGGGCCTAATCAGCTGGTTATCTTGGTGTGTGTTGACAAACCAAAGGTCTATCTCTCCTCCCCACCCTACCTTGTCTGTCTGTCTTCTGCTCTGCCTAACCGGTGTATCTGTTGATGCTTTATTTATATATTTTTAGTTTAATCCAACTGTATACCACGTGTCCGGAGCCAGATTCTACCAGGAAACTTGCCCTACCTTTGCAAGCAGGAAAATGGGATTAGATTAAACCAAAAGGGAGAAGCTGTGTGGGGTCTTTGGTTTATCTCCACCTACCCCTACCATGGCTATCCCCACCATGTATAGACCAGAGGCAACAGATGTCCTACTGGGAAGGTGCAGAGCCTGAATCTTGGATGTCAGCCATCATTTACAAAAATAGACAGATTCAGCCTTACTTGGATAGGTGGCAATTTCACAAGGAGTCTTCAGTAGTGACCAGGAACTTCTCCCTCCTCAGGCTGCTTTCAGAGCAGTGGGCACCAGCCCAGGAGAGACAGAACAGATGTCCCCAGTGCAGACACCTTTTTAGGACTCTGTGGTATTGCTTAAAAGGGAGTGTGAATATTCATGAGGCTCTTTAAAAAAAAAATCCTTTGTTTTTGATCATCATTAAACAAAAGCCACTGTAATAGTCAGTGATCTTTTCATGTTTTCGTAGTATTGCCTTAAAGCAAAACTATAAATCTGTGTTTCCCATCCAATAGCTAAGTCTCAATAATAATAAAATGATCCTGATAAGGAGATAAGGACAAGTAAGATGATAAGAGATCAAGCCATTGTGATTTGAACATTGAAAAATACTATGGAGGCTCTTTATGCTCACATTCTGGCAATTGAGAACAGAGCAGTCCTTGACTGCTTGTCACCCACCACTGGATTCAGATGTTTGCGAAAGAAAAATCCCAAAATATCAGTGGTTCAGACAACGGAGATCCTTGGAATAGTGGCCTTCAACAAGTCACTTCTCGGCTTATGCCTTTGGGTGACTTGCATGGACTAGTATATGGACTTCATATACTAGCGCATGAAAAGCACTAGTATATCGGCATTTGCCTTCCCTTTTTTTGGACCCCGAGACTGCCACGTGAAGCAACTTAGGCTAACCTATCATAGATAAGACCAGATGGAACACAGATGAGCCATTCCCACTGGGGCCCCCTGGACCAATCAGACACATGAAGCCAATGTTGGACCAACAAGCTCTGGCTAATCCTCCAGCCACACAGCTGTCCTGTCAAATCAGGAGCTAAATAAGGCAATTGTTCTAAGCCACTAAGTTTAAAGTAGTCTGTGAGGCAGCCAAAGTTAACAAATGCATATAATGTAGAAACTTCTTTTTTCCTCTCTTATAAATGACAAATATGGATCCCAGGGATGGTACAGTTTTCCACTTTGTCATGGACTTATGCTGTCTTGTCATTCCCCTACCTGCAGTCAATGGCTTATACTTCATGACCCAGAATGGTTGCCAAGAGCTCCAGCTGGTGCAGTTCCATTTCTAACCAGCAGGAAGCAGGGTAGGGGGAGTGATGGAAGAAAAATAGGTTCTTTCCCTTTATAAACACTCCCCGAGAAGTTTCACATATCACTTATGCTTACATCTCATTGACCAGAACTTAGTCACGTGACTATCGTCTTGGCATGGTTTTCTAACAAGAGAGGTTAGGAAATGTCACCTTATTTCTAGGAGCCATCAGCCCAGCTAAAAATCTGAATTGTTCATTTTGGTTTGGTTTGGTTCTTAAGAAGAAGGGAAACAGAATCTGCGAGGAAATGAGCAGCTGCTGCCTCACTTCTCTCTGCTGTGAACTCCTGCAGCCCAGGCTTGCACTCGCTTTTCAAACCACAGCACCCTACGGCTATTCAATAAGGTCTGTGGAATGTTCCAGAGGGAATGGAGAGTTTATTCCTCAGATCCCTGAAGGGGCACTCACCGCTTTAGGAACTGCACCCCATCTCCAGCAGATAGCTGACATCATCCTATGATGAGTGACTTTCCTAGATCTTATCAGAGAGATCTCAGAAGGTACTTAGAAGACCATAAGCCTTAAAGTCAGAAATCTTGTCTCTGTCACTTATTTCCTGGGTGACACTGGGCAAACGGCCTACCCTTATATATCCTTGTCTTTAAAGTGAGAAGAAAAATTTCAGCCTTCATGGGGAGTTCATTCTTCACAGGTACAGAATATTTGTTTGAGGTGATAAAAAGTTTGGGAAGTAGTTCGTGGTGATGATTGCACAACATGGTGAATGGAATTCCTGCCACTGAAATGCACCCTTGAGAACTCCACCTCACAAGCATGCCATATTTCTTCTGGGTGTGCCTCGTGTGAGTTTATGGAAGAACATGACAGGGGAAAATTTAGAAAGGCAAAAGGAAAAAACAATCCTAAAAGGGTGGTCTGGGGTGGGGTGAGGGGATGAATGGCAGGGGTTGGAGGACAGTAATTACATTTTCCAGGAATGTTTGAGTCTTGTAATCAGAACCTTCTGCAGTCTCTTGGCAACATGCAGACCGTACAGAGAAATGCCTGACGTGCAGAATTCGTGATGCAGTTTTCTCTGGCGGCCTTCTGTGCAGAACTGATAGTGCTTATGTTTGCAAACTCCCAAAGACTTTATCATAAAGCTAGGTGAGGCAGAGTTCACTCCATCTGGTCCAGACTGTCATTCAGCTTTAATTCAATTAACATTTAACGAGCACCTATGTGCACTCATTAGGCTATTAATAAATATTGTGGTTCTTGCCTCAGGACATAAGGTCAAATTTCATTTCCCTACTGCCTTAGATTTGACAAATGAAAGAGCAGAAGTAATGTGTGTCGTGCTGGGTGAAAGCATCCTCCTTCCGTTTTCCTGCCTCAGTGAGTACAGAAGCACACAATAAGAGGGAGCCTCTGTCACCCGTGTCTAGCAGTGGCTACAAAGGGCCATACTTGCCACCCTGCACAAAACCCACTGTACAACAGAGGAAAAAGCTTTTGTGTGTTATGTCACAGAGACTTTGGCATTGTTTCTTACTGCAGCATTACTTAGCCTAACCTGACTATGCGTCTTGCCGTGGGCTCAGTGAGTATTTTAACATAGAGACTAGATTCCAGAACGAGGGAGCCTGAGTGTCCATTTGGGTGAGCTACTTTCTCATTGTGTGACCTTGGACCAATCAGTGAACTTCTCTGTGCCTATATCCCACACTTAGAAGGGTGGGGTGGGGGGAGAAATAATGGAAACCACCTCATAGGGATTGAATAAGGATGAAACTAGGTGAGCTCCATAGCCCAGCACAGAGTAAGTTTTCAAAAAATGGGTGATGATGATCTTACTTAATTTTCACAACAACTCTATGGAAGATTTGTTGATTGCCGAGCCATTGGTACTATTACTGCAGCATAATTAGACCCTAGGCATGCAAGTAATGAGACATGCTTTTGGGATTAGAATCCAGCACTGGACCCATAAGCCCATCTTTCAGGCAAACTTTTGTGTGCCCGGAAGCTGTCCAGCTCAGTGTGCAGCCATTTCTCGTCTGTCTTCAGCCGCTCTCTAGAGGGTTCATTCACTTACTCAGCTTCACCAGTGACCACATCCATGCAAAAGATCCTCCTGGGGCAGACCCTCAGAGTGACAGCTACCAGTCCTGGTCCCTCAGTCAGAGGCTGTCCTGCTCTTCTGCCTAAAAGGCTGCCCAGGAATCAGACCCTTAGATATGGAATCCATGAGATTTCCTTCTGCACCAGACTCACCTCTTAGTCTGCCAAAACCAAATGATTTATTTAAACAATTTTTAAAAAGAAATAGTTGGTGCACAAGGTAAAAATACCCCAAAGATGCAAAAGGGTATAGAGAGGTGTCTCTTCCACCCTGCTCCCCAAAGGCAACCAGGGTGGGTTTTTTAATCAGTTCCTTGTTTCTCTCTCTGGCTATACCATTGCGGGGAATGCACTTTGGGGGCTCTATCTCCAGCCTGGTAGCCACACCCACGGCTTTCTCTCCCCAGCAACGCCCTCCTCCTGGTCTCCTAATCCTGCACATCCTGCGTGTCTATTCAAGCCACCTTCTCTAGGAAGAAGTTTTTAGCAACTCCAGCTGTTACTCATCTCTCTTCTTCCTGACAACAGCCCCGTATCTGGACATTTTGTCATATCCATTTGGTCAGGTGGTGGCTTCTAATGCTTGGTGGAGGCCATCCTTACTTCCCCAAGCAGCCTGAAAGTCGATTATCCATCCCTATAGCTTTCAATACCACCTACACCCTGATGACTCCCAAATCCACTCTCCTAAGTTTCAGACATATTTCCAGTTGAAGCAAGCATCTTCCAAGTTGTCCTATGGGAACGTGCTAAACTGAATTCTTGCTTCTTGCCCTTAACTTACCCTACATCTTAAATTTCCTCTCTCAGTGAATGGCAACAATAGCTGTTTAGTCATCTGAACTTGAAACTTCCCACCAGCCCCACAGCCACTATCCCGTATGCCCCTAAATTTCCAGCAAGGGGACCACTTGCCATTCTCCAGACAGAGGCTTCACTTTTGTGCCTTTGTTCCTTCTCTTCCCTTGACTTTCCTCTCTCCTGTTCTACTCTGTCCAGCCCTAGCCGACTCCATGGTCCAGCACAATTACCACATTCTTCGTGAAACCTTTCCCTCCCCCTCATATTTGTGTTCTTGCCGCATATGCGTCACATCGACGTTTATATCTGCCTGAGAGTGAGGAGACACCATCCATTCATTTCGCGTTCCCAGTGCGAAACTTGGTGCCTGGTTGCTAAGGAGACAGAGAGTCAACCTCATACATGAACAAATGAGAGAATGCATGAATTCGATATTCTATAACTTCTAAATCTATAAACAAGGTATAATTTTTAAAGGACCATGATGCTGTAAAATTCTATTATTTGGAGCTCTTCAGTGTCTCTAACAGCCCCTCTCTTTCCCTCCTCCCTTCCATCTTTCCTTTCTTCCTCCACCTTTCATTTAAATAGCTACTGAGAGTTCCCTGTGTGCCAGGTCCCAGGCTGGACACTGGGGAGACTAAGTATAATAAGGAATCTTGTCTGCTTTCAAATAGCTCACACCTCGGTATCACAAACCCAGATTTCAAGATAATTTACAAAGCTGTAGTAACCAAAACAGTATGGTACTAGCCCAAAAATAGACACACAGACCAAGAGAACAGAATGGAGAGCCCAGAAACCCAAGCTTATATGGTTAATTAATCTATGACAAAGGAGGCAAGAATATACAATAAGGAACACAGACAGTCTCTTCGACAAATGGTGCCAGGAAAACTGGACAGCTGCAGGCAAAAGAATGAAAGCGGACCACTTTCTTGTACCATGCACAAAAATAAACTCACAATAGATTAAAGACCTAAACATGACACTTGAAACCATAAAACTCCTAGGGAAAAAAAATACAGGCAGTAATTTCTTTGACATTGGCTTTAGTAACATTTTTCTATTTCTTTGACATTGGCTTTAGTAACATCTCCTCAGGTAATGGAAACAAAAGCAAAAATAACCCAATGGGACTACATCAAAATAAAAAGCTTTTGCACCGTGAAGGAAACCATCAACAAAACAAAATATATCATATATATATATATATCATATATATCGATATATATGTGATATATATCGATATATATTTATATTTTATATAAATAGATGTATTTTATATATATGATACTTATCCCTTATCAGCTATATCATTTGCAAATATCTTCTCCCATTCAGTAGGTTGTCTTCATATATATATATATATATATATATATATATATATATATATATAACAAATACAACTCAACACCAAAAAACCCCAAATAATCCAATTAAAAAAAAAGAGGTCCTGAATATACATTTTTCCAAAGAAGACATATAGATGACCAACAGATACACGAAAAGATGTTCGACATCACTCATCATCAGCAAAATGCAAATCAAACCACAGTGAGATGTCACCTTACATCTGGCAAAATGGCTAGAATCAAAAAGACAAGAAATAACAAATGTTGGTGAGGATATGGAGAAAAAGGAACACTTGTGTCCTGTTGGTGGGAAAATTGGTGGAGCTGCTGTGGAAATAGTATGGAGGTTCCTCAGAAACATAAAAATAGAGTTAGCCTATGATCCCATAACTCCACTATTGGGTATTTACCCAAAGAAAATGAAACACCAATTCAAAAATATATGTGTACTCCAATGTTTACTGCAGCATTATTTATAATGGCCGAGATATGGAAGCAACCTAAGCGTCCACTGATAGATGACTGGATGAAGGAGATGTGGTATATATACAATGGAATATTTCTCAGACATAAAAAAGATTTGCAACAACAAGTGAGGATATTATGCTAAATGAAAGAAGTCAGAGAAAGACAAATACCATATGATTTTACTCATATGTAGACTCTAAAAAACAAAACAAATGAGTAAGCAAAGAACAGAAAAGAACAAACAGACTCATAGGTACAGAGAACAAAATGATGGTTGCCAGAGGGGAGGAGGTTGGAGGAGGGGGGCCAAAATAGGTGAAGGGGAGTGGGAGATACAGGCTTCAGTTAGGGAATGAGTAAGCCACAGGCTGAAAGGTATAACATAGGGAATATAGTCAATGGTATTGTAATAGCACTGTATGGTAACAGATGGTAGCTACCCTTGTGGTGAGCCCAACAGAATGCATAGAGTTGTCAAATCACTATGCTGTACCCTTGAAACTAACGTAACACTGTGTGTCAACTACGGTTCAATAAAAATAATAATAATTTTTTTAAAATTTTAAAGGAACTCACAGCTTAATGGTAGGGGGAAGGGTAGGAATGTGTAATTCAGATGTCAGACACTCACTTCCCCTTTCAGAGGACAGCTTTCTTTAACTTACAGGCCCACAGGTCTGGTCCCATTGTATCTCTCTGGGTTGTCCACTATGGCTAGTATCACGTATATTTCCCAGGTATTCCCATTTCCTCTGTGGGCTCCCCCTCTTTATTGCTGGTCACTATTTGAAACTCATAGTAACTTGATAGAATGAGACCTTCCCCACTGGCACCAGAAGATTGAGAGGCACAGTCTCCCTTCCCTGACCACCAGGCCTTTTAGGTCTTCCTGAGGCTACCCTTCCACGCTATGCAGGTATACTTGACTTCCACCAGAGGAAGACTGGAAACATTTAGACTTGGGCACCCTTAGACTTGCACCCTTCACAGAGTAGATCTCCTGGTGAGCACTTCCTGCTTCTAACCAGGTTCTGTTTGTATCTTCTCTCCTAAGTACTAACCATCTGACTCAGCATCCACTTTTTTCTTCTTCTTTTTTTTTTTTAAAGATTTTATTTATTTATTTGATAGAAGAGAGAGAGAGAGAGAATTAGTAGGGGAGAGGGCCAGAGGAAGAGGGAGAAGCAGACTCCTTGTTGAGTGGGGTGTGGACATGGGGCTCGATCCCAGGACCCTGGGATCATGACCTGAGCCAAAGGCAGATGCTTAATTGACTGAGCCACCCAGGTCCCCAACATACACTTTTCTAAAAAGAGCTATCTTCCCACCTTCAAGGAAGGATATCAATCACTGAGCTCATTCATTCCCCCTCAAGTAATACCTAATCTGAGTTATTTGCTTCTAGGTAAGGCCACAAGGCTCCAACCAATGGTCACCAAGACGTAAGAACCATCTGGGGGAAGGGGTTTCCAGGTCCCATGGTTAAAGATGAGGGAGGGGGGTGTCTGGGTGGCTCAGTTGGTTGAGCGTCTGACTTCACCTCAGGTCATGGCCCCAGGGTCCCGAGGTCATGGTCCCAGGGTCTGGAGGTCCTGGGATCAAGTCCCACATTGGTCTCCCTGCTCAGTGGGGAGCCTGCTTCTTCCTCTCCCCACCCCCTGCTCCTGCTCTCCCTTGCCATCTCCCTCTCTCAAATAAATAAATAAAATCTTAAAAAAAAAAAAAAAAAAGACGAATGAGGATCCTACAGGTTAGACTTCCTTTTCCACATTTTACCAGCATGAGTTTTAGTCCTCCTCAGCTATTTCATTAGTGGTCTGGCTAAAGTAAGGAAATACGTGTTTTCTGATGACAGATAATATTTTTTGGACACAGTATAACCATTGTAAAGCCTTATTACAGGACAGAATTCTGGAACTGCCAGAATGTCTTCCCTACCTCTGGAGTCAATGAGCCCCATTACTGTGCAGAGCACAATTCAGTTCCTTTTCTGCACTGGGGGACAGTCTGTTTAATAAAAGAACAATGATACCTCCTAGGGGCTGTTCCCAATGTTACTCCAGGCAAAACATGCTTCTGTGTGTTCACTGTTGCAGCACAAGCATCATGTGCACTAAAGAACATGTAGTCGGTGCTCACTTATTGACTGTTCTCAATCTACGTCAACCTCAAATGGTATCACCAGTTACCCAGTGGCTTAGGACAAAAATCTTGGACTCAGCCCCCTGCCCGCCCCTATACACCACATCCAATTCTAGGGTCAATCTTGTTTCTCTATCTTCAGAACACATTCTAAGTTTGACCATTTCAATGAACTGCCAGCTTTACCCTGTGATAATTTCTCTTTATTTCCCTTACTACCTACCATGATACTGTACATCTATAGGTGATCCTCATTATTTGTGGATTCTGTTTGTGTGAATCCAATTACTTGTTAAAATTCATTTGTGATCCTAAAATTGATTCTTCTGGTGTTCTCATGGTCTTTCATGGACACCCAAAGAGAGAAAAAATTTGAGTCACCCGATGAGTGCGTTCCCAGCTGAGGTCAAGCAAGGCAACCCTCTGCCTTCTTGTTTCAGCTCTTATCCCAGAAGTGAGTCTTTTTTACGGTCTATTTAGTGCCATGTTTTCACATGTTTGTGCCTTTTTTTTTCTTTTTTTGATGTTTTACTGGTTAAAATGGCCCCTGAGCATAGTGCTAAAATGCCGCGGAGTGCTCTGAAGTAAGTAAGCTGTTGTGGGCCTGATGGAGAAAATACACGGGCTGGATAAGCTTCATTCAGGCCTGTAGTTGCCACTTTCCTAATGTGCACAGGAGAAGAACGAGGCACAAACAAGTCAGCTGTAAAGGAAGAACTGTCACACCAAACAACTCCTCAATCCTGTATTTATTAGATACAAGACAACAAAGGAGAAGGAAAGGTTATACATTTGCCATATGTCTAGTAGGTAAACGAGAAGGAATGTGAGTCATATGTTGGTCACAAGTTTTAGAGGTAAACAAAGTAAACAAGAGAAGGAGTGGGGTGTGTCTGGTCCAGCAGCCCAGGATTCCTAGTTGTGCAAAAGCACTTAAATGGATTACCTTTGTAGGAAGCTTTCTCTGAGATAGTGGAGACAAAAAGTGAAGCAGGGCTGTCTTCCACCCTGAGCCTCCTGGGCGTTCCCAGCCGTTTGGCTTCAAGGACGTGTCTCATCCTCTCCACCACAGGCCTGCTGCTAGTACATGTTTTTCCTCAAGGTCATCTTTAAGCATGCTTGCGTGACCAGTACAACTCCTCATTAGTTATAGTTTAAGCAGTGTATTATTCTGAGGGACTGTTACATGAAGTTATAGTTACAGGTAGTTATAGTTACCTTGCTATGAGGGCAATGTTAGCAAATTAACAATATATATTACATGAGGGGTCTTTAAACAGAAAAACACACATAAAAGAAGGTTATATATTGATCAGTTGATGAAAATATGACCAGAGACTCAAAGAACGTAACCCTATATTTCCTGTATGAGCCTGGTTCACGGTGACTTTGTACAATGTAACTGCTGCAAATAAGGAGAATCAACGATATTGATTTTTTTTTTAAGATTTATATATTTTAGGGAGAGCGTACAAGAGAGCAGAGTGGGGAAAGGAACAAGCAGATTCAGTGCTAAGCGCGAGGCTCCATTCTGCAACCCTGAGCAGATGACTTGAACCAAAACCAAGAGTCAGAAGCTCAACGGACTACAACACCTGGGCACCCCATATTAATTTATTTGTTATCTGACTCACAGCCAGACTGAAAACTCAGTGAGGGCAGAAACTTTGCTTTTCCTGGAATGATGCCTGGTACATAGAAAGTATTTAATAAATACTGATTGAATCAATGAATGAGTTAGGAGACATTTTGTCTGGACCTCAAGTGATGGAAAAAATTGCTGAAATTAAGCAGTTCCTGAACGAACATAAGTGACAAATGACAATAGTATTAGCCAGATCTATGGTGATCACAGCAGAAACCATGGGTATTTTCAAATCACAGTACAGTTGTAGAAAACTTGAAGTACAGTTTTACACTCATCAATACTTTGAATTATAGTACATATTTTGCTCACTACCAGATATTATTTTAATGTGTTAATAAAGGGACATTCCTGTACCACACATTTAATAATTGTATGGAGCATAATTGATTTCCTTTATAATCTTGTAGATTTATTTTCTGCATCTAAGACATTAAATATTAAGACATTCTGAGAAGAGATCCATAGGCCTCACTAGACTATTAATGAGATCCATGGCACAAAGAAGTTTAAGAACCTCAGACTAACTTCAGGTCAAGTCCACATTCAAGTCAGGCTGCAAGGATCATGATGCCCCTTACAGAGAACTGGGATCTACCCCCCAAATCTGCCTGCATCGCCACAGACCAGGCCCCTCTACAAAGACACTCCTCTGTGCATCCCCTCAGACATTTGGAAGAACATTGGCAAAAAGTTTCCAAAGGATTCCATAAAGCATGTCCATGTGTAGTTTCTCACAGAGCCTGGAGGGCATCCCTCTTCCAAGGATGGTCTGAAAACTGTTATTGATCAAAGACAAGAAAAGAACAGAAATTGAGAGTAAGAGTTTAGAAAACTTTTTAAGAATTTGAGTCTAACAATAAATTAGCTAGGGCTTGTATTTTGTGTCTTTGTGTTTTTAAAAACTTTCCTTTTATTTTACAAAATCATCAGTCTGCAGTGGATTGGAAATTGGAAATTTACAAAGACTAAGCAAACAAAGAAATAAATCTGGTATTTTCTCCACGCATAGTTTGAGAATCACTGTTGCTGGGGGATACAGTGGATAGAGATGGGGAAGAGATATGGATACAAATGAGCAAATGCTCTGAAAAAAATGATGGACCTAGAAGTACATCGGACAAGCAGAACTGAGGAAGGAAGAGGGAGGGATGAGGAAGCACCTAAGCTGTGTTTTCACCAGTGTCTGTAGGTGGAGTTGATACTTTCCTGGATATTCCTGGCAATGGGCTCAGCAGGAGCTAAGGCAGGAGTATTGAACATGAGGTACATCAGGAAAGGCGGTCATCAGGCAAGATGGGGCAAGGGCCCGTGTGTGTCTGCGGTGAGTGGGGACAGAATACAGTGAGAAAGCAGCCCGGAAGGGTAGTGGGAGTCAATCATGATGACCTTGGAAATATGGTGGGGATCTAGGGCTTTTCAGTAGGCTGTAAAAAGCCACAGACCTATTTTATGCAGGAAATGAAAGGTTCATATCTGAGTTTTTCTTTTTTTTTTTTTTTAATATTTTATTTATTTATTTGACAGTGAGAGATCACAAGTAGGCAGAGAGGCAGGGAGAGAGAGAGGAAGGGAAGCAGGCTACCTGCTGAGCAGAAAGCCCGATGTGGGGCTCGATCCCAGGACCCTGAGATCATGACCTGAACCGAAGGCAGCGGCCCAACCCACTGAGCCACCCAGGCGCCCCTCATATCTGAGTTTTAAATGATAGTATTTGTTGAGTGAAACGAAATTTAAAAAAATTCTCAGGCTCTGGCTCTTTCAGAGAAGAGAATTTGCCTCCTTCCTCAGAATGTACAAAATACACAGAGATCGATTTCCACGCTTGGATGAACACGTGCAAAGATGTGCATGAATGAGGACTGCTCTGGGAAACCAATTTGCCTCTTTTCTCCTGTCCTCTCCTCTCCCCTCCCCTCTCTTATTATTTCCTCTCTTTCCTCTCTTACTCTTTGTGTCTTACACTTTCCAACAGTACTTCCTGTGATGAGGGACAAGGCCTGTATGTATCCTGTATTGCACTTGTTGCTACCAGCCCCATGGGGTCCCTGAGCCCTTGCTATAGGGCTTCTGTGGCTGAGGAACTGAACTGTAAATTTTATTTAATTTAAATTTAAGGGACACCTGGGTGGCTCAGTTGGCTGAGCGACTGCCTTGAGCTCAGGTCATGATCCTGGTGTCTTGGGATCGAGTCCCGCATCGGGCTCCCTGCTCAGCAGGGAGTCTGCTTCTCTCTCTGACCCTCCCCTTCTCATGCTCTCTCTCTCTCTCTCTCTCCCTCACTCTCTCTCTCTCATATAAGTAAATTAAATCTTTTAAAAAATATATTAATTTAAATATAAACAGCTGCACAAAAAATTTTAAACAGCCACATGTACGCATTGGCTGCCATATTGGATGGTGTGGAGACTTATACTACAATGAAAACAGGCAAGGAAAAATAGAGATGCCAGGAAGTCTTCAGATGGCAATAAATCCTGCTTTTAACCCAAATATGTATGTTTGGGCCTTTTTGTGACCCATGAGCCTCTTGGAAAGAGACCTGGGAGCCAGGAGCTTAGGGGCCTGATTTTGATATCAGGTCACTGCCCAGTGAAGGGCAAGAACTAATGTCCCCTGAGCATTAACAAAATACCGGGGATGGGGTGTTAAGTGTGTTTACAGATTACACTTGAATGTCACACAAACCCATGAAATAGCATTTGTATTACAACGTGATAGATGAGGAAAAGGAGGAGCACAGAGGTAAGCAATGTGTCCAGGCCACCCAGCTCGAGAGTATAGAGCAGGTATTAAGATATTTGGAGATAGGGTGCCTGGGAGGCTCAGTGGGTTAAAGCCTCTGCCTTTGGCTCAGGTCATGATGTCAGAGTCCTGGGATCAAGCCCCACATTGGGCTCTCTGCTCAGCCCGGAGCCTGCTTCCTCCTCTCTCTCTGCCTACTTGTGCTCTTTGTCTGTCAAATAAATAAATAAAATCTTTAAAAAAAAAAAAAAAGGTATCTGAAGCTAGTTCGAAGGCCAAAACTCCTTCCACTGCACCTCTGGGCTTCCCTAAATTCTTCTGAGCATTTATTTCCTTCCTTTCTGCACTCAGTGAGGCAAGACAGGCAGTCCTCATGCCGTACCCTCCAGAAGGGTGAAGAGGACCTAGTGAAAGTTGGGAAGGCTCTGACAGGTTGACAAGGCGGACGTACTGAGTGTGCATAAGAGAGGGAGGTGGTATTTTCTGAGAATACAAACAGGGCACAGTGTTCTGAGATGGTTCTGCAATCTCGCTGATATTGAAAATACTTTAAATTTTCCATTTAAGAAAAGCCCGAGGCCAGGCCTGTTTCAATCATGTAAAAACCAATATCAGTTTGGAAAGGTTATCACAGCCTTGCCAATTCCAGTCAACATTAAAAATGCAAATGTTTAGTATTTAAATATAGCCTTTGGCCACCAGCACTCAGGACATCACCTAAACCACAGTGGGCAGCCATCTCCCACTGAAGACTTTGGCCAGCTCACTAGGAAGGAAGCCGAGGATGTGCCTAAAAGTCTGCTTTAGACCAGACTAATGGAAGCACTTCCTGCCCCACGAATGTCTGGGTCCTCAGAGGCTGAGCAGTTGCTGAACCAGAGAGACATCCATTCACTGGGGGCAGAGACCCTGTCGATCTTCTTTGTCCTTGTCTTCCCAATACCTATCCCAGTGCCTGCTTCATAGGAAGAGCTCAAGGGATATTTATCAAATAGATGAATTCATTCATTCATTGTCTTTTATGGGTTCTCCTATCATATACCAGGCATTTGGGGGAAATCTCAAGTAATTTACCATCTAAGAAGGGTGGTAAGATGTGCAGTTAAATAATAACAACAGAAAATAGTATCAAGTCAACCTTACCGCAAGTCTTAATTCTGGAGGTCTCTCAACAGGTGTTTGAAAATATACCAGATGAAGAATACTTGTATGGTTGGACATCGGGATTCTGGGCACTCTGGGACATGGAGTAACTAGGCAGTGAGATCAGCAATGGGAGCTTCGTGGAAGAGGTGCCAAGAACCACAGCTGAGGGGGGCTCATGACCTTGGTCGTCTCCTTCACGCAGAGTGTAGGCTCTCTGAGGGCTGGACTGTGCCTTATTCAGCTCTGCACTCCAGTACCTCACATGGGGTCTGACACATAGCAGGAAGCAACATATGCTGAATGAATGGAGGAATAAATGAATGAATGTTAGGAATCCACAAGGGACTAGAAAAGAAGCAGTATTCAATGAGAGTTTAGTATGCATCAAACATTTAATATATGTAGTTAATTATAAGAACAGGGTGCAGGGTGCCTGGGTGGCTCAGTGGGTTAAGCCTCTGCCTTCGGGGTTCAGGTCATGGTTTCAGGGTCCTGGGATAGAGCCCCGTATCGGGCTCTCTGCTCAGAGAGGAACCTGCTTCCTCCTCTCTCTGCCTGCCTCCCTGCCTACTTGTGATCTCTGTCTGTCAAATAAATAAATAAAATCTGGAAAAAAAAAAAAAAGAATCAGGGTGCAGTCAAGAGACAGAAACCACATGAGCGGCTTGAACAGAGACAATTAACAGAAGATTGTTGACTGGGTATAAGGTCGTTAACCGGGTAACTGAAAGGGTAAGATGAGCACTATAAAGTATAGCCAAGCTAGCAACCTCAGAAAGCAGCTATTACCATAGGGATAAGGGACCACAAGGGGAAAAGTTGTCATTATTAAGTTAGAGGCCTGGGAGAGAGACCTCGCAATTGGAACTCAGACACGTGAACAGGGGGCACAGCCAGACTGGAGTTGGTGTCTCTGATTGGATGTGATGAACTTAATGCTTGGAAACTACAAACTGGGGTGGGGGAGCATTGCTGGGATGGTGCTCATAGCCACTCCTCCCTGCTTCAAGACCCAGTTTCGATGTCATCTCCCCTGAGAAGCCTTCTTGATCTCTTCCTTCAGATAGGAAGCCCACAGGAAGCAGACAGGAAGGCAGAAGTCTTATCTTCCCCCTCCAGCACCCCCACTGGCAGAATTTAAGAGGGAGCCAGCTTGCAGCAGAAATGGGATTCGCTGAGACCAGCCCTGTCATCACAAAGCAGAGTACAGAAGGGTTTTGGAGCTGAGACGCCACGGTGTCCTAACTATACAGGAATCTTCCCATCAATGTTGCGATACAGATACTGCTACTATCCCCATCATATAGATGAGGAAACCGAGGGTCTAAGTGAGTCAAGGTGATTTGCCTAATAAGTTGATGTGGCAGCAGCCTGATTTGAAGCCAGGTCCATGAGCTCTTAATGGCCATACCCTACCAAGCTTCCTTCAGGTTTTTATGTTAAGAAGGTGTCAGGGGACAGAACAGATTTGAAGTCCCAGTGCTGTTGGGTTGGCAGCTGGGGATGAGAATGGGATGGGGGGTTCAGGTGTCACCTATAAGAGCAGGGAAAGCAGGCATGGGGAAGTCATGACAAATATCTCCCGTGTGGCACTTTAATCCCTCATTTGTCTGTCCTTTGAGATCTTTATTACTTGATCAAAAATTAGCCACTCAACAAACTCCTCCCCATCCTTCAAGACCCAGCTCAAATGCCATCTCTGCTGAGAAGCCTTTCCAGCCTCTATAGAGCCAGCCATGCACCCACACGGTGTCCCCGTGGGACTTGATGCAGATCCCTGGGTGGGGTTTACTTGACTATAGGCCACGCTAGACTTGAGGACAGGCCTGAGTCTGTCTGGGCTCTGCCTGACATGACACATGGTGGTACCCAATGTCTACTGATAATTATAAAGTCTTGTTTCTTCCAGAAGCATACTTCCATGGGAGCACAAGCTACTTGAGGACCTGATTTTTTTTTTACTTATTCTCTGCTTTCTGGGAGTTCTTGGTCTACTGCTGAAGATATGTTGAAAAAACACTGAAAAACAAACCCTCTGGTTGAGCCCTTCACCTCCTACCTTTCTAAAACATTCTTCTCACTCAGTCAGATGGAAATGTCACCATCGGAAGCTCCTGCTAAAACCCTCCAAAGGCTTCCTGCTCTTAGGATAAAGACTAACTCCTCAACTTTTTTGCCTAGGACCGCTAGTCCCCTGCCCGTCTTCGGCCTTGCATCCCATCACCCCCCATCCCCCTTCCACCTCCTTTGACTCCACCAGCCAGCTACAGAACCTCTTCAGTTTCCCCAACTCACCAAGCTCTTTGCATCTTGGTTCTTTGCTGGTGGGGTTCCCTCTACCCAGAACCCTCTCTTCTTGTTCCCTTTGCCTGAATCACTCTGGTGTATCTCGTAGGTCTCAGCTGCTGACTCACTTCCTCTGGGAGGCTATTGGCAGGGTAACCTGATGCTCCTGGAGCACACCGCTCCTGATCACGCCTCTTATCCTCTGAATTGTGAGGGCCTGCATTTGCTCAGAACACTGAGCTTCCTGGTGCAAGGCAGATGCTTTGTAGAATAGATCTGAATGAATTAAAAACTGCGAACAACAAAAAATGAAGAGAGGTCTCTCCAAGGGAGTTTAGAAGTCACCGGCTGCCTTGAAGGTGGTGAGAAAATCCCCAGTGTCCAGGCGCCCGGTGAAAAGAGGACCTCTGGGATGCTGGGAAGGGGTCTGGATCTGGAGGCCGAAGAGCAGGGCTGGAGCCTCAGTGATTACAGGGCCACCAGCTGGACGCTATGTTATTTTCTTCTTCTCTATGATAGGCAGTGTTTTCCTCCACCCTACTGGGTACTACAGTTCACCCAGGAAATTAAACTGACAAATGACAGATCAGTGGGAGAAAAAGCATACAGGGTTTATGTGTGCATGCAGCGTGCACACATGTGGGAAAAACTTAAGTGATGAGCAGCTCAAAAGGGTGGTTCGAGTTTGGGACATATATGATATAGCATCTTAATGAAGGACAATAAATTTGTCGAGCAGTGATAAGACAAAGCGAGGTCTAAACCTTCAGGGGGTGTGTATTGTGGATCGGTAAACGAGGAAACGACTAGAAGATAAGGGCTATGTCTGCAGGTGTGTGAAGCAGTTGCCTCTTGGGGCCATGTGTGAGCTGCTCAGAGTCTAGAGTTATCTCTTACAGTGAAGAGTTTAAGAGTTGTCCTCCTGGGGCCTTCCCTGCCTGGTGCAGGAGAGGGAGATACTGTTACAAATGGAATTTTATGTTCTGCTTTTAGGAAAACGGGGGTAAAGGCAGAGTGCTTTTTTGGTGTCTGCTGTTTCTCAGTTGTCTTCAGCCCAAGATAATCCTTAAGACAGAATGACATGCTTTGGGGTGGCACATTCTGATCCCTTATAGTCTAAAATTGCTTGTCCTCCCTGCCACGTAGTGTTGGGATGGGATGTGTGGGAATTCTGTGCAAACTAGAAAGTGCCGTTGGAATGTTAGGCATATCCATTTCCACAATGATCATCTCCAGGAGACCAGGGAGGCTGTGGCCTGGCCAGTTTTTGTCACAGCAGTCCAAACGCAGGCCTCAAGCTCTCTAGCTCCTTCTCCCCCAGGGCCAGGCAGGGACTTGTTGCAAAGAAGACACATCAAAGCTCCAACTGCAGATTTTTATAGTTCAGTGTTAGACAAACTTCCTTCTTGAGATATAGGGTCTGGAGGAAAGGTGAGGAAGCTAATCTAAACTTCCTGCTCCTCAGCCCCCACCCGCCCAGAGCTGGCTTCTTGAAGACCCAGCCTGTAGGCGGCTCCTGACTTTTGTTCCCCTTGCTTCTCCACGGGACTTCTCTACTGTTCTCTGTGGAAGCCAGAGAGACACATCTAATAAAAAAGACCCAGAGCTGTCCTATCATCCCAGGCCCCCAGAGCAATAAATCAAAGGACAAAGCTCATTAAACATGATTCAGCCACAGGAATGAGACATTTCAAAGAATTAAAGTCCTCCTGAAATCGACTCCTTAACAAAGCAAAAGACATCCACGGAGTAAACATTTTTGCACCTACTATATGTCGGGTAATAAACATGTTTTGCATTACTTAAACCTTATGTCAACCATCCCCCTTTTATGGATGATTAAATAGGGGCTTATGTCAATAACGGTATTATGCCAAGTGAAATAAGACCGTCGGAGAAAGACAATTATTGTATGATCTCAATCACAGGTGGAACTTAACAAAACAGAGGATGATTGGGGAAGGGAGGGAAAAATAAAATAAGAAGAAATCAGAGATGGAGACAAACCATAAGAGACTCTCAATCATGAGAAACAAACTCAGGGCTGCTGGAGGAGTGGAAGGGAGGGAGATGGAGTAACCGGATGATGGACATTGAGGAGGGCACGGGGAGTTCGAGAAGACTGATGAATCACTGGCCTCCATCTCTAAAACAAATAAGACGTTGTACGTTAATGAACTGAATTTAAATTAAAAAAGTAAAATGGGGAAAGAAGAAAAAGAAAAGTTTAATTTAGATGGATGGGGAGGGGTGGGTGGGTGGAGGAGTACATGGGTATGTAGGTGAATGGACCGGTGGGAGGCAGGTGAGAGCATGGCTGGATAAGTGGATGGGAGAGTGCGAAAAGCTTCTCGTCCAAGTCAAGAGGAAGTGCTTGCTTCTCCCCAAAAAAAGGCAGAGCTAGCTGTCACATGTGGCTTCATCCTGAAGCCCCTCAGAGGAAAGGGCATGTGTATCATTAGGTTGTTGTGAGACAAGGCTGTGCTCTGGGCCTAAGGTGTTCCCTGGGCCTAAGATTCTAGAGAGGCTCTTTCAACTTTTAATTGTGGGTCTGGAGTCAGAAGAATCTTGACTCCACCATGTACTTACTGTGTGACTTTAGACAAGTCACTGAACACCTCTGTGCTCAGTTTCCTTATTTGTAAAATGAAGAACTACCGGACCTCATAGTGCTATGAGGTTTAAATAATGTCACTCAAATATAAACAACTGTTAAATATTTATATTAATATAATTTTTATAAATTTATATATAGAATTATATATAAATATATAATGATATATATTTATAAATATAAATATTTATAACAAATATGTGTGTTAAATATAAGTTAGTTTTCTTCTCTCTGTCTCGTAGGCAATGTGAAAACCATTGCAGAGATGAGCTAAGACTAGTGAGACTATCTCCTGAAGGGGAAAAAAATCCGGGGGCAGCTGAGTTGCTCTGGAGCAGGCCTTGCTGTACCCCTCTGGGGTTGAGAATAGTTTCAGTCAGGTAGCCAGAGAGAATGAGTTTTCCCTTGTAATGAGGAAATTAAAGGTGACTGTGACTCTCGGTGACCTCTGAACTGCAGCTTCGTTTCAGTGTCCTCTGGAGATTTATAAAGAAGTTTACTTTCCATTCACTCATTCATTTTCCTATCACCAACACTGACCTACAGTGAGAAAAACAAGAGGCTAATATTCCTGAGGATCTTACAATCTTGAGAGAAGATAAGACACGGATGGGTTTCATAACAATAATGAACATGTTTGCTGCATAGCAGATGCTGTTCTGGCATTCTCTGTGTGTATTATCTAATGAACTGCTCAGAACCACCTTACGTAATAGGTACTACTGTTGACTCTCATTTAGCAAATGAGGAAACTGAGGCTTGGAGTAACTGGCCCAAGGTCACATGGCTTGTGGGTGAGGCTCTGATTCCAACGCCTGCAGCTTGGCTCCTGAAAATGTGCTCTTCAGTATTAGCTTAAGTCTACACCATGCGCTCCCTGCTGACCTATAAGAGCTAGGCTTCCGTCCCTTATAAAGGACGGGCTGCCAGGGAGCAGCCACCCAGCAACATGCCTGGTGCTCTAGCACCTGTGAATGCCTAACCCACTGCCCTAAATCCATAGCTGGCCCAGTGTCTCCACCCATTCCTCTCCCTACATCTCCTACGTTTTTACTTCTCATGTGACCCCAAGACTAGGCAGACAGCGGGACGGAGAGGAGACCAGGGTAAACTCAAGGGCTCATCTCCTTCCCTGCAGGCCAGTTTCTCCACCAGATGTGAGGTGGGGGTAATGGTCCTGTGCTATTCTTTACCCCAAAGGCCTCCCTCCTCTGATCCTGGAAGGCAATGCCCAGGACAGCAGCTGCAATGGGGTCACCGGGCCTTGGACCCTTGGAGGGATCTGACTCTAGTCCTTGGGGTCATAACAACATCTCCACCCACGGAGCTCTTGCCAGTGGGTGAAACAGGCTCTGGTGCTTTAGGTCCATTACCTCCTTTTGTGTAAGTCCCACAGCAGCCCCAGTGAGACTAGGATTATTAATGCGCCCCCCGCAACCGCCCTTTACAGATAAGAAAACTAAGGCTCAGAGAGTCCAAACAGTCAGATCAAGCAGTGGTCCCAGAACAGGCTTGTCTACACCTTAGAGCCCAGGCTCCAGGCCACGCCACCATGCCTCTTGCCAGGTTCTAAGTGGAGCGAAAAGCTGGTCCTGACTCTCCAGTGCCAGACAGGGGAGACGGGCTGGGTGGCACTGGACTGTAAGCTACCTCCATGACGGAGGGACAGACTCTGGGGTAGTAGGTCAAGTCTACCAGACTCAGAGTCCAGGGAATCCCCTCGGCATAACCAAGTGGAGGCAGCACGGAGGAAGACCGGCCATTTTCCCTTAACTCTGCCCCAGCCTATCAGCAACCCCCCCACGCTCTTGTGGGGGGTCCGACGGAGAGTGACCCATAAGAACAAGTGAAAGAGCAGGTTCATACAAGCCCCCCCAACCCCGCCAGGCCATCAGAGCCTGGAGCAAGGAGACCCCCTTTGATAGCACGTAAGGAAAGGAGAGAGAAGAACCCTCCTCCTGTGGTTGTTCCTGCAGTCAGGGCTCGGGGGAGCTGACAGCATCTGCAGAGACAACACTGCGGCCGGGGGGACACAGTGACGTCTGCCAGAATGCCAGGGCCGGAGGTGGTGGGGCCAGCGGTGTGTGCGGTGGGAACGGGACAGCACAGAGAGGTCGCTGGGCAGACGATGGGTGTCGTTGCTAGCACAGGAGGCAGTACTGGGGAGCTGCCAGAGACAGACATTTTGGTGGGGGGCACAGTTTGAAGGAGAGCGGGATGATGCAACAGGGAGTCCAGTAGTGGAGTGACAGCGGGCTGATTGCCAGTTACCATTTCCAGCGGTTAAAACCCTGATTTCTAAAGGCTCCAGAAGGCTGTGTTCCTGCCCCAGGGCCAGGGGAGGTTTCAGAAGTACATTACAAATGTTGGCTATTGTCCTTCATAAAGGAACAATTCAACGAACAGCCCTGGCTGAAAGGGGGGAGGTACATTCCTCTGCTGGGTTGTGTCCCACCCGGGGCAGTCCAGTACAGCTCGGGAAGTCCTCTGAGTCAACTCAGGCCTGCCCGTGACCTCTGACCTATGGCCCAGCACAAAAAGGGAGCACAAAAAGGGAACTGGGCCAATCAGATTCCCACCTCAGGAATTTGAACCAAGAAATGCTGAGACACGCAGGCAGTCAGCAGCCAGGCCGGAGGCCACAGGAATGCACTGGAAGGTTCTATTCAGTGGAGTCAGAGCCTTGGAGTCTACTAACCACAGAACTGGTTCTTAGAAGGTGAGCAGAGAGCAGTGAGATTCTGGGAAAGACAGGGGGGAAAGCAGAAGCAGAGAAGGAAGCCATGTGGTCCATGAAGCACAGAAGCACCCAGGCACCTGGACACTCACTCCAGTCCTGACTCCACCTTCCTCCCTTTCTCCTCAGCGATGGGAGTGGCTCTCTGTTCCTGGAAACCAGGGTCTGGCAGAACAGGAGGTGAGCTCCCTGCGGGATGGTGGGAAGACTCTGGGTTAAAGGAGACCGGATCTTTGGTCCACTATGGCTTTGCAGGTTATGACAAAGACCCAGAAGAACGATGTGAGGGAAGTGGAGAGTCCTGGCATGCGGAGAGCTGCCTCCTAACCACATCCGAGGCGATGCAAGACTTTGACTTTGAAGGCCTTCCTACATCTAAATCACGCCTCAGGAAGGAAGGCAGTGCTGTGGAGTGGTTACATAACCTTGGTGGGGAGCTAAAAGCTTCAATTCCCAGCTTCTCCTTCTAACCGTGGGAACTGGGGGCAAAGGTCCTTTTCTAAGTCTCGGTTTCCACATCTCTAAAATGGGGATAGAAAAGAGCCTCCTCCCTCAAGTTGTTGGGGGTGTTACGGGGGTATGCCTTGCCTTGGGTAAGCCCTTCCTTTAGCTGCTGTGTTTAAACTCCTCTCGGAAGGGCAAAAGGTGAAATTAGAGGTTGCGGAATCTCCCTGTGGAATTTTCTACTTGCGATGACCAGTGTGGGGCTGTCCACTGACAGGTGCACACCTCCTCTCTTTATTACTCTCAGGGATTCTGTAGGGAAAGAGGCTTTCAGGGTCACCCTGCCTGCAGACAGGCCGGACTTAACCAGGCTTATTAATAGGAGCGTGTCCATTTCTGTCTTAAAATAGCCACACAAAGTTATTTAAAATGAGCTTCCAGGTGGGTGGTCAGATAGCTTTTTCTCTTTTCCCTTTTTATTGTCTTCCTCTTCGGAGAGTTCAAGAACTCTCATATTTTTCTCTTTCATTTATAGCAAAACAGTCATAACAGGAAGATCCACTGCTCTGTGTAACTTCCTGAGTCGAGGATGTTCAGACTGTCTGAGGGGGTCCCACAGTCAGGCACCACCCCTCACACCCCTCTTTGCGGTGTCCCTGGCAGACAGTCACCTCTCTGCCAGGCACATTGGGCCTCCTGGCTCCAACAGGACGGGCCTCACGGGGGAGGGGCTTCATGGGGGGAGAGGAACACTCCGACTAGGATGGACTCCTTGCCGGAGGAGCACTGCCCTTGAATGGGGGAGGAACTAACGCAGGCTTTTGCCTCTATTCTAGTCCTTTAAGGCTTGGAGGGTCCCTGACTGAAGGCAAAAAGCCCTTTCCTAACCTCAAATCCACAGACCCCCTGCCACCACCATTTCTTACCCTCCACGTGTTTCTTACTCACTCTTCTCCCAAACCCTATTTAGCCATTACACTCTCTTGAACCCTCCGTCCATTCTGAAGACTCACATCACTTTTTTGTTAACAGAAGTCATCACTTCCTCGTGGTTTTTCAGGGGAGAGTGGCTTACCCTCTCTGACCCACTTCCCCTTCAGTAAAACAGCAGCTGGCCTATCTTGGATCTTTGTTGTCACTCTGTACCAATCCTCGTCCACACTCCTATCTTTCTTTAAGCCTCATGACATCCAACCACTCTCCTCCTAAGCACTGAAAACCATCCCAAGCTCACTCCCTGAATCACTCGTGGTCTGGCTCTCAGTCTTCCTCTCCAGCTCCAGTTCTGCATCACCCTAGGAGATTTCAATGCTCAAACTAGTGACTAGACTGCTACTTCTTAGGTCTTCCTAACTCCAAGGGACTTCACCTTCTCTGGACTTGAGCCACCACTCCCAGACCCAACCCCGGAGCTTGTTATGGTTCCGTTTTCACATCCTTTTAACTATCGCATGATATCATACCCATGACACTGGCTCTTTGATCTCCAAGAGACCCCAGCTCTTCGGTCCTTCTAGTTCCTTCCTCCTTTCTACTTTTTTCAGCCCGTCTGTCCTCCTGGTGGGAGTCCAGACCCTACAGGGGATCCTGAATTGCATTCACAGCAGTACCATCATTTCCCTTGCGTGGCTATCCTGCTATGCGTTATTTTCTTCTAGTCTCAGTGGGGACCATTCAAGTCCAGCTCTTCAACCTGTGCCCTGCCCACCGCCCCCCCGCTGACTCTTCTCTGCTTCAACTCCCCCACTCCTCTGACATTTTCCTCTTGTTCTATAAACCTGTCTAGGTTACTCCCTCTGACAAGAGCCCACCTAAGACCCTTTCTATCACTCTCCAATTTGACTGCCCCTCACTATAGTCTACTCATGTGTGAACCCCTTCCTCACCTCCTACACATTCCCCACCTAATGCACTCTGGCATATGTCCTGGCCATTCCATGGAAATCGCTTTCCCTAAAGTAATTATCCTAGGTAATATTAATGTGTAATAAATTACAAATTACCCCCAAACTTAGTGGCATAAAACAACCATTTTATTAGCTCATGCATTCTGAAAGTAAGTCAGATTGGTCACACAATATAGCTTTTCTCTGCACCATGGTGTCTTCTAACCGGAGAACTAAACATGGCCTCCCTGTCTGGGTTCTTCAAAGCATGGCAGATGCATGGTAGTCTGGTTTCTTAGATGACATGCTCTCTGGCTTCTCTCCCAGGGTTTCAGTTGCCACCTATGTGCCATCAGCTCCCAGACTGTCCCACCACAGTCCTCTCTCCTAAGCATCAGACTGGAGACCCATCAGCCTGATGGATGTGTCCAAAGACACATCAGTTTCATCACGGACTAAGTTGAGCTCACCAACGACCATTCTTAACTGGCTCTTCTCCTGGCATTCTTTCTCTCTCTTAGGGATACCTACTTGTCCCAACTTTGACTCTTCCTTTTTCCTCACTCTTTACTTTGGATTATTTACCAAGTCATATTCATTCTGTCTCTGAAATGTTTCTACAAATTTGATCACTCTACAAATAAAAAGCTTAAGAATCTTAAGATTCTTAAGAAGCTTAAGAGAGTTGTTACTTCCCAAGAGTAAATAGCTATCATGTATTTATTCTTTCACATGTCAATCAAACACTTACTGAGTACACCTGAGTTGTGGGAACTGGGATGAAAAAGCTTGTAAAACATGGTTCCTAGTTCCTTTCATGGCGGAGATAGGCAAGGAAGCAGTAGATTACCATAAGGTATGATAATGCCGTGATTGTGGGAGGCCCTGGATACAACAGGGGTGGTGAGTCTATCCTGAGGTGGGAGGGGTATAGGCGGGGGCTTTATTATTTGGCTAATGCTGTGTAACAAATACTCCAAACTTTGGCTGCTTAACACAGCAGATGTATTAGTTCATAGCTTCTGTGGGTCAGAAATCTGGATACAGTTTAGTTGGCTCCTCTGGCTCAAGGCCTCACAAGGCTGCGGCCAAACCATGTGGTACAGCAGTCATCTCAATATTTGCCTTGGGGAGGAGGGTTTCACCCTGAAGCAAACTCACTTGGCTGTTGGCAGGCCTCACATTTTCACTGGATGTTGGCTAGACACATCAGTTTCTTGCCTCTCCATGGGGCTACTCAGGACATCCCTTGCTTCTTTCAGAATAAGGGTTCTGAGAGAAAGAGAGTGAGAATAAGGGAAGAAGAGAGGGAGCCCAAGATGCAACCCAGTGTTTTTGCAACCCAATCTTGTAAGTGATTGCTTATCACTTTTGCCATATTCTATTTTTTAGAAGTGAATCAGTAGGTCCAGCCCATACTCAAGGGGATGGGGTTGCACAAGACATGAATAAAAGGAGGGGATCCTTGGGGGTCATCTCAGAGACACTCTGTCTCATTGGTCAGGTGACATATGAACTAGATTCAGAAAGAGCTAGCTAGATGAATAGCTATGCAAGACTGTCCTTGACAGAGAATGCTCTGTGTAAAACTACCTGGAAGTGACACAGAGAGAGAACTGAGGTTGGAAGAATTGCATGCTTAGGAAGGTTAGAGTATAGGCTGCCATTCACATGGAGTTTAGAATGCAAATGATGTTGCCGAGATCTGTTTGATAACTAATTCTGTCATCCAATGGGTTTTACCTGTGCTTCCCAACTTCATATCAGAGATCTTGCTTAATACATTATTGTCCACGCTATGATTTAACCCAAGTTTTAAATAGTTAATCAACATCGGCTATCTCACATACACAACAAAGCTTCATTATATAAAAAGATAAAGAAATTGAACTGAGAGTCTCTTTCCTTTTTACAAAACCTCAAAAATGTTCAGAATGCTTTTCCAGGACAGCACATTTATAAATCATTACCAATGTGAAAGGGCAGTATTTCCAGTTATCAGTGGGTGGAGATGACCTGACACTTTGGAATGTATTTATTTAATTTTTATTTAATTTTTAAATAAAGTTTTACATTGAACTATAACACAGAAAAGCACCCAAATAAAGCATAATGCAGTGGATTTTCACAAAGTAACATAGTCTCGTAAATATATCCAGATTTGAAAAACAGAACACTGTCACCTCCCAAATTTCCCTAGTGCCATCTCCAAAGATATCCACAATCCTGATTTCTATCATCATGGAGTAGTTCTTCTAGTATTTAAACTTTATCAAATGGAGTCATATAGTCCATACTTTTTGTACTTGGTAGTCATCATTCATTTTTGTGAAATTCTTCCGAATTTTTTTTCACAATTTAAAAAAAAGTAGGCTCCATGCCCAGTGTGGGGCTCAAACTCACAACTGTGAGATCAAGAGTTGTATGCTTTACCAACTGAGCTAGCCAGACACACCTTCCATATTGTTTTAAATAGCAGTAGTTCCATTTTCACTGCTGTGTAGTATTCCCTTGAAGGACTTAACCATAGTTTATCCATTCTACACCAGACAGAAACTTAAATATTTTCCAGTTTAGGGAAATTATGAATAGTACTGCTATTATCATTCATGCTTGTGCTTTATGATGTGAAGCATGTATATGCTTTATATATATGATGTATATGCACACATCTTTATTGGGTCTATGTCTATGAGTAGAATTGCTGAATCATGAGTGCACATATAGTCAGCTTTAGTAGCTATTGACAATTTTCCAAGGTGGTTGTACCAATTTACACTCCAGGAACAAGATTTATGAGTTCCATTTGCTCTACATCTCTGCCAACATTTTGTATTATTAACATTTTTACTATAAGCTATTCTAAACAATGTGCAGTGATACCTTATCGAGGTTTAATCTGCATTTCCCTAACTCATGATATTGAGCACTTTTTCATATCATTGCCTTTCAAATACCTTCTTTTGTGAATGTTTGTTTAAACATTTGTTCATTTCCCTATTGGATTTTTTTTTCTTATTCCTTTGCGGATATTCTTTATATATTATATTAGTTTCTTAAGAAAGCCATAATAAAGTACCACAAACTGGGTATCAACAGAGATATATTTTCTCACAGTTCTGGAGGCTAGAAGTCTGAGATCAAGTGGTTGTAGAGTTGTTTCTTTCTGAGGGCTATGGGAAACCTGTGTTCTATACTTCTCTCCTAGCTTCTGGGTGGTTTGCTGGTAATCTTTGGTGTTCCTTGGCTTGTAGATCTCTGCCTTTGTCTTCATATGCCACTCTCCCTGTGTATGTATCTCTTGTATCCACATCTGCCCTTTTATAAGGCTACTGGTCACATTGGATTATGGGTCCACCCTACTCCAGTATGACTTCATGTCAACTAATTATATCTGTGATGACTCTATTTCCAAATAAGGTCACATTCTAAGGTACTAGGGGTTAGGACTTCAACATATGAATTTTGAGGAGGGATACAATTCAACCCATGACATATATGTTTTAAGAACATCTTCTTCCAGACTGCGGTTTGCTGTTACATTTTCTTAATTATTTCTTAATTATTTGTGGTAGATTAAAGAAGACCATAAATTCTTTTTCACTCTCTCCATTGAGAGCTGGTGTTTATTATTACTCTCTCCTTCTGAATCTAGGCTTGCCCTGTGACCTCTTAACCAATAAAACATGTTGAAAGTGATGCCGTAACAGTTCTAGGCCTACCCTTTGAGAGACTGGGCAATATCTACTTCTTTTTTATTGGAAGACTTGCTTTTGAGACACCAGCCCATGAGAAACCTGAGCCAAATGGAGAGGCCATGTGTAGGTACTCTTGAGTTAGCGGCACTGGCTGAACTCTCAATCAATAACCAGCATTAACTAGTCAGTCACTCGAAAGAGACATCTTGGCTGTTCGAGCCCAAATGACTCAACCCCAAACAGCGTAACATGGAGCTGCAGAAAAGCCTAGCTGAGCTCAGTCAACCCACAGAATCAGAAGAGGGAATAAAATGGTTGTTTATGTCAATAAGTTTTTTTGTTTGTTTTTCATGTCAATAAGTTTTAATGAACAGAATAAAATACTTAATGTGTCATTGTGTTTCTTTTTGTTTTTAGGGTTAGTGCTTCTGGTGTCTTGTTTAAGAAATATTTGCTTCCTTTTAGGACATGAGTATTTACCTATGTTATATTCTAGAAGCTTCTGATCTTTTCATTTTAATCTGTATTACCTAAATGATTTTTTATGTATGGCATAAAGTAGTGAGGGCATATTCCTCTTGAATTCAGTAATAATGATAACTTTTGGAATTTAGAATTAAGTGTGCAGTACAGAACACCAACAGAATAGTAATTTAACATCATAAGTAAGGTAACCTCCATAACTAGTTTACCTGTTTTACCTATCTGCACTCCTATCACTCCTCAATAGGTCTCAAGACAATGAAGATTTAGTTATTTAATCACTCATAAAACATGTACTGTGACCCAGGATTTCCATTTCTTTGTGCTGGATTCTGAACTAGGTGCTAAAAATCATCCAATGAGATACAGGCCTCTTTTCGTATAATTACATCTTGTGGGGGAAATTGGCAATAACACATCATCTATTTATTTTTATTTTTTAATAGCAAATAATTTAAAGATTTTATTTATTTATTTGACAGAGAGAGAGATCACAAGTTGGCGGAGAGTCAGGCAGAGAGAGAGAGAGAGAAGCAGGCTCCCGCTGAGCAAAGAGCCCGATGCGGGGCTCGATCCCAGGACCTGAGATCATGACCTGAGCCGAAGGCAGCGGCTTAATCCACTGAGCCACCCAGGCGCCCCGATAGCAAATAATTTAAATTGTGCTGAGTGTATGAAAGAAAAGCAGAGATGATATAGGAGTGGAGCCCAGGAACTGCTAAGTTAGTCCTGGGATTGGAGGTGTATCAGAGAGATTCCTTGTGGATGTGATATTTAAGCAGAGATTCGTGGGATGAATATTAATTATCTAAAGAAAGAACTGGAGGAAGGGAAATTCTAGGCAGAAGAGGCCACAGCATGTACAGAGAACTCTAGGCAGGAAAGAGCCCACTGTTATAAGAACTAAGAGGAGTTTCATTGCTAGGGAGAGAAGATAAGGGGGACACAAGTTGAGACTGGAGAGGTAGGAAGGGCCTAGACCTATAAACCTTCTTAAAGGAATCCAGACTTAGGGAGATACCACCTCACAGCAGTCAGAATGGCTAAAATTAACCAGTCAGGAAACAGCAGGTGTTGGCGAGGATGCAGAGAAAGGGGAACCTTCCTTCACTGTTGGTTGGGAATGCAAGCTGGTGCAGCCACTCTGGAAGACAGCATGGAGTTTCCTCAAAAAGTTGAAAATAGGGTTATGACCCAGCAATTGCACTACTGGGTATTTACCCTAAGATACAAATGTAGTGACCCAAAGAGGCACGTGCACCACCATGTTTGAAGCAGCAACGTCCACAATAGCCAAACTATGGAAAGAACCTAGATGTCCCATCAACAGATGAATGGATAAAGAGGATGTGGTACAATGGAATTCGATGCAGCTATCAAAAAAGTACTCTTGCTATTTGCAACAACGTGGGTGGAACTAGAGGGTATTATGCTAAGTGAAATAAGTCAATCAGAGAAAGACAATTTTCACATGATCTTTCTGATATAAGGAATTTGAGAAACAAGATAGAGGATCATAGGGAAAGGGAGGGAAAAACGAAACAAGATGAAACCAGAGAGGGAGACAAACCATAACAGACTCTTAATCTCAGGAAACAAACTGAGGGTAGCTGGAGGGGAGGGGGGTGAGAGTGATGGTGTAGCTGGGTAATGGACATTGGGGAGGGTATGTGCTACAGTGAGTGCTGTGAATTGTTTAAGACTGATAAATCACAGACCTGAACCCCTGAAACAAATAGTACATTCTATGCTAATAAAAATTTTTTAAAAAAAGAGGAATTCAGATTTTATTCTGAGAGCAGTGGATGCCTTTAATGGGTTGTAAGCAGGGGAGAGGCATGGCCAGGTACATGTGTTTTTGAAGATCACTAAGGCTGCCTTATAATATGAGATAGAACATGAACAATGTCTGACAAAGACTTAAAAATGCCATGGTAATTCCAAGCATGGAGAAATCCCATTGTCTGAGTTATCAGGAAGGACTTCATGGCGGAAGGTCTTCATGGAGGAAGGTCTTCATGGAGGTGGTCACAGAAGAATCACTCGACATGGGAAGACAGGGAGTGTGTGTGTGTGTGTGTGTGTATCTAGGTGTAGGGAGTAGACTGCACTCACTCAGCCACAAAGCTAGATATGTATGGGCCATGTTTGGGGAATGGTGAACTGTCCAGTCAGGCTGGAGGATAATGGGAAATAAAGCTGGAAGGTTAGGTTGTGGACATAAAGGCCCAGAAAGTATACATGAACACATATGCATACAGCCCATTCTCATCATGAGCTGATCTGTGTTGGCAAAGTCTCTAACTTGCTAACATTTTCTTGTGATCCCAAAGTCAATTCCTGTAGCACTTTCGTAGTCTTTGTGGACATGTGCAGAGTGGTGAAAATTTTGAGTCACCGTGTGTGTGTTCGCAGCTGAGGTTGAGCAAGGTCACCCTCTGCCTTCTTGTGTCAGCTCTCATGCTCTAAATAATTTTCCTTTTTGTAGCCTATTAAGCAGTGCTTTTTTTACATTTTTGTGCTTTTTTGCAGGTGATTTCACTATTTAAAATAGCCCCATAGCATGGAAG
This sequence comes from Mustela lutreola, assembly GCF_030435805.1. NCBI lineage: Eukaryota > Metazoa > Chordata > Mammalia > Carnivora > Mustelidae > Mustela > Mustela lutreola. Next base: position 50,678,000 of record NC_081299.1, on the reverse strand, counting down.
TGCTACCTACCTAGTGTTCTAAGCGCCAGGAGGCTGCGATATTCCTTATGTAGAAAATATATGTGTTAAATAACCCTCGTTCAAGGGCACCTGGATGGCTCAGTGGGTTAAGCTGCTGCCTTCGGCTCAGGTCATGATCTCAGGGTCCTGGAATCGAGTCCCACATCGGGCTCTCCGCTCAGCGGGGAGCCTGCTTCCCTCTCTCTCTCTCTGCCTACTTGTGATCTTTCTCTGTCAAATAAATAAAATCTTTAAAAAAAAAACCAAAACTCTCGTTCAGGTGTGAATTATAGTGCTGTTGGCCATCAGTTCAATGTTAACGAATCAACAATGTACACAATGGGGATTCAGGAGTGCACTTGTTGTGATGAGCACTGGGTCATGGGTCACACTATACTGAACACCTGAAACAAATATTACACTGTATGTTAACAAACTGGACTTTAAGTAAGAACTTTAAAAATAAATTTTAAAAAATATAATGTATATATATAGTTTTTAATCAAAAACACGAAACAAAGTTGTATATTGGCCAGTTCGTGAAAATGGGCCCAGTGGCTTATGAGAACCTAACGCTATACTTCCCTCTGGGAGCAATGGTTCTGTATTAGCAATTTCAGCATTTGTGGCTGCTTTATAGGACTACTGGGAATAATGAGAATTGACTGTATCCACGTACCTATTCCCCCCACCCCACCCCGAAAGCTGGTTATCAAATAGTATCAATACACCACTGACTGCGGCAGAGCCTGCAGGAGCTCACCACACTGTGGAAGTGTTAGTGAACCACACTCTCACAGCTGGGCAGTGTTTGCTTAAAGCAGGATCGGAACAACACATCTCCATGTTAGCAGTGACCTCTAAACTCTCAGTTACAGGGGGCTCAGTCTTTGGAGCCACTAAGACCCAAGTTCGAACCCCACCTCCCCAATCAACTTGTGTGCGTCCTCCGGCAAGAACCACTGTTATCCTTGATGGGAGAATAATGGCCATTGGACAGTTTTATTGTGAGACCTAATGAGACCGTGAGTGCAAATGGCTTGACTCAGCGCCTGGCACACGCATAGATGGTGAATAATTGTTAATCCAGCAAATGCGGGGGGTTGGGGGAAGGAGGCCTTCCATTCTCTGCCTGCTACTCAGTCCTTTGATTACAGAGGTTCAGGATGCAGCAGTGCTGTGCCCAGTCATTCTCAATCAGCTTTTCACACTCACTCTGTCTGAAAGGCCCAGGCTGGGTCTTGCACTGGAGACGCCCCAACTGTAGATTCTAGAAGATCTGCTGCCCACAAGGGGTCCTCTCTTTCCAGGACCACACAAAGGGTCAATTTTTCAGTCTAACTCTTGTTGCTCCCCTATTATGGAAAAATAGGCAGTTTCCTAGCCAGTATCTATGTGTCTGTGGCTCCTGGTTTTTGGGGTGGGGTGGGGTGGGGGGCTAACTGTTGCATCTATTTGGTTAGGCCACTTTTCATCCTGTTTCTTGATACACTAATCTGGGAATTCAGAAGCCCTGGCTGCCCGAGGTCAGACCTCGCTTCCTCTGACTCAGCTTTACCCTCAAGATACAGCTTCGTTTCTGAGTCATCAGGCTGAGCTTTCGAGGACAGCAGTCTGGCACTCCCGCTTCATCTTCCCAGGAAAGGTGCTATGTCTCCACACCTCAGTGCCAGTCCTATGCCTAACTTGGCTCACAATGCCCAGAAACCAAGAAACAGATTTTTAATGAGTCTGGAGGATGCAGAGGAAAAAGGCTCCAGGACCAGGAGTCAGAAGGCTGGGTTCAGTTCCAACTTTACCAATTAGCTCGTGCAACTTTGAGCTAGTTGTGGAAGCCGCCTGAACTGGAGGGTTCTCTTCCATTAAACATAAGTAGTAATCCATGCTGGGTCCATCCCATAGGGACAACAGGAGGCCTAAATGAAAGTGTGAAGTGCCCCCAAACTCAAAAGGCACATCCCCTGTTCCATGGGCTATATCAGGTTCACAAACTCATTTCATTTGGCTTGAACAACACTGACCTAAACTTCAAGTGTTTAGCATTTTTAAAATGAGTTATCACCAAAATGGGAGACTTCACTTACATATCTGAGGGACAGCTTCTCTTTTTTTTTTTTTTTTTTTTTAAGATTTTATTTATTTATTTGACAGAGAGAGATCACAAGTAGGCAGAGAGGCAGGCAGAGAGAGAGAGGAGGAAGCAGGCTCCCCGCTGAGCAGAGAGCCTGATGCGGGACTCGATCCCAGGACCCTGAGATCATGACCTGAGCTGAAGGCAGCGGCTTAACCCACTGAGCCACCCAGGCGCCCGGGACAGCTTCTCTTTAAAATGAGATGAACTGACCATATGAACTCCTCACCCTTGTGAAAATAAAGAGAAACCTCACTAAAGTGGATTCAGGATGCTAGAAGGGGAAGGCTGTGGCGGGAGCCTGCTAGGAGGAACGCTACCACTCAGTGTCAATTATAGGAAAACTGTCAATGACTGACCCCTAACAGAAGAATCTCAGCAGGAAAAAAGCATCAGTTACAGTCCCCCAAAGGGAAAGATGTACACTGCATCTCCTACAAGGGACAGACTGCCTCTGCAACTCAGCCACTGAAACCCCATTATCATGCTGAACTCTTCCTTCTCTCTACCAGACCATTCTCACAACAACCCATCCGAACTTCCTTCTTCTCTGTAAAATAATGTTTCTCTCCTTTGTTGGATTTGCCTATGGTTTTGCTCTGGCTTGCTTGCCCTGGGTTGAAATTCTCTGCTACTCCCAAATACACCCACTTTGGCTGATAGGTCATGGGCACTTTTATCTCTAAGGGTAATACCCTGACTGGCAACAACCCACTAGAGCTGAGTAGCAAAAGCCTCTTCACTTGGGAGGAGCCTGGAGCTGCCTTCAAGCTCACCACTACTCCCTGCTACCTGCCAGTATGGAGGCCAAGTCTCTGTTGCCACTTCTTGTTGCTCTAGGGCTATTAATTTGCTCCTAGTGGAGCCCTAGTAGAAGCATATCTTTTTAATAATCATATTTCTATTAAAATGGGGAAATGAAAGTCCCAGAACTGTCCCTTGCCCCAAATTATCTCCCCCTTCGGGGTCTCCATGTCAAAAAACCCAAGCCCTTTGGTTAAGTTTTCCCTTGTGCCAACTGGCCCTTTGAAAGCAGTTCAAAGTGAGTGAGAGCTGGGGCCTGGTGTCCCACAGGCTTTACATTCAACCCTGCCCATACCCGTTTGTTATCATCTGTAAAATGGAATAGGATCAGCTCTTTCCCCCTAGGTTGACCGTGTACGACACCCAGCAGTTCGTGCGCCGGTCATTCACGATTGATGACTGAAATGTAAATGGTTTGAACTGATAAAAAGCACTGTGGGTGATGGGCGTGTGACGTGAAAGACCGTACTCCCGAGTGGGGCTAAAGCAATGGCTGTGGAGGAAGAAAGCAAAGGGGAAAAGTAATGACTTAAGGATGGTATGAGTTCAGTTACATCCATCCCCACCCTCGCTCTCCCACCTCTGCAATGAGAAAATCCCGCTAGAGATGTGCAAGACCTCACTGTACCCAGGATGCTGTTACCAAGACACGGTTCTGATGGTGGCTCGGGCAAGCATTACCTTGTGTGAGCTTGTCTCCCCATCTATAAGATGGGGCTAGAAATGGCCCAACAGTTAGTTACTGTGCGTGTGAGGACGAAGTGAGAAATGTACGGGAGAGCACTCTGGAAATCTGCAGAGCGCTATACAGATCCGGCGTTTCCCAGTCTCTTTACAAAAACTTTTTCTCCCCAACTCTGTCCAAGGCCTTTTGAGCTTATCAAGGCTAAGACCCTCCCCCTCGGTTTCGCAATGCTGCCCCTTCCTACACACCAAAGCCCGCGCCGCGTCAGGAGTCTTTTTTTTTTTTTTTTCCCCCTAGCGAAGGCGGGGACTCGGATGGTGTTGGCAGCAAGCGACGCGAGCCGCGCCTGGCCAGTCCCGCATCGGCCGCGGTGGGTGTGCCCCGCAGGGTGTGCGCCCCGGGCCCAGGCCCAGGCCGCCGGCGAGAGGGCGCCCGAGGCTGTGCGCGCCCCGGGCGACCGGAGTGCGCCAGCCCGGGGGTGCGCGCCCCGGACAGGGACCGTGCACCCGGAGGCTGCGTGCGCCCCGAAGCCGGGGTGTGTGCCGGCCCCAGGCACAGCCAGCCGCCTCCCTCCCGACTTCTGCGGCGCGCCAAGGTAAGGCGCTCTGCGACCCCAGTCCTCACGGCGCATGGAGTGGGGCGTGCCAGCACCCTGCCCCAGGCGACCCGAGTCTGGGTCCCGGCGCTCCGCCACTCTTCTCCGCTCCCGCCGCCCGCCTCGCCCCCTCCCCGCGCCGCGTCCCCGTCTGGCCTTAAGACAGAGGCTGCGGCAGCCTGGGCCGACCAGGCGCCCCTGCCTGGGGTCGGCGACAGCGCGAGGAGGGGGTTGCGGGGGTTGCGGGGGCTGCGCGGGCTACCCAGGGGCGGGCGCCGCTCCCCTTCCGCCCGGACCCGCTCCCCGAGCCCGGGTGCTGGGGAGGGAGGAGACTGGTGGGGAGGGGGAGGCCGCGTTGTCCTTGCGGCTCCCGTGGTGCAGCCCCCGCCCAGCGCTTCCCAGCGGGGCGCTGCGGTCCGGGATGCAGATGGCGGGACTGGGCGCCCTGCACCGGCTCCCAGGACCAGCTGGAAGCGAGCTCTTGGTCTCCGATCTTTAGTAAAAGCTGCCCCCCTACCCCGTGTCTACCCTGATATCCCTCGGCTTCTGGCTGAACTTTCCAGAACTCGCGTTGGGCCACGACCTTGGGTGGAGGCACGGCTGCCCTGGGGAGCCGCGTGCGCTGGCAGCCTAGGGCACTTTTCTTGAGCCTGCGTGCCACTTGGTGAGATTCCCACTTTCTCATCTCTCCCTTAAGGTCAAACCTTTGACCCCAAGTACTTTGTCCCTGCAGAGTGGCCAGTGACATAGCCTGGGAGTTGGAAAGTTGAGTCTCGTGGCCCCTACACGAGGTCTAATAAGCGCTTGTCCTGAGGCTCTGCCAGGGCTGTGAGAACTGGCGGTTTCAGTTCTCTAGAGACCTACAGTGCAGGTGGGAGGGCCAGGAAGAGGCGTTTTCCAGGAGAAAGAGGAGGAGATTGCCCCCTTCCTGAGGATGACCGCCTGAAGCCTGGGCAGTGCTATGGAACAAGTAGCATCAGGGGATGGTCAGAGGCAGCCAGTGACCAGCTTGAGGACTGGGGAGAAAGCATCTTGAATTAAACACAAAACCTGCCTGGGTAAAACCTAATGTGGGTTCTTTAGAAACTTTCAAGACATGGCACAGAAGAACACAGAGCTACACTTAGAATGGCAGCAGAGTGCACTCTCATGTCCCTTTTCAAATCCAGTCCTCCTGCCCATGTCTCAAACTCCCAACTCGCTGGACCATAGTGTTCTGGGAAATGTGAAAGGAGATGAGGGATGGCTCAGGGTCCAAGGATGGCTCAGCTCAGGGGTGGCTCAGGGAACAAACACTTGCTCTCTGCAGGCACCAGACAAGATAGCGGGGTAGAAAAATGAAAACACGCACTGTCTGGCCTCATGGAATGTGTGTGCAGTCCAGTGGCCAAGACGCACATGCATCAAATCACTCAAATAGAGAAAGAATTACAGGTAGTGCTGACTTCTTTCCAAAGGGAGGGATAAGCTACTATGAAAGTCTGTGTTAGGCATCGTAGTCGCTCTGTTGAAAGGCTGGTAGGAGCTAACCAGTTGAAGAGGGTGGAACGAGCCTTCTGGTCAGAAAGAACAGGACAAGAAAGGACTCTGAAGCAAGCAGCAGAGACCATTAGAAGGACTGAAAGACTGTATCACGTGATGACCAAGGGCCCAAATGGCATCCCATTGCCTGGGCCAATCAGTAGATCTGTAGTTTCCTTTCTCAGCCATGATAACGGGCAGTTGGAGTCTCCCCTCCCTGGGTGGGGTGGCTCATCTTAAGTCTTTAAAGCTAGAATGAACTCCACACCCTATAGTGTAAAAATTCTTTAGGATGGCTTACGTGGCATTTGGTTATCTGGGCCCCACTGACTTTCCAGCCCTGTTTCTGGTTCTCCCACTCCCCCATCTCCCAGCCACCGCAGTCCCCTCTCCATGAGCACCCTCTGTGTTTTACTCAGGGCTGCACTTCAGGCAGTTCCTGGAACACAGGCTGTCTTTGCACACGCTTTCCTTTGTCTAAGATACTCTTCTTCCTTAGGCACCCAGTAAATGTACAACCAGCTTTCAACATCAACATGTCAGTTAAAGTTTCCACCACCATCACCACCACCACCATCAGTGCCATGTTGGAAGGCCTTTCCTGACCAGAGTCCAGTGTTGCCTCTTCTCTGTTTCCAAAGCTCCCTGGACGTGTATCTGTCCAGGGAGCCTCAACTGCACTGAGCATCGCAGAAACATATTTCTTTGTCCTCTTGTCCTATGTGTGTCTCAAGTACCCAGCACAGAGAAGGAGACATTGAAGGTGCTTGATAAATGCTTATTGGATGAAAATGGTCTAGGCGGGTGTTTCTTAACTTTATTTTTAGGGAGGGGGAAGCATTACATCTATCTTGGAGATTGATAAAACTGTGGATACCGGGGCACCTGGGTGGCTCAGTCATCAAGCGTCTGCCTTTAGCTCAGGTCCTGATCCCAGGGTATTCAGATCTAGCCCTGCGTCTGGCTCCCTGCTCAGGGGGAAGGAAGACTGCTTCTCCCTTTCCCACTCCCCCGGTTTGTGTTCCCTCTCTCACTGTGTCTCTCTCTGTCAAATAATAAATAAAATCTTAAAAAAAAAAAAAAAAAGCCCTGTGGATACCATACATTCTTCCAAGTGCATATAATCTAAAATATCTTGTATATAATACCACATGATTTACAGCCCTCTCGTCACCCACTGGCCCCATTTCCAGAACTTTGGACTTTAAGTTTACAGGAAGCAGAGGCCCAGGGAGGTGCGGTAACTGTGTAAGCACCTCCAGCTGGTTAACAGCATGCCGCACCGCCCCCCAAAACTCCCCCCAACACCTCCCAACCCCCAGCTCCTGACTCTGGGGCTCCTTCCAGCTCTCACTGCCTCTCCAAGCCAAGTAGCCTCCTTTCGTCCCCGGCACCTTGTGAAGGCCACTGCTCATGGCTGGAAGATGGTTATTTTGGTTTTGCTTCAGTTCAGTAGCAGCCTAAGGTGTGACAGGGAGAAAAATCTTATTATGGGCAAAGTTGACAATTAGGAAGACAAATGGGCCGTCTCCCTGGCCTGTTTGCTGCCCCTCGCTGGCGATGTTATTACATCTGTTTTAGCTGCAGGAGGGTCACGTGCACTTCACAGTTAACTTCTGGGCCCTGCATTGAGTCGTGGGGGCCAGGCTTGGTAACACTTGGATCCGGGGGGCTCTTGGTCTTGTTATAGTCTTCTTCCCTATAGGGCAAGCTCTGGGAATGGATGGAGTGAATGGGCTTCTTGGTTCCCGCCTTTGGAACTCTGGCCTGCGTGCCTCTTGCTTTCTGCACCCAAACACCTACTCCAGGTTTTTGGGGCCAACCAGTAGGTTCTTATCCATGGATCAGGCTCTTCATTCAGTAATTCACTCACTCATTCCACACCACGCAGAGTCTCTGCTCTGTACCAGGCACTGTGCGGATGCCAGCTTGTAAGGACGGATCCCAGCATGGGAGGCAGGGATACAGGATGCCGCTCTGCGGGGGGCAAGGCAGAAGGAACTCATTCTAACTCAACCCAAACAAGCCTTCGGAGCCCGGAGAGGGAGGACAGTTAGGACTGACTTCTTCATGCTGACAATGTGCTCACTTTTTAAAACTCAGATCTTACGGAAGATCTCTGTCATCTCTGAGGAGGAACGAATGTTCTTAACTGTAAAATGGGTTTGATAGCCATCTTGTCCTGCCTATCTGTGGCAGCTGTGCAGATACAGTGATCGCATCTCAGACGGCAGATCTGCTCACTTCCGCGTGGGAAACGGGACCGGTACATTATAATAATAGGGTGCATGGGTGTCGAGCCCCGGCTGAGGTAGTCCTGTCAGTAATCCTCAAGATAGTGGCAGTCATAACCCCACATGTACACATGAGGAAGATGGGACGCAGAGCGGTTAAGTGACTTGCCCAAGGCGTCCATGAGAAACTGAGATCGGCAGAACTGTCTCGGCCAACCAACTGTCTTGGCCAACCAACCAACTCACCCGGCCAACCACTTTGTGCTGCTCTTTAGTAGTTGGTGGGAGGAGGCGTGGGCTTGGGGGCTAGGGCACACCCCGCTAGGAGCCTAGATGTGCTACCCACCTGCTGTGTGATTTACAGCTAGATCCCTAACCTCTCTGTGCCTCAGCACGCTAATCTCCCAGACCCAGAGTTTAGACTAAGACACGCCTTCTGTGAGCAGTTTCCAGTCTACACGGGTAATATTTCAGAGTAGGAGTAAAGGAAAGACGAGGGGCCCTCCTGCTAACAATAGGCCTGTCGCAGTTTCCTGGATAAAATAAATGCTGCCCCAGGATTTCAAGGAGATGGTTAATGTGATATGCAGGCAGTTATAGATTGGTGGTGTCTGAGAAGCTGGCTGAACGTTCCTTCTCCAAGGAAAAGAAGCATATTTTCAAAAGGAATGTCTCCCTGTCTCGTCTGGGCCCTGGGGCCTGGGCCCTGCCCCACACGCAGCTTTCTGGGGACACAGGTACTGTGTCCCATCTCCCCTCCCTCCATTATTTTTCCCCCCAAAGTAAGTAAAACTTATTGGCTGGACTTATTTATACTTTTAAGATGGCTGTGGCTTCCCCCACTCTGTGTGGAAGCATCCTTTGTGGTCTCCTTTGGTATGTAAGAATAGTCTGTGGTTCTGACGTCACGTGATGAGGGGGCACACAAACATGGCAGTGGGGAGAGTTGGCTCCATACGAAGATAAAAGGCAGCCTTTGGTGCCGTTTTCCCTCCATGACGTGGTTTTTGCCCAGAAGCCGGAGATGCCGGCTCTCTGGGAAATCGACTTTGATTTTCCTAGCGGGGTACCAGGCGGCAGCGCTGAGCGTTTCCAGGTGCTGCGCTCCTGGCCGTTCTCACCGTCCCACTCCCTTCTGCCTAGCCTGGCGCGGCCCTCCCGTCCACGGGCTTCAAAGACCAGGGAAATCAACTTGGGTGGTGGCTGAGTACAGCCTAGTGTGGTCGGGGTCTGCATCTATTAGGCACGATACCGAGCGTATGGGGAAGGAGGGACATTTTAACAGGCGTGTTGAAGTTTTGTAAGAGACTGTTTTCAGGTATGATTCGCATGATTTTAAATAAATAAATAATAAAGGCCATCCCCTCTCTGCTCCTCAAGGGAAGGGGGAGGAGGGGAAGACAGGGGCCGTGGCTTCACCATGTGCCAGCCCCGTGAGCCTGAGCAAATGCCCGGGGTTTACAGAACTTCATTCAGCTCTCTCATCTGTGAAATGCTACTGTTAGTGCCGACTTAAGGCTCTTCTGATACAGGAAACAGAGACTCCCTAAAGCTGATTCGAATGAAGACGGGGAGGAGTGGTAAAATGCAGCCATGACAGTTATCAACAGGCCTGAAAGGGTGGAGGCAGGCCTCAAGGCAGGGTGGAGGAGGTTCTGGGTTTGAGACCATCCCACCAGCGCAGCAGGTGCTATGGGCTCAAACTCTGCACCTGCCTGAGCCACCCCACTCAGCCTACTATCCCAGGAACCCCTCCTTTGTCACTCAGTACTGGTGCTGGAGAGGATCCTGGTCATGTGAGCTCAGTTCTCTGGATGCAGAAGCTTGCTCTCTAGGCTATGTTGTGGCTGGTCTCTGGCCATCTTGGCCATGGGTTGCTGCCAGGGCAGGCGTCCTCCCCAGACCGGTCAGATGGGAGAGGAGCGCAGAGGAGGGTCAAGTGTACAGAACGAGACCTTTTGTGGCAGGAAGGGCTGTGTGGGTGGAGATACCTCGAGGAGGACATGAGCTGGACCTCCAGGATATGCCCAGTACAACACTGACTGAATTGTAAGGACCTAACAGCGATTCTTAACTTGGGGTTAACGGCCCCAAGCAACCCCCCCTGTAGAATTCAGTGTGTGAACATGGTTAGGAGAATAAAATAACATCTTTGTTTAGCATTTTCATTGACTATGAATGTAGGCAACAAACCATAGTGTATTTGCAGTATCTGGGAGGTTGTCACCAGTAGAAATCACGAATCTTTTCATATCACATTTTAGCCACTGCAGATAACTTGAACTATGATTTATTCCCATTGCAGCTTTGAAATTACAGCCGTTATTATACTGGTGCTAACGCTTGTTATTTAATGCATTAATAAAGAAGGTATATTACTATATTACTATTCATTTTTTAAAAATTTTTGATAATTATATTTCAATGTAATTGGCTTTCTTTGTAGTCAAGCTACACATTTTATGTATTTGAAAATGTTCCAAGAAAGGATCCATTGGCTTCATTGGTCCACTCACGGGGTCTGTGGCATAAAAAGGGTTAAGACCCTCTGACAGGAAGTCAGGAAGCTATAGTTTCCACTTTCCCACCCTCCCCTCACCCTAATCTTTCATATACTCATCTGTCTCTGTCTAATTAGTGCAAGACATTCTTGAGCAGTAGTAAATTTCATTTAATAGTTTGGCAAATTTGCAAGAGCGCATAATTTGTAGTTTGGGTAGAAGGTTTTGACGTATATCCAGAGATTAATTTACAAATTATAGGCGCACACGGGCAACTGGTTAGGTGATTCCTATCAGCCCACAAACCCACCAGCCCATTGGTCGATTGCTTGGTCCATCCGTGCAGACCAGTCTGCTGAAACAGCACGCAATGGACAATTGTGTTCTTGAGAGGTTCAGGAGCTTGTGTAGTAGCTAAGACTAACTGATGAGCCACTCGAGCAAATGCAAGCTTGAATCCTAGGAAGGAGGAGGAGCACTAGGAGAAGAGGCTTTGAAGTGGGCCCTGAAATGGAGGGAATGCCCAGGAAGCAGACAGGAGGAAGGAGGGAGTCAGTGAGGATGTGGGGGGGACTGGCCAGAGGTCGATTTTGAGGAGGAAACCTGGAGAGAGGGGAGCCCGCTGGAGCACGTTAGACTAGTGGTTGGTGATTTGCTATGGTTTACTGAATGTTTAACAGGTGCCAGATCCATGCCAAGCCCTTCAATACAGCACTGACTCAGTCTTTGCCAACTGCCCAATGTGGCGCGACTATTATTATTCCCGTTGTATTGGGTGAGTAAAATTAGGCTCAAAGACGTTAAATACTTGCTGTAGGGCACAGGGGGATTAAATGGTTGAGCCAGGAGCTCAGCCCCGATTTGGCTAATTCCAGAACCCGGTGCTCTTAAAAATCATCACACACGACCACAGAGGAGTCTGTTTGGGAAAAAAACCTTGGCTGCCATTTTGTTTCAGTAAGAAAGTGCTTACTACCCATCTCTATCTTCCCCATCCTTCCCGCCAGTCCTTTTCCTGTTCTCACACATCCTCCCTTCCCCCTCTCCATCCACCCCTATTCCTCTCCCAGGCACACACGCTGCACTAGTGAGGGGGGGATAAAAACAGAGAGTGAAAGCTGTAAGGCAAGTGGAACCGGGTTCTCACACCAGCTCTGCCACCTGGCTAAGACCATGCTGAGTCTGTTTCTATCTGTGAAGTGGAGGTAATGATGCCTCCTTCTTAAATTTGCATGCATTCTTTCTAGTGCTTCAGTGCTGTTTTGGATAGTTCTTTCCAGTTGGGTGTCTCCAGCCTCTGTTTACACTGGGTGATGGCGCCTATGTCCTAGGCTTTTCTAGAAGGGCTTCCCTGAACCCCTCAAACCTGGCCTATGGGCAGCAGGCATCACTCCTTGTAGGGTCACCTCTGGCCTCTGGGGAGAATTCATGAGCATTACTTGTGAGGCTGTCCCCTCTGGCTTTAAGCTCTCTGTCCCAGGGCTCAGTGCAGTATCTGGCCTGGAGTCCGGTTCAGGAGACCCTTGTTCAAAGCAAATGAACGGTGCCCTTTGATTCCCTTTGCAGGACCCTGCTTGGCCCCTGTTCTAGGTCCCATCACCTAGAGCTTATCTCTACGAAACCTCACTGGTTGCCCAGACCACCCCTCTTGTCTTACAGACACGGACCAGTGAGAGCAGGTGTTAAGCTCTGGTGGCCCAGGGAGTGAGCTGGGGTGGGAATCTAGGCCTCTTGCACTCGCTTACCTCCCAGCTCTGACACTAACACGGAATGTGTTTCTCTGCCCCACTGTTAAGCAGGCTGATATTTTGGGGTGAGGGGACATGTGTGGAGGCCGTCCATGGAGCAGCTGGTATTACATTCTCGTGCAGTTGCTTACTTGCCCCACTCCTGTAGCCTGCCTCAGGGCTGGCCTTCTCTGACTAGTCTTCTCTCACGTTCTACCCCCCCAAGTCCTCGGCTTTCCCAGCTGCTGAATGGAGCCCTGTGTCAGCCAGGGCTGTGGGTGGCCGCCTTCGGGGGATGCCTGCTGGTGCCAAAAGACTCCTTTCCTGAGAAACCTGCCCACGGGCAGGACTGAGGCCCGAAATTCCTGGCATTGGAGTCATTCCTTTGGATGACTTTGTCTTCTCTAAAGAGCTGTCGTTAAAACGCTAACACGTTGCCCAAAGGGGAGCCTGGTAGCTTACCACGGTGGCCCAGTGTGGAAGAGGGCAATGCCCAGGGCTTTGGGGAAGTCACACCACCTGCTTGTCCCTCCATTTCTCATCTGTGAAATGGGGATAATGAGAGATTGCATTATAGGATTCCCCCAAGGAGGAAAGGACATAGTACACATACAGCGCTGGGCTCATAATAAATATTCAATGAAATTAGCTTTTTTCTTTCTTTCTAAGGCAGTAGATTATTTAGTCAGTTCTCTCGCTGAAGTCCTGGTTCTTATTAGTTTTTGTGTGTTTCTTTCTTTCTTTTTTTTTTTTTAAGTATTTTGTTTATTTAAGTACTGCGGTCTCCTTTGAAGATTTTTTTTTTCTCCTTTCTAATTATAAAATGGTTTTGAACTTTATTTTCTTGTCTGTAAACTAGGGCAAAAGATCCTGTCTTACTAGTTCATGGAGAACTTACTGAGGTGAAGTACCTGGGGAAGCCGGGCCCGCCAGGGGGTCAGTGAGAGCCTGGAATTCTGAGTTATCCCGGAGGTGGGGACTGCAAGCACCTGGGGGTTGGGACAAGGTTCGGGGTGGGTCACTGGGGAGGAGACGGAAGACAAAGAGGGAGGAGGAGGGGGAAGCAGGGGGAACCTTGCTCCTCCATCCCAGCTCTTTGAACGTGGAGTCTGGGTCAGAGGGGACCTGGGAATATTGTGCCTGCTCTGGAGGAGGATGGATCCTGCCATCTTTCCCCAGATCTCTGGCCTTCCAGGTCTGTTCTCAGAGGTTCTGAATCCCCTGGAGGGATGTCATCCTTGGCTTCCACCCTGGCTTCCCACCCTGGCTTGACTTTGTTGGAGTGGTGGTGAAGAGACCGGTTTTCCCTACCCCACCAATCTCCCAGTGGGTGTCAGTGGATGCTCCTTTGAGAGGGCAGTTGGGCTTTTGAGAACATCAACCCAGGCCAGATTCTCTGCAGTTTCCTCTGAGACAAAGATGGTTCTCTGTAGCCTGGGTCTGGGAGAGGGTCTAGGAGCAGGAGCATCCTGGCCCAGCGTCCTGGTCTGTGAATGCGGAAGGGTCCCGTGGAGGGGCAGTGTCAGAGGAGTTTTCTAGCAATCCCCAACAGAGAGCCTCGCTTCCAGAGTTCTCTGCAAGAGAGTCCTCCCTTCTTCATTGTCTGCCCTGGGCAGTGAGAGCTGGGGTCGGCCTTTCTCCTCACACCAGCCTCCTGTGAGCTTCTCCAGTGTGCCTTCCTGCCGTCCTCTGGGGAAGGCTCATCTTCACCACCATCCACCATAACTGAAGTTATCCTTCCAAAGCGGGGTCTAACTGATGCCGAAAATCACTCTCCTTAGGGCCGGAGACCAGGAGTAAAGAGCAGAGGTGAATACTGGTTCCTGGGACCTTGAAACCAAGCAGCAACCTGCCACTGTGGTGGGGAGGGAGGGGAAAGGGGATACAGCTGGAGCCTTCCTGTGCATCTGCTTTTGGCCTACAAAGGAGCCCGCATCCATTTCAGCCCAGAAGTGGGGCCTGGAACCATGGATTTCATCATACCTCACATTTGTTGATGGCCTGTGGGCTGTTACTGTCCCTTCTGTCCTCCTTCCCTCCCCCGCCCCCCGCTCCGTCGTAATTCCTTCCTGCTATCCAGTAGATACCGACTGCCCACTTACCCTGGGCCAGGGACTCTGCTAGGCAGGGAGCTTACAGCACAAGAGAGGAAACAACGAATCAGAGAGCCCGTTACACAGTCTGATGCGCACATCTGATGGATGGTCTTTCGGGGCGCTCTGGGAGCGCAGAAGTGTGGGGAGAGAGACCAGTCCTGACTGGTGTGTGAGAAGAGACGATGCCTGCGGGTAACACTGTCTTACGGATTGAGTAGAAGTTACCAGAAGGAGAAGAAAGGAGGAGGGTGCTACACAGCAGGAGCAGAGGGAGGTGTAGAAGGTGGTGTCGGAGATGGGCAGAGCGAGTGTATACGGAAAGTTCAGGGTGATCAGTCACTCACTGTGTTTTGGTTTTCCCTCCTGTAAAATGAGGATAACAGTACCACAGTCCTAACCCACACACACACTCTCTCTCTCTCTCTCTCTCTCACACACACACACACACACACACACACACCCTTCCTTTTTACCAATTTATGACCTCGCAGCCAGACTTAAACATGCGGAAATAGAGGAAATGAGAGGCAGAATGTGAGGAATGCCAGAATCAGTGGGAATGCAATGGAGGCAAAGTAGCGTTTGGAAGAAAGCCTTGAAGGATGAGCAGTATTAGCTGAGATTAGTATTTAGGATTAGGAAGAGTTGGTACAATTTAAGCAGATCCTTGAAGGACAGGACAGACTCTGGCAGAAGAGACAGAAAAGGGCATCTAAAAGGTTGAGCCCAGACACAGAGGTGCTTAGGCACAGGGTGAGGTTGTGAGGGGCAGAGGAGCTGGGGACCAGCCTGGAAGGGTGGGCTGAGGTCACATCAGTGCTTAACTGGTGGGCTGGCGGGCAGCACCGGGTTTGCATGTGGGTTTTATTTATCCACAGTATTTAAAAAAAGAAAGAAGATTTAAGTCAACATTTTTAAAATCATATTTTACATAAATCCACATTCCTGTTTCTTTGGAAAAAGTCCGGTCTGGCAACACCAGCCCCGCCTTGAGTGAGCGGTGACATTGAGGAGATCACGGCTGTGCAGAGCTGCGGGCTGACACCCACTGGCCAACCAGCTTGCCCAGTCTCGCCACCACACAGCTCACTCTCAAACTCATACGGTGTGTTCAGAAAGCTCCTGCTGAAGCACTAATTCATGACAAGGGAAAGGAAAGAAAATTCTACACCATTAACGTTGTAATTCCTTCATCAGATGAGGGAATGAATTTTACTACCCGGAAACATTTTAATTTATGGGGTAGCGGTTAGATGGGGGCAACGAGATGCTTGATGTGTGATGGCTGGGGAGGGAAAACCCTCAGAAATGAAGCATGGGCTGGGGGGGCGCCTGGGTGGCTCAGTGGATAAAGCCTCTGCCTTCGGCTCAGGTCATAATCTCAGAGTCCAGGGATTGAGGTCCCGCCTTGGGCTCTCTGCTCAGCAGGGAGCTTGCTTCCTCCTCTCTCTCTGCCTGCCTCTCTGTCTACTTGTGATCTCTGTCTGTCAAATAAATAAACAAAATCTTAAAAAAAAAAAATAAGTGAAGCATGGGAGCAGACACCCGAAAAGAGAGAGATGTTGGGGCCCTGCAGTGAGTCATTCTGACCACTTGATTCAACCACGGCATCTGGAGTCTTTGCTGGAAGGACCAATACACCTGTCCTTGGCAAATATATATTTTTTTAAAGATTTTATTTATTTATTTGACAGAGATCACAAGCAGGCAGAGAGGCAGGCAGAGAGAGAGGAGGAAGCAGGCCCCCCGCTGAGCAGAGAGCCCGATGCGGGGCTCAATCCCAGGACTCTGAGATCATGACCTGAGCCGAAGGCAGCGGCCCAACCCACTGAGCCACCCAGGCGCCCCAAATATTTATTGCACTGTAGATGCTACCACCTTACTTTATTAACCTCTTAAGCTTAAAAAATTGGACTCTTGAAGGACAAGGTGAAAGGTGTGTGTGTTTTTTAATTGATAAAGAAACTCATGGGAAAGAGAACTTTTTCTTTTCTCATTTTTAAAAGAGATTTTATTTATTTATTTGACAGAGATCACAAGTAGGCAGAGAGGCAGAGAGAGAGAGGTGAGGGGTAGAAGTAGGCTCCCCGCTGAGTCCCCCAATGTAGGACTCGATCTCCGGACTCTGGGATCAGGACCTGAGCCGAAGACAGAGGCTTAACCCACTGAGCCAAACAGGTGCCCCACTTTTCCCATTTTTAAAATAATTTATACTGTGTGTATGTGGGGAGGGGGGAGTCTTTGCAATTTGAAAGGTTCAATAAACCCTACTGGGAAATTTTTTATTAAAAATTATTTTAAAAATCATGCCAGTGAGTGCAAATGTTTAAAATAATATAGAAATATATGAAAGAGAAAACTGAACTGTTAAGAATTGGTGATTAAGGGGGTGCCTGGCTGGGTCAGTCAGTAGAGTATCTGACTCTTGATCTCAGGGTTGTGAGTTCAAGCCACGCTTTGGGAATGGAGCCCATTTAAAAAAGAAAAAAAAGGATGAGGTGCCTGGGTGGCTCAGTTGGTTAAGCATCTATCTTCGGTTCAAGTTACGACCCAAGGTGCTGGGATCAAGCCCCACATCCAGCTCCCTGCTCAGTGGGGAGCCTGCTTCTCCTTCTCCCTCTGTCTGCTGCTGCTCCCCCTGCTTGTGCTCTCTCTCTCTCTCTCTCTCAAGTCAATGAATAAAACCTTAAAAAAGAATAAAAAGAATTGGTGGTTAGGGTATGTGAGATCATTTAGAGAGTATTATTCTAGACGTGGCACTGTGTGTTTATGAGATGTAACCAGATCTAGGTATCTGTCTATCTGTCTATTTGGATAGACATTTTTTTTTCGTAAAAATGAGCGTTTACATTTTGTTCTGTTGTTTTTTTCCTAATGCTCTGTCTTGAGTATTGAAGGTCATTATACCACCTCTATGCCTGTGTAAAGAGAGTCTGTGATGGAAAACACTGCCAAATAGGAAGAGCTTGCTTTGAACCTCCACTGTGCCCCTCTGAGCCTTAGTTTACTCCTCTATAAAATGGGGACAAGGATTCCTTCAAAGGTTAAGATGAGGGTGAAATACACTACAGACTGTGCTCCCCATAGCTTCTTGGATACCAGCCAAGAGAGACCCCCGGAACCACTGAGAAAAAGCACACCTGCTTCTATCTTTCATTCTTAGGCTGGAATTGGAGGGGGGGGGGGCGTCAATTACAATTTTTCACAGTAGAATTTAAAATTATTTTTTCAGTGCTGAGTAACATTAAAATGCCAAGCAGTCCCTTAACAGATGCATTCAAGTTTTACGTAGGACATTTTCTCTGGACTCAGTTTTATTTATTCAGCTGCAAGAGAATTCCTGAAGCCAGGTATATGGATTGGAAGGTATGTCTGATAGGGAATCTGTGACCTGTGCCTGCCCTTTGTGGGGGCACCCTCTTGCCAGGGGGGGATGTCAGCCCTTCTCAGTACGGAAGGGGGTGCGGAGGGTGGCTACCGATCCTGTCTTTGGAGGCATTCCCTTCTGATACCTACTTTAACTTTTTCACTTCCCTCATTGCCCTTCTGGCACTAAACTACAGCCACACTCTGTTCCCCTTCCTCTCTATAGTCTCTCCCCTACCACCTTTTACTCGTGTAAACCCCAACCCTAGATTAAACTTTACGGTCCCACTCCTCTGATACTGCTTTGGGACTGAGGAATTCATTTTTAAACCCATGCCCTTTGACCTCTGCTGCTGCTTGGCCTCCCTCATGTTTCTCTGCCTTGTCTCTCATCCGGTCTCCGCGACTGTTGTAACTTGCTCGGTCTGCTGTCCTCTGGCTCCGGATCCATTCGTCGGTCCTCCCTCTTAGTCCGTGGTCCTGTTTCCTGCCTTACTGGGAAGGTGGAGGTCATGTGGCTTGAACTCTGAACTCTCACCCCCACCTCATCCTTTCTCCCCATCTTGGCTCTCTCTTCCTTGCCAGAGCCCAGCTTGGAAAACCTTCCCCTCCACCTCCAGAAACAGTCTCCTGGCTGTAGGCTCAGCACCACCAGCGCTAACTTGGGCGGGTTACTTAGCCTCTCTGGGCCTCCCTTCTTCGTTGCAGAACATGACTAATAAAATCGCCTTGCAGCTCTGGTTGTGGGGCAGATGGAACTCAGCTCTGCTGCCTGTGTTAGCTGTACCTGGAGTACATGTCGGTGCTTACGCGCCCTCCCCTTCTTGCATCTCGGTCCATTCCTCCGCCTGGCTGCCTCCCCCCAACACCCCCGGGGCCTGCAGACGTGCTCCCCTTCCTCGGAGCCCACCTTGCCCCTTCTTGGAGCTGCTGCCCATTTCTCTCCTGGATTCCACCAAAGCAGCAAAGAGTAGCCCCACCTGCTGCTTCTACCATCTTGTCAACCCCTGGCATCTTCCCTTATCCTCTGAAACTGAGCCCAGGCTCCCTGGTTTCCTCCAGATGTACCCACTTTGGATCTCTGGGCCACAAGCCACCCTGGTTTTTCTTCCCCGTCAGCTCCCCACATGTGACTTTCTTCAGGAGTTTTGCTCACATGCCGCCTCTGCATGCTCTTGCTCCCCACATGTGAGCCTGCCCCTCCAGTCTTCAGGACTCTCTCCCATCTTGCGCCCACCTTTTCCACTGTCTGCTGGGCCGCGCTCTCCGGGTGAACCCCCCCCTCTGTGTATGAGCCCCCAGTTAGGCATGCGGCATGCCCAAGGATGAACACCCATCCCCCTACTACCAAATCTCTTTTCCCTCCTGATCTTCCTGACTCGGGGGTTGAGATGCAGGGGCTGCTGGTACCTCCCTCTCCTCCCTGATCCCATGCCTGGACAGAGTGAGTGTTCGGCAAACAAAGGGTGGAAACCAATGAATCCCACAGGATGCCAACTCCTGCCATTTTCTTTCTTTCTTTCTTTCTTTCTTTCTTTCTTTCTTTCTTTCTTTCTTTCTTTCTTTCTTTCTCATTCATCCCTGTTCAATTCCCACAGCAGCCATGGTGACAGACATTTTATATACTTATCCCAATGAATCTGTACCACCCGGTAAGGAGGAAATTGTGTTTTTCCTATTTTACAGATATGTGGCCCCCATGGCTGGGGTGGGGGGCGGTTAGGGAACTTGCTAAACACACAGCTGGTAAGTGGCAGAGCTGGGATTGGAACTTGCATCCACCTTCCTCCAAATCCACATTCTTCTTCTTTATATTTTAAAAGATTGATAGATTGACTGATTGAAGAAAGAGCCCAAGTGGGAGGGGCAGAGGAAAGGGAGAAGCAGGCTTCCCACTGAGCAGGGGAGCTGGATGCGGGAGTCCATCCCAGGACCCTGGGATCATGACCTGAGCTGAAAGCAGACACCTAACCAACTGACCCACCTGGGCGCCCCCCTTCCCAGTCCACATTCTTAATCCTAAACTCTCCTGCCTCTAGCAGTTCCAACAGCGGGCTATGCTTAGTAGGTGCTGCGAGCTGAATACCATCTACAGAGACTCTCTCTTCTGTGGCTGGATTGTTTGTGTGCTACTGTTCTATTTACCCTGCTGTCACCCCAGCTCATCGCTGGCTTATTTTAGGGTCCGTGCCTTAACCCTTAGTGTTAGCACTTGAAAGCTTTGGGGCCTAGAAGCAGGAATGTGACCATCTCTTCAGATAGGGCCTCTGTTTCTTTTCCCTGTACGAGAGAGTTGGACCAGTTAATTACAAGAGCCTGTCTAGCTCTTATGCTCTGTGATTCTGTTTCACGGTTCTACTTTTGAGCACACAGTAGGTACGGTGAGCACACAGTAGGTACGGCTACGCAATACATGGACAGCAGAAGAAGCAGCACCTTGGCTGTCAGGGAGATGACAGAGTTACTCTGGGAGACAGAGCAAACATTCAGGAAACTGCCAACAATGTAAGGCATTATGTAATTATGCCTGTGATCTCAGATTATATACATTTGTGATGGTTCAATAAAGGAGAAGAAAAGCTGCTGCTCTCTTAAAAGAAAAAAAGAAGAAAAAAACACATAAAAGGAGCAGTTAGTGAAAAGCATTCGGTCTGGCCAGACTTCTTGTCAGATCTGCTACGCTCTTCCCTCTCAAAGTCATTCGTTCATTCCGTAAATACTTACTGTCCGCTAACGGACCGGGCTCTGGGGACATTGCCCCAGACACAACACCTCCCCAACCCTCTCACTGCTGCAGGAGTTGTCTCTGACACCCAGCTTTCATCTGGTTCCTGCCCTGCCGAAGAACCTTCTCGGCTTTCCTGCTCTCTGCAGAATCAGTGAGCTGACCTCCAGCCCTGCCTTCCCCTCCTCTTACCCTCCCCCTGCCCTGCAACCTGGACCTGGTCTGCTGGCCATTCCCCAAGCCCCCCATACATATTTTCATGTCTGAGCTAGAGGGCTGCTTTCTCGGTCAGCCTGGCAGGCTTTTATTCCTCCTTCAAAGCCCAGCTCGAATGCCACGATGGCAGCAGTCTTGCGGTCCCCCGGAATGCCTTTGCCCACCTCTGGGACACCTAATGGCCTTGTTTAGGTCTCTGCCTCCCATTTTGGATTGTGAGTTTCTTTCTTTCTTTTTTTTTTTTTTTTTAAGATTTTATTTATTTATTTGACAGAGAGAGATCACAAGTAGACAGGCAGGCAGAGAGAGAGAGGGAAGCAGGCTCCCTGCTGAGCAGAGAGCCCGATGCAGGACTCGATCCCAGGACCCTGAGACCATGACCTGAGCTGAAGGCAGTGGCTTAACCCACTGAGCCACCCAGGCGCCCGGATTGTAAGTTTCTTAAGGGATCTTTATGCCCTGTCTTATTCATCCGTGGGTCCCCAGAATCTAACCCTGTGCCTGAACAAGGATTTCTGATGCATGGCCAACCGAACAGCATCTGTAGAGGCCTGAACAGCAGGGCTCCCCTCGAGCTGCTAGACTCCTTCACTTTATGCCTTGCCCCCCACCCCGCCCTCCACAAAGGTGACAGGATGATTGAGGAGGCATCTGTCTCTACTGTCTCTTGTCTCCAGACAGTAGTGGGGAGACTTGGCCAGAAGGGCCTCACTTTGGCCCTGGGGGAGGGGGGGTTAGCGGCCGCGACGGTGGAAACCACGCGTGGCCGCAGGCTGCAGGGAAGGAGGCATGCGTGTTGGGCTTGGCTGGCAGGGGTTTCTGCGCTCCAGAGCACAAGTGGGTAAGGGTGTCAGGCGGGCAGGCTCTGTGCTGCACACACCCGCCGCAGGGCTGGGCCCCAAACGCCTTCTGCCCTGGGAAGAAAAGGAGGCATTGTGTGCTCTGGCTGTGCTCCAAGGGAAATATTCCTGTTGTTCTTCTATTTTAAACTGCTCCCTTTTTAAAGAAGGAAAGTCCAGAAGTGAAAAGCTCTCTCCCACCCCAACACATCCTGCCCACCAATTTCAAATCAGTCGCCGCCTTGAAAATCTCCATGAATTTATTAATCCATCGATTCATTCATTCGAGGACTAGAACTTGGAGGAGCACTGCTATGGCTCGTCCCTGTGAGACCCTGTTCCTGATCGCTCGCTGCATGTCCACATCCTCCCAAGCCAGACGTCCCTCTGTGGGTCAGCACCCCGCTTCGAGGGCTCCGTTCACCCCTGCCTGTTCTCCGCCTCTGCAGCCCAGTCCGGCACTGTACCTCCTTTTGGAGCCCTGAGTTATGGCCCATCACCCTTCCCTTGACTCAACCCTTGCAGACCAGCATGGCCAGAAGCATGCCGCAGCCTGGGTGGTTAAAAACTTAGGCAGTTAGACCTAAGTTCAACCCGAGCTCTACCATTCGCTTTTTTTGTGACTTGGACCCAGTGATGAAAACTCTTCTGGGCTTTGGCTTCCTGATCTGCAAACCAGAGCAAATAACACCTGATCTTGCACACGGAGTATTTGGGAGAAGGAAGAGATAGTGGTGCACTGCCTTATCCAGTGCCTACCATACCACAGGCCCCTCAATAAATAATATCAATGAGCAATTATTAAGCACTTACTAGTTGCTTCCTTCCCTCAAAAACAAAAGCAACCACAGTTTCTGTTGGAGTGTTTTCTACATGCTAAGTGCTCTGTTAGGCATGTTGCCACCTGGACAGCCTGAAAGAGTAGAGAGTACTATTTTATACCCTTACAGAGCTGAAGGAAACTGGCTCAAAGAGGTACAGTGACATGGTTAAGGTCACCAAGCTTATAAGCCTGGGAGCTGGGAATCATGCCAAAGTCTGTTGGGCTCCCCCGCCGTCCTTCCCAGCCACACAGACCACGCCCCCCCCCCGCCCCCATCACATGCCCAGCTCCTTGTTCCTGGGACCAGCAGCACCAGCGTCTCCCGAGAGGGAGGTGGAAATGCAGGTCCTCAGGCCCCTTCCCACACCTACTGAATCAGCATCTGCATTTAACAAGATCTGGAGAAACACATGTACAATACAGCTTGAGATGCTCTGAATTTCGGTTCACAAAATGTTTTTCAGACTAGGTGAGAGCAGGACTTGTCAACTCTAGTGCACATCAAAATCACCTCGAGGGCTGGTTAAAATGCAGAACCCTGCCCCCCAGAGATTCTGACTTTGTATCTATCGTTTGTTCCCTGCGCATTTATGATTTTCAGTTCAGGGCTTCCTCGGAGTAGGGAGAGCAGATCTGAGTGGGACCCAGATAAACTCCTGGCTCAGGTCTTAGCCCAAGGTGGCTCGTGGTGTGTAGCTGTTGGAGCCATTAGAGGAAATCTGGGCTGGATTGAGTCCTCACAGAGTCCTTGGCAGCAGCCATCTCCCTGCTTTGGGGGAAACTGGCCCATCAACAGGGATGTACATCTCTCAAGTTGTATGAGGCAAGACCCATACATTCCTCCATCAGCCACTGCATGCCCACAATGTGCACCCACTCCCCTTCACCATGCCCAGGTGAACAGCAGAGAAGTTTAATTTGTAATAAAAGACCCTTGTATCTGGGTGCCTGGGTGGGTGGCTCAGTTGTTAAGTGGCTGCCTTCAGCTCAGGTCATGATCCCAGGGTCCTGGATGGAGCCCCGCATTGCATCGGGCTCCCTGCTCAGCAGGAAGCCTGCTTCTCCCTCTCCTACTCCCCCTGCTTGTGCTCCCCCTCTCTGTGTCTCTGTCAAATAAATAAAATCTTAAAAAAAAAAAAAAAAAGCAAACCCTTGTATCTAGCCTGAAAATGTCTTTCTAATGTAGATTTTGAGAGTGCTAGATCTGCAAAGAGCATTTTCTCTAAAACTGGTATCTGTGTAACTTGACCACTGCTATCGAGTTAAAAAGCAATTAAACACCTCAAGACTCCTTAGAACTTTCAAAGATTATCTGAAAAGTAATTGTGTCATATTGATTCAATAATTTTAAGTTAATTAGAAACTCACAGCATTTCTTAGCTTATTCCTTTGAAAATAAATTTATTTTATGTCTAGACCTACTGCGTGACCAAACAATGTGGTTTATATTTTCAACAGTCATCTGATATTTAAGGAGCATGGCTGGTGATGCAGTTTAATATGAAGAGTCTTTCATTTGCTAAATCCTCCTATCTGGTTCCTTCCTTTTCTATTTAAGCTCCATTGGCAACTTGCTTCATAGACAGCTACAGAACTAGAATCTTAAAGGCAGAGAACACTGGGGTCAAGAGCTTGCTCTCTAGAGTTAGACACACCTCGATTTGAACTCCGGTGCTGCCGCTTCCTAGCTTTGTGCCCTAAACCTGTCATCTGTGAAAAGGATATAGGAGCACCTACCTACTGTACTCCATGTGAAATTAAATAAGTTATCATTCACACAATATCAGATAACATCTGGCTAGTAATAATTACTATTTATAATACTAAAATAATTATTCTGATGATGCCTCAGTTTGGTGATCTGTACAATGGGTGTGTCAGGGAATTACAAATGTCAACACCTGACTATTCAAAACTTCTCTGCCTGTGAAAACTTCAAGTCGTTCCCTTCTAAGAAAATGTCTAGCAGAGTTTTTCTTGGCTCTTGCCCTCAGGGAGGCAGATTGGGGTTGCCCAGGGATAGGAAAGCCCTGGACAAATGGAGCCAGTCCTGAGATTCCTGGTGACGGAGGGAGAGAGAGAGACTGGCAGACGGTGGGTGAGCAGATGCCAGGCATGAGGGAGGTGAATGAGTGAAGAGCCAGGTGGAAGGGTTTCCGTGAGAGTTGATGGAGAACAGAGCACTGTGCTTCCGAAACAGTTGTTTTGCTGGAAATAGATGCCGAGAAGAGCAGAGAGAGAGAAGGACAATTTTCAGACTTTGTCTCATGCTAAGAATGCACTTCCCCTTTGGTGTTTTCTCCAGAGACTGCAGTGAAGGTTTGGGTTGCCTCCAATTCATTTTTTCCTACTTAACTGCCGTTCCTTTGAACACAACCATTGAGCGGAGGCTGGGCCATGAGGTGGCTATCTTTGCCTCATCTACAGGGGAGTCCTGACGGGGCTCTTCCAGGGCTGAGCGGGGAGGAGTAAGGACACGTACAGATAGGTGGTTAACAGGTGTTGGTGATTATTCCTACTCTACGCATCGTACTTTCCCTGTGGCTAGTGGCTGCCAGCAAAGGTGGCTGTCTTCACCGACTTCACCATAATAATGCCATTATCCCACATTTCACCTGGGGACGCCAGCCACAGTGTTTTTTATTTATTTTTTATTTTTTAAAAATATATTATTTATTTATTTGACAGATGGAAATCACAGGCAGGCAGAGAAGCAGGCAGAGAGGCAGGCAGAGAGAGGAGGAGGAAGCAGGCTCCCCGTGGAGCAGAGAGCCCGATGCAGGGCTCGATTCCAGGACCCTGGGATCATGACCTGAGCCGAAGGCAGGGCCTTTAACCCACTGAGCCACCCAGGCACCCCGCCACACTGTTTTTTAAAGAACCAGTCAAATCAGTTTGATATCCTCCAGTACCACACGGCAAACCACGGCCATCTGCAGGAGGTTTATAAAGAAAAGCATTCCATCAAAAGTCTAGACAAGAGAATCTGACCTTTGCCCTGCTGTATGGTATGGACAAGTCGCTGAGGCTTAGTTTCCCCATTAGTAAATGAAGATGATGTCCCAGGTCATGTCTGGTTTTTCTGCTCCCAGCAACAGACAACCAGCAGGAGTGATGGAACACTTGCTACCTACAGACTCAGAAGCAGGAAAGAGAGGCCTTGCCTTAAAGAAAAAAAATAAATCACCCATAGTTAGGCTAGAAGAAAAGATGTGAGCATCTTTATTTTATTTGTTGTTAGAGTTAATAAAAGTCTGCCTGTGCTGTGCTCCAAATGTCCGACCATTTTGTGACATCTTTGAGCTGCTATGGGCAATACAAACGTGGGATGTGAATTTGGGAAGCACCATTTCTTAGTGACTTTCCCCACATTAAAATAATGCAAAACCCAACCAGAACAGGATGTGACCTTTCTACATACTGCCGATGCTGCACAGGACTTACACAGAGTCCATCTTCAAGGAAACGTTGAAGTGGATAGAAGTTTCTAGAGTCCTTCCTCTCTCACTGCCTCTCTCTGGCTCATCTCTGAGGATGCCCAGCGTTTATCCAGCTGCATGCAGCCAAGGCTGGGTTCCCCTCATCCCTGCCTGGCCCACAACACAGAGGCCTACTGCTCTTCTTTAGACAAAGCCTGCTGGAGGGGCAGGCGGGGACCTTGGGCAAAAATGAAAAGCCTTTCAACTTGCTTGAAAAGTCTGGAAACAGCCCTGGTTCCACCCAGGTGTCTGGAGATTATTTATCAGGCTCAATTTGGTTTAACTGACTTTCCTGAATGTGCAGGCTGTGCCAAGATAAATCTTTCTCCCAACCCAGGAGGCAGATGCCACAGCCCACGCAAGCCCTAAAGTGTCTGCACCTGCAGCCTCAGTTCCCAAGCCCGGCAGCTGTCTGTGAAGGCCTCCCCTAGATTCTGACCAGGGACAGTGATGCTCAGAGCGGAGGCTGCCCCGAGAGGCTGGGTGCACCGTGGAGGGTGTGGCTGCTCCTACCCTCGAGATGCTTTCACTGAGGTGACCCAGGAGGGAGGAGGTGAGGCTGAATTTCTTGGTTTACTCCGAGCTGTGGTTCCCAAGCTCTCTTGACGATGGCCCAGTTTGGCCAAGGGCAAAATCATGTGGCCCACAGAGCCCACGGGCTCCCACTCTGCAGTGGGAAAGAATTCAAAATAACAGAGGATGAAAGGCAAAGCGAAAAAGAAGCAGAGTGGTTGGGCAGCAAAGACTCAGGACAAAACAGAAACTCTGGAAAGTAATCTACAAGCGACATAAATGAACAGAATAAAAGCAATTGAAAACGAAGCCAACACTGGGGCTGCGGAGTTGCAAAGAGCAGAACCACTCCAGCAAGCTTCGGTGGAAGGGGAATTCAGTGAAGGACATCAAGTCCACCCTCTCCACGATTGCCTGCTTGCAGACCTTCCTTCTCCAGGGCACTTTCTTCCAATTTGAGGTCTGGCCTGTGTGCCTCTACCCTGTCGAGCACAGGTCCCATGCCTGAATCCTAAGTCTGAAGGAGCCTGGCACCGCAAATCCTGGTTTCAGCCTTGCGGGGGTGCGACTGCTAAGGAAGGAAATAACCCAGGCATAGGAAGGGTGTTCACAAAGTGTTGGTGAGCCCAGAAAAGCAACAAATGTCTTCTGTATTAATAACAAAGCACCCTCCAGAGAATTGCGGGAATTCCAGTTCTTGGCCGGTGTGCACACACAGGAGTTTTGCAGCGCTATTTGGAGAGGGATGGAGGTCACACTTCTTTGTAGAACAGAGAATTAATGTTCTCAGTAAACTCTTGTAATGAACTAATTTTTGTTTGTGAACGCCAAGGTTTATTAACACTCAATAACTCACTCATGTCTCTAGTTCCCTAGAAAACGGAGATCTCCTATATGGAGTTTCTTTTTGGAGTGATGAAAATGTTCTAAAATGAGGTTGTGGTCTTTTCAATAACTGGTGCTAGGAAAACTGAATATTCATATGCAAAAGAATAAAGCTGGACCTTAACCTTAAACTGCATACACAAATGACCTCGAAGTATATCAAATTCCTCAACCTTAAAGATAAAGCTATAAAACTTCTGGAAGAAAGCACTGAGGAAAATCTTCACGACAGTGAATTTGACAGCGATTTCATAGATCAGAGACCAAAGCACAGGTAACGAAAGAAAATTCAGATAAATCGAACTTCATCAAAATGAGTAACCTTTGTGCATCAGAGGATACCAGCAAGAAAGCAACAAGACATCCTACACAATGGGAGAAAATACTTGCCAGTCATATACTTCATAAGGGGTTAATATCCAGAAAGATCTCTTACAACTCAACTACAACAAAAACAATTTTGCCAATTCAAAAAGGGGCAAAGGACTTGAATAGACATTTCTCCAAAGAAGCTATACGAATGGCCAGTAAGGACATTAAAAAAGATGCTCAACAGTCATTGGCATTAGGTCAGTAAAAATAAAAACCACTAGAAGATGACACTTCACACCTACCACACTTGCTAGGATGATTAAATAACTTTTTTATTTTTTAATGGGAAAAAAAAACCCAGATATTGGTGAAGATATGGGGAAATTGGAACCATTATGCATTGCTGATGGGAACATGAAATGGTGCTGCTGCCTTGGAAAACAGTTTGGTGGTTCTTCAAAAAGCTAAAAATAGAATTACCATATGACCCAGCAATTTTACTCCTAAATGAAAGCAGGGACTTGAATAAATATTTGTATACCATTGTTCACAGGAGCATTATTCACAGTAGCTAAAAGATGGAAGTAACCCAAGTGTTCATTGATGGATGAATGGATGAACAAAGTATGCTACATACATACAATGGAATAATATTCAACCATAAGAAGGAATGAAGTTTTGCTATATGCTAAGCCTTGGATGGATCTTGAAGACTTGCTAAATGAAATAAGCCCGACACGGAAGGACATATTGTATGATTCCATTTATAGGAGGTAGCAAGAAAAGGCAAATTCATAGAGACAGAAAGTGGCATAGATGTTACCAGGGCAAGAGGGAATGGGGAGTAACTGTTTAGTGGGTCACAGAGTTTATGTTGGAGATGAAAACTTTCCGGGTATATACAGGGGTGATGGTGACAAAACATTACAAACGTATTTAACGTCATTGAATTCTGTACTTACAATTGGTGAAAATGATAAATTTTAGCTTACGTATATGTATTTTATTTTATCATTTCTTTTTATTGTTTTAAAAAGATTTTATTTATTTGACAGAGAGAGAGGCAGCAAGAGAGGGAACACAAGCAGGGGGAGTGGGAGAGGGAGAAACAGGCTTCCCACCCACTGAGCAGGGAGCCCCATGCGGGGCTTGATCCTAGGGTCCTGGGATCAGGACCTGAGCTGAAGGCAGACGCTTAACGACGGAGCCACCCAGGCACCCCTATTTTATTTTTTAAAGAGTTTACTTATTTATGTGTCAGAGAGAGAGTGTGTGCACAAATGGGGAGCAGCAGGCAGAGGGAGAGAAGCAGGCTCGCTGAGCAAGGACAGGAGTCCGATGCAATCCCAGGCAGAGGCTTAACCGACCGATCCACCCATGCGCCCCTGTACATGTATTTTAACACAATTTTAAAAATTAGGTGATGGCAATGTTTGCACAAATCTATACTACAACTATTGAATCGTCCAATTTAACTGAGTAAATTGTATGGCATGTAGACTACATCCAAATAAAGCTATTTTAAAAAATCCTTTCCAGCTCTGACAGTTTCCCTGATCCATCCATTCATTCATGTATTTATATATTCACTGAGTCAACATATTTTTGTTGAGTCCCTATCATATCAACTGTTCAGAATAGGGTGATAAATAAATCAAACACACTATCTGCCCTTCCCTCACTTAAAACAGTGTGGGTTTACAAAGGAATCATAGCTAACATTTCTTGACGTATTATGTGCAGAGCATTGGCACAAACACTTTACACACTTCTCTCACGTGGTCCTCACAACCATGTACTTAGCTGAATAAGAAATTTGTTCAAGATCACAGAGCCAGGATTTGAACCTGGGCTGTCTTACCTCACAGCCTGTGTGCTCTTAACCATTCATCATATGTGGCAGCTGGGTTCCAGCCACCTGAAATTGGGGTTTTCCTGGAGACCTGACCGGAGGCCCACCTGTCAGGCTGCCTGATCTGGTGGCATTGAAGGGAGAGTTCAAGATGAGGTGGGATGCCCTCCAGGAGGGAGTGAGTGTGGATCATAAGGCCTAAGTCAGGGGGTTCTTGCATAGCCCTTTACAGTAATCATTATGAAGCAGGTAGGATTACATTTTTTAAATGGGTAGGTGATGGAATTCTAAATATAAAATCAAATTCATAATTGAATTTATATTATTATATTAATAGCTAATGTATTTATTATTTGTTGAACACAGCCTGTACACCAGCCTGGGTTCTGAGTGGTTTATATATATCATCATATTTCATCCTCCATGACATGTAGGGTGTAGGACTCTTCCTACTTTACAAATGAGGCACAGAGAGGTCAAGCAATTTTTTCAAGGTTGCACAGCCAGTGGCAGAACTGGGATTCCAGCTGTGGCTTCTCAGTGTGGAGTCCAGACTCTTAACCACCACAGAACTTGCTCTTTGATTACGTTAAGATATACAAAGTAGTGGGATATGAGGTTGTGGGATTATGGTGATTTCCCACCTTTTCCATCCACAAATTGTTAATGTTTTTATTTTCCAAGAATATATCACGATAGTGATTTTTTTAGAACAAGAAAAGACATCACATGTCTCTATGATGCTTTCATCTTCTTGCTTCACCGTTTTATTTAGTTGTGTTTGATTTGGCAGTTGCCTGCGCGCTCGGGCACAGACAAAGCCCGTGCAGTGAAGACGTGGGCAGTACTGCAGGAGATAGGGTGAGGTGTCAGTGCCGCAGCAGCCCCGTTGGCTGCGGCTGCCCGGATTCCGCGGCAATCTTCCGGGGAGGGCGTGGTCCCCTTCTCATTAAAGCCATATCAACACTAAATAGCCTTCTTTAAAGACTTTCCCACCATCCACCCCACCCCCATACTTGTAAGTCTGCGTTATACCACAGTTAAGCACGGTGTGCACACTGAATTCAAATCTGAATGCTCATAGTGCCGATACCTGGGCAACTCACTGCACTGAGCCTCAGCTAATGGGAATCATAGGACCGCTTCATAGGGTTACTGTGCGAATTAAACTGGATGGTGTTTAGAATGGACCTAGGATACCTGGCACAGTGTAGTGTCAACAGAGAGTACTGTATTTAGATGTTATCTAGCTGCTTTTTGATTCATTCCGGTGGTTAGAAATCTTTCAAAAATTGACCATCAGTATCTCTTCTCTTGAGTTGCCCGCTGATGCCCCTTCCTCCTGGGTCTCTTGGTGTGTGGATTTGACAGTGCGTTTGGGTCAAGCACTGAGAGCATTCTGGGAGGGTCTTTTTCCCGGGCTCCCCGATGCCTTCCATTTTCTCTGGGGAACACTTTTCACTGGTTAGTGCAGCCTCCTTTCTCCCGGAAACTGGCCCTATTTCCACCCTGAGAAATTCTCACCTGCTTTAAAGGGTCGGTCTTGAGAACAGCTGATTCCCCCTGGACTGCTATAGCCAGTCCAATCCCCCTGGGACTACTATACTTCCAGCTTCTCCGTCCGTTTAAACAGTGTTGGGACAGAGTGGCCGTGGCCGAACCAGTCTGCTCCGAGAGCCTCTGTTTCAGGCGTACCTAATAGCCTGCTCTTCCTTGACCCTGGGTCATCACACCCGCTGCCGAAGAGCTGACCTTCCTGAGCAAAGTGCAAAGCCTAAGGGACTGCTTAGATAAAAGGCACATTCTTTAGATAGTTTCATCTCTTCTTCCCCTTGCCTTGGAGAGTCCACTCTTTTCTCATCGTGGGGCAAACGGGATCTGGGCCAGAAGCTGGAAGTTTCTAAACTGCAAAAGGAATCAGTGTCTCCTCAGCCAAGTGCTTCTTGCCAGAGAAGTTCTTGTGGATAAATGCGTGTGGTCCAAGGGAATCTGCACAGCCAGTGGCAGAACTGGGTGGCGTAACCCAGTCTTAGGATAGTAACCTAAGACGGCTACTATCTTAAGACCTCTGTCAGAGTGAGGCCTAGGGGTGGGGGCGTGCCAAGTTCCAACACAGGGTAAGGGGGGGTCCTCCCACAAGAAGCACACCCCCCTTGAGAGTGGTTGGGGATTTCCCTGAAGACCTTCCTTAAATGCGAAGTCACCTTCTGCGGGGACAGCACCAACCCTGAAGCTTGCGTCCGGATTATCTTGTGTGTCTGCTGCACTCACCGGCAGGTTCTCTCCAGCCTGAGTGGCTGCGAGGAAAGGGTACTAAACTTCGAGACCGAAAATCTGAGTTTGGGTTGAGGCTTTGCCTTTTGTTAGCTTTGTGCTGTTGTGGGGAACCAGCTTTGTTTCCTCATCTGGAAGATGGAGAGCAACATTCCTGGTTCTGCTCACCTCCCTGCCTGACTCCGGAGGGAAATGAGCATGGTAGGCAAATTAGAATGGTATGAAAGACAGAAGACTTTGTCCTCCTCTGAGAGACACAGCAGTCAGCACAGCGTCTGTCCCAACATCTCAGGGGGGACTCCTTCTCCCCAGAAAGAGGTCTGAAAGGAGGGGAGACTAGGAGGTTCAGAGTGTGTGTCTTCTTTTCCTTGTGGGTCTTCTGTCCCGGCATCTGAGCCAACCTGACTGGTGGCACTGCTGGGGGACTAGTATTTCCTTTCCTCATTCTGCTGGTCTTTTTTCTTCTTCTTCTTTTTCTTTTTTAATCTGATGAGAGACTTGGGGCCAACCGGAGAAGCAGATGTGCTCCCTTGGTACTTAAGGAAGTATCTGGAAAGGTCACCTGTGTTTAGAGCCATCAGTGTTGTGGATAAGTTCAGTTTCACACACCTGACATGGCATCTAGCCTGTGATGCGGTCGGGGACAGAGACACAGAGCAGCAATTAGAATTCGAGAGACACCCGCTGTAGTCGAGGGCAGACAGCCGTGGAAACAGGCAGACTAGCCACTGCTCTTGAGCAGATGCTGAGTGGAGCTTGGAGGAGGGGCAGGAATGGGCCAGTGCTCCGGGAAGAATGCTGGGTCATGCAAGAAAAGCATTAGGTCTGGAAATAAACCTCTCATCTCCATATTGGATGAGAAAGAATTTATTCCTGGGAGAGGAAAACAGAGTGCTTGTCTCCAACACAGAGATGAACCAGAGGGGAAGAGTGGGTGGCTGAAAAGTCATGGGACCCGGTGACATGGAGAGCTTTTCTTCTCCCAGGGTCCTGGGGAAGTAGCACATGCCTCGAGCCATTCGCTGGCCAGTTTGGAGGGGGGATGGTCAATGATCATTTTAATCCATCAGAGGAACAGCTTGCTCTTTGGTATATTTTTCCATATAACCTCAGAGTTCAAGGAATATTTCTGATATATTTTTTAAAATTCTAATGATCTGGTCTGTGAACTCAGTTAACACAGAAAAATACTTTCAGCAGTTGAGAAAAGTGTATTCTGCTGTCCCATAGTCCTGTCCCTCCCATCTACCTGTGCCCTTTGGGAAGTCTCTTGACCTCCCTCTTGAACAAGGTGCCCTAGAATCTTTCCAGGAAAATAAGGAGTGTGATCCAGTGTAGTAGGAAGAACACAGAATTCTAATCCAAGAATATTCATTTTCATCCATATCCCCTCTTGGGTGAGCCAAGAGAAGTCACAGTGTCTGTCTCATTTTCTTCACCTGTACAATGGAGAGGTTTGTCCCCGTCTGGCTGCCTCAGACTTGTTTGAGGATACAGGGGACGCAGGATGTCAAGTGCTTTCCAGGTGTATTGGACTGGAGACAGGCAGCATTTCAGGGTGACACTGAGCTCTCGCATCAACCGCAGTGTGGGGTAGGCAGGAATCTGCCCTGGTCTTTGAAGCACATCTCGACAGGCTGTGCCTGTGAAGGTCAGAGCTGCTTTGACATGTCTCACTGTTGGAGTTTCACCTCCCAGGACAGCCTCATTTGGCGAGGGCTCAGGGAGGGCAAAGGGAATGAGGTCCCTATCCTCTTTTTGCTAAGCCTGCATACAGGAACCCAGAGGCTCTCCCGGCTCCTTTTGACCACAACTACCCCAGGTCCAGCCGTGGTGCTGGATTTGGAGAGCTTGGAGCCTTTGAGCACAAGCCTCCCACCTGCCTCTGCTCCAGAGAGAGCGGTGGCTGCAGTGAGCTGGCCCCGACTCTTCCCAGAGCTTGCCTGAGACACTCTGAGACTGTCCTCCACAGCTGCCTTCTGGCTGGCTCCTGTACCTGCCCTTCTGAACTCACCGGTCTGCGCTGCAGTTAGAGACCTGCCCAGGGCTGGATCCTTATAGTAGGTATCTCCTTGCTTTTCTCTTGCTGCTAAAATAGGGTGCATTTTGGTCCTGGGGCATCAGACTGGTTAGAGTGGCGGGAAGCCGGAGCTGCCAGTCTTGTCTGGATCTCACTGAGCATTGTATCATCTTCCTGCTCTGCCCCAGTAGACTTCCAGTGACTGACCAGGGCGCCAGCCCTGGGACCGCTTGTGGAAGCTTTAGAAGCTTTACGTGGTTGTGGGACCCCAGGAGGTGGGTGGAGGGGGAAGTTTCTAAATAGAGTCTGGAAGAAAGAGATGCACCCCTGCAGGGTTTCAAATCCGAAGGACAATTCCCATGTCTTCATTAGGAACAATTGTATTAATGAGCCGCCTGGGCTGCAGGGAGAGAGAAGGAAAAGCGAAATTAATTATGACCCCTCGGAGAAGCTCCCAGAGTTGGGGCAGTTGCGGGAAGATGGTGTGTGCTGTTTCGGTGTCTTAGCTGTGGCATTAGCTCTGGGAACTAACTTTCCAATGAAGGATTTGAGCTTTCTTCCTCTTCCTGCAAGATCAGGTATCAGCTTATTGAGCACTGAATTCCTGCCTGACCCTACTCCCCTCTTCCCGGGAGTGAAAAGGAAGTCGGTATTTGCTTCTCCAGCAAGGTCACGGATCACCTGACCAAATCCTTTAACAGCTGGGAAGCCAGTGCTGCTGTGCTGAACTCCGGAGCCTGAGCCGAGCAGTCAGCTCTGGTCCTGCAGCCAGCACCTTGCTTTCCGCAGGGAGTCGACTCCTCTCACTCCAGGCTATGGCAGGGGGAGGATGCCAAGGCAAGGTAATGTGGCTACAGTTTTCCTCCCGACAGTTTTCCCTTCTCCACGAAGCTCCAGATTCCACTGCTGCATTGCAGGCGAAAATGACAGACACTTGGCGAAAAATGTGAGAACGGAGTTAATGAGGTTGTGTTCATGTGTCATTTACTGCGAAGGAGTTATCTCTTTGTTTCCTGGGTCGGTGGAAAGTGAGTCGGCTGGAGAACTCCATAGGCAGAATATTTTTTAGAAGTGCAGCTCCCCTTCCTGGGTGCCTGGGCTCCAGCCCCTCCAGATGCTAAGCGGCATCACAGATGCCTCCTGCTTCTCGGCACAGGGGACATTTACACTGGGAGGCGAGGGGCTCTGGAATGGGGAAACAGGAAGCACCCATCATTTTGGCAGGATCCGTAAGAGGTACGGGTAATTTTTTTGTGGGGGGAGGTTCTTTTGGAAAGAGTGCTTTGTCTTTGCGAGCGATCGTGCAGGGATTGGCCGGGCTGCTGTTCCGTGCATTACCTTGCTAAATATTTGACTTTGTAAGGTTGAATTCTCCAAGAATTATCGTGGCAATACGGCTGTGCTTGGAGCCAAGCTTTCTTTTCAAGGAAGTCCAAGGTGCTATTTATTTTGGCATGTGGCCTGTTCTAGGATGAAATACAGCGTTTTTATTATTGCAGAATAAAGAGAGGTTTGAAGAGACGAAAAGTACAGAACTAGGTTTCAGTTTCAGGACTAAGTAAAGGAAGGCTTCTTTGTATTTGAGGTTAGGAATGAGATTGTAAATGGCATCATAACAGGAGTAACTGCGGAGAGAGAGAGGGTGTAGGTGTCTACACTGCAGGAGTTGGACTGACTGGGGGAAATCGAGCTGTTCCTAATGTAGCCTGATAGTTATACATGGGCTTTCAGAGTAACTGCCTCTTTGGTGGATTTTTTTTTTTTTTTGTAAAGATTTTATTTGTTTATTTGACAGAGAGAGATCACAAGTAGGCAGAGAGGCAGGCAGAGAGAGAGAGAGGAAGAAGCAGGCTCCCTGCTGAACAGAGAGCCTAATGTGGGGTTTGATCCCAGGACCCTGAGATCATGACCTGAGCTGAAGGCAGAGGCTTAACCCACTGAGCCACCCAGGCAACCCTGAACTGGGCATTCTTGATCCTTAGATAGGTTATCGACAAATTAAAAATTACAGAACACCGGGTATTGTAAGGTTCTGAATACCAAATACAACTTAACAGCACTGAGTAATGAATTGCTTTATGTCAAAATTTTTAGTGCTTCAGAAGGTTGCAAATTTACATTTGAAAGGGGAATTCTGCCCAACCAAGCTCATTTTCATGTTCTGTTGCATTGCAAAGTAGCATGTGTTGATGTGGCGATTTTTCTTCAATTCCATTCACCAAATCACATAAAAAAATACACCCTTAGCTCAATTCTAAGATGTCCACCCCCAGGGCCATAATTGTGGCCAAAGTGCAGGAGGAGGCCGAGGTGGGTGAGGCTGGCAGTGGTGGGATATGGGCATGACAGTTCCCTCCTTCCCTTCCTGTGTCTAGACCTTTCCTTAGAAGCTTGCTATGCTCTCTTCTTCAGAGCGTTGGGTGTCAGCTCCACTTAATTTCTGTAACCTCAGAAATGACTGATTTTAGTAATATTCAAGCAAGTCTAAGAGAACTATTAGAAATCCCCATAGAGTTCTTTTTTTTTTTTTTTTAAAGATTTTTTTATTTATGGGGCGCCTGGGTGGTTCAGTGGGTTAAAGCCTCTGCCTTCGGCTCATGTCATGATCTCAGGGTCCTGGGATCAAGCCCTGTGTCAGGCTCTCTGCTTAGTGGGGAGCCAGCTTCCTTTCCTCTCTATCCTCTCTCTCTGCCTGCCTCTCTGCCTACTTGTGATCTCTGTCTGTCAAATGAATAAATAAAATCTTTTTTAAAAAAAAAGATTTTATTTATGTATTTGAGAGTTTGGGGCGACAGCCGAGGGAGAGACTTCAAGCAGACTCCCCACTGAATGCAGAGCCTGATGCAGGACTCGAACCCACAACCCTGAGATCATGACCCAAGCTGAAACTAAGAGTCCAACGCTTAACCGACTGAACCATCCAGGTGCCCCTCTGTAGAGTTCTTTTCAGTGAAATTTGACCTAACATGTGTGGCATAATTATCTGACCCTAGGATCCAACATTAAGGATTGAATCCTAACTCAAACCAAAGGCAGTAAGTGTGACTGAACTCTCTGAGGTGATGGTGAGTTTGTGTCAAAGATCCCTCTTGCACCTAGGTGGTCCCCTCTTCCTTAGAAGGAGCCTGTGGCTTAATGTACCATCTTGAAGAAGCAGGTCACACACATCTTTGGCCAAGAGGCCTTACAAGAGAGTAGTTCTCCTTATCTGTCCGAGAAGGCGTTTTACACATACTTGTGGCAGAAGCAGAGAAGCATCAAAGTCAAGAACACTTCCTGCTCCCCCTCCCTCTCCCACCCCGATCAGTCACAGCATCCAGGCTGGGCAAATGTTTACAGATCACTTCCCAGGACATGACTGGAGTAGGCTAGACTTGAGGGCAAATCCTGGTCCGATCACCTGCTTGTGATGTAACTTTGGCAGGCCTGGAAACTCTCTCCGCCTCAGTCTCCCTATCTGAAAACTGGGGACAATCGTAATAATCCCCTTGGGGTTATGGTGAAGATTGCATGGGAGAATTCGAGCATGTCAATTGCTCTGAATGCTGCCTGTTGCTCAGTAATGATACAGGGTAGGAGGAGGAAGGGAGGAGAAGGGAGAGGAGAAACCATGATGATGGAGACAGGCTGAGGGGCCGAGCTTAGGCTTCAGGTCCTCACTCTTCTTCTTCCACCAGCATCTGGGAGGCTCCCCCACCGACTGCAGACTACTGACCTGCGGCATTATCAGGCACAGTGTCCTCTGCCTGGGAACCCTCTCTTGCTTTTCTTTCTTCTTCTTTTTTTTTTTTTTTTTTTTAATTATCCTTATTTTTTAATGGAGATAATAGAGACATAATTGACATACAATATTGAATTGGTTTTAGGTGTGCAAAATAATGACTTGGTATTTGTATATATTGTGAAATGTCTTCCACGATAAGTCTGGTTAATATCTGTCCCCATAGTTATGAACTACATGACACCACAGTTACATAGTTACAAACTATACAAACTATCCTTTTTTTTTTTTTAGTTACAAACTGTTTTTACGATGAGAACTTTTTAAAAATTCCCATCTAATTAACACACAGTATTATATTAGTTTCAGGTGTACGGTATAGTGATTCAACAATTCTAAACATTACCAAGCACTCATCCTGGTAAGTGTGCTCTTACCCCTCTTTATCTATTTTGCCCATCCCCCCACCCATCTCCCCTCTGGCAACCATCTGTTTGTTCTCTATAGTTCAGAGTCTGTTTTTTGTTTGTCTCTCTTTTTTTTTCCTTTGTTTGTTTGGTTTCTTAAATTCCACATATGAGGGAAATCATATGGTATTTGTCTTTCTCTGACTGACTTATTTCACTTAACATTATACCTTCTGGATCCATCCATGTTGTAAATGGCAAGATGTCATTCTTTTTGATGGCTGAGTGATATTCTCTCTCTCTCTCTCTGTGTATATATATATACACGCTTATGATGAAGACTTTTAAGATCTACTCTATTAACAACTTTTAAACATCCAATATGGTATTATTGACTACAGTCGCCATGCTGTTCATTACATCCCTGTGACTGGAAGTTTGTACCTTTTGGCCGCCATCCTCCGTTTCACCCACCCCACAACACTCTGCCTCTGACAGCCACCAGTCTGTTCTCTGTATCTATGAAATTGGGTGTTTTTAGATTCTACCAACAAGTAAGATCATATGGTATTAGTCTCTCTCTGTCTGACTTATTTCACTTAGCATAGAGCTCTCAGGATCCATGCATGTTGTCACAAACAGCCAAGATTTCCTTCTTTGTCATGGCTGAACAGTTTTGCATTGTATCTATTTACCACACTTTCTTCACCCTTTCATCCACCGCAGGACACTTAGGTGGTTTCAGAACCTTTTCTTTCTAGCAAGGGCGAACCTACCTCGCCTCAGGTTAGAACCTTCCAGATCTACTTGCTGCCTCTTTAGCAGCCACACTTGCCCCCCCCCCCCATCTTTCTACTCCAGCTCTATGCTGTTTCCAAACTCAAGTACTTGTTGCCCCCAAAGTAAGTGAGGTACTTCGTGCTGGCATTCCCTCTGCAAGGAGTGTCTCTGCACCTGGAAACCAGGCTGCCCTTCCAGGCTCTGTCACACCTGCAGAGGGAAAGGCCCCTTTGGCAGCTGCACGCAATGTGGTTTGGAGCGCTCACAGAGAGAGGCCACGTGAACTTTTGCCAAGCAAACTTTAGACCTCCCCTCGTTTGGTGGGCCACATACTTCTTAGCCGTCTTTCCCAGTTTACCTATTTGTTTTTTCCATCCCCAGCTGTTGAGGCCACCCCTCATCTATCTCTTACTCTCAGTTTCCCCCAATCCTTCCCTTCTCCCCAGTACACTTCTCTGGTCCGAAATTCATTGTCAAGCACACTAGAATTCCTGAAACAACCCTGCGTCCACTGCTGAGGTGTCAGATAACTCACTGTTATGATGTGTGTGGAGTTACAATCATAAAAAGACAATTTCCTGGGTGATTTATTATAATGGGGGCAGGTGCCAGGTTGTTTACCATTCGAAGAAAGAGTCCTGGGATTAGAACTTTGGGGAGAATTTATGATCAGACCTCAAGGTATCCTAATTCAGTCAGGACAGTCTTCTGCTTGAATAGTTCCTGATATCTTTGGAGCACCGAGCTTGAACTTGCCCTGCCCTACCCAAGGTTAGACATCACCTCTAAGTATCAGTGCCTCCTCGGTACTTGGAATGATCTCACGCCTGTTTTGCATCTGACTGGGATGTCACAGATCATTTAGAGGTATTCTGATTCCAGTTTCTTCCCCCAAAATGGATTAGAATTCTTTCACCGTGATGGAGGGGAGTAGATTACAGCTTTTGATGTTGTGGAAGGAGTACTCTGCTAGTTGGCAGAGCTCTGGAGCCGGCTCTACCCCCTTCACTAGAATGCTGAGAGGCCCTGCACAGACCAGTTAACCTCTAGCCTCAGTTTCTTCCATCTGCCAGGTGAGGGGACTGGGCCAAATCCTCCCTTTGGTGTTGACCATCGCTAACATCCTTTGAAGACATGCCCAGGATTGGACATACTCTAGGAGGAATGTGGAGCTCCTGGGCAACCCTGAGAGGAAGACAGGGACGGGAGTTCTTTGCGATGATACTGCCTCCCTATTTATGCTAACTGTCCTTCTTTCTTTCAGGGCTCTTCAGTGGGTTGTACAGACTTACCGGATGAAGAGTGCCTGAGAGACTGACAGTCTGCATTCCCTAAGATGGAGAAGACAGATGGTAGGCAGGCTGCTCTGTATAACCTGGTCTAAAGGGAGCCCTTGGGTTGCAAAGGGATTGCTACTACAGATCCTAGAAACAGCCTAAGGGAGGCTCACAAAAGACATTCCCTGTACAGATAGTGCCAGGAGACCCAAACTGCGTATTTTGGGTATGAACAAGAGTAGTAGTATAGGATACGAATGAAGCCTTGTGGTTATGTCAGACTGCTGTAATCACTAGACAGTTTTCTCGTCTCTTCCAAGCATCAAGAAGGGAGCAGGATGCTCTCACTCACTACTCTAATTTTAAGGATGAGGAGCTTGAGGTCTGAGAGAGACACAATATGGTGAAAGAGCCTCCATGTATATCTGGGTGACTCTCCCTGTTATTTACTCCTCTGAGCCTCGGTCTCCCCATGTATCAGTTAGCTTTGCTGTGCAACAGACCACTCAAAAATTGATAGACTTCAAGACATTTACCATTTCTGGAAAGATTCTGTGGGTTGTCTGGGCCATTTTTCTGGTCTGGGCCAGCCTGGCTGATATTTGCTGGGCCTCTTCATGAGTTTGTGGTCTTCTGGGCGACCTGGGTGGATGGTGTAGAACGGCCACACTTACATGTCTGTTGGCCGACTCCATGTCACCCAGGCACAGGTGGTGATTGGCCATGTGTTTCTCATCACCCA
Organism: Mustela lutreola; assembly: GCF_030435805.1. NCBI lineage: Eukaryota > Metazoa > Chordata > Mammalia > Carnivora > Mustelidae > Mustela > Mustela lutreola. The sequence continues at coordinate 50,637,475 of NC_081299.1, read as the reverse complement.
GCAGGTTAGCTGGAGTCTATTCCCACGGTAGCAGAGGGTTCAAAGTTGTTGAGTAATAACTATGTAACACAACAACAACTGTTTTCACAAATATTCCCCTCATTCCCTGCCCAGGAAACTTGCTGAAGGTCATAGACTAGACCCTGATCTCCTGATTTCCTCTTCTTCTTCTATTTTAAAGTTTTATTTTTAAGTAATCTCTACACCCAAGATAGGGCTCAAACCCATAACCTTGACATCAAGTGTTGCATGCTTCACTGACTGAGGCAGACAGGGAGCCCCCCACACCCACCCCGCCCCCAATCTTCTGACTTATGTCAGGGAAACAGGAGTGCCTGTAATTCCCCTGAACCACATGGCCCTTCACCAAGCCCAGCACTCAGGGACCAGACAGCAGCCCAGCCCTGCCCCTTCCCTCTTTCCAAATGTAGTTCTGTATATTTTGAGAGTCTGCCTTTCTCCCCAGAGAGCTGCCTTTTCATGGAAGTGTCCCACCGAACACCAGCTAATTCCTTTCATGCCCCAGGGGCCTGTCATTCCTGCCAGCCTCATTTGTCCCTGCTCAGCAACCTCAGCATTGCTGTGCTCCTCCACGTGATTACCCACAACTAGCTCAAGATAGGTACCCCTCCCTTCGGGCAGCACCGCCTCATGAAATAAAGGCAGGAGAGAGAAAAGCTTCCATGACTGCCTTGGCCTCTGAAGAGGCTCATTAAATTCCCCTTCCTTCCGACTGTGTTTGTGGCCACTTTCTCTATAGTTCCTGTTTTTTTCTGTTCCTTCAGAAACCAAATGTAGGCTTTTGGACTTTCTTTCTCACATTAAATACCTCTGATTCATTAGCTCACCTGCTGAATTTCACAGTTTTCCTCAAGGTAATCACCGTGGCATCTCCTTCCTTCCACTGGCCCCTTCTACTTCCCTTTCTTGCATCTGTGTGTGAGTCTTAGGCTCATGACTGCCTTTGCAGGTCATTTCCAAGGGTCTAATTACCTGGCATCCTTGCGGACCAAGATGCTGTAGGGAATCCTAGGTAGCTCTGAGCCTGTGTTATCTTACTTTCTTCTTCTCCCCTGACTCATTTTCCCAGTTCCTCCAGAATTATCTTCTCGGATTCCTGAGGCTATCATTTTTTTTTTAAGATTTTATTTATTTATTTATTTGATGGAGAGAGAGAGACAGCAAGAGGGAACACAAGCACGGGGAGTGGGAGAGGATGAAGCAGGCTTCCAGCAGAGTGGGGATCCAATGCGGGGCTCAATCCCAGGACCCTGGGATCATGACCTGAACCGAAGGCACACGCTTAATGACTAAGCCATCCAGGCGCCCCGAGGCTGTCATTCTAACATGAGAGCTAAATATTCCAGGGAACGAGCTCATCCTCAGCGAGTTCCCCCACCGGCCCCACTTAGAACAAGCCCATCTTACCTTTCTTGAGTGCCTGTGCCATGTCCTCCCTATCACATTCATGCTAACAACCACAGCAATCCTGTCAGTTAGGTATTATCATCAGCATGCTACAGATGGAGAAACTGAGGCATAGGGAAATGAGAAAGCCAAGATTCAAATCCAGCCAGTGTGGCCATGTGTCTGTTTATCCGATCAGCAGCTCATTTTGAGCAGAAACAGCCCTTTTAATTAATTCTTGCCCTGGCCCAACGCCCGGAATTCTGAGCTCCTTCATACCTGTCACCAGGTAGAATTGAGAGGAGCGGAGCCAGATGGGAGCACAGGTCTGCTGGCATATCAGATCATCTCCCTCGTTCAAGGTCCAACATTCCTTCTAACTGGGAGGAAGAGAAGGAACACAGTGGTGGATAGTAGGTAGAGCAGCTCTGTGTGTGTGTGTGTGTGAGAGAGAGAGAGAGAGAGAGAGAGAGACCCCATAGTACTAGCTTAGGAAAAAGCACCTATGAAAACCATCATCCTGGATAGCGCTCCGTCTCACAGACTCCTTTGGTTTCCTTCAGTCTCCCTTGTGGAAGATTTTGCCTTTGAATCTGTTCTTTCTTATTTGATGCTATTCTTGTATTTGTGCTCTGGACCTGCTCCCAGAGGCCACTGGGTAAATCAGCCTCAACTGATTTGAGGCAATAAGCAGATAAATAATGCAGCTTCTCCTTCAGGAGAGTTCTTTGCCTTCGGGTCATAAATCTGCTCTCTACTTAACTTTAAACAAATATCTGCTCTCTGATTTGGCCTGTTCCTGTAATCCAGGAGGCTGCTGAGTCGACCAGGAGGCCTAAGAGGACAGCTGGGCGTAGCCTGGAAATTTAACAGAGAGCAATAGCTCTCATTTATGGAAATGACCAGTGTGCCTCTTTGGGGGAAAGCAGGTTGGTGGAAAAAAAATTGGTGTGGGTGAATGGGAACTTATTTGGTCTTTTTGGGGGGCTTGAGAAATCGTCACTCATTACTGCCTGAAGTTCAGGTCCCTGGCACAGTACCAGTGGAACCCAGTGAGGACAGTCCCATGGGTTGTCCCCTGCTGTGGTGGTGACATAACTGCCCACAGGCCCCATGGCTTTATTGAGCATCGAGCCCAGTAGGCTTGACTGTGTCAGTGGACACAATGTCAGACTGCAAGAGTCTGGTTGGCTTTGTTTAGTTCTTTGGAGATAACTGTACTTCTCTAAGCACAGAGGGCCACCTGACAGCGCATGGCACTGACTGAAAGGAGGGATCTAACAGGCGAGAGAGAAGAAGGGCTCAGGCCTAGTGCGCCAGCACCTTTAGGGGAAAAGCAGCCCCAAGAAGCTACCGCCCAGGGAGCACCATCATTTGCAGCTTTTCTTTAACTTGTCCCTTTCCCTTCATTGCCTTTAGCTTTTCCTACCTGGAGCATGTCAGCAAGCTCTCAGCTGGTCTCAGGGCCTTGGGTTTGTTCTCCTTCCAGTCCTCTGTGAGGATACTCTTGGTGACACCACCACTGATTACCTGGAAAGTAGAGTCAAGGCTTTGTTGGTGTGCATGCAAGCGGCCCATGACCTGGTTCTTGCTGACCTTTCCAACTATCTCCTCCTGTTTACCCTTCTCTACCACACTCGGAGCCTCATTTGTCCCTGGCCACATCACCCGGACTTACGGAACCCCAGGATACTGTGGGATTTCATACCCCCGTGCCTTTGCACATTCTCTGATGTGTAGCTAGAATCTATCCTGGCTATTTACTGCTGCATTACAAACACCCCAAAACTCAGTGGCTGAAAACAAAAATGTATGACTAACACAGCTTAGCTGCGTGACTCTCGCTTGAGTCCCTCCTGTCACTAAAATCAGATGAGGGCTGAGGCCAGAGCCATCTGAAAGCTCATGCCTGGCAGCTGGGCTAGGATGGCTGGAGCAGCTTGGGCTGGCAAAGCAGCTCTCTACCTCTTTCCATATCACCTCTCTATGGGACTGTTGGGCTTCCTCACAGTGCAGTCTCAGGAAGGTGAGCTTCATACATGGCATCTGACCTTCTACTGAGTGGCTTCTAACTTACTGGCTTAGGATCTAGCCTTGGAATTCTCTCAGCATCATTTCTACCTTATTAGTGGTCAAAGAAGTCACAGGCCAGCTCAGATTCAAAGGGGTGGAGAAATAGACTCCACCTCTGAGTGTGGGATTCCCTTGCCTGTACAGAGAGGGTGGGAAGTGATGGTGGCCATCTTGGGCACAAACAGTACAATGTCATTCGCCCTCTTGTTTGGGCAAATTCTTCTTCATTCATCTTATGCCCAATCTTAAGTCGCTTTGTGAAGTCATCCCTCTCCACCCAAGGCACAATTAACCTCCTAAAGAAATTGGGAAAGTAAGTCAGGAAGGCTGTCTTTTGGGCATGTATCTGTTAGGATCCTTGGCACACCATGTTGTACCTACTGGTGTTTCTCCTACTTGACTGTACATTTTTTGAGGGCAGGGCTGTACCTGATTTATCTTTGTGTCCTCAGGATCTAGCTTAGCAACCAACACATAGGTGCACAAAAAACAGTGGTTGAAGTAAGCACATTGAATTACTACTATTTTGTAATTTTGCCCCCAGGGCTCATGACCCTTAGAACCAAGCAATCAGTCAAGTCACAGAGAATTTGTGGAGCCCCTACTGTGTGCCTGGGCAAACCAGCTTCCATTGTGGGGCTTCGGTTTTCTGTATTTTGTGTTTCCACAGTGGGGCTTCGGTTCTCTATATTTTGTGTTTCCACAAAGATAATAATTACAATATTGAGTCTACATTGGATTTTCATCATTGTTCAAAGCACTCTCTATGTATAAATTAATCAGCTCTCACAAGGATCTCACCTTGCTGTTAGTATTGCCATTCTATAGATGATGAGACACAGGGAAGCTAAGTTATTTCCCCAACAACCAAAATACAGACCAGGCTTTTGAATGTGCATTCTCGATCTCTGTGCTGCCCACGAATGTGCTCTCCTGAGCTAAGCATTTTTGGGGCACAGTTAGCAGAATGTCACACAGAGTCCTCATGTAGGATGACTACATGAGAACAGACTGTTTAACCTGAAGAAGAGGCTACGTGGAGAAAAGTCCTTATGGATTCAGTTGAAGGACTGACTTGTCCTCAGTGTTCTCTACGGCAGTCAAGAGAACCAATGGTGCCTTAGGGGTGATGGGGAACTTTCTCACCGCAATGTCCCCTGACAGTCTGGGCTGCCCTGAGAAGTCATGAGTCCCACCTCTCTTGGAAGATGTAGGCCAGTGTCCCTTTTACATGGCCCATGTCCTTTACCACCTTTTATCCAGTCTTTGAAGAATGTCGTATTTCCTCACTTGACACGAGTTTTTGAAAGTGAAGTTCGTGGTAAGCACTCCGCAGCGTGGAAAAAAGAGCATGGGCTGCGCATGTCTCTGATCTTCACGTGCCTGAAAGCTCACCTGGATGAGGACACTTACATAATGCAGAAGGCAGAACTCCTTGTTATGTCTGGCTTCAGCAAGATTTCCTAGTATCCATCTGAATAATGCGAGGTTGGGTCTTAATGTTGAGGCAGTTGTGTACCTTATCCTTCCAAACCCTCAATGTTCATAATTGCCAATTAGTACCCCGATCTGACAGGTGCCTGGCTGCTTCAGTTCAGCAATTACATGACTCAAAACCAGAAAAACAGTACGAGACTATTTTATCTTGCTGGCCTGCCGGCAGATTCCACAGCAATAACTGAGATGAATACTGCAAATTGGAAACTATTTCCTCTACCTGTTTCCTTGCAGACATTGGCTAAGTACACATTGATTTAATAACCTGGATTCTCAGCATGGCCGGAACACTGTGAGCATCTCAGCTTAATTTAGATGCTGGGACATAGAAGAGAAGTCTCGCGTGAGAGCGTTAAGTCTACATGACACACATTAGGCCTCACCACCCATAATTCGTATTAACATTGTGCTTCTTTTTTACATGTCTGCCAGCCAAAGACCCGTCCTCTCAGGGGGATGAAGAGAAGGGCCCTCCAAAGAGCCACCCCTACTCTGTGGAGACCCCGTATGGCTTTCATCTGGACTTGGACTTCCTCAAGTACGTGGATGACATTGAGAAGGGAAACACCATCAGAAGGATTCCTATCCACAGAAGGGCCAAGCAGGCCAAGTTCAGCACTTTGCCTCGAAACTTCAGCCTTCCCGACAGCAGGGCTCGCCCCCATACCGCTCTTCCCCACCAAAACTGGTCCCCGGCGGTGCCAAGGAAGGTGTCGCTGGGGACAGAGGAGCGAGCCCAGTCGCTGCCACTGGGTGAACACCCGCAAGCCTCCGCCAGCGGCAGTGAGGTGAGCTACCACCGGAAGGCCCTGCTGGCGGAGACGGCCAGACATTTGGAGGCTGCCTGTGCCAGGGAGGCGGAGCTGGCCCCCGGGGGCGGACGGCCCCAGCTCCTGAGAGCATCCAGCATGCCAGCCACACTGCTCCAGAACAGGGCATCAGAGGACTCGAGCCTAAACTCAGGGCCCCCCACACCTCCAGCCCTCCCTCCACTTCAGGGTGAAGGCAGTGTCTGTGATGGTGCCTTTGGCCCTGCAGAGGCATTTACAGGTTTTCAGAGCTCTACTCCACGAGCAACAACCCAACCCAGAGTCAGAGAGTTTGGGGACCTGGTGCCGGGGATTCCAGAGCTGGTGCAGGAGGGCACCGAGCCTCCAGAGGATGAAGATGAAGAGGAGGCTCCAAATCACCTCTCTCTCCCGAGCCCTCCCTTCTCATCCCAGGATGCACTTGTCGTTCTAGAGGATGAAGACGACGAACACAAAACCAGAGAAGTGGAGGTGGTGGCCACCCCTGGCTCCCCGACACCCAGTCCCCCACCCCTGCCATCACCCATCCCTGAGAATGAGTTCCCCCTAGAAGAAATCGAGCTCAACATCAGCGAGATCCCACCCCCACCACCTGTGGAGATCGATGTGAGAAGCATTGGCGTCCGGGTCACAGAGGAAAGCCTGGGCCTCCCCGCGTTGGATCCCGGAAGCATCTCCAGCCTGAAGCAGCGGCTCTCTGCCCTCGAGGGTGAGCTGTCTGGAAGAACTGAGGAACTGGTCCAGGTCAGAGCTGCCCTCCAGCAGCAGGAGGAGGAAGTCAAGGCCAGAGGACAGAGGATTCAAGAGCTAGAGCGCACTGTAGCTCGACTGGCAGAAGAGCTTAGCCACGAGAACACCAGAGACTCTCAGGGCCAGACTGACGCCATGGTCAACACTGACCCCCTCCATGGACTCTTGACCAGGGAGTCGTGTGACAAGAGCATCGGGGTCAACCTTCTGGGCAGCACAGGCTCTGAAAGCTGGAGGGCTGGAGGAGAGGAGAATGGCTTCTCAGGGGGGCAGACCAGCCACAAACGGGGGGATCGGAGCCCAGGAGAATTCGTGCCACCACCACAGCTGTCACTGCCGCAAGGACCCAAGGTGGTCCTCACCCCCTCTATACCCAGCTGCCTCTCCATGGAGCTGAGGATTGAAGAAGCAGGCTCTGAGCAGGAGGGAAGCCCACAGGTGGGAGCCGAGGGTCTGGGCAGGGTGTCAGGAGGCTCTTCATGGAGCAGCGACCAAAAGTCGCCCCCAGCAGGGCGAGAGGAGGCCAGTTCAGAGCTGCCAGGGAAGGAGCGCCCGGGGAGGCCACCAAGCTCGCCCACAGATGCCACTATTGGCCAGTACGTTAAGAAGATCCAGGAACTCCTGCAGGAGCAGTGGAGCTGCCTGGAACACGGGTACCCCGAGCTGGCCAGCGCCATCAAGCAGCCTGCCTCCAAGCTCAGCAGCATCCAGAGCCAGCTGCTGAGCTCCCTGAACCTGCTGCTGTCTGCCTACTCGGCCCACGCTCCGCCCCAGAGGGAGCCCCCCGACCCCCCTACCTCCCCGCCGATGGGTAAATACTGGTGCCCAAGACAGGGAGCCACTTCTCTTTTACCTGATGACTCAAAGGGAAAAAAGATTTGAATTGCATGCGTGTATTTTTCAAAAGGTTCACACACCTCCAGGAACCCAGTGGGAAAAACACAGCAGGGGGCTGTGTCCCTACCCTTGTCCTGGAAGGCTGGGATGGGAGGGCTGCCACAGACAGTGGGCACAGATAGCACAGGGCACAAAGAAACCAGCCAGGAAGGCACATGGGTGCTGAAATTCAGTCCCCACTCACTTACCATGTCTGCAGCCCATGTCCACTTGGGGTGGGGTGGACCCGTCTCTGACTTGCGATGTGCAAAGGCAATGTCTAGGGCAAGAACAGCCCTGGCTGTGTGGGCTCCAGACCTTAGCCTCCCTTCATTCTTTCCTGGGCTCCTTCCCATGGTCCTCTCTGGTTCTTGCACATTAGACGTTTGCTCTAGCCTGGTTTTGGAGGAACATTACTTTGAGCTCAGAAACAATTTACTGAATATTTTCTGTGTGTGTGTGTGTGTGTGTGTGTAAGAGAGACTGAATGCTACATGTGGAAGTCGACCCTTGGGCTGAGCAGCACTTCTCTTGTAACAGATTGCACACTCTTTTCTGTTGAGTAAAGTGGAACCATATTCTGCTTTGCTCAACAAGCACTGTGCAAGTCTGCTTCCTGCTGCAGATCACGAATGGGCTGGTTTTTTATTTCGGTGCTAGTTCCAGTCTTGCCCGCTGGAAAATGCCTCCCGTACCTTTGAGCACAGCAAAAGAGACGTGCTGTTGCTCACGCGTCTGCCATGCCTACCCCACGTCCCAGGGCACAAGTGGCACATACGCCAGGAAAGTCTGCAGAGCTGCCCTCGGGCAGAGGTGGGCGTGGGAACAGGAGTCCCGTGAAGCGGGTTCTGTGCCTGTCCTGCCATTCACTGAGCAAGTCTGAGCCTCAGATCACGGCTCTTCTGGAAGCGTGCTCCTGGAACTCCACTCCGTCATCCACACACAGAGGGGCTTGTGAACGGGGACCGTTGGGCTGGTGTTGACCAGAAGGCCGGGCCTCCTCAAAGACCTTCAGCACCTTTGATTTACGTTATCTAGTCTCCATCCCTTTCTACGCCCTCCCATGCCTTCAGCCTGTCTCCCCTCAAAGTAAGAGTCTTGGGTTTGCTGCCTTCTGGGGCATCCCTACGGTCATTCTAACCTGTGATGTTGTGTCTACCTAGAGATCTCCCCGTCGACCAGCCTTAAATCCATAATGAAAAAGAAAGACTATGGCTTCCGTGCAGGAGGTAATGGGACCAAAAAGAACCTTCAGTTTGTTGGGGTTAACGGTGGGTAAGCATCGCTCGCGAAGCCCAGACTGCCCCCCTCCACACTACCTATCCCACTCCTGTCCTTAGCGCTCTCTTTTCCTAGGGGGAAGCATCTGGTTTTCATTTTTCTTCAAGGGAATTAACGGCCCTTTAAACCTCCATCTTGGGTTTGCATGTGTTTGGCTCCTTGCCAGCTGTGGTGGTCTGTTGGATCCTGTGCTTTGAATGTCTTGGCTTTGGTGTCCCTGAGGCCAGGGTTCCAGGTGGCTTCTGGGAGTTTGGGGAGCACATGGGCCCTTTATGGAAGACATTTAATCTGAACCACAACGCTGAAAGCAGGACAAACTCTTAATTTGTTGAACTTCAAATTTCATCCATTTAATTTTTTTTCTTCCGTTTACTAACTTACTGCAAACCAAACCAGCATTTTTTAGAATGAAGAAAAACAACCAGTGTCTGTTGACTCAGAACATGAACCAAACCTTATATATTCTAGAGAGTAAACCATTGGATTTAGAATATTTCCTAAATCAGTCATTCAACATCTATTAAATGCCAACAAATATTTTAGGTGTCAGGGATTTAAAAGTCCAATAAATCATCATCCCTGCCCACTGGGGAGGGTATGTGCTCTGGTGAGGGCTGTGAATTGTGCAAGACTGTCAATTCATAGACCTGTACCCCTGAAACAAATAATACATTATATGTTAATAAAATAAAAAAATTTAAAAAAAAAATCATGGTCCCTGCCTTTAGCTCATAGTTTGGACAGGGTAGAGATAAGACAAGAAATAAAGGGAAAAGAGCGATATGCTGAGATGAAGTCTAGTCAAAAAGGGAGTGTGGGCCCAAAGGAGGGGCACCAGGCCCAGCCAGTGGTGGGCCCAAGAGGTTGAAACACCTGCTAGTTTGGGTCAGACCAGAAGGGAGACACCAGTTAAACAAGAGTGACGTCACTCTTGCAGGCTCTGTGAGGAGAACATCAGAAGTAAGGGCATGGGATGTTCTAGGAGAACTGCTGTCCTCATTCCCACTAACGTCAGACTCTGTGAACCCGGCAGAAACACGTCCTCTCTCTCCCCTGCTTACCCGCCCTCAGCAGTGCCTTACTATGCCCAAACCTGGAAGTCCAGCTCATAGCTATTGCTGGCCCCACTGTCTACCAACAACTCCCACCTTTCTTCCCTAAAGTGTGCCAAGTGGGGCCCATCGTGGGGCCTTTGCATTCGTTATCTGTCCCTCCATCTGTCTCGCTGCCACCCTGAAAGTCTCCTGTCCCAGATACTCTTCAGGATTTGTCACTTTAGTGCAGTGGTTCTCAACCTTGGCTGCACCTTGGAAACCCTGAGGGAACCTTAAAAATACCAATGCCCGAGTCTCCTCTCTGAAAACTCTGGCTTAATTAGTCTGGGGTGCTGTGTGGATATTGGGAATTTATATACCCTCAAGTGATTACAATGTGCAGCCAAAGTGAAAAACTTCTGCTCTAATTAATGGAGCCCCTCCTCCCATCACTCTGTTCCATGGTCCTTTATTATTTGATTCATTGTTCTTATCACTGTCTAATTGTGTACATGTTTGTTTTCTGTTTTTCTCTACAAGAATATTAGCTCAATTAGGACAGGGACTTTAGAACAGTGTGTGGCACACAATAGGTCCTCAATAAATTTCTGTTGACTGGATAGTCTTCCAGGTGAAGTTTTCATGGAAGCAACTGTAAGACAAGAACTGCTTGGTAAATGTTATATGCGCCCCCCTTCTCTTAGTCACCAAAGCCAAAGGTGGCTCCAAGCACAACAGAGAAGAATCCTCTGTGGTTTAAATAAGACAGAATGTGAGCATGCCAAGGAGCAGGCTGGCTTTGCAAGTCCAGTGAGCATGGGGGCCTTACATTGGGGCCAGCATCCAGAGAAGCAGCCTAAAGGGGTTCAGCGGAAGCTGTGACCACTGGTCTCCCCTGGTCTCTGTGGCAGTGTTCAATGGGCCCAGAGTCTGAAATCCTTATCTTAACTGCAGGATTCTCTATCAGGGGTCTCCTACTGACCATCAGCAGAAGGATCAATAAATCTACTCCATGGTCTGTGGTCGGCCACTTCAGTGGAATCACACATAATTGAACCTAAGCATCGCTGCTGGGGAGGGCGGGCCACAAGACAAGGGGGCTGATGCCCTCACTTTTGCCGTTGCAAGCAGTAGCGGAAACGGGCCACAGCCAGGAAGCTCAAGATGCTGGGTTCAGGCACCCTACTGTTCATGTTTCCTATGCAACACTGCTGGGAGGAGTCACAGACGGGTCCTCCCATGTCAGGTGTGAGCCTGGCTAGAACAGGGGAGGCAAAAGGGAACTTCACAATCACCCAGAGATGTGAAGAACTGTACGTCAGCTCCAAGAATTCAGGGTAGGGGTGGGGGATGTTTGCCTACGTCTGGGCCCCTGTCTAGACAACATCTTAGGATTCCAGAAGCAAATGCTCTTGGGAGAATCTTGGATGGCTTGTCTGGGTCATCCAAAGGCATCAGCCAATTAGGACATGGGCTATTTGTGTATTTGCCTCCAGGAGCTTAATTATCTTTTCTCCCCAAATGGCCTCCAGTGTCAGAGCCACGGCTCTCCACTGCATCCTTCTCTAATGTAAGGTTCCTGGGAGTCCCCTCGCCCAGGCCTGCAGATACAAAGAATGGAGGATGTGGTTAGCAAGTGGGAATTATTACCTGAACCCCACCTGGTTCTTACCTGTGTTGACCTGCACCGGGCAGGAAACACAGGATTGAGTGACCTTCGTCTCCTTCTCCAGCTACGAGACCACCTCAAGCGAGGAGACCAGCGGCGAGGACAGCTCCCCAGAAGACTTGTCTGACAGTGAGGCCGAGAAGAAATGTGATGTCCCAGAACATAGGCGGGGCCAGCAGGCCCACCCTGCCTGCAAGCCTGGGCAGGGCCTCCCCGAGGGCAGCAGCACCACAGGCCAGGAGAGTGGGCCTGGGGAAGAGCCCCCCGATCCCAAGGCTGAGAGGTGAGTCAGAGGGGTATAGATGCGGATACCTGCTCCTCTGGGAAAGAGCAAGGGCACTTCTTCATCCTTTTATTCTGTTTGTTCATTTGTTCATTCATCTTTCTATCCATTCACCCGTCTTCCCTGAGTTTCTAATTGATGCCAGGCATAGACCTAAGTCCCGCCTTCGTGGGATATTACGTCACAGACGGGGCTGCACACGTAAAGCTAACATCGTCCCAGCCCTGGAAATGTGAAGGACGTTACATACACTATAATCCTTTTAATGATCCTGCACAGTAGAAATTACTATAATCCCCACTTTACAGATGTGGAAAAGAGGCTTAGAGAAGTTAAGGGACACAGCCAAGTGGGGCTTCTGACCCAGGTCTGGTCTGACTCTGACCTACATGCTTATTCACCTCTCCCATTGGCCATGCTGACATAACCCCATCTTTTAAAGGGATGTGAGGTCATGTCACGTGATAAAAAGCAGCACTGTCTTTGAGGCTGGACACACTTGGGTTCAAATCCCATGTCTGCCAGTGTACTTGCCTCAGCTTCCTCTTCTGTAATACGTGGGTAACAGCCACCTGATAGGTTTGATCTGGGGACTGGATGAGAAAAAGTATGTAAAATGCCTAGCACAGTGCCTGCCACAGAGCAGGCTCTTGAGAGAAATAGTAGAGGGGTGCCTGGCTGGCTCAGTCAGTTAAGCATCTGCCTCTTGACCTCAGCTTAGGTCTTGATCTCAGGGTCATGAGTTCAAGCACCACACTGGGTGCCATGTTGGGCATGAAGCCTACTTTAAAAAGAAAAAAAGAAAGAGAAGTGTTAGGAATAAGGATAGTAAGCCCCATTACCAACATCACCCCCCTCAGCGGAGCAGCTAGGGCAGTGACAAGCAGGGGGGCTGACTGGTAAGCAGGTCCACAGGGCTGTTCAACATGGCGGCACTATAGAGACAAGCTGAGGCAGAGCTTCCTGGTGACCAGTGCCATGAAGTCCACCCTGGGATGGTCCGTCTGCCCTTCCACTAACCCAGGAAGAGTGCTCAGCACTGAGAACATCCCAGCTTAACTGAGTTTCATTGTACTGACTCTGTTCACGTTGATGGTATCCTTCATGGAAGAACAACCTGAAAAAAATTGCTGGTAGGGATGGGGTTCTCTGGATTTTTCAAGTCACTTAGGCAGAAAATAGTTTACCCAAAGTCAGGAAGACAGCCCTCCCTTTTCCCAGCATGTCAGGAATTGCCGTTAGTCTCACGGCCCCCAGAATGCTTTGGTGATCTGCTCCTGCCTCCTGAAAACAGCAGGATAAAAAGGGCAATGTGCTTGACTCACTCCTCAGCAGGGTTCAGAGGCCAAGCCTCACTGACAGGAGGCTGAATTCAGCGGGATGCACCTTGCCTGGGAGGTGGCCCAGTGAAGGTGTTTCAGCTGCTGAGAAGCAAAGTCAAGCTAGGGGATTACTTTCTTTTATATTAATATGGAGACTGATTATACATACATATATATGTTTTTCCCTTAGATATAAACCTTCAGAAGAATTCCTCAACGCATGCCGGGCATTGAGCCAACATCTGCCAGAAACTGGGGCCACCAACGACCAACTCTTGGTACTGTGATTTTTCATTGTCATGGAAGGAATGTCCCTACCGTTTAAGCTCTTAGTTCCAACTAGGTGACTTTGGTCCCTTGCCTGAGGCAGCTGTGTGCGTGTGCACGGAATCCCTTTCCCCCAGGGTGCTCTCCTTTGCCCAAACTCCGCTGCCGGTGTGAGGATAATGATGCCAGGAGATGGGACCGGATGCTGATGCACCAGGGAGCAGCCCGTGCTCTGAGGCACCGCGGAACGTTCCCAGGCATCGCCCTTGAACATCCAGCATAAAACTGTGTGTGGCTTCAAAACCAACCCAGCCCTTGTGTGGCTTGGGCTCAAAATTGCCTCATGATTGGGGAGAACTGTGGTCAGAGTGAGGAGCGCGTGGCGCGGGAACCGGGGGTTCTAGTCCCAGGACAGCTGTCGGTGAGATACTGAGCAAGTCATTTCGTGGCTCAGAGCTTGTGTCCTCATTAATAAAATGAAGGTGGGTGGTGGGCAGCATGTCTTCGTTACCCTCAAGCCCTGGTATTTAATTCTGTAGTCTTTACTGATTTATTCATTTATTTGTCAGAGAGAGAGAAACAAAGAGAGAGCACAAGCAGGGGGAGCAACAGGCAGAGGGGGCAGCAGGCTCCCCACTGAGCAAGCAGCCCAGTGCAGGACTCCATCCCAGGACCCTGAGATCGTGACCTGAGCCGAAGGCAGATGCTTAACTGACTGAGCCACCCACGCATCCCTTTATTGTGTTTCTTGACATGAACCTATGGGTCAAGTGACCAAAAGCAAAAAAAGAAAAAAAAATTTGCTTGCTTCTTAACACCTTCATGGCCCACAGGGAATTAAACATGTAGCCATTAGGTTTTACTTTTATTCAAGAAATCCTGGCACAGACACATATTCCCAAGTCAGGAGAGCCAACTGGTAGGCCCTGACATGTAACAGCCTGTGAGCATTTTTAAAGCCCCTTTGTTTTCCTTCACAGAAGAGCCTTAGGGGTAAAAAAATGATTGATTCAGCCCAACCTATTTTCATTATTTTATCTTAGCTGATTTTGCAAACAACCGTTGCCAGATTGTTTAAAAAACAAACAACAACAACAAAAACACAGTATGTGATGTGAATGTTGATTGAAACTCCTGTTACTTAATTTTAAATGAATTACAGAACTAAGCTGTATGTTTCTTAATATTAGGATCTTTCTCCAGAGTCTCCTGACAATTCCACAGGAGAGGGAGATATTCTGGTATATAAAAAGTGTTTCAGCCATGAAAGGTTCCACTGTTTCTGCCTAGAAAAGTGATAGGGGAGGGGTGTCTGGCTGGCTCAGTTGGTAGAGCATGCGACTCGATCTCATGGTCATGAGTTCAAGTCCCAAGTTGGGTGTAGAGTTTACTTAACAATAACCTTAGGGGCGCCTGGTTGGCTCAGTGGGTTAAAGCCCAGGGTCCTGGGATCAAGTCCCGCATCGGGCTCTCTGCTCAGCAGGGAGCTGCTTCCTCCTCTTCTTCCTCTTCCTCCTCTCTCTGCCTACTTGTGATCTCTGTCTGTCAAATAAATAAATAAAATCTTTTTTAAAAAATCTTAAAATTAAAAAGAAAAGAAAAGCGATAGAGGATGTGCAAACCTGACACCACACCTGTATTAGGATTAAAGTACCCCCTACCCTCACCCCACCTGAGAGACAAAGCAGGCTGTACAAGGACCTCATTCTGTCGAGCCACGGGAGGTTAGGGACCCAGTCCTATTTCATCCCCATTTTGCAGATGAGACAAGTAAGGTTCATAAAGACTCTGTGAGTTCCAAGGTCACACAGCTTAGTCTGGACCCCAAACCCAGTTCATTTCCAGAATAACTATGAAATCACATCCCCATGGTTTCTCCTCCCCTTCAGATAAGTAACTTAAGCATGTTCTATTTTAAACACATAGGTCATGTAACACACAGAATTGATGTCATTCGCTCTGGAACTCTCCTCCTCCATGGTTCCAAAGGAGCTGTACACTACAGATAGTGAGGTCCTGCCATGGGTTGTTAAACCGTTTTCTCTGAAGGTCCTAGCAAAGCTTAAAAGCCAAAAATAATTCAAACCCAGCTGTTTGGCTTTTAATTCTAGCATAAATTGGGCTTGTTGTTTATCTTAGCTTTCGCATGCATCTTCCCCATTAGTAAAATGTTGTGGCTTGCTAGCTATGCCTATTAAAAACACACAAAAGTCCTGGTAGGATCCAGGCTAAGGTCAGTGTAGGCTGGCTGTGTGTGTGTGAAAGACAGGGGCTTGGTTATCCTGTGCATACATGGGTGTGATCTAAACTCACAGAAGATTCAAACTGTCCCCTGCACTTTGTCACTGGTTACTGTTTGCTCTCCCAGACCTCCTTCTACGTCACATGGGGGCTGACTGCACAGGTTCAAACCACGCCCCATCTGCCCTAGCTCTGATCTTCCAGGAGTAGGTCACACGGAGTTAGAGGGAGCTGAGGGAACAGAGGTGAAGCATCCAAAGCTGCCTTCTCCCATGGAAACTAGCGGCCCAGCTCGAGCACCCCAGGCCAGGCGACCTCCTGGAATTGCCATCTGTTGGTATTTCAGAGGCTGAGCTTGAACACCATCCGTCAAGAGTGGTTCCGCGTCTCCAGCCGGAAGTCGTCCAGCCCTGCCGTGGTGGCTGCCTACCTCCGTGGGGTCCAGCCCCTCTCCCCACACTTCCTGAAGCTGCTGGTGAACTTGGCTGATGGCAATGGGAACACGGCCCTTCACTACAGCGTGTCCCACTCCAACTTTTCTGTCGTGAAGCTGCTACTGGAGACAGGTTAGAAATGGTTGCGTCTGCTAAGCCTGGGTCCCTCCGTGAAGGGCCATTTTGGTACCTACTTCCTTCCTGCACCAAGGTTCTTCACTGTCCTGAGTTCCTCCTGTATTCCAGGAGCTGGACTAAGACCGCCGTGCCTTTAGTAATGTCACCCATTCTTCACAACACTCTTGTGATGGAGGTATTATTATCCTCATGTTGCTGTGTGGGACAACATCACGCAGCCCAGGAGTGATGGTGTGGACAGGTGGCCGATGGGCTGGCTGAAGGCGGGTCCAGGCCCAATGGCATCTATGAGTTTAGGAAGGTTGTATGAGGGAGACCCTAGGAGGGTACTTATAAAACCCAAATGATGTCCTCAGATTAGGCCCTCTGCTACGCACTTGGCATATGAGATCTCATTTAATCCTCATAACTCCTGTTAATAGGGATGATTATCCCTATTCTAAGATGATGAAAGTGACGCTCAGAAAAGTCAACAGAATTTTGCGTGATTCCGAGATCACGGCAATGACTCAGTGTGTTGCTGGGGTTTAAAGTTGATACCACTGGTTTGTTCTTCCTGTTCTCTGCATCCGGGAATTGGAGCACATGCTAGATCTGTAACCTTTATTTAGGAGGCCGGAGGAGGAGTTTACATGGGCATCAGGAAGTCCGCATTCCAGATCCAACAGCTTTCCCCCAACTTGGATCTTACCCACCTTGGCTTAAATGCCTTCCATGCCTTAAATGCCTTAAATGCCTTTCCACTGCTGGAAGAATGAAAGGCAGCTTCCTCAGCCTGGCCTTCAGGAATCCCGGACGGCCTGCCCCCCACCTGCATTTGCTACCTCGGTCATCACCGTGCATCCTCCTTCCCCCCACTCCAGTCACATGGCCTCTGGCTCACCAAGCTCATTCCCTTCTTTGGGCTGCTGCATTCCCTTTCTATCCCAACCCTTTCAGCTGAAGCCTTTCTCAGGCCGGGTTCCTTCTGATCATACCATTTTTCCAAATTCCCTTAAGCAGCCTTGAGGGCTTTTTACCTGAATGGAAAGATGATATACCTAATGACAGCCTAAAATTCTTTCTGCTTTTCACAGTATCAGAGGAAGATAAAGTCACAACTCTGACATTGAGCCAATTGTGCTAGATCTGAGTTCTTCATGGAATCAGGGACATCATAAAAGGGGTAGCTCCATTGAGAAAGGCACATTATTAAATGGAGCATACCTGTGTTCTGTGCATAAAGAATCCAAAGATTGGAAATGCAGAGCCTCACCTTGAAGTAGCTCACACTGAAGCCTGTTAGAAGTTCTCCAGGTGGCCCAGGCCAGGCCAGAGAGCAGACGACCTAACCTTGGGCTGTTACACATTTCTGCTGGTGTCAACGGAGAATCCATTCGGTTCTCCTCAACCCTAAAGTGATCTGGAAGCTTTCTGTTTATCATACTGATAGAGCTGAAATAGCCATAAGCACAGAATATGAAGGGGAGCAAAGAATGGGCGGAACGTTCCATTCTTTTCCCTCACTGTAGGCGGCTTGTTGAGGAGGGCATATCGGTCACCCTCTGAAACCCAGGCTTGCAGCTGTGAGGCATCCAGAAAGCACTTTACACACTGTAAGGGGCTGCACAGAGGTGACTCATCATGACTGAGTACACAGCCCAGCGGGTGCACCTCTACCACCTTAGTCCTTTGTGATCTGTCCTTTATTTTGCCAGAACACCGCTGCAGAGGAGAATGCTTGCAGAGCTGGACGGGCTCAGTCAAGAGTGTATCCCCCACCCCCCAACCAAGGGTTGGCTCCCTCCCTGGTGTGCCCTCAGGAGAATCTGCTTCGGAAGCCCGGGGTCCTCAGCCCCTTTTCTGAGTCCCTGAGGAGAAGTCAGTCCTTACCCTACTGAGTCATAAGTCATGCTTCTGAAGAGAGTAAAGAGAATTGTAACCTGAGGATTGTTTACGTCTCCTAAAAGCAAATGTAAAATAGTCCTGAAGTAAAAATAAAAAAATCAATAGGAAGGCAATGCAGATATTCCTCTCTTCTTCAGGGCTGAGCTGTGAGGCTGTGCATGGGGCTGTAATCCGCTTTCATAGCCCCACCGGTCACGACAGTGGTCAGAATTAATTTTTTTTTTAATATATCCATTGGCATCCTGGCATCGCAATGGCACATTTCTGGAAAACTGTTTGAGGTGGGGTGGAGGGAATGTCAAACCAATATTGGTTTTTTACCCAAGGACAGAACTTATAAGTAGCCCAGACATTTTTTTCATAAAAGTCCAGGTTTGTTACAATGAGTACCTAAATCTTCATGAGCAAGTAGCAAGGCTATAAAAAAAAAAAAACAACAGAATACTATTCTGGACAATAATAGCGAAACAGTTAATGCTTATTGAGTGTTTCTGAGGTACAGTTCTAAGTGCTTTAGATATTAACTCATTAAGTTTCACAGTAACCCCACAGGTTCTGTTATTATCCCCATTTTACAGAGGAAATGCTAAGAAAGGCTAAATGACTTGATCCACTGAGATAGTTTCTTTTAGTGTGCAAAAGCGATACATCGGTTTTTCAGCAACAGTATGGGAAAGATTTTGTTTACCACATGATACCGCCGGTAAGAGATGGGATCATTTCTACAACAGACAACAGGCTGATGATCTCCTATGTTGCCTTTGATGGAGAGGGATGTGAATGTACACACATCCCCAGGGTTACAAAGCAGACATTTCTTCTGAGTTCTCAACTAATACTTCATCTTAAAGATACGCTATTTTCTGCTCTACTGTGAAATGTATTATTAATACAAAAATGCATGGAGACATTTTTTCCCCTTCCATTTTTCAAATAAGATGGTTATTCCTGGAAGATGTCCTATATTTATCCTGTGGCATTTTTCAGGCATCCTGGTACACTGCCCAACATACCACTAGGCCTTTGGGAAAGACCTGAAAACTCAGCTGGTAGGTTGAGTTACACACAACATAGAGTAAAACCTAAAACGCACAGTGGGTGGTATGTGGCCGCATGAGTCATGTCCTGGTCTCATTTCACCTTCACTTGGGCCCTTTATGAAGCTTCACTGACCTTCAGCATCTAGAACACTGCGTTAGGAAATAGTCATGATCACTGTACCCCTTGGCCATCTGTGACTCTACCACCATGGACCTTTCTTGCTGGGTAGCCTAGAAAACTTGTAAAGGAAACTAGCCACTTTTAAAGGCTGCTACAGATGTAAACACTGACTCCACCACTGGGAGAGGACTCTTCTGTACCATGGCCTTTTAACTAGCAGGCAGCTAAAGCAGAAACTCAGTTCTGCTCCCCTGGGAGCTAGTCCAATGCTCACCGCTCCTCTTGCAGGTGTCTGCAATGTGGACCATCAGAACAAAGCTGGCTATACTGCCGTGATGATCACTCCCTTGGCTTCTGCAGAGACGGATGAAGACATGGCTGTCGTCTGGAAACTCTTAAGGGAAGGAAATGTGAACATCCAAGCTACTCAGGTAGGAGGTGTGCACATGATCCCCTCTTGAATAAATATGGGTACCTCTCAGTTTTATTCTGCCAGTAGGGGAAGAAATTCCACATAGATCTATGTAGTTTTTAACCCAAGAAGGCTGGACCCTGCAAATGGCATTTGTCCAAAGCCTACACATTTGGTGTCTTCAGAAGCTTCAGAGATCCAGACAGGCCAGGATGGAGGTCAGTGAGCTTGTCGTCTATGTCCTGGTCCATACCTGGGCAAAGTCCATCTAGATCTGACTTCTTAAACAAAGTGATCCCACAGTTAGCACCAGCAGGAGAAGGTATAAAAAGGCTGGAAAACATTTGCTCATTGATGTGTGGGAAGCCACTGCAGGTGACCGATCTCAATCATGAATTAGAAAACAGTTCAGAAGGTTGAACATCTCTGTTCAACTTCCGGCCCCTCTACTTGACAGCACAGAGTAGGGGTCTGGTCCTTAGCCAGTTAGAGCTTTGCGTTAGACAAGGGTCCACAGGGAACAATGGGAACTCCTCAAAAGACCACGTACCCATCTTTGAGTAATATGTGAACAATGGAGGGCGTGCAACTCTCCTTCCCACCGCTAGAGTGATCAGAGATGTAAGCCTAACTATCAAGAACTGTGAAGGATCTGAGATTGTACTCTTACCTTAGAGCTAATCGGTTAGCATGCTACAATGTCCTGGATGCTGGTAGAAGACATGAAACTCCTGTGCCAGAGACAAAGGATAGTATATCATTCACAGCAAGAAGAGTAGTCATAGAGTCAGTATTTACACTAGCTCCCTGTGCAGAGTGGGTTATATTACCAGAAGGGAACTGTGAGCATAGGGAACCCGCATCTTTTATATGGGATAGTGAGTATGTCTGCCCTCTGTTTTGGAGAAGATCCTCTCTCTCTCTTCCAAGGCTATTCACTGTACCAGCATCTTTGAAAAGACTGTCTCAATTATCACAGTTTCGCTCATACGTGGAACTTAAGAAACAAAACAGAGGAGCATAAAGGAAGGGAGGGAAGCTAAAACAAGATGAAATCAGAGAAGGAGACAAGTCGTAAGAGACTCTTAATCATAGGAAAGTGAGGGTCGTCAGAGGAGAGGGGGGAAGGGGGATGGGGTAATAGGCAGTAAGGAGGGCGTGTGCTAGAAGGAGCACTGGGTGCTAGAAAAGACTGATGAATCACTGACTTCTACTTCTGAGACTAATAATACACTGTATATTAATTAATTGAATTTAAATAAATTAAAAAATAAAAATTAAAAAGACCCTAGAATAATAAGACAGATAATACCACTCACAAGGAGACCCATAAAAAGTACCTCCCAACAATATATTTAACTCCCCTGTCTACCCCCCACAAAGTGCAGATGGTAGCCTACCCAGACTGGGTCACTTTGCACACTCCATCGAACAGCAGTCCTACTGGTGGCAAGAAACAGACATCTGCAGATCACTTTCTGTTTTTCAAAGTATTTCCACCTAGGGCTCCTACATCCTCAGATTTAATAAAGTTTTTATTTCATTTATTTTTTTTAAGATTTTTTATTTATTTGACAGATAACAAGTAGGCAAAGCAGCAGGCGGTGGGGCGGGGGGGAGCAGGCTCTCCCACTGAGCAGAGATCATGACCTGAGCCAAAGGCAGAGGCTTTAACCCACTGAGCCACCCAGGCACCCCAAGTTGTTTTTATTTTAAATGCTTCCCATTAACATTAATTTTTTTCTAAATTGGCCCTCTTTTTAAAAAAAATTTAAGATTTTATTTATTTATTTGACACAGAGAGAGCAAGCACAAGCAGGGGGAGTGGCAGACGGGAGGGGGAGAAGCAGGCTCCCCACGGAGCAGGGAGTCTGGTGAGGGGCTGGATACCAGGACCCTGGGATCATGACCTGAGCTGAAGGCAGACGCATAACTGATGGAGCCGCCCAGGCGCCCCTCTAAACTGATCCTCTTGCAAGAAGGGATGTGCACCAAAATCAAAATCAGTGTCCCGTCGCCGCCTTTTTTAGAGAGGGGGGAGTAGGGTACAGCAGAGGGAGAGGGAAGGAATCTCAAGCAGGCTCCACACCCAGTGCAGAACCTGAGGGGGCATGATCTCACAACCCTGAGATCATGACCTGGGCAGAAATCAGTTAGAGGGACGCCTGGGTGGCTCAGTTGGTTAAGCAGCTGCCTTTGGCTCAGGTCATGATCCCAGCGCCCTGGGATGGAGTCCCACATCGGGCTCCTTGCTCAGCAGGGAGCCTGCTTCTCCCTCTGCCTCTGCCTGCCATTCTGTCTGCCTGTGCTCGCTCTCTCCCCCTCTCTCTCTCTGATAAATAAATAAAATCTTAAAAAAAAAAAATGAAATCAGTTAGATACTTAATAGACTGGAGCACCCAGGTCCCCCCAGTGCCCTTTATTTTATGGGGGAGAAAATGATGCTCTAGAAGGTAAGCTGCTCATCCCTGGTTGCTCAAGGAGGGGCGGGAATTCATAGCTGCCACTGCTCCCTTCCCTTCCTCCAGGGCTTCTCCAGAGAGGCGAGCCACAGGGATCGGGTAAATAAGAATGAGTTGGGAGGCTGGGAGTCTCCTAGGCTAAGCGGTTGATTTCTTTCTGTATCTCCAGGATCAGCACAGCGTCTGACAATATAGCAGCACTCTGTAAATATCACTGAATTAAACTGTATTGAATTGGACCAGGAGGGAGGTGAGGAAGACAGGGGAAGTCAGGCAGAGGGACAAAAAGATAACCTACATATGTCATCTGGCTTTAATACGACTGGGAGAGAAGGGTCTCAGTGGAAATCTCATGGTCTGGTTAGTCCAGTAACGAAGGAACCATTATGGGGCACCTGGGTGGCTCAGTTGGTTAGGCATCTGCTTTCGGCTCAGGTCATGATCCTAGGGTCCTGCGATGGAGTCCCGCATTGGGGCCCCGGCTCAGCAGGGAGTTTGCTTCTCCTTCTCCCTCTGCCCTGCTTATGCTCTCGCTCTCTCAAATGAATAAACAAAATGAAAGAAACAGAGGGAGGGAGGGGGAAAAAAGAGGGAAGGAAGGACGGACGGACGGACCATTACTTCAGGGCTGAGTATAAGCAACCCAAAAGGCAAAAAGGCTTTTCTGGACAGATGTGCCTGTGTTCCAGAGAAATGGAGAACTAGGACCCCGAAGAATACATTCTCACATACTGAGCATTCATACTACGTTACCTCCCATGCTCCTAACAACACTAAGCGCTAACACATGCCGAGCACCTGTGAAGCATTCGGGTCTCACAACAGCCCCGCGAGGCAGATAACTTCGTTAAGCACTCCCACTTTACCAAATCAGGAAAAGTCACTGAGAGGTTAATTTGTCCAGATTCACAAAGATAATAAGCAGCACAGCCAGGATTTTCCTGATTGCAAACCCCCTTTCTTTTCCCTAAGCCCCAGCATTCTGGGCAGGGAAGCATAATCCATCAGTTACCACCCACTGGCCTGTATCAGTGAACAAACACGCCAGCAAGCATGTCCTCAGCACTTTTTACGTGTAAGACACGGCGCTCAGAGCCACAGGGGATCTGAAAGGACAGAAAACAGAAAGGTTGCCTCATTCTCACCACCTTAAAAAAGCCTGATGTCGGGTGAGAGAGACAAGCCGGACCTGCCTAGGACCCAGGAGGACCATGAGGGCAAAATACAGTCGAGCTGTGTAAGAGAGCCATGGATATAAAGGAAAATCGATGAGGAATAACGGCCAGTTTGTAATCAGAAAAATCACTACCATACATTGTTACATTTATATCCTTTATTTCAACTTGATTCCCACAAAAGTGAGGTACATGGGATAGGTCATTAGTATATTAATTTTTAATAAAAGAAAAAGAAACAAGATTCAGGGACTGTAAGGAATGGTGCCAGGGTCACGCAGCAGGAAACAGGAGAACCAGGGCTTGGGCTCACCTTCTGACTCTGAGGCACCGCCATGAGCGCTGATTACAGGGGTGCTACAAAGGGTCTGTGGCAGGGCACCTGGCTGGCTCCATCGGAAAAGAACGTGACTCTTGATCTCGGGTTTGTGAGTTCAGACCCCAAGTGGGCTGTTGATATTACTTAACTAAATAAAAAACTTAAAACTGTCCGAGACTATGGATTAGAAATGACCATACAACCATGCAAGCAGAGATCTCGTCAAGACCGAGAGGGTTCTGGGTATCAATGAACTGAAAATACCAGGGGTGTTCTGAGCAGACCGAGGCTTCCTGGAGGAAGTCAGGCTGGGGCAGGCCATAGGAAGCCATGGTGGGGAAGCAGTCAGCCCTTCCTTTATGTCATTCCACATTCATCAGCATATGCTCAGTGCCAGGCACTGGGGGGACAGAGTCCCTGCCATCAGAAACTGATTCACAATCCATGAGAAAGAGAGAGATTGATGGGCTGCAATACCAAGTGGTAAGTTCAATGTTATGATCCTGTGCCCGAGGGGTTAGTAGAGGGCTTTAAAGAGATGTGGCATCTGCATGGTATTCTGGGGGAAAGCAGAAGTCTGCCGGGTGGAAAAGGATGGGTCCAATCCCAGCAGCAAAAGGAGATTCAGATCAACAGTCATCTTCTGGCAAAGCCTTGCCCGAGCATCCCTGGGCTGGAGAGGGGGTCCTCACCACACTCCTGTGCTCTGCATGGCAGGGAGGCCAGACGGCGCTGATGCTGGGAGTCAGCCACGACCGCCAGGACATGGTCCAGGCGCTGCTGAGCTGCCAGGCAGACGTGAACCTGCAGGACCACGAGGGATCCTCGGCCCTCATGCTAGCCTGTCACCACGGCAATGCCGACATGGTGCGCCTGCTCCTGGCACACCCGGCCTGCGACAGCACCCTGACTGACAAGGTGAGGCTTCCGGGACATTAACAAGTAGGTGTTTCCCTTCCCTTCCTGAGAAAACAAAAAACAAAAAACAAAAAAACACCAGGCCAGCCCACAGAATTCCAGGAACCACGTGACCCTGAGATCTTGACCTGAGGCACCCCGGACGCGTGCTTCTTAAATAAGCATCTTTGTCAGTTGATGGTGACCACCGTGATCACCAACACAGAGGGGTTGTGTAACACACCCCCAGTCACACAGCCGGTAGGAGGCCGCTCCATCCAACTTCTCAGAGTCTCCTCAGGAGCCAGACCCTTCCCACGCATTAGCGCACTAATCCTCCTGACCATCTAGTGACTCAGACACTTCATCTGCATTTTTACTGATAAGGAAACACAGGCCTAGACAGTTTCTGTAACTGTCCTAAGGTCACAGCTGCTGGTTCTCGAGCAAGGATGCAAGCCCAGGTCTGACCTCAGGGGCGCTAAAATGGAATGGCTTTAAACACGTCCCTGTACTTACTTAACGGCCACAGTTTGAAGAGGAGAAAGGCCTGGAGAGGGGACGAGTCCCCTCCCCGCCCAAGGACAGACCCTCTCACTGGCTCCATCCGATTGTTCCATCAGTGATTCAAGCTGCTGGGTCCCTCACGCCACAACCGGGCAGCACGCACCCCGGTCCAGTGTCTTGTTTCCACGAACCCCAATTCCATCCAAAGCCCTTTCGGAGAAAGCACAGACCCTCTGTAAATGCATGTGGGAATGGCGGTGGGCTGCTGGAAATAAGGGCCTCCTGTTCCAAACACTATGCAGTCAGACAAAGGACTTGTGTTCATGAGCTCCCCTCCCCTGGGGCAGAAGGAGGCAGCCCCCTCTTTTCTGGAACAGGCCCAGGGTCCTCCTAGGAGTCACTGTTGCCATGGGGAAGCCTGAAAGGGCAGGCCTGTGGGACCGTGGGGCACGAGCTTTACCTGTCCCTGGCTAGCTGGGATACTCAGGCATGAGTGTGCCAGACTCTCCTGGACCTCTCTGTCCAGGTCTGTCACAGGTGAGAGACAGGTCAGTGACTGCTAGTGGAGGAAAGGCACAGTGAGAGGGCTCTCTTGTAAGCCGGACAAATCGAGTGATTGCCGGAAGCATGGGCTTTAGACACTCCGAGCGTGAAACTGGGTTTAGTAACTGTGTAACTTCAGGCAGGTCATCTAACCCCTCTTAACCTCTGTAAACGGGGAGCGTCGTAGACTGTACCTAAATATGGTGATATTTATAAAACACGTATTTGACGTCAGGCAGATGCTCAGCTGACAGTCGCAGTCACTGTCGTGACTAGCTGAGCAGAGACAGCTAATCAGAAGAAACCAGCACAAGAATGAGTAGGGGCATAGCATTTGCAGGCCGTGGCTGGGGGGACTGGGGGGGATGAAGGTCCGAGGTTGGAGGAGCCGGTCAGATGAGAATCGCCACCGAAGGGAGAAATGGCTCTCACTCGGGGGTGATTCTGCCCTCCAGGGGAGCGTCAACAGTGGAGACATTTTTATTTGCCATAAGTGTTTCGACGGGTGGGGGGGCTGCTGCTAAACGTCCTCAAAGAACTATAGATCATCGGGCCTAATACAGCAATAGCTGAGGAATTCTGTCATGGGCGACGGCTGAAGTCCAGGCAGGAGTGGATCAGGAAGAGCCAGTCCGGTTGAGGAACAGGGCAGGGCTGGAATCCTAGGAGGGAGGAAATGGACAGCTACCTGGACAGTGACAGAAGCCCACTGTAGCAGAAGGTGAGAGGGTTAGGGGATGCTCGGTGAGCACAGGGGTGCTCAGGAACTGCTGGCAGCAGGCCCACAGAAGGTTCTAGACCCTACGTATGGCCCATGCACCTGCTGCCTGCTTGGGTCAGGGCTGACTCAGGATTCTCACCCCAGTTTCCCAGTGGTAACTTGCGTGAGACATTTCAGAGGGACCAGGGAACTGCGGACTGAGGCTTTCCCAAGCACCAAGCCCTGTTCCTCCAGCTTTGCCCTGAAGGGTGGGGTCCAACCCTTACTACAGCCACCCTGTCGTCTCAATGTGCACCTTTCCTGAGGAGACTTCGATGCAGGTTTGGATGACTTGATAATTTCCTTGGAAAACTGAGCGAAAATTCATATCCTGAACTGGGTTTCTCTCGTCCTACCAGTATTTAAACGTTGATGTAAACAGGGAACCCCAGAACAGCCAGCAAGGCATTTTCTCTAGGTTTAGAAGGCAATTTGAGAAGTCGGTCACCCAGCCTCTTGGGGGCTGCCTGCCAGACAAAGAAGAGGGGGCGGCGGGGACTGGGCTCTGGGGCTCACACTTTGAAGGGCTTGTTTTGGCAATGCCTCCAAAGTACCCATCACACTGAAAGCTTCCTAAGGCAGAGACGACGCCACACTCCTTTTTGCAGTTCTTGTTATATTGAAAGATAGCCTCTCTCTCTCTCTCTCTCTCTCTCTCTCACACACACACACACACACACACACACACACACACACGTGCTGGCTGCCTGAGCCCCTCCCATCTCTTCAGTCTGCAGTGTCCCCCAGCTGGGACTGGCCAGGTGGGGTTCCCACTGGAGCCATGCACCGTCGCCTTGTTCCCAGGACTTCGGCAAGGGCATTTGAGGGATACGCCCTCCTCAGGTGGTCTCTCTGGCCACACTGTGAGATGAGTGGGGTCCCCATTCAGGTGCAGGCCAGCACTGCCAGATGGGCCCTGTTCCAAGGTGCACATGTCCCCTGGGACTAGCCTGTGGCTCTTACTCGTACTCATAGTCATCACCCCATCTCTGCATTTACCTAGAGCCTTGGGATTGACAAAGTGCAGTGATGGAAACCAGAGTACAGGGGAAAGGCCTGTAAAACCCAGGTCCTTCTCTTCGATCGAAGGAGGCTGCTTTTAGAAGCCTCTTCTGCTTAAGGTCTTTGCTTGATTCCACACTTGCCCAACTTTAACCCACTGAGCCACCCAGGCGCCCCATCCACACTTGCCCAAGTTAATTGCACACTTCTTAGCAGCCCTGTGCGGGTCTTCATTAGCTTGAAATGAATACCTCTTAGTTCTCATCCAGCACTCCCTCTGTCAGCAGTGCTCCCTGGGTGCCGACCAAAGGGCAGGCACCCGGCCAGGTGTGGGATGTTCTTGCTGGGCCGGCAGCCACGGGCCAGATCTCACGGAGACCGAGATTGATCAAACGTCTCCACAGAAACCAACTTATTAATGGTGGTGAAAGGAAGGTGCAGACGGTCATGAGGCGTTTGCAGGGAGAGAAGCTCTTCTGTTTGATGAAGCCTGTGCACATCCTTCGGGGTCTTGCCAAAACACCACTTCCTTCCTCTGCTCCCTGCACGCAGCGCGCGCGCGTGCACACACACACACACACACACACACACACAGCACCATCCTCTCCCCTGAGCTCACTCTTTCTCTTCTGGCGTGTCTGGCTCTGTGCCACACATTATAGTGATTTACTACTGTGTAGAGTCCCAGGGGCAGCCGGACTCCATCCTCGTGAGACGGAAGAGCTGTAAGCTGAGGGTGAACACCCCCCACCCGCTTTCGTGGATTTTCACATTTTCAGAAGTAATTCCTCTCATATACAGTAGGGCAGAGAACCATCCAAAAGGGTCTTGGGTGCCCCACCCCCCCGCTAACATAGTAAATCCATGAATATTTATGAAGCAGAATATAAAAGCAGTCACATTCACCAAGCTACATAAGGGTCACAGAGAGCCTCATATCAGGGTTTTGCCTCTAAATGAGTGACCAAAGAAGTGGTTTTGGAGCTGCGGGATTTCAGAATTCTAGAACAGGACCGAAGAGACCACAACTGCTATCATAACAGATGGTGACAGCTCACCGTCTGCCGCATCAAGTTGGCCTTCCCCCTCACTCTTTTTTTTTTTTTTTTAAGATTTTATTGTTTATTTATTTGACACAGAGAGAGAGAGGGAAAGGGAGAGCACAAGGAAGGGAGCAGCAGAGGGAGAGGGAGAAGACTCCCCTGCTGTGCAGGGAGCCCGTCGTGGGATTCGATCCCAGGACTCTGGGATCATGACGTGAGACGAAGGCAGACGCTTAACCGACTGAGCCACCCAGGCGAAGGCAGACGCTTAACCGACTGAGCCACCCAGGCGCCCCTCCCCCTCACTCTGTAGAGAATGGCCTGTGCTGTTGGCCGAGACCCTTCTGAACACTGCTTCTGTAGACGGTGGGCCTGGCAGCTCCCTGCACGGCAGCAGCAGATAAGTACCATGGCATCCTTTATCGGGTGTAAAAACACACATGCCCTTCTATGCTCTAGAACCACTGCCCAGAGTTGGTCCTTAGGGCATAACTAGAAATGGGGAAATGCTTTCTGCACTAAGTCTATGACCGTGAAGACCTGGAAACAACCTAAGTCTCCAACAGAAGAGAAGGAGCTAAGAATGTGGTAGAATACTACAAAGCCAGTAAGAAAAATTATATGTGACAATGGCTGTGCGAGGACAGCAGAAATCTCCTAGTGTGCCATGGTACGTTCAAAATAAAGGCAGATTCAAAATCGATATGTACTATCTTTCCTCTTTTTAAAAGCCAACAACAAATTTGCACAAGAGAAAAGACTAGAGGGAAACATACCAAAATGCTAACTTTCATTAAGGTCTGGGTAATGGAAAAATGGAAGAGTTATTTTTTTCCCGTTTTACATTTTAAAAAAAATTTTAAACTGTGTGGGAAAAAGCAACCAACCAACCAACCAACCATGTGACACTTATTTCCATCTGCACGGATTTCCCAGAAGTGATTGCTGTTTCCATGGAAAGTGACCCATTTTTCATGATTCTCATGCCATTCCTATCTCCCCCTCTCCTAGGGTCTCTGGATGCTGAGAACAGACTTGGATGCCCCATGCCTACCCTGTACTTCCAACCCACCCTTCTCTGGGGCAGGAGGCAGACAGGATAAAATTTCTCTTTTCCTTTCTTCCTGTAGGCTGGCCGAACAGCTCTGTCCATCGTTCTGAAATCACCCGCCCATGTGGAAATTGCAGGACTTCTGCAGGCCCACGCAGAGCAGGGCAGGTCCCTGGGGCCATAGGGGCTGAGGAAGAACCGGCAGCTGGGAACAAAAAGCTCCTTCTCTGGACTCCTTAGCCCTTGGAGAGGGCATGGGTCACAGCCAGAGGGCCACCCTTCAAGAGAAGAAACTATGTCAAATATGCACATACATTCCAGTTATACAATTCTGCTCATTAGAACGCTTTGTAGTTTTTGCCTTAGGCCAAGCCCCAAAACTACGCAGGCTGCAGAGCAGGGTATAAGGTGCAGGGTGCATCCGTGTTGTCAAAAAAAGCCCAAACATCTTCAGCCTTGAATTCCTCATGATTCTACCCTTTGTAGCACCGTGTAGCAAGCACACAGGCAGGAGCACATTAGCCAAGCAATACTTTTTACATGGAATCTTAAAGTGCACCACCTTTCTGTTTTGTAATCAGTTACATGAATATGTCCCACTGAACATGCATGTCGGGAGAGGACTGGGTGGGGGGTGGGATGGGGTAAGGGGAGGTGGATTGAAGCAGCCACCCTGGCCATCATTCTCTAGAGGACCCTCAGAGAATCACCACGCAGTCAGCTGAAACTGAACAAACCACATCTGGGGCCTTTGGTTAGCTGAGGTTGACAGAGAAATCTTAAATTCAGGCAAAGCAGGAAGAGCCTACGGGGATCAATGCCAGTTAAACAGTCTTGACCATTTCTGAGTTATTAAGTGGCTCCAAGTTGTGCCAGGGAAATTGGAATTAATTAGGAAATCCAAATCCAGTAAAGCACATCACGTGTATTTAGAGAGAGTCCAGTTACATCCCCTTTTCTGAGTCTGGAAAGATTGCGGGAGCAAGCATCCTCCTGGGGATAGGTTGTTGTCATCCAGAAGCCACCACATTTCCTCGGTAGCCATATCCATGGCTTCATGGGAATCCTGGTTCTTTACCCCTTTGAACCCCCAAGAGGCTCTGAGGTTTCTGGGGCTCCTGGTTGCAGAAGCTGCCAACGTGAACTGCAGCAGGAGTGTGGGATCTGGGCAGGGCAGGGTCCTCCCTGAACTGACTGCTCTCTCTGCTGGACAGTTCTTTAACGTCCATAATCCCAGGGGCCCACATGTGCATGGCTTCTATTCAGTAACTCACACAAGGTTATCCATGAATTTATTTGTAAAATCTCTTATGCAAAAAAATCCTTCTTATATAGAAAGAAAAGACATCAAAGTTTGGTGAGCCTTTGCTCTGGAAACTCAAAAGCTTGAGTTCTTATTTTGACTTATATGCCAATTTGCTTGGTGCCCTTGGGTGAGTCACGAAATCTCCTTGGGTCCTGGTTTCATCATCTCTAAGAAAGGAAATAATTATACAACCTACCTCCTGGGGGTGTTGTACAAGGAACAGCTGATGGAAGTTTTGGAATCCAATTTGTAATCCAGAAGAACTGTCTACAAAAAACGGCACAGCAAACTGTTGCTGGGATTCATGAAAGTCTCAAAGTCCCAGAGCAGCACACTGACATGTGACAGTGTTGCTCAGCGGTAGAGAGAACGGAGCGAATATGGAGCTAAAAATAATCTTAAGTGGGTTTATTTTGACCTCAAAGCACACTTGAAGAGCAAAAACCACCTTAAAAAAAAATGTTCTAGCCCAGTGCTTCTCAAACTTTGATATGCATACAATCACCTGTAGATTCTGCTAGAATGCAGTAGGTTTGAGGGGAAGGGACCCGAGATTCTACATTTCTAACCAGTTCTCAGGAGATGCTGATGCTCCTGGACCACACCCCACTTGGAGTAGAGGCTCTAGCCTGGCCTGACTGTTTATATATTAAAATGCTGCCTCTCAGTCTTTGTCTCGAAGTCTTATTTGCTTATTTGGGTCTTATTTGCTATCATAGCTCTGCAGGCAGCAGTAAGGGATCTGTTTCTTATGTTGCCAATTTAGAGTCTATTGTCGTATCTCATGTTAGGATGGCCACTTTCATTGGGTCACATTATCTTTTAATGATCTCATTTGAGGCCAGCTATCAAAAACAGCTTATTTACCAGAGAAGACAAACTAGTTTGCCTATGGTTTGAGGCCACTGAGTCACTATCAAAAGGCTTTGTCCATCCTTTCTCAGATTTTTAGTATGCTTTTCATTTTGACATTGGAATGTGAACACAAGCTCTCCCTCTTATAACCATTCCATTCCACTGGAAGGTCGGAGCCCAGAACATGGTGAGACTGAATAAGCATAGCCTACTGTCATGTCATTGTCTCTCAGTATTCATTCAACAAACATCTACCGAAACCAGCCGGGTGCCTGACACTGTTTCTGGTGCTGGCCTTTTTTTTTTTTTTTTTTTAATATTTCATTTATTTATTTGACAGACAAAGATCACAAGGGCAGGCTCACTGCTGAGCAGAGAGCCTGATGCCGGGCTCAATCCCAGGACCCTGAGATCATGACCCTAGCAGAAGGCAGAGACTTTAACCACTGAGCCACCCTGTTGCTGGCTTTTGTTTATGTATTAACTTATTTTAGTCATTTCATCTTTACTATTCTTTTAAGATTTTATTTATTTGAGAGGGGTGGATGGGGAGAGGGAGCTGAGGGAGAGGGACAAGCAGACTTCATATTGAGTGTAGACCCCAACATGGGGCTTGATCCCATGATACCAACATCATGACTGAGCTGAAACCAAGAATCAGATACCTAACGGACTGAGCCACCCAGACACCTCTCAACTTTATTATTATTTTGTTACTGAAGTATGACTGAGATACAATGTTATATTAGTTTCAGGTATATAATATATTAATTATGTATTACTTGACATTCACCATAGTAAGTGTAGTCACCATTTGTTACCATATGACATTATTACAGTATTACTGACTATACTCCCTATGTTGTACTTTCCATCTCTGTGACTTATTTATCACTATAAAGTTATACCTCTTAATCCCCTTCATCTATCTTGCCCATCCTTCCTTAACATGACTCATTATCAGGGAAATCTAAGTCAAAGCCACAATGAGATATCAACTCACACCAGCCAGCATGGCTAGTACCAAGAAGACAAGTGTTGACAAGGATGTGGAGAAGAGGGAACCCTCAGGCTCTGTTGGTAGGCATGTAAATCAGTGCAGCCACTGTGGAAAACAGTATGGAGATTCTTCAAAAATTAAAAATAGAAATACTATATGATCCAGTAATTCCACTACTGGGTATCTGCCCAAAGAAAGTGAAACATTGCTTTAAAAAGATAGATACACTGGCAGTGGCTTTAGTCACCCTTAGAAACACCATGTCTAAGGTTACCATGATCCCAAACCCGAACTTACCAAAATGTTAAGACGACGCTCCAATGATTAATATATTTGTCAAGTACCTGACAGCACAGCCGCCAAGCAACATAAATCAGGCTTACTAGGGACAGATATTAAGCTCAGGCTTGGAAAGAGGTTCACAGGGACGCCTGGGTGGCTCAGTTGGTTAAGCAGCTGCCTTCGGCTCAGGTCATGATCCTAGCGTCCTGGGATCGAGTCCCACATCGGGCTCCTTGCTCGGCAGGGAGCCTGCTTCTCCCTCTGCCTCTGCCTGCCATTCTGTCTGCCTGTACTTGCTCTCTGCCCCCCTCTCTCTCTGATAAATAAATAAAATCTTTAAAAAAAAAAAAAAAAAAAGTAAAGAGGTTCACAGATATCTTAGCTTCCGTCATTGCCTTCATGGGATGTACAAACAGTTTTTGGAAGACAGGGCACTTATACCAAAAGTAAGGGATAAGAACAGACAATATAGTTCATTCCACAAATATTTCTCTTTTTTTCTGTTTTATTTTTCTGGGTGTTTTTTGTTTTGCTTTGTTTTTTTTTTTGTTTGTTTTAGTGTGGGAAGGGCAGAGGGACAAAGAGAGAGAGAATCTTAAGCAGGCTCCATGCCCAGCACAGAGCCTGACTCGGGGCTTGATCTCAAAACACTGAGATCACAACCTGAGCCAAAATCAAGAGTCAGACACTTAACCAACTCAGCTACCCAGGCGCTCCTTCCACAAATATTTCTAGAATGCCCACTGTGTGCAGGCACTGGGCTCACATTAGAGATATCACAGTGGAGGCTTCCACTTGGCCATCTACTTAGGAAAATGGAATGGTGAGAAGGAAGCACAGAATGATACAGGGGTACCAATAAGGGGTACCAGAGCTGGCCTTGAGAATTTAAGGAAGGCTTCCTAAAGGAAAAGGTATCTGAACTGAAAATTTAAAGACTAGTGGATGTTTGCCAAAAAAAGGATGAGAAAGGAGAGGTAAGGAGAGGCAAGAGTGTGCTGGTAGAAAGCAGGATTGCCAAGGCTGAACGTTGGGACAGCAGGCATTTGGGGACCTTCACTCAGTTCAGTAGGACTTCCATGTAGAGTCTGAGTAAGATGCTGCGATCAAAGAGTGGATTCAGAAGAGATAAGACCACAGTACATGAGGACAGATGATGAGGAACCTAAAGAAGCTTTGTTCCAAAGGCAATGGCCAAACGACTGAAAAACAGACTGACAACCAAGAAATTGTCAACCCTCATTGAGCACATATTTTTTAGGGACCTACTTTCATCCAAGTACTGTGTTTGGGGCTGGGCAAATACTGCCCATACTTGCCCATACTGATGGGCAAGTTAGACACAGAACTCAGTTTCTCAGGAAAGAGAGACAAACCCATCGTTCTGATGCAAGATGATACGTCTGGCAACTGGGAAAGTACGAGATGCCATAGGGACACGTGGGTGGGACCCTCAGCCTAGTCTGAGGGTGGGAAGGAGGTCTAAGAAGGCCTTTGGAGTAGTGAAGCCATCTGAAGGATGGGGAGGTATAGCCATGCCAAGAAGAGCAGAGGAAGAAGCATGCATAAAGCCTCAAGAGAGAAGACAGATCTGGAGCATTAAAAGAACTTTCAGTGTTCTTGGAGTATAAAAAAAACAAAGAATTGCAAGATGAGGCCAGAGAAAAAGCCACTGTAACAAGTTTGACCTTGAAGGAAGGAGGAACTAGGAAAGTGGGACATGACGCTCAGATCTCCATTTTAGAAACGGCACTTCGGTTTTGGAGGTCATGGGTGACAACTGTTCAGCAGACATCCATGGCCTACCTATTATAGGTGCTATTGTAGAAAAGACTGACACAGGCTGAAGACTGTGCCACAGGATGAGTAATGGGCGTCTGAATCATGCTATGGAGACCGCCTCTGCCAGCGTGAGTCAGGGAAGCCTCACAGAGGCTTCCTGCTAAGCTGTAAGAGTGTGTAGGAGTGCGCCCGGGCGTGCTAGACAGAACAGCGGCTCTAAAGATGTGGTGTAGAAAGAGCATGGCCTGTCTGGACACTGGAGAGAACTCTAGAATCACTTGGTCACATTGTGGAGGTGCCCAAATAGGAGATTTGAGAAGGTCTGTAGACACATCTCATTGTGTCTTTGAGATTAGATATTTTGACTTGAGACTATAGCTTGAGGGGGAATCCCAGACTCCTTTGAGAATCTGAAGCTCTCTTCAGAAAAATGCACATGTGTGAAAAATGCGCATGTCAGTTCAGGGATTCAGAAATCGGCAGTTAAAATCCCTCTGCTACAAGCAGTGGGGAGCCCGGTGATCAGATCTGCACTGGTGAATGATCCTGGGGTGGGGCTGGAGAGACTGGAGGCAAAAAGATCAGTTAGATGGTTCTGGGTAGACACTGGGTCTGAAGCTGTGAAGGCCCAGGCCATGATGGCATCATGGGGAGAAAGAATCAGGCCCTATGGGAAAGGCATCAGGAGTGAGGATATGCCAGGATGTCGTGACCAACTGGATGGTGGACAGGAGTAAAAAATGAGTGACAGGAAAATGGTGCCATTGTCCCCAATATGCACTCTTTCCTTTCTCCTTAGCAATAAATCCTCAACTTGGAGCTGGACAAGTTGTCACCCAGAATACGCTATCTCCCAGCCTCCCTTGCAGCTTGATGTGGTCATGTATCTAAGTTCCGGCTACTGAGAGGTGAGCAAAGTGATGTGCACACACTCTGGCCCCTGCATTTACAGGGAAGGGAAATGCATTTCCCTCTTCCCACTGGCAGGACGGTGGTAGTAATTCATCTGGATCCATAAAGAAGAGGTCAATGCCCTAGGGGTCATAGAATAGAAAGTCATGAAAAGCTCAGTCCCCAACACGGAAAAGCCATCAGATCTGCTCTGGACTATTTTTCCCCCTTTGTTTGTGACCGTGAAATAATCCTTTTACTTGTTTAAGTCATTGTACATTTGGGTCTCTGTTGCAGTAGGGACTGGACAGATGCACTCAGTATCCCATGATAGGCTCAAAGGTCGAATGCTATGGGTAGTGGATTTCAAGGAGGAAGACCTGGGAAGGCTTTTGGAAGGAGCATCCTTTCAATGGCTAGATATAATGTGTATCTCTTCACAGTACAGGTCCCGGTTCCATACCGACAGTGAAATCATCCGGCCCACACAGCCTTGCAGAAGGTGAGGTCTTGGGGGACGGCAGCAGATTCTTGAACACAAACTCTGTATCACAAGGTGGCTAGTCCTTAAGCAAGACGTGCTTATGAAGTGGCCTGGCATGAACTAGTGAATTTTCTAAGAAATCTGAATAAAGAAACATGCAGTTTCAGGCAAGAGCAGTGGGTCATGGTTAGAGAGTGAGAGAGAGAAGCCATGAGGTGGAATGAGGCATAAGGAGAGACCATCTGCATGCACAGAAGTCAAGGCAGGTTCAAAGCATGAGCCACCAAGAGCTATGCGCTGAGGAAAGATGGAGCATGAAGACAAGGGAAGCCGATCGGACACATACCTACAGACTGCCTGCCAGGCCCTCGTTTCCTAAGACCCTCCCCTTCCCCACCCCATCCTGCATCCACAGAACTGTAAGCAGGAGCTACTGAATTCCTACAAGAAAAACTGGCTCCTGGCCACCGAAGGATGGACATGGGATACTACCTGGGCCAATCAGGACTTTAAGGAATTATGGAGCTAGGATTTGGGAGACTCAGTCTTCTGGGTGTCTGGGTTATAACTCATAGATCTCAGAAGCTACTAGTGCCCAGATTCAGCCCAGTGGGTTGAGGACCAGATTCAGCTAGAAAGACTGAAGCAGACTTCCTGCTGGAAGCAGCAACTGCTGCCCCTTCCCGAAGACCCCAGTAGATACCCACACACCCCCACTTCAATGCCATGACGACCCGACTGGTTTTCTTGACCCCATCTCCGCTCCAGCCTCTGTAGCATGGTGTCTGAGCTCTCTTGGGTGTCGAATCCCAGCTGGACCACTTGGCCACTCAGGCTCTTAATCTGTAAACTGGGTAACACTGTTCCTCCTCTGTTCTTGTAAGTGGTTATTAGATAAAGTATCTGCACAGTGCTTGGCCCCTATGGCAGAACTCAGCATAGGGTAGAGTACATCCCCTTCCCCTGGCCACTTGATCCTTTTCTCCTAGACCTGGCCTCATAAAAATGGCAGCTTGCCTTCAGAAATTACTTAGAACTACCCAGGCATCAGTTTGAGGAGTGTTACATGAATCATTTATTCTTCAAAATAATCCTATGTAGGTATTAATATTATTTCTTTTGCTCATATGAAGAAACTAAAGCACAGAGAGGTTAAATCACTCATCCAGGAGTGCCTGCGTGGCTCAGCCATTTGTGTCTGACTCGATTTCAGCTCAGGTCATGATCTCAGGGTCCTGGCATCAAACCCTATGTCGGGCTCCCTGCTTAGTGGAGAGTCTGCTGGAGATTCTCTCTTTTTCCCTCTGCCCCTTCCCCTGCTAACACTTATGCGCTCTCTCTCTCTCTCTCTCAAATAAATAAATAAATAAATAAATCCTTAAAAAGAAATACTCCAGGGACGCCTGGGTGGCTCAGTTGGTTGGACGACTACCTTCGGCTCAGGTCATGATCCTGGACTCTCAGGATCGAGTCCCGCATCGGACTCTCAGCTCCACGGGGAGTCTGCTTCTCTCTCTGACCTTCTCCTCACTCATGCTCTGTCGCACTTTCTCTCTTTCAAATAAATAAATAAATAAATATTTTAAAAAAAGAAAAAAGAAAAAAGAAATACTCCATGGGGCGCCTGAGTGGCTTAGTGGGTTAAGCCTCTGCTTTCAGCTCAGGTCATGGTCCCAGGGTCCTGTGATTGAGCCCCGCATCGGGCTCTCTGCTCAGCAGGGAGCCTGCTCCCCCCACCTCCACCTGCCTCTCTGCCTACTTGTGATCTCTCTCTCTCTGTCAAATAAATAAATAAAATCTTAAAAACAAACAAACAAACAAACAAAAAAATAACCCACTCCATCCAAGGCTGCACAGCTAGTAAACAGGAGATCTGGGATTTCAAGCCAGGAGTTCTGGCTCTGGAACTCTTTTTGCTTCCTTGCCAGTGACCCAGGCTGGGGAGGGGTGCCAAGCAGCAGGAGGTGGACACTGCAGAGGAAACAAAGCTGCTTCGGAGAGCCAGTGTTTAGTCAGTGGCTGACCTGCAGGTCTTCCTGGGTCGCCCCAGGACAAAGGAGACAAATTGGCAGAGTGCCTGGGACTAGAACAGCTCAGGGGGGCAGGGAGGGGGGAGGGCTGGCGTCCCGTGTACTCAGCATTCCCGTGTACTCAGAAGCACTCAGACCTGCCTTCTGTCCAGGGTGCAGAGGGACTGAACCCCACATTGACTGAACTGTCCTTTAGTAGGTAATTCCTTACAGTTCCAGATCTATTCCTTTACCTGCCCTCATCCTAGAGAGAGATGGGTCTGGACCAGAGGGAGCCTGGCCAGTGTCCGAGGGGGTCCCACCTGCTCTCCTCTCTACCCCAGCTCCACTTCCTATACCCCATCCTGCTTCCATGTTCAGTGAAGTCCTGGTAGCAACTCGGGGCCTTTGTTTTAAAACATACAGAAGCATTCCACTGTTCAGTGGAGGACAGGAGAGACTTCTCCAATCTTTCGTTGCCTTAGAAGTGAGGAAATTTCCATTCTTCTCCAGAAAGGAAAATGACAGGTAGAAACTACATCCTCTCTTCCATTATCCCAGTAGTTAGATCCAGAGCAAGACTGGGACAAAGCTCAGACTCTGTCTCTGTTCTGGCCGCCTATAGAGAGGGCTCACGCTCTTGACTCCCACCCTTTAGTGGCTCAGAGAGGCAAGCCTGGCTCCGGCGGGGACTGAAGTTCGGAACACCAATTCTCATGTGTGTGTATGGGGGGGGTCCCCCACATCCAAGCAATTCTTGGACACCCAGCTGGTGTCCTCCCATTCAGTTCAACTCTGACACCATGTCCCCAAAGAGAGCATGAGATTCCACAGGTAAGGGCTCAGTCCTCCAAGACTGCCCCCTCCCCACTTCACATGCCAGTCACAAACCCAAGTTGTCATCTGTGCTTCCTACGCACTCCCTATAGACTAGAGGTTCCAATGGCCCCCTCTTTGGATGCAGTAAATTTGCTAGGGCAGCTCTCAGAACTCGGAGAAACATCTTACTTATTGTATTGTTGCCAGTGACCAAGACACAAGCGCCCTTGACCCTGCCCCAAAGGACAGAGTCTGGCCACAATCCAAAGGCAAAGAGACAAGTGGTGGTGCAACAGGAAAGGAGTTTATTTCAGTGAGGCCAACACTGGAAAGAGAGTGGACTAATGTCCCAAGAACTGTCGTCAAGGTGCTAAGAATACTTCTAAGTTCATATAGGAAAAACGTGGAACAAAGACTGGTGAGTACATGCACCTAAGCAGCAAAGGTCAGGTTGATCACTGGCAAGAGGTCAATCACAGAGGGTCTTGCTGGCATCAAAGCTGTCATTATTGCCTGGGGAGTAGTTTCAGTGCCCATCACAGGACATTTTGCCTGTTGGGTCCCTTGCTGGAGTGAACAGATAAACTGGAGGGAAAAACAAAGTGATGAAGAAGAACAGGTTGAAGGCAAATGGAGCCAGTCAGGGCAATGACCGGGTGGGTCCTCCTCCAAATCCCCACTGTCAAGTCACTGTCAAGTCACCATTCCATTTCAAAGGAAGGAGAAGGGAGGATGGTCATTTCTTCTGCAAACTACTTCCTGCTGACTGGGGATGACGCAGAAATAATGGAATGACAGACTTTGACAGGTAAGAGAACTTTGTTTCTTGAGATCCTCCTGAGATGGACAGCAAAGAGATACTTAAAATGTCGTATGGGGGGGGACGGGGTCACTGAATGACAGGCATTAAGAAGGGCATGTGATATAATGAGCATGGGGTGTTATATACAACTAATGAATCACTGAACTCTACCTCTGAAACTAATAATGTATGTTAATTAACTGAATTTAAGGGGTTTTTTTTGTTTTTTGTTTTTTTAAATTTTATTTATTTCTTTGACAGAGACAGATCACAAGTAGGCAGAGAGAGGAGGAAGCAAGCTCCCTGCTGAGCAGAGAGCCCGATGCGGGACTCGATCCCAGGACCCTGAGATCATGACCTGAGCCGAAGGCAGAGGCTTTAACCCACTGAGCCACCCAGGCGCCCCTAACTGAATTTAAGTTTAAAAAAAAAAAAAAAAAAGACCTCCTATGGGAGTTGTCATCCACTCAAACGGTTTTGAGTCCTGCCAAGAGTCATTGTCTAGAGTTGCCTTCCTAATGCAGATGTGATGAGTCCACAGTTGAACACCTGCACGTTTTAGAAGAGTAGGAGTAGTGAGAAGCATATGGTAAGAACCTGTCCATTTTTCAATTAACTCAACTCCTGGTCCTTGGTTATTCCAAGCCTTTAGGACCCAGTCTTCTGGCTGGAAAGTGTGCAGTGGCTCCTCAGGAAATGGTTTAGTCTTAGAAAAGGCAAACTCATGGACAGATGTCAAAATTTAACTCAGTTGCTAAACATATTATTTAATTCCATTGTCATGTTTTAAGTAGGGGCAAATACCCGCTTCTCAAGTCTGAAATGGTTTCCATATATAATTTCATAAGGGCTTCAATAGAGCCCTTCTTCTAGGGGCCAACCTTCCACAGAGGAGGCCACAGAAGTGCCATTTCCAAAGTCAGGCCAGTCTCTTGGCACGGGTCAGCCAGGGCTTTCTTTAAAGCATGGTTCATCTTTTGTTTAACTGTTGATGGGAGAGGGGGGAGTGGTTCCTAAACACAAATTGTTTAAGAAGCACTGTTGTACCTAATGTCATCGCACACATCACAATGCATTTTATCTTTTTAAATCTCTCTTCCCAATTAAGCTATGGACTAAGGGCAAGCAGGGAGACTTTGTATTTCTTCAGCTTTTAATTCTCCTTGCCTAGCTTCTGACTTGACAATGAGTAGACAACAATAAATTGAATTAATGCGCAGGCCCTGGCTGGGTCACCTAGGACCTGGGACCATGTATGTTGAATGTTAAGACCAAGGACAAATCCCCCTTGTCCAAAGTCAGAATGAGTTCTAGAACGTGGGGAGAGGC
This sequence comes from Mustela lutreola, assembly GCF_030435805.1. Classification (NCBI taxonomy): domain Eukaryota; kingdom Metazoa; phylum Chordata; class Mammalia; order Carnivora; family Mustelidae; genus Mustela; species Mustela lutreola. The sequence continues at coordinate 50,596,616 of NC_081299.1, read as the reverse complement.
TAAGATGAGAGATGAGATTGTTACATGCCGCCTTCCCCCAAAGTACCACCAGAACAACAGGTTGATAAGACATGGCTGAGTTCCTTCTCTCGAGAAGACTCAGTCTTCCTAGCATCGGAAAGAGGGGAGAGCAAAGTAGGGAATCCTAGGAGGTTCTGGAGTTTGGGTGAAGGCACTTCAGCACTTTTTTAGTCAAGGATTTGATGAGGATTTGGTTAAGGATCATAATATAATAGCTTAAGTTTGGTGCCCACAGCAAGGGGATCAAAAGGTCTTGGGAATTAAATTTGTCACTTGGTGTTTTCTGCTATTTCAAGGTATTTCAACTTTTATCTTCTGGGTCAGTTTTCTGAAATAGTCAATTTCCATTGCTGAAGATGGAACAGGAGAGTCGTGTGAATGCCGAGAGTGGCTGTGTGTGCGGAGATGGTGTCAGCTCTCAGAACTCAGGAGGCCCAACTGAGCGGGGAGAGAGCTGGCGACGTTCAGAGCTGATGGGCCCAGACACCTACAAATTTCTCCTCAAGACACTATCAAATAATCCAGCAACAGGAAACTGCCGTCCCTCCTAACACAATAACGCCATCTGCTCAGCAGATACTGATTTCTAGTCAGTGGTCTTATGGGAAGCTATTTGGTCTTTCTTCTCTACTTCCCCTCTTCCTCTGACACTGGTTTACCCTTAACTCAATTACTAGGCTAGAAGAAGTGCTTAAAATCTTTTCATCCAGAGCCTACCATGGTTTGTATGAGCATTTCCAGGGGGCTACTCACATATGACCGCACCCGTGACCTTCTCAACGCCCTCCTGGTCCAGGGGCAGTCCGGAAGTAAGAGGCCTGCCTGCAGCTTCCAAAGTGATTACTCTGCAGCAGACATCAGGCCAAATGAGCCAGCCAGCGGGGGTGAATGCTGATGCACATTAGAAAGGTCAAGAAATGCGGGGAGCATCCAGCTTCTGCTTGGGAGACACGGCCGCATCTGGCCCAGACAAGAAGACCTAATCTAATTTCTAAACAGGAAGAACATAACTCCCTGGGATGGAACAGGCCTGATTTGCCTAGAAACTCAAGGGCAGTAGGAAGTTGGGGGTGGCTAACATTTACTGAGGACCTGTAGAGCATTTTTTTAAACACAGTATTTTATGGAGAAGCTTAGCATATCCAGAATCTTTGAAAACTGGTCATATTTTCACTAACTGAGGTGGAGAAGGACCAAAACAGAGGCAGTCTCTTCTGTTTAAAGGAAATTTGTAGCAAACTTTCTGAAATGAAGGAAGCATTCCCTGTTTTTGTTTTATTTTGATCCAGCTGACCGCTCCTTGACAGTCTATCACCCAAAAGAAGGTAACAGTCAGTATTTTCCACCAGAGGCATGCTACCCAATGAGGTGAGGTGAGATCTGACCTCCTGGTCTCAGCCACATCAACATCCTCTCACCTCATTTGTTAAATGTGAATAAAAGAAAAAGATGTGAAAGAGCAAAGAGCCCATTCTTTCTGGAACCTACATCCCATCAAGTGCTGCTCTGTAACACTCACTCATTCATTTAGAATTGGGAATGAGGGGTTACTTAAAAAAAAAAATTATTTGGGGCACCTGGCTGGCTTAGTGAGTAGAGTATGCAACTCTTGACCTCAGGGTTGAGAGTTCAAATCTCACGTTGGGCAGAGTTTACTTTAAAAAAAAAATGTAGACTTGGGATGCCTGGGTGGCACAGTTGGTTAAGCGTCTGCCTTCAGCTCAGGTCATGATCCAAGAGTCCTGGGATCAAGCCCCTCCCCCCAATCCACATCCAGCTCCCTGCTCAGTGGGAAGTCTGTTTCTCCCTTTCCTGCTCCCCCTGCCTCTCTATCTCTGACAAATATATAAATAAACTCTTTAAAAAATTAAACATATTGGGGCACCTGGGTGGCTCAGTGGGTTAAGCCGCTGCCTTCGGCTCAGGTCATGATCCCAGGGTCCTGGGATCAAGTCCCACATCGGGCTCTCTGCTCGGCAGGGAGCCTGCTTCTTCCTCTCTTTCAGCCTGCCTCTCTGCCTACTTGTGATCTCTGTCTGTCAAATAAATAAATAAAATCTTTAAAAAAAAATTAAACATATAAAGATTATGTTAAAAAGTCTCTTTTAAAAACAACATAGAGGGGCACCTGGGTGGCTCAGTGGTTAAAGCCTCTGCCTTCAGCTGAGATCATGATCCCAGGGTCCTGGGATCGAGCCCCCCATCAGGCTCTCGCTCAGCAGGAACAGGGAGCCTGCTTCCTCCTCTCTCTGTCTGCCTCTCTGCCTACTTGTGATCTCTCTGTCAAATAAATAAATAAAATCTTAAAAAAAAAGAGAGAAGAGAAAAAATAAAAACAACATAGACTTGGGAATGAGGGACGTATTCTTTTATTCCTCTACACACTACAGATTTGGTTTCTGGCTTCTAGGATTTTTTTTGTTTATTTTTGTTTTTCTTTAAAATGGAAAGTTGAGGGGCACCTGGGTGGCCCAGTCATTAAGCATCTGCCTTCGGCTCAGGTCATAATCCCAGGGTCCTGAGATCGAACTCCACATGGGGCTCTCTGCTCAGCAGGGAGCCTGCTTCCCCCTCTTTCTGCCTGCCTCTCTGCCTGCTTATGATCTCTGTCAAATAAATAAATAAAATCTTTAAAAATATATATATATATATATATATAAATAAATAGAATGGAAAGTTGATTTGCTCAGTACACCAAATAGGAAGTAAGCACTGTCGTGACAAATACACAGAAGTATGCAAACCGACATAAAACAGTAATTTAGTTTAAATGAAAGACAACCTTTTTAAATGTTATGACAACATATTCCCCAGAATCTTTTCTTCAGCTAATTTAACTATACATTTAATAAAATGAAGGATAAAGGATTAAATGGAAGTTAGCTTGTGTGTTTTAAAAACAAAACTCCTTGGGCGCCTGGGTGGCTCAGTGGGTTAAGCCGCTGCCTTCGGCTCAGGTCATGATCTCAGGGTCCTGGGATCGAGTCCCGCATCGGGCTCTCTGCTCAGCAGGGAGCCTGCTTCCTTCTCTCTCTCTCTCTCTCTCTCTCTGCCTACTTGTAATCTCTCTCTGTCAAATAAATAAATAAAATCTTTAAAAAAAAAAAAAAAAAAAAAAAAAAAAAAAAAAAAAAAAAACTCCAACTCTATCAATCCATGACAGTTAAATACTATAATTTCCCAAATAAAGGCAAAACAAGAGGAAGGAGTTAGTGGCCTTTTCTGCTTAACAATCCAGAGGAAAGTGGTTACTACAAATATAGCAGGCAAACTGTTAACACTGACCGATCTAGAACATAGTATTGTACTGAATTTCAGTCTCAAATTGTGCTAAATGCTTATTATCATTAGTATGGCTCACTTTGGTCCATGATATGGTTAATTGCCAAGACAGATGCCCATTTGTTACAGAAATACATAGATTAAATTAAATTTGATATTCTTCTGTTAAAAAAAAAAGCTGGGTCTATTTCCACACAAAAAGGCAGCTTTTTCCCAGGAAGAATTTACAGGAAGTAGTTTGCACCAGGTAATATGAGGCTGTCTACCACAACGTGCTGGGTCAAACTGAGGGAAGGAATATTTTAAAGTGTCATCTAATTCCATGATAGCACCCTGGTTCCCACAACAGTAACAGTAAGTAACTGGGTGCACTTTCCAAAATGGTAACCCCTGTGCGCCTGGGTGGCTCAGTCATTAAGCATCTGCCTTCAGCTCAGGTCATGATCCCAGGGATCAAGACCCATGTCAGGCTCCCTGCTCAGCGGGAAGCCTGCTTCTCCCACTCCCACTCCCCCTGCTTACGTTCCCTCTCTTGCCGTGTCTCTTCCTGTCAAATAAATAAAATCTTTAAAAAGCAAAAAAAAAAGGTAACCACATTCTGATCATGACACCAGCTGTATTCTTCGATGACAAGT